>NC_141311.1:1442500-2042500 GCF_037954325.1 Fistularia commersonii
AGCAGATCAATGCAGTATAACTTTCCCAGTGACGTGCAGTCAGTAGAGGCAGGGGGAGGGCGGGCCTCACCTGTCATCATGGAAAGAAAAAAATGCAAAATGAAAAAATAAATTAAATGGTTATATTTATTCTGTGATTTTGTAAAGTTATTTTCCACTTAACTTCACCATTTTTAGTTGTTTTTTTTTCAAAATCGCTTAAAAAAAATTCACATTTACCGTTGAAATATGAGGAGACGTGCAGTGACACAGCAACCAGCTGAGCCCACTATGGACTGCGCAATGATTCTGCTAACAATGCTAGCATGCTATGCACTGAGACCATATTGCTGTCTCTGTGGATGTCACTATTAAAAAAAACACTTTTGATATACGAACTAAATTTCCATAGTTTAACTGATGTGTATAATATTTTAGTCAACAACTGTCACGTGTTTCTTGTAATCATAAAACGACTGCGAAGAGACATTAAGTGAGGCACGCAGTGACGGTGCCTCATGGTAGGGGGCGCCGCTGATCCCAAGGATCCTTCTTACTAGTCAGCCACAGAATAATAGAATTAGCAATAGCAAGCTACAGTAAACAGTTAGCAAGTCAAGTGCAGCCATCCAGCTATTTTTTCCCGATCTCATCGGGCTGTATAGCCCACAAACGGTGAGGGATGAATGTAAATCTCCTGGGCAGCTTCTCCACTTTTTGGCCCAGAAGGATCTCTTTCAAACTGTTCCTGAGGCGACAAAGTTGCTCCGGCCGGTGGTCACCGGTCCAGCTACGACAGCATCGGCGGAGCGCTCGTTCTCGGCGCCGAAAAGACTCAACACATACATTGGGAACAGGACCGATCGAGGACAACTGTCTTCACTGGCAGGGACGGAGAGACTTTTAAAACTGAAGAAAGATAAGGAAGACTTCTACAAGCAACTTATCAATGCTATTCTTCAAAAGGAGCGGCGCATGGACTTCATTTATAAGTAAAGGTAAGAAATAATAATGTTTTTTTACATGTGCTTTTTTTTCTATGCTACAGTTTGTATATGTAAAGAATGCTGACATGATATTTGAAAAAAAAAAACTCATCTCATTTTTTCATAGAACTGAAAACAATTTGTGGTGTTTTCTTTATTTCGCTATGAAGTCCACGTGCACAGACTTCTCCGCGAAAAGCTCTGGTAAGTTGTTGTAAACTTTTCCTTGTTTTCTTTTTTATCGTATTTATTTTAACCTACATTGCTTTTAGTGGGACAGTTCCCCCTTCAGGTGAGGCACGGTACTGTCCGCCTCGGCCCATGACTTTTCTGTACGGTTCAATTTCTGAGCAGTGTGAATAATGGTATCACGCGCTTATGCTAAGGCCATTACGCAGCTTGTAGAAGGTGGAGGTGTTTATAATGATATAATAAATCTTTATACAAACATTATAACATGCTGAGAAACAGAGGGGATCCCACGCCACACGGAACCATTTTTCAGGGACTGCGTTTGCAGAGGTATTCGATCAGAAAATGTGCAAATTCGGTGATTAGTACATAAGAACATTCAAAACATGATCGGAATCATAAAGAAAATACAATTATGGATCAACTCAGCGAAATATTTATCTTAAGTTATCATTGAGGCTCTGCCTGCTGCATACAGTACAAACCTTGAAGGGGAACCCGCCTGGGACGACTAATCGGCATAAACATGCTTCACTGTTTGTCTCATACTAGAATGTGTTGTTATGAAAACCATGAAGAATTGTAATTTCTTTAAAAATCACAATTTATGGCATATTTTAACCTACTGGGCAGGCATTGTTTTACTAGCGCAATGCATGCTGGGTTGTGTTTTGCTCAGAATGTTACAGTTTACACGCTAATAATGCCACATTTTGCTGCTTTTGGGAACCAAAGGATGCTGAGACTGACAGCCTTGCAAGGTCCAACAAGAGAAGACAGGAGTGGGGTACAGCTTGTGGACGACTTCTTCGGGATTTAGCCTGCTGCTAGTTTTAAACGGACATTGAGGCCAAACACCGCGCCTACACTTTTCTTTCATAAGCAGACAAAAGGAAGAAGCGCTGGATGATCTCAACAAGCCACCCCTGCAGAAGTAGCATCTGATGATGACCAGGTCGGGCACGGAGGAAGCTGAGGGTCGGTCAGCACAGCGGCCTGGACGTTTGCAGTGAACATACCATGACAAAAAGTGGAGCTCCTTGCAACAGACTGCGGTAACACACTATTAGCATAGCAACACAGTTGCGACTTTGGCCAACTCTTCGCGTCTCTGGTCTTCGTTTCGGCTCATTTGGACTTCTGTCTTCAGCATCTTCCCCCTAGCATAGATGACGGGCTTTTGCGCCGTAGGGTAAAAGGAACAGGACGTTCCAGGTCAACCTCGAGACGTCACTTAGCATTGACATTGACCAGACAGCATTGGCGGCATACGAGTAAAAATACAATTTTAAACAAACTAAGATATGTTGAGTCTGTGGAGGTTCTCAGTCGTCCAGGTTACGGTGAATTCTTGTCGAAATCCTCTCAGGTCTGAAACGTCTTCAAGTGAGGAAATTCAAATCCAGTTGCCAAAACAAGAAGATTTCGACAAGAATACGTTGAGAGATTTTAGTCGCGTTTTCATGTCGCCGGTACAAATATTGATCAAATCGGACGGTAACATCTGGGTCACCGGGGATCCCTTGAACAAGCTCCACGCCGCCGGCGTCTCTTCTGCTAGCGAGAGATGACGAACGCATGCTAATCCCCCTTTCATCCCGTCCTGTCCGTCTGCCCCCGGCTGCCTTGTCTCTGTGAATACCTGCCCGTTTAATCTACCACATTACTCGCCATGCAACCCCCCCACCTTTCATCTGGCTAACCGCGGCGCCTTGATGTTGGAGTAGCGCTTAATTCATGGTGTTTAGAGCTTCAAACAAAACTCCAAACAGCCGCTGAAACAAAAGGCTACTTGGGAAGTTGACAGCTGCAGGTGTTTGTTTTTTTCTTTTTTTGTTTTTTCCACATACGTGCTCGCCGCCCACGTGACCAAATTCAGTTTTTCCCAGCGAACGACTCGCAACAACAACAAAAACATCAGATCCCAACAGCGAAGTCAAGTCTAATGAGCAGGTCAGGAAGGAGGAAGCCCCCTCCCCCCACTTTGAGTTCTCGAGGGACACAAGATGATGTGATGGAAAAAAAAAAAAAAAACGCACAAAATGACGGCGGAGGCTGTAATGAGTCGACCCTCGGCCACCACTTCCATTCATCTCCCTCTTCATTCTCCCTCCTCCTGTTCCAGCGGCCCAAAGGTCTGCCGGGTCAGGCTCGCACAAAGGTGCGGCGTATAATGGTCGAGGCTTTATTACGACGCCGCCTTTCTCTAACGATGACCCCTGCATCTACCTCCCCTCCACCTGGATACTCCATCCTCTCTCCAAGACGCTCAATAATACCGCGACCCTGCTTTTAGCTCTCTTTCGAGTCATAACTCACGTAGTGCATCAAAATGCAAAAGCACCACGAGCGAACGGCGACGACATTAATCCATCAAAATATTGGAGCCGAAGAGAAAGTGCATGTGCGACGAGGATTCGGAGCAACACAACTTTGCTGATCAGGTCCATTTTTCCTGGCGGGAGCTTGTTTTTGTTTTTTTTTTTTCCGAGCTGTAAACCCGATGACCCAGCTTTAGATGCGTCTAATGTTCCGACTGTTTGTTAACTCATGGATTTTGCAGCTAATTGATGGAAAGGTCCGGGCTCTGACAGCCCGCGACTGGAGTGTAATGACTGCGCCTTGGTATTGGTTCATTATAATGGAGTAGAGGAGACCTGGAGATCATTAATGGCTGATAATCACGTGCAGGGTGAGCTGAGGTCTCAGGTCCTGATGGGCGAAGGAGGCTGGAGGAATCCTATATTTTGTAGAGCAAAACGTTATCATTCTATGTCGACGGTCCAGCCGATCGTCCGCCTCCATCCAACTCGCTTCCTGTCCTCTTCCCCTCCTTCTGTAAACCTGCTCTCTGGTCTTCTTCTAGACCAGAGGTGGGCAAACTACGGCCCGCGGGCCACATCCGGCTTTTTAATCTGGCCCGCAAAAGATCATTACAGAATTCACACTTGATGTGAATAATTGAATGATTGGATCGATGAATGTTGGAGCTCAAACAGGAGATTATTTCATTTTTTGGAGCTACTTGAGAAATTTTATGAGCTGAATGACACAGATTGGCTTTGTGATTTAGCCTTTACCGTGAACGTACTGACACATGAATGAGCTGGACGTGAAGCTACAAGCTAAAAAAACGATTTGCGCATGAAATGCTAGCAAACGCCAGAGCCTTCAAAACCAAGCTGGTTTTATTTTCAAAGCAGATGTCAGACAACATTCAGACAAATGTCAGACGAGTCTGATATGTGCTGTTAACAAATGGGTTTTTTTCTTTCAGATGTATCTTGTGCTGACCCGGCCCATCTGTCAAATTTTAAATGTCAATGCGACTCCTGAGCCGAAAAATTTGCCCAACCCTGTTCTAGACCTCCTCCAACCTCAGCATCCACGTCCAAACTACCTCAGTCTGATTTTATCTCCAGAACATCTAATATGTGATCCTCTCCATCCTTGTTTCTCCAGGAACCTCCACATCTTCATCTCCGCTTCCTGTCTTCTCCTCAGTGTCCCCAAACCAGACAAGATGGTTTGGGGACAGCTTCACGGTTCCATCACCATTGGGATGTTCATCATTTGTCCCTGGATTGAGCGTCTGCAGCCTGAAGGAGAGAATCACGAAGGTGAGTTCGCTAGAGAGAGAATCCCTAAGGCCGGAGCGGCAAGATCCCAAAAAGTTGTGTGATTGTGTTGTAATGAAACTTGCAGGATGCCAGATTGAAGTTGAATATTAAATATTAAAGTCTGATTAGATGTGCAGCCCCTCCACCCTCCCGCCCCCCAACTCCAGCGCCGGCACATCAACACCTCGCAGCTCGCGCCGGTGACATCCACTGAAATGAAACAGCCAAAGATGGAGTATGTTTATATGATAACATTTGCCTACTGGAATAATATTATTCTTATTTTTGCCGGTGACAAATCTCCCATTATTTTCTCGCTGTAATTGTTTCCCGAACGATTCGGCCCTTCAAGCCCGGGCAATTTCGCAAACAGAGCATATTTTTGCTAGCCTTCTTGTCCTGGCGGTAACTGTACACCGCCGAGGACTTCCCCTCAACAGCTATACGTAAGATGGTTACAATATATGTGTTATTTCACGCACGGTGGTTAAGAATTTGTCAAGCCCTGCAAATTACATTTATTGCGTTCTGCATTGTCCTACTTTGGATGTCTCTCCTCCGCTACATAAATGGAACACATATGGAAGACTTAACGCGATGCATTATTCACATTTGCAACATAACAAAAGATAAGATGGACTTTATCGATCCCAAATACAGGGAAATTGAAATGCAGCAGCAGTTTTTAAGAATCCAAATCCAAATCAGAAGAGCTTAATTTGTCCCCGGGGGGCAATTGGGGGGCGCATGGGGATGAAGCATCAAAATGGTGGACATCAAGAATAAATTGTAAAAAAAAAAAAAAAAAGGAAAAAAGAGAATAATATAAATAAATTACTGTTCAAAATTGTGCAAATTGTAGGTAGAAAAAAGCAATAATAAGAGGAAGAATGGGCAAATAAGCAGACGATGTATACAATAGAATGTATATAACGTATATAACATATACAAACCCCCAGGTGTTCCCAACAGTCTGGTCGGTGCTGTGAGTTCACGTGAGTGTGTGAACAGGTGAACGCAGAACAGCCTTAAGCGCCGTGTGATCAGAAAGCATTTTCACGCTTTCAGACTGACTGCAGTGCAGAGTGTCTGATTCCACTCCCACTTTTTATAAGCCCACAAAGTCCTTTGTCATTGTAGCTTATTGGAGGCCCCCTTTTTACAACCGCTGTACCGTGAGACCTCGCCTGTCGTGAAGTTTGTCATTTGGAGCGTTTCGTCCTCGTCCGCGGGGCTGGGTTTTTAAAAAAAAACCTTCGAGCCGATAAAAACGCCAATCTCCGGGTCTTACGATCGACGTGCCAGTTGGAGAAAAAAAAAAAATCCAATTAATTTTCAGTGTAAAAAAGTTCCCTCTATTCTCACCCTTGCTGCTTTATTTTCCTTTCTGTTGTCTATTCTTATCCTTGACGTTGTTGTTGTTTTTGTTCTCCTGTCTATTTATTTGTAAATGTCTTTGGCTATCTTTTAATTGTCTTCTAGTTGTCTCTCTATTTGTATTTATATAGATATTTATTGATACAATAACTGTTACGCTACTGTGACAAAAGAATTTCCCCTATGGGAAGCAATAAAGTTTCTTATCTTATCTTATCTTATCTTATCTTATCTTATCTTATCTTATCGTATCTTATCTTATCTTATCTTATCTTATCTTATCTTATCTTATCTTATCTTATCTTATCTTATCTTGTCTTATCTTATCTTATCTTATCTTATCTTATCTTATCTTATCTTATCTTATCTTATCTTGTCTTATCTTATCTTATCTTATCTTATCTTATCTTATCTTATCTCACGGAATAATTGTGATTTGTCTCCCATTTGTTTGACTTTGGTCGGTTGTTCTGCTCCCATTGAAGACACTAAGTACGTGCGTGTGTGTGTGTGTGTGTGTGTGTGTGTGTGCGTGTGTATGTGTGTGTGTGTGTGTGTGTGTGTGTGTGTGTGTGTGTGTGTGTGTGTACGTGAATGATGCTGCCGCTGCTGTTGAGGGCTCTGACTGTCCTCGCGGTGCCCTTTAACGCCCTCCAGGGAGCCCCCTTTGAGCTGCCACCCCCAGCACACACACACACACACACACACACACACACCTAAGTCAGAGGACAGGAAGTGAAAGTGCCTCCCTTCATCTGGCAAAATGACAACCAGCGACAATAAGGGCCGTCCCGGTTGACACAGGGCAGACTCCAAAGACATTGTGTTCTCCTGCGGCCAGCTGTTGGTTGGCGCTCCTTCTGCAGCTTCAAAGAGAGGCGAACAAAGCGGCTCTGGGGGTGGAGGGTGATGGACAGCTTCAGGTGACAAACAAAAAGAAGTGTGAAAAAAAAATAACAGCCAGATCTTTTATTTCCTCATTAAATACAGCAGGCTGCGGCTACACTAAGTCACGTCGATAGCGTAACGTATAATTCCACACACGTGGCGGACGTGCATCAGTTTGCGGGGAACCGCAGGAGATCTCCTGCTATTCCATCCCCGTTATTGCTCCCCCTCGCGCGGTGATTGGTTTTTATAATCGGCAGATGCAAATTGGACTCCGCTGACAGCCCATCGATCACTTCCCCGGTCAGATCTGTGGAGCGGCCCGCCACATGCGAGTAGACGTATAGTGGCATCGAAGAGCTCGCAGCTCCGGTACGTTCCCGCGCCACGATTGCACGTTAGCATTTCTCATCGAATAGTGGCGAAGATGTTGTGAGCTGTTTGCCATCATCAACCACTCACTAACTTTTCGTAGTATTTCTCTGCTTTTATCGTGATATATTTCAGATGAATTGAAAAATTTCTCTTTATTACACCTGAGTAGCTATCTAGTGCATATATAAAAATATGTATATGTATATGTATGTCTATATACATGTGTTTATGTAAATGTATGTGTACACTTATATATACATAAACACATACAAAACATATATATGTACATATACACATACATACACACATAGATACATGTACAAATGCATTTGCATATGTACAGAAACATATATATATATATATACATATATATACACGTAAACAAAGATTTATACATAAATATATATGTGCAAATATATTTAACCATATTTCTAAACATACATAAACATAGATACATCCACATGGACATATATCCATACACATTCATATACATGTACAAATAAATATACATATGTATATATATACAAATATATACATAGCACACATACATACATACACGTACAGTACATATACACATACATATGCATATACCGATGAATACACGCATACACACATACATACACATCCATATACAGACATCCGCACGCATAGATAGACATATGTTTATAAGCATGTGTATGTATGTATATGGATATGTAAGTGTGTATGTTTGTGTATATCAATAGGTATATGTTTATATATGCATATGCATATATGTATATTGACATGTGTACGTATTTGCATATGCATATGTATTTACATATGTCTATGAATATGTGTAAGTATACATGTATATGGATATGTATCTTTATGATATGTATATATCTATATGTGCATAAATGTATATATATTTGTATATGTATATGAATGTGTTTGTCTATGTGTGTATATTTGTGTGTATGTATATGTATACATATATGTAAATCTATATGTATGTGTATTTTTATATGTATATGCATCCGTATGCATGCATTTATATGTATTTGTATGTGTGTGTATATATATGTGTATGTGGAAGTATATATGTATGTGTATGTGTGTATGTGTATGTATGTACATCCATATGTATATCTATCTGTATATCAGTGTGTGAATGTATATCAATATCTATATGAATATATACATACAAATACAAATACAAATACAAATACAAATATATACATACGCATGTAAATATTTGTAACAGATTTGATTTGGTTTGATTCATGGCTCCTCCCAGTGTGTCGTATTGTATTTGACCAAGACACTGAACCTGAAGTGCTCCTCTGGTGCTGGTAGACGGCAAACTACCGCTCATGATTCAGTCAGGAGGATTTAATTACAGAGAACAAATCCCCCCTTGGGGTATTAATAAAGGATAACTTACTCTTATATTAACAAACATATTTATATACAAAGAAACACATATATGCATATATATACACACACACACATATATATATATATACACACACAAACATACACACATGCATAACATATGAATAGACAAGTAAACATATACTTATAAATATAGATATACATATATATCTATACACATACATATACAAACCTATATACAAATAATCAAACACATACATATATACATGAAAATACATATACACATACATATACATATATACATACATATACATATGTACAAACACTTTTATATATATGTACATACATGTAAATACCCGTACAAATGCCTAGGAATATCGATTTATAAACATATAAAGACATATTAACACAGACATAGATATACAGAAACATATACACATTGACATTCATAGACATGTGTATTTTGTTATATGTATATATATATGTATGTATGTGCATATATATATGTATTTGCACATGTGCATGTATATGTTTCTGTATTTGTATATGAATTTGTAAGTGTATGTATATATATATGTATATATGTGTATTTTATGTACGTGTATATGTGTATGCATATGTACATATGTGTATGTCTGTTTGTATGTATGCATATATGTTTATGTACATGTATACGTGTATGTGCATGAATATATATATATATATTTATATGTATGCATATATCCGTTTGTATGTGTATGAGTCTGTCTATATAGGTATATAAAATTGTATTTCAATTTATATTTGTATATTATGTGTATAAGTATGTGAAGATTCATACATATAAGTATGTATGTGTATCTGTATATATGTATATTTTTATCGTATATGTAGACGTATGTATATGTGGATGTAGATGTAAGTGTATGTGTGCAGGCAGGTGTAGTTGAATATGTGAATCTATATATGTATTCATACAAATATGTATATATATATATATATATATACATATATATATATATTTATATGTATGGCTGTGTATAGACTGTGTATACAAATAGACTGTGTATATGAATATGTATATGTGTATGTAAATGTAAATGTAAATGTATGTGTATAGGTATATGAATTTGCGGTGTCAGTGTATATGTATATAAGTATCTGTATATGTTATATCTATGTGCATATATGTATGTGTATGTGTGAACATTTATGTATATGACTGTGTATGTGAATGTATATATGTATATGTATATCTATTTTATATGTATATGCATTTTTATATGTATTTTTATATTTATACAAATGTGTATGTATATATGTATGACAGTATGTATATAAATATATATATATAAAGAGAGAGAGAGAGAGAGAGGTATCGATATATATCGTATATGTACATGCTTGTATGTATGTATCTAGATATAAGTGTATTTCGGCAGGCAGGCAGGTGTATTTGTATATCTATGTAGATATGTATGTATATGTGTATAAATGTGTATGTGAATGTATGCATGTATATGTGTATGCATTTGTATATGCATATATATGTGTATGTGTATAGGTATGAAAGTGTATGTATTTATTTATAAATACATGTACATGTATAGTTAATGGTATATTTAAGTATATGTATATAAATATATATGTGTATGTATATATATGTGTATGTGTATCTATGTATGTATATATGTATATGTATGTGTGTATGTACGTGTATAGGTATATATGTGTATATGTATATGTATGTGTATAATTTTATGAACATGTATCTGTATATATGTGTATGTATATATATGTATAATTATATCTATGCATATGTAAAAATATATATGTGTATATATTTGTTTGTGTGTATGTATATAAGTATGTGAATGTGTATGTGTATGTATATACTTATTTGTATACGTATGTGTATATGTGCATATATGTGCATGTGCACATCTGACCAAATGTACATATGTTAACGGCCATGTATATGTGCACACGTATGTAAACGCATGCCCATGTGGATTTGCAAAACATGGACTGTTTCATGTTAAAATGAACATAATGATTTCCGGGTTGTTTGTATGTCACCAGTGTTTTAATGGGAGTTACCGTAGTAACCATAGTTTCATGGTTTCAGCCACCTCGACACGTCTTTTTCTCATTCTGTAACAATTAGCTCATCACTAGATTATATATTTTTTCTTTCTCCACTGCTCCGTGGTGCATCAGTATAATCATTTGCATATGTAGTACGCACTCCATGCGACAAAGCTGTTTACTCTCCCAACAACATTAACAAACAACGAATCCCTCCACCGCCGTTGGACTTCGGTCGACAAAGCGCATCGCACAGCCCGGGCCTGCACGTCAACGGGCCGACCGGGAGGTCGGAGGGCGACCGGACACGAGCGGAGGAACCATCAAACATAAAAAGTTTGGGAGACGGGGAGCAGTTTTTGGATATTGCGCGTGCGCGGACGCGCATTCACACTGGGTCACATTGCTTTGCAGCTCCTCGGTTCACTGGGTTCAGCGTGTTTCGCTGGATGTATTCTTCCTCGCCAAATCCTCCCCCTCCCTCCGCTCAATACAAAAGAGTGTGATTAATTGTCTCGGCCAGCGGCGATAAAGGCTCCAAATAAGTTGTCATCGCCCGTCCCCGGAGGTCCTTCCATGGCGCGGCTCAGAACCGCCGCCACCGGCCCGTATTTAATGCCTTCCAAAGCTCCGGAGGATAAAGGTAATTTCTGGGTGGCAGCATTGAGACCGGCAATCCCTATCTTTGATTGAAGAAATAATCAGCGGCGGTGCAGTCCGCTCATTTGATATTCCGATCAGTTCCCCCCCCCCCCCCCACACACACACACACTCGTACCCTCCCTTCCCTTCGCAGAGAAATCTTGCCGCTGTCTAACAGCAACGTGGCGCTGAAAGTGTTCTCATTATTTTTAAGAAACCATTTCAAGCTGACAGCTGTGAAAACGGGAACACCCTCTACCGGGACGGCGGAGTACTACTGTTATAGTTTCTATCATAACAAACCAGAAACGGCAGGACGGCCGGACCATCGGTCACTGTAACAAAGTGCTGGTGTTTGAAAACACACAATTTGTATTCCTCAACAAAGGTCCACTTTAGATGGGAAGATCATTCAAGTCCTCGGATCTTTTCTGCTAAATCACCCGCTCTGTTTCACCGAGCTTCCTTTTTTTTTTTTTTACATCGTTCTTCCGCCGGCGTCGGTGTCACTGCGTAGGATCAAGCATTCTCAAAGTGTCAGTTCGGCACGTCTGCAGGCGGTGGGACCCCACGGTCCATTACAATTAGATACCAGAGCAGAGAATTCATTACTTACCCGATAAAGACAATCAGTAGTTTATGGCGCAATTAGACAGAAGTGGAGAGGGCCGGTTCGTAAATCCATCTTAATTACGGACAGAGGTCCTATAATGACACTAGGTAATCTGTCAGAGATTGAAAAGTGAGGAGGGGGCGGGAACGGGACATGCAGGACACCCGCCTACGGACAACGCCTGGAGAATAGTTCTCTCAGATGGATTCTTCCCGATCAAATCGGCAGTTTTTCAATGTTCATGGGCGTTTTTAAAGGGGACGGCTGCAGCTCACTCACAAAGGTCGCGTTCCTCCTGTTTGCATGGCGAGGTGTCCTCGGATGAAACCCCGGTGGTCCGGTTAGCACCTCGCCGGCCATCGGTGTGTGTGTTAATGGCCAAATGCTGTTCTGCAAGGTGGAGACCAGAACATCCATGGGTGGTGTGAGGAGACCCCATATCAGCTCACAGGATGTCAATATCTCAACCACAGTCTTGGTTTTGTGCTTCTCTTCCGTTCCACTGTGTTGAAAGTCGGTGCTCTCAGGTACTGCAAACAGCAGATGGGTAAGGAATAATAAAATAAAATAAAATAAAATAAAATAAAATAAAATAAAATAAAATAAAATAAAATAAAATAAAATAAAATAAAATAAATCCATCTACCAATCCATCTTCTGCCGCTCATCCTGCACCCATTGTCGCAGGGGATTTTGGAGCCTATCCCAACCGTCATCAGGCGAGAGGCGGGGTTCACCCTGAACTGATCGCCGGTCAATCAAAGAAAATAGAATAAAGGGAAATTAAATAATATAAAATAGAACGGAAAAAGTGATATCAAGTAAAATGAAAATACAACAATGTAAATTGTGAATAAATTGAATGAAATGTAAAATAAAGTAAGATAAAATAAAATATAGTGAAATTAAATTGAAAAAAAATGCAATGATGCAAATTAAAGTTAGATTAAATCAAAGTAAAATAAAATCAATTGAAATGAATTCAAGTAATATATATACATATATACATATATATATACATACACATTATATTAATGATATAATATTATATATATATATATATATATATATATATATATATATATAAAATGGAATGCAGGAAATCAAAATAAAATAAATATACAAAGAAATAAGGTATTGTCAAGCAAAATAAAATAAATTAAAATCAAATAAAGTGAAATAGAATAAAATAAAGTGATATTCAAAATAATAGAAAGATAAATAATGTAGAACAATGTAAATTTAAGTAAGGTAAATTAAACAAAATAAAATAAAATAAAATAAAATAAAATAAAATAAAATAAAATAAAATAAAATTATACAACAAGGCCCTGTGAACTTCATACGGACAGGGTTAAACAATGTCCACGCCATGGATGGATGGATAGATGGAGACGAGATCAGCCCAGTTTGCACCTTCATCACACAGCCAATTCCCGCCGCTGCAGAGTTTCCGCTCATCAATTCCTCCTCGTGCCACACATTTCCTTTGGGAAAGCAGTAGATGGCAGCAACGACACTAGTGAGTTTCCCCGCCATTAATCCAAAGAGGAAGAGGGAGGAGGAGGAAGACGGGAAAGAAAAAAGTTGCCTCCTCCAGAAAAAGGCGTGATTCTGCTGCCAAATGTTTTAAAAAGACTGACTCTAAAAAGTCGTGAGGAGTTCCACACGGCTGAGCTGAAGGTCAAACAGACCCGCCCTCAGGTGTGTATTCCTGTATTTCACTTTTTGAGCTGAGCCTCTGAACGAGGGAATCCAGTTTCAGTGCTCAGAACTTGCTCTGAAATGTTGCCATGCAACTTGTTGGGCTGTGTGTGTGTGTGTGTGTGTGTGTTTCAGACCGTCCCGGAGTGTGTGTGAAGATGCAGAGGACCCTTAGCCTCACTGAGATGCAGCAGCTATGGGGAAGCTGGACGTCCACGCTCGCCCAGATCTACGCCGAACCAAAGGTAAACACACACGTCAACGCCCGGCTGTGTGTTGTTCTTCAGCAGACGGGATCTTCTTCCTGCGCTTCCTCAGCAGGTCTCACAGCTGCTGGACACGAAGGTCGGTCGGTATCTCCTCACTCACCCTTTCATGGCCCAAACCCTGCTGGTGTTCACCGTCCTGTCCGCGCTCCCCGTCGCCGTGTTCCTTGGCTTCGCTCTCCTGAGCGCGGTCATCTCGGCCCTGGGCTTCGTTCTTCTCGAACGTACGTGAGACCCCCCGTAAACGTCTTCCTCACCTTCGTCCCACCGCTTCATCTCCACCCGTTTTTCATTCCCGTCCAGTGCTGCTGCTACTGCTGGCGGCGGCGATCCTGCTGTCGGTGCTCTCCGGCGTCGCCTTCTTCTCCTTGCTGGTGTCCTCCACCTTCAGCGCTTTCCATCTGGCCGTGTCCAACGTCCTCCCCCAGAGCTACCCTCATCTCACACAGGTAACTTTTGAAATGGAAGCAAACGCGGCATTGTCTTTGGCGACGGGGTCGGCGGGTCATATCTGGAAATATTTTCCTGATCAGGACGACAGCAAAGAGTGCGTTTGTTATTCTGGAAGTCTTGTTGAAGTCTTCTTCTCGTGGCGATTGGACTTGAATCTCTTCTTTGCGTTTTGAGACAAAAACTGATGCGACCCAAGGACAAAACAGCCTGGCAGAAGATGGAGAATGTGGTGTCTCCTCCACTGAGGATTGTGATGACCAACCAACCTCTGCATAAACAGATGATCCAACACGTCAGGACAGAACTCCACGGTCCATCCCAACCTGAAGGACAAGCACGTGTTGGAGAGAGGATTCTTTGTCAAAACAGACGCGACCTTTCATAAAAGTATAACGCCGTACTGGGATCGGCACCGAGACGGATTTGCACACATGGACCAGGACCTTCTGCACCCTCCAAACAACCAGGATGGATCCACCACCAGAAGAGGGCCCCGGTAACGTCCACATGAGCCTCAGTCCGTGGGATCCAACAGGTTTCACTCCTTGGTTTAGCCTTAACTTTTCCCATTCCAGAATCAAAATTGCTTTATTCGCAACTACAAGGAATTCGCTTTGGTTGTTTGGTTGCTTCCAGTTCAGGTGATTCCACAAAAGTTGCTCTTTTGTCACAACGAACGACAGCTCGATTAGCGTAATAACCCCCGTACACCTAGCTTCTGCCTATTTACATAACGAGCCACCAAAGCCTGGACCCGCCCAAAACCCTGGCAATTCTATTCCAAAAATTCCCCATTGGTCATTAGAAGCCTCTTGGATGAGGGATGAAACGTCTTCAAGTGAAGAAATTCAAGTCCAGTTGCCACAAGAAGAAGATTTCCACAAGAATTCACCGAGACCTGGACGACTGAGAACCTCCACTGACATGTTCATCTGAAATCCATCTTTTTAGTTCCAGCTCATTCCCGTATGGGTCATGTTTCCCCTGGAGTCTGATCATGGGATTTTCTTTAGATTTGTGTTCATATTCATGAGAATGTAACGGTTAAACAGAAAAAAATGACAACTAATTACACAACCATAAATAATACTAATAGTTACTAATAAACTGTCATCACAGTTGAGGTCTGCAGAATAGAATCGGCCTCTGTATTCATGAGTAAACAAATAAGAGATTAGTAATATTAGCAGGAAAGAAGAAATTATCAGTACCAGGAAAGATTAATCGAGTTCTTCCACAACTTCACGTGCATTACATCGTAGTATAAAACAAAGTCATGCAGTAAGTTTGGCGTCATCATTAAAGTTTTACATCTCTGTAAATTTAAACCAGTCTAAATTAATCCTGGATTCATTTAAGTACAATAATTTACGGACAATAAACCGCTACTTTTTTAAACCCCTTTGAACGCTGCATCTTAAACTAAGATGCGGCTAATTTAGGGAGATTTTTTGGGACTAACAAGTTTCACAAAACATTTAACTTCCTCACATCAGACCAATGAAATGATATTAAAATTCTGAGGTCAATTAATTCCAAAGAAGACGATTTTAATGGTTTTAGTGCGCAGGAGGAAGACCAAGATAGCGATCGGCTGGAGTAGGACAAAGCCGGGATAGGAAATAGGTGGATGGATATTTGCTTGCTATTTATTATTCATCTTTTTCATCACCCATTTTCAGAAAAAAAAGCATTTCAAGTTCGTATTAGTGGAAGTTACCGGTATGTTTTCAATTAAAAGTTAAAAAAGCATTTATGTGTAAATATCTCATGTTACAACATGGACACCTGCGGCTTATATATGTACATATATTTGTTAGTTATTTTTAGCCGGTGCGGCTTATATTCAGGTGCGCTCAATAGTCAGGAAATGACGGTAGCACACGACATAAATCCACATTCAATTTGGCAAAAAAGCCTTAGTTATATTAAGTGGATGTGATTTCTACCATTTTTATGAGAAAATAATCACATTTTTATCCTTTTATCCAAATTTATGCTCAAAGTATCAGGCTGAGGTTTTTATGGTGCAATTACTCCAAGATTCAGTCGTCAATGTAAAATGTTTATTTCAGACTCCCGTTACCCGAGCCTGTTCGTTTCTTTAAACGTCGTATTTCCCGTTGCCGCATCTGTGAGTCCTTGAATGTTGTTTCCACGTTCGAAGCGTTTTTTCTCTTGTGTTTCTCACCAGAAAATCAAAGACCTCGCCAAACAAAACGGGTGGGAAACCCCTAAACGGAAGGACAAGCAGTAGCGGGGTCTTCTGCCGAGGCGTGTTTGGATTCAACCACACCAATCGGGTGGAGATGTGAGATCTTTGTCTGTTTCTTGCGTCCACACTAAACCTCCTTGACGACACTGCAGGCCTGAATATCAATATAGACTACCGGGACCAAAGATTTGCCCGCGACCAGGAAATCTGCCGTCATCCCGTCCTTTGACTCACAGGATTCCAAGAAAAGGCCTTTTGTACGTTGAAAGACGAACCGAGCGCAGCTTCACATTCTGTGAAAGAGGAGCTGCGGCGCTGCTTGTATTATTTTTCGGAATAAAGCTCACGGGATGAACATCTATTTCCATTTTCTTACCACGCGTACATTTACGAAACACTTATGTCACTGCAATGTAACTACTGTAAGTTTATTTTTGTTTTTTTTTTTCCTGATAAAATATTTCACGGGTTAGCGGACTGATATCCCTTGTCGTGGGAAAATAAACAATGAAAAGAACTCTAATTTTGCAATTCTAATTTCATTATACTTTATTAATCCCTTGTGTAACCCATCATGGATGAACCAGGAGCAGTTTGCAGCTATCTAGCGGCGCCAGGCAAGTAGTTGGGGGTTCGGCATCTTGCTCAATAACACTTCCATACACTAAAAGTTGGGAACCAAATCAGGAATGTTTGTCTCCAAAGTATAATTGTTAAACTTTCTGCACTTTTTTTCCTCCAATTTTTTAAATGATTAATTATTTTTCTTGATTTCAAGTCTTGAAAATTTGTCTCTTCCTGAATTTATGGTCATTTTAGGCTTTTAAATTGAACAACTATTCGACGGACTGGCGTACCGGCCAGACAGTATATTATGAAACTGATTGGCTGCAGACGTATTTAATAAATAACAGTAAGCAAAAACAATGTCCTGGAATATAATACGCCAAATGAGTCAACAACAGGTTTCACGCAGCCTCGGCATGAGAGGCATCGGCGCCGTGGTAGAAAGATGGTGTAGGAAATATCCTGTGCCGTGGCCTGAAACCAAAGTAAACAAGCGGCGAGTGCGTCCGGTTCCTGCTGTCAGTGACGACAGAGACACAGGCAGGGGGGCTGTGAGTCGCACAAACTCTTTAATGGAGGTGATATCATGCAAAATAACAAAAAAAAATAATAAGGCATAAAAGCGTGGAGTTGGAAGGCGGGAATGACTCATTGGAAAAAGGCTGAAAGTCACAAAATTCGAAATTCGAGATGACCCCTGGTCTGAGCGAAATAAGGACATTTGTGTTAAATCTACCGGATGTTTGAACATTTGTAAAATCTCAAAAACGAAAGCAGAGATGGAGAACAACCACAAATCTGTTTGAAGTATCTGAAATGCTGGTGTCTGTTTAACTTGTAGAAACTGCCTTTACTTTGGACTTCCACGTAAACCCGCGATTTTAACCGAAGCATAACGATAAGCGTGGGAAAACATTCAGTCAACGGCTGATAAGTTTGAATGCTGGTATTCAGGTATTTTATGACTCCATGTTGGCATATTGACCTCTGTGATTTGATAAAGCGGTATTTTTCTTATAAAATTAAAGTGTGCTTGCCTCTGAGAAACGTCTCTGGGGATACACATGCGACAGTAAAACAAGATAATGGAAAAAAAAAAAACGCGAGTGGGACATTAATCCTCATCAGGCACTCAGATGCATTTCTCTTTGACAAGACTGTACATTTGTGCATTTCACTACCGAGTCGAACAAGGTGCTTCTCGGAGTCGACCCTATTTGTGACATTGGAAAAAAAAAAATGTTTTAAAAAACAAGAAAAGAGAAAGGAAAAAAAGAACCATAACACAATGAAAAAAAAGTGAAAAAAAAAGAGTAAACACCTCACATTTAGAAATAAAAAAAAAGCCTTTTCTCCTATTTGAACAGCACTGAAAAAGAAGTTTAAGGCAAGACGCTGAACACAGAAATCCGATGTTGGACCCGGGATAGTCTCTGTTCAGCTCTGGTGTTCGTCGCCGTCAACCGGTTCCGTCAGCGATCGTCGAGAAGACTAGTGTTTTTTTTTCCCCCAGATTTGGTCGGCTCTCTGTCTCAGGCATCCTTTGCCACCGGGCCACGAGATTCCGGGATGTTATCTGCCGACCCCCTGAGTCTGCTGAGCGTCGCCCGCCTCCTCCGCGCTCTTCTACGCCGGCAGGCTCAGCTTCTTGCCTTTCAACACTGGAGGTCCAGACGTTCAGGAGGGGAGAAGGAGAACAAGGGGTTTGTTGCCGCGATACAAGACAAGTTAGCATCCAAAACTAATACTTGATTTCAGAGGTTTTAGTCCGCAGCTTCATCTGCTGCAGCTCCCTGTGACTTTGGAAAATAAATAAAGGAATTAATTTGAATTGATTTGATTTTTAGTCTTTTTTTTTTTTCTAAACAAAATTCTAAATTTGAAGATTATGAATAAATGTGTTCAAATTCTTACGCCAATTAGTGAGCTTTTGAAGCCCTAACATGCAGAGATTCAGAGCAAAAATCACATTAACAAGGTAAAATAAATGCTTTAATTGTCTACTTAATTTTAATTTGCAACAATATGTCGCAGCATTCAGGGATTTTTTTTTTTTTGCGGTGACAGCTGACAGCAAGCCCTGGTACACAACATAAACGATGACGCACCACAGAAGCGGGCGGCATTTCTGGTTTGCTGCGGGGGGGATGATTTAGGTTCTGCCTTTTATTTCATATTTCATTTCACGACTCAAATAGACATTGAGTATTTTATTTTAACAAAACCTTCAACCCAGCACCTTATTTTTCTTTTCGGTCGGGGTTCAAAATGTTTTGTTACGTGCAGAAATAGAATTTGGTTTTCTCTGCAACGCAATATTTTATATGCATAGCAAAAAGGGGACGATAGATCTATGCAATGTTTTCTTTTTTATAGGAACCGGGTCCAGATGGCTCTTTGACTTGCCGACCCCTCGTCCGGTGGAAACGTATTCAAGTAGTTTCCCCTGTAAATGGACAAATAATCCAGCCTGGTGTATCGATTGATAAGAGCCTCCGAGTGACTGCTCGCTGATTTTTGTGAACTTCCACCAAAAATAGTGGAGGTGTGTTTGAGCAGCAAATCCAAAAGGTGAAATGATCAATCTGGACGGGTTTTAAGTTTCCAAATTCAGATTTTCCAAATTGGGAAGTTCTCCTTGGTAACAAACGGCCTTCATTTACAGCCTTGATGATTCTCTCAGGGTTTTTTTTCTTGGTCGCACTGCCATTCCGACTTGCTCACGAGGAGAAGAACCTCCGGTTTACCAAACAATCCACCCCAGACTTCGAAAGCATAAGGCTCCTGACACCGTAATCCAAACCCGTTTCTTCGCCTGACAGGATACAAAGTTTTACGATCCTGAACAGATTGGACACACAAGATGCACTTGCGTATTACAGGGACATACGCAAAAGACTTAAAATAGGGCCCTTTGTTTACTTCCTGGGACTGTGGTCTATTGCTGAGCAGTGGAGCAGAGGTTTGACAGTGGAGATGTTGTCCTGATGCAGACTCACTCGGAAAAGACCCCGTCGATTCAAGAAACTCCAAACCACCGAGGATTCACATTAGCTGCGCCTGAACTGAGCTTCTGCACGGTTCCAGGCCCGGGGATCATGTCTCCCACCTCTTTGTCGTACTTATAATACAGAGAGCTCTTTGAGGCTTTCAGATTTACGCATGAACTTGCCCCGAGGCTTCAAGGTCAAACTGTGCATTGATACTCTTATGCGCATGATGCAAAGCTCTGGAGATCTCCTCCACCCAGCCCGACGATTCATCTCCGCCACTGTCGATCTGTCGGTTTTTCATACGACATGCGCTCGTTTCCAACCGAACGGTCTTGACGGCGGCTGCGAACGCTTCCTACCTTTGGTGATATAAAGGTAGAAGAAGTCGCAGTAGAGGACCGTCTGGACCACACCGGCAACAATGGCGATCATGTCAAAGAAGCCCTCAAAGTAGAAACGCCAGATCCAGTTGAAGAGATAGAGCGCCCGGTACAGGCCCAGGCAGAACAGATAGTGGGTGGTGATGGTCTCGGCTTCTCCGGTCTTGCTGATCATGAAGAGCTGGGGAAGGATGGCCACGGACTCCAGATAGATGGAGAACGTCCACAGGATCTGAAAGACAGAAAAGGCACGTGCTGCGATTTCCACGTCTACCGATTGCCACGGAAGGACGAGCGATACACACCTCCAGGAGGGAAAAGTCATGGTTGATGAGAACAGCGAGACCCCCGACCGGAACAACCAAGAACTCCACGCGGAAGCTGTCGTGGTTGCCGTCGTAGGTCGCCCTGAACTTCACGAAGATCAAGTAGAGCGTGGCATACGCACAACCGATGTAGATGACCTGGGCGAGAAACACGAGTCCTCATCGGTGGGCCGAGGAGAGGCGATGCAGCAAGACACGTGCTGAGACGTGACCGACGGCCTTACCTTCATGCATGTGTTGTAGAGGGAGATGAAGGACGTGAACAGGTCCAAGTAGCGTGTCGAGAACACGATAGCAAACAGGATCTGACTCTTTCCAGAGATTCCTTTCAGCGAAATAGAAAGATACAAATGTTTAGGCCTCTGTGACTGCGACGTATGTCTACAAGAAAATTATCTGTCACCAAACCAAAGCTCCCGGCAGCCTCACTTCAAAACATGCAACATAACAGTGGGAAACACCGATCACAAAGTGTTTTCTGGCCAAACAGCGTCACCTTGTGGAGCGAGTTCAAAGGGAATAAGATGAGAACAACTTTATTTATCCCGAAGGAAATTGTTGTGCCAGAGTTTCAAGTAAAGACATAACAGTAATAGATAAGAGTAGAAAGGAGGAAGAATAAGAAATACAATGAAATATAATTGTCTTAACTGTTAACTACAAAGATTTGAAGATTCCCTGCGTAATGCAAGATGAAAGCAACTGCTCTCCCTCGGGTTGCATTTTCAAAACATAAAGACGAGCACGTGGGCCATTCCATACAAATACAAAACCTAAAAAAGATCTACAACGCCATCCTGTGGCATCTTTGACATTTCTCAGATCGGCAGCCCTCTGGGATCTTCCCTCCCGCCGAAAGATCCACACACGGTGCATAAAGTTACCAAATTCCACCCGCCCAGAGAACCAAAGCTAGCCCTGCCTTTCAAAAATACACTGGTCTGACTTGAGATTTCATTCACGTGCATGAAGCAGATGCGTCAGCGCAGGCGGCCAGTCAACGCTAAAATTAACCGATCTTGCATTTTTAAGACCAACATTGTTTTTGACATTGTGGGTAAAGAGGGTCCAACATGGCAAACATCCGGGTCTTCGGTCTTTGGTTACACATCATATGCCGTCGTCGCCCTCGGCTAACATGTGAATGACACCTTTCACTGTCACAAAAATCATACGTCTATTTATTATCAAAAAAAAAAAAAGAAGTCCAGGTGTTCGGAATAAATTAAGATTTGTCGCTTTGTTTCATTCCAGCAGTTGTAGGCTTATGGAATAAGCTAAATCGGCCCCTGACCTGTAAGGAGAGGCCGGCAATGCATCGAGGCACGGGATACCACCTTCCAAACAACTATCAGAGCATCACGCACATTAAACTGTGACTCCTTGAAAAGAAAATGCTGCACGAAAAAATCCCTGGTTCCCAAACTACCCCTTGAATAAGGAATAATTTGAATAAACCCTAAAAGAAATGTACTTGGTTACTATCTGAGGCTTACTGACACTTGAATGTAATTTCCTGATAGTTTGCAATGCTTTCTTGCTTCTGATAGAAGTGACTTGTTTTTAAAGGAGGTTTAAATTGTTCACATAACACACAAATTTGCATTTCAGGATGTCTAAATTAAATTTAACCTCTTGACTTAAACTTTGGACCTGGAATACAGTGTGGCATTTCGTACAGTGAGCAGTATCTGAATCATACATACTTTTTCGATAGTGTATAGATTAGATTAGAATGCATGAAGAGATGGACTTTTTTAATCAAAAAGGTAATTAATTTGTCCTAGCAGCCAGGTAGATTGTCACAGCATTAAGGTAGACATAGCATAATGTAATACACAGAATAATATTTGAATAGGAAACAAATATTTGGAATCTACCTGACAAAACGGCTATTTAACATTTACTCACTAGTTAAAAAAATTATATTTCAATTTCGATGAATAAAATAACCTCACAATAAATGTAAATGTAAATGTAAATAAATGTAACACTGATGTGTTAGCTAGCTTTAGCTGGTATGGTGAAGCCCTGCTTTATAAGCTAACCACAACATCTCGGACATCCAGGAGGAGACTGGACTTCTTAGTGAAATCCGTGGGCTTTAATGATTTCACCGACGGTACGTGTTCGTTTGTAAACACTTTTATGGACGCAAAATGATGATATTTGGGCGAGATGTGGCTGCTGGGCTACATTAGCAGGATGCTACTTCCGTAGCGCCTTCTAGAACGCCACGTCAGAAGCCAAACCTGAATAATCGAACCCCGAAACCCCTACTTGTCCTGAGGAGGACAGGGGGTACGGGGGATTTGCAGAAAATAAAGACAAAAAGGGGTAAAATAGTAGCACCAAACGAGTGCGCGGAGGGGGGAGAAATAACATACAGCATAACTTGTATGGGTGTATTTACCTCACACGATCGACTCGTGGGTACCGGCTAGCTACCATGGTGACAGCGGAAATCTACAGAACGGCGAGGGCTTTGCTAGTTTGAAACGATCGTTATTCACGGTGAACACCTGCTTCGCCGCTGGAAACCACGGTGTTGGCACACAGAAAGAAACCAGGAGATGCTAGCGGTCACTAACCGCAAGTTTCCCAGATGAATGAATGAATGAATGGGAGACGAGAAGCGTTAGCACGCAGCGCTAACTAGCTAGCTCTCCACCTTCTGGACCATCATTAGCGAGCTAGCGTTCTGATTTTAGCAGGTAAAAAGCGACGAGAGCCCACCGGATGTGACCGCCGGGCCTTTGTGGAGGAACAAATGTGTCCACTGACCTGCACACGACCTGCTTTTCCATATTTTGAGCAGGAGGATGATGATGGCGGCCAAATGAGAGAGATCCCCAGTCAGTCTGAAGATGTTCATGGTTTCGGGTGCTGTTGCGGACGTTCCTCGGAGATCCCTTCGCACGTCGTGCCCTCTCGGTGCGGATGACCCACCGGATCAACTTTTGTGGCAAACCGGGGCGGCGGGGACGCCTCGGGATCTGGGATATGGCGAGAATGCGGGTCGACGTGGAAGGGGGCGTGGCGTAAAGCAAAGCCGCGCTCTGATTGGCTGAGGGGTCGAGTGGCAGCGCGGGAAGACACGCCCCCGACGCGGGTTCGGGAGCCGTGACTTTGGGTGGGACCGGGATCGGGACCGGGACCGGGACCGGCCTCGAAAAACATCTATAGGAGGCTAAAACTCCACACTTTCACGACCAAAACCTCAATTCTATCTTCTCTTTAGGGTTTTGCACAACTTGTGAACTTTCTTTTTTTTGTTGTTCTGGCCCGAAGGCAGCATCCCCCCAACTTTTTTCGTACCGGGGACCAGTTTTATGCATGGAAATGTTTCGTGGGGCCTGGTTCTAAAACATTAAAAATGTTTGTCAGTTCACAGTCTGAATACAAACGTTACTCTTTATATGAGGGGATTACAATTGCGGCGGTTTTCTAAATAAGATCCGGAAGGTCGAATGAAAAAATAATTTGTATTGAGAAATATTTTCTTTGCAGATTGTACCAAAAGATCCGCTGACTGGGAGTGAGGTTTGGGACGCCTGCCCTGTGGGAGCTCTTAATCCCCAAAACCAAAAGTAATAAAACAAAAACTCTGTTTAAACACTGTTGGAATCTTCTTGTCTTCAGGCATTTTCAGTTCTGAAGAACTGTCTCGGACGAGGGGTGAAACATCTTCAAGTGAAGAAACTCAAGTCCAGTTGCCAAGATAAGAACATTCCTCAGAGAACTCCCCACGGCCCGGATGACTGAGAAACTCCACCGGCAAAAGAAAAGCTCTTTTTAACATTTTAATTCGCTCTTTTTGTAGGTTTCTACAACATGATGTGATTCCCGTTATTACACCAGCAGGGTAATAAAAAGGGAACTGACGAGAGGGGAAGTTACATCCAACGACAGGCTCAGAAATAAAACCATAAGATCATTCACGGCTGGTTTTCGATCGAGACATGGACAGGCTCTTTCTGCTTTCTCTCTGCCTCCCCTTCATGCAAACTGCAGGTAAGCTCTAATTCCCAACATACCACCGCCCGTTGAATTAATAACAGATATGTACGTGCAAGCGGATCTAAACTGCCTCAATCGAGCAATGAAAAATGACAATTTAGAAGTCATTTTCTCCTCCGGTAAAATATCTTGATGCTCAGATACTCCAGTTGTAATGTTACCTTCTGTTCCTCTCAGGAATCATGGAAAAAGATTGGAGCTGTTCAATAAAACCACAGAACGTGATCAGAAAGACAATTGGACTCGATGTTGTTCTCCCCTGCCGTTTAAACTGCTCAGCCCCTGTCTTCAGATACGAATGGTTTGCTTTCAAAAGAAATAATCACTTTCATCTGAACCTGGGAAATCCCAGATATCAACTAGAAGGAGCCAGTTTACACATAAAGTCACTCGACGAAGACGACAGCGCGATTTACGTCTGTGCGGTTGTATTAGACAAGACGCCGCAAGCCGGAGTGCAGCATGTCGGCTTGGGCACAACCCTCGTGGTAAAAGGTCAGTTTTGATTTGCAAAATAAGAAACACGGATTTTTAGACGGGCTGATACGTGCGGACTTTGCTTTGACTTTCAGAAAAATTGAAAAAGACTTTGAGATTCAATTCCTTGTGGGCGGCATTCGTCCTCCTCGCCATCTACAGCTCGGCGATACTGGCCCTCATCATTTTAAAGAAGGTAAGTGCCCCCGAATTACTTTTGTTTATTTAGCATTAACACTACCAATACTAAAAGCGATGAAAATGTGTGTTTTATCCGCAATCCTCTGCTGCGTTCCAGTGCGGCTACAACACATCGACGTGCAAACGTCTTTCCTCTGGCGACAAGGTAATACCGTTTAGACCGTAATACTTCTGGCTTACTCCGAACGTCATTTTAGACTTAATTCTTAAAGAAAAGGGAAGTAAAATCTGTGTGTGTGTGGGGGGGTTACCACACCGGGAACTCGCCCTGTTTCTGTCTGGGTTTTTGAACAGAAGAATATATCGAAGAGGGCGAAATTCCAGGATGTGATGAAAGAAATGAACAACAGGGTGAAAGCAAAGGACGTCAAAACGCCCGGCAGCAGGAACCACTCACACACCGAGGTACGTCATGTCGCAACGCGTCATATTTAGTCTGCGGACAAACTGGGTGATTGTAAAAGTTCAACTTGCACTGATTGTATTTTTCTGGTTTATCTCCTCCCAGGCTTCCGGTGCGCAGGTTAGCAGCTCGACAAATGACATCTACCAAAACATCTAACCGGAGATGCGGAAGAAATAAAAGTAAATCGTCCGCTGGAAATGGCTACGAGTGAACGGGAGGCGCGGCGACCGGGGAGCTGCTGGGTTCTCCACCTGTGGGCCTTCAGTGTTTCATGCAGAACCCAACAACAAGGAAAAGGCCGTCGCCTCGTGGCAGTTTGGGTTTGCACTCCCAGGACTGCACGTCGACCATCCTGCTGTTGAAATTGTTTTTGTTTCTTTTCAACATTTCCCCGCTTTCATCGAGGGGTTCAAGGGTTTCGGACGATGTCGATCTGCGACTCTACAAACTTGTCCGACCGAGACTTCATTTCCCACAGCCGGGCCGTGCAGCGGCGAAGCTCTTTATTTGTGAAATTCATTTGTGTTAGAACCTGTAAAATCTGCGTGAGAGGTTGCTCTGCTGCTGCCTTTCTTTTTTTCTGTCACTTGCAAATATGCGCGATGGAGCCGAAGCGGTGTTTTTCTCTCTATCCTCTCGTACCAACTCATTTCATGTCCTCCATCCGTAAGTCTCCTCTCCGCTCTTCCTCCAGACCTCCTGCACCCAGATCTCCACCATCTCTCCTCTATCCATGTCCAAACCATCTCAGCGCGACCATCTCTCCAAAACATCTAACATGTGCCGTCCCTCTGACGGGCTCATTCCTGATCTTCTCCGCATCTTCATCGCCGCTTCCTCCGAACCACACCACCGCTATCTTCTCCAGCTTTCCTCCCATTCTGGCTGATGCTTTTCTATCTCAAGTCACCCCTGCAATGTTTCTCCATCCATTCCAGTTTCTTCACCTCTTCCGCACCCTCTCCATTGCATTGGATTGATTGTTGACCCATACAACTTGAAATCCTCCTCCTTCATCTCCGCCCCCTTGCAGCCTCACCGTTCCGCTCGTCCTTTTACAACCTTCACTCCTCTTCTTTCAAGGTCAAACCTCCACCTCTCTAGATGTTTCTCCAACCGCTCCCTGCTTTCACTACAAATCACGTCATCAACGAACATCGTGGTCCGTGGAGATTCCAGTCTAACCCGTCAATCACCACTGCAAACAAAAATGTCGTCGAATCTCTAAATGCATCACTTTCAACCTGGTCTGTCGGATTACCTTCATGGAACATCGTTTCTAGCCAGATCCACAAGAAGGTGGATGAACAATTGGGATTTGGAGAGCGTCCCCGGTTCCAGTCCTGGTTCCTCCGCTCTCCGGTGGTCGCTCTCCAAGCTCGGCCTGCTGAAACTCCAGCGGGTGAATCACGGAAACAACCGGCTGTTCCCGATCGATATGAGAGGACTTGTGGGAAATCAGCCGGCGGCGGTGCTGATGAAGAAAAAAAAAAAAAAGAAAAACAAGTTTTATCTGGAGGTTCTTGATGAAATGAACCCACCGGTTCAGGCGGCAATATGGATGAGAAATGACATTTCAGTGTCCCTGACTTTAATATTTGTATTGGGGGAGAAAAAAATACAGCGTGTCCTTTCTTCAATGAACGAACCCAATCGTCGGAAATGTTTTTCTGTTCCTTTCATATTGAATCAGCATCGGACACGAGATAAAACTGTTTGGCCTCTCTGAGATTCGCACAAACCAGTTACCTGCTCTGCACCGCTTTGTTCTCAAACGTACCGCCTGAAAACAAGGCATTCCAGAAATGAAATTCAAGAAAACTGTGTTGTTTGAACCGGTGGTGTAAACCACTCTCTGCACGTATAACACAAATAAATAACACAATAGGCTTGTTGAGTAGAAACAAGACGGTTTATTTATAAAAAAATTAAAAAAAACATTATAAACCAAAAGGACTTACATTCATACATAATTCATACATGAAACAATAACGCAAAGGAATCACTCTGCGTCTCATCAGCTGAAACAAAAGACACCCCGTGGAAATCAAGATGTCACAATGGATACCTGGAGGAATTTGATAATATAGGAATGCACGCTTTCATTAAATATGATGTAACCATTTGGAAAATCCTTCACATAGCCTACGACTCCTGTCAAACTCAAACCCCGCGAGAACGTCTTAAAAGGTCCGACTGTCTTAAAAAAAAAAAAGTCAAACGTGTGTATTGACCAGAAACTACATTTCCCACAATTCGTGCCGATGATGCGAGTGACGGCGTCTCGCCATCAGATCGCAGTGAATCCACATCAACGCCATTTTCAACAAGTGGAACTGAGAAAAACAAATGATCCCTAAATGTCCAGGAAGAGAAAAGTTGATGCAGATGGAAGGCTGTTTGAAGAAAGATGGAAATGCATTTGCTACAAATTGGATTTGAATGAGGAAAAAATTCAGAGTTATTGAACATTAAGGAGTAGTGCCATTTATTTTACATTACCTTTAGTTACATTCATCCTGTTACTGTTCCATGTGGCCCTTTGAGGGCAACCATTATGACGACGTCTGATTTCTAAGGTCTTCAATCAAGTAATCTGCGACACAGTTTGAAAACACGGGATTTCATCCTCCCGTTAACCTGAACACGAAGTTCCTCAAAGGTTGTCCCACCAATCTGAAGAGCCTGTAAAACCTTCAAGTATTTGTAAAGGACAAGTTGCAAACGATGCAGCTCCGCCAACGGACAAAGGCCTCTTACGCCTTCGCTGCACAGAGGATTCGGTCAACATATTCTGTGTTTTTATATTATTCATATTCTGTGTGCGGCTGGGAGATGTGGGCTTCTACGGCCCGTCCCAGTTCACAAACAGTGACCTTTAGTCTGCGAAGCTGAAGCCGGGAGGACAAAGTACCCTCTAATTGGATGTTAATGTCACAGCTAATACGTCTCCTCACTTCAGGAGGTCCAAGACGCTCAACATTTTCAGGTTTTTCTGTCTGAGATTAACACGTCGGCCTTTACCGGTTTGGGGAAACAGCGGATCAAGGCTTCGCTACGCTTTTGTGCCGCTAATTACCAGCTGAGGCGAGGGAATCTGACTGCTGCCAACAAACTGGACGACCTGCTCCGTACTTCTGGTGTCTGACAAGGACGGGGCGGCTGAAGGTCCACCGGCGTGTGATGAATTTTAGAGGGAATGTGCGAAAATGCCTGGATGATATTCCTAATTAAGGAAACTAACGGGAAGCCTCATTTCACTTGTCAACGCGCCAAGATCATTTTCCATATTTAGAAACTAATTTATAGGGGGAGAAAAAAAAAACCTTTGATTATAGATGCAGTCATTTACATATCATTTGCCAAATTACCAAGCCGATCGGGCGGATCTCTTACAAAGGAATAATTCCTCTAAACCCCCGGCTGTGGATCAACCAGCCTCCGCTGCGCGCCGAGTCGACGCCGTCTAGCCGTCCATATATTTGCTTTCAGCCGTGTGGCTGTTACGAATGGAGAACGGCCTCCAGGCCACGACCTGCACGGCGGCGACGCACATGGGAACCAGACACACCAAGTAGAACATGACACTGTGGAGACGCTCCAAGGCCCTGGAAGGAAGAGAGATTCTCAATGCAGCAGCAGCAGCGGGTCGGAATTTATTTTTAACCTTGGCTGGATGTGACCGTTGGAAGTGGAAATCCACGTGTAGTGACTGCAGATGCACGGTTCGTACTTCAGGAAATAATATCGCCATGAAACATAATCTATACAAATGCGGATTATGAAAATATGCATTTTTTGGGTGGGTTTTTTTTTTTGTGGATTTGCAGTTTTAAATGTACGCACCTCAAAGAAATATGCAGTCAAACGTCTGCGGCCCTGAGATAAAGAAACTGCAACGCTACCTCTTCGGTCAATGTGAAGTTACAGGACCAGTCTTTTTGGGGAAACTGCCAGTTTCTGTTCTTGTTTTTATGCATTACGTCAGACATTGAGGTGACCGTTGTGTCATATGCGGCATGACACATTTTCAACATGTAAAATATATATTTTTGTACAATAGCTGAAACTCAAGGTCTTTCAGACAGGAGGATACCAAGCTAAAGCTGAAAGACGTGCTTTGGAGGTGTTTGGATTTAGCACCCGTACCCAGTATTTTTATATTTTATTTGTTGTTTTCCCTCTCGTAGAATAACAAAAAAAACAAACAAAAAAATATATTCATACACACACACACACATGCACACACTGTGGCCCCTCAAGATACAAATCACTTTATATATTTTTTATTTAATTTTTAAGGTACGAAGCGCCATTCAAGCAAATTTTATCCTTGAACTCTGAAAAAAAGATGTCACGATTCGAATACAAGAGCGAGAAAATCAAAATTCGAAGCGAGCTCCCACAACTGGAAAACACTTCATGATGCCGCTGCATCTTCTGAATTGGCCCCTGCAACATCCCTTCTTTTTCCGGGTAGTTAGTACAGTGTCTTTTTATAACTTTGTGCTTATTTTGTGTATTTTATTAACAATCATCAAGGACCCCAAGAAAGCAAGTGGTGAAGCCAGAAAGACGACACTATCGATGGAAATTAAGCACGAAATAATGGAACGATAATAATAAACATGACGGATATCGCACATGAATATATTCACAATGAATCCAGAATATGCAGAAAGAAGCGGAAGGAATAAATAAAGCCTGTCAAGCCTTGCAAGGGCATTACTATAATGTCACAACAACGGACATCAATACATGACAACAAGCAAAAATTGCTGCTGATGTGGGTGAAGGAGAAAGAGTTCGCTGACAAAGAGGGGAGAAAGTTGTCCCTCACACTATTAATATTCTTTTTTTTCAGGGTTTTTCTAGATTGCTATACTTATTTTGTAAGTTTTGGGGTGGGGTTGGTTCAAATTAATTTGTTTTCTTTTATTTTAAATGGGGAATATTCATTTCAGATTTAGAATAAATCAACATACGAGCCCACTTCTGGAACAAATTAAATTAGTATCTTAAGGGACCACTGTATATGAAAACAAACATGTAAAAGTGAGTTAGAAAGGGGCGGCACAAAAGAAATAAATTCTTCCACCAGCAAACCAAGTACTAAACATAGACAGACGGCTCATGACTTGCCGAGCGGGTAAAAAGGAATCAAGAAAAACCAGCTGATACCGTGGATTGGAGGCTGCTCCCAAATCCTTCAGCTGTTCATATCCGTACTGGTTGAGGACACTGATCACGATCATGGGGGCCAAAGACTGAGCCGGCTTGGTGAACAGAGCGTTTGTCCCGAACACCATGGAGGACAGCGGGGAGCTGCAGGACAGACATGTTGGTTAGTAGGGTTAGGATTAACACGGGTTACCAGTCTGGAGAGAAACCAGAGAATAAACACAATACTGTTTGTTTGTTTTTTTTGCATTGATTTGAACCCATCATATCAAGGTGCTTTTTGTGATTTGAAGCATTTTTGGGCTATTGAGGACACCTGAATATAAGCCGCACTGGTTAGAAACAAATAAATATACTGCTTCAAAAAATAAAGGGAACACTTAAACAACACAATGTAACCCCCACACAAGTCAATCATACTTGTGTGAAATCAAAGTGTCCATTGGGAAGCAACGCTGATTCATTTAGACTTGTTTTAAAGACAGCCTGCCGTGTGTTACACCACTTAAATTTGAGTGTGACACCGAATCCAGATCTCCATGGGTTCATACATTCGATTTCCATTGATCATTTTTGTGTTTTTGTTGTCAGCGCATCCAACTATGTAAAGAAGAAAGTATGCCATAAAAACATTTCATTCATTCAGATCTTGGATGTGTTATTATAGTGTTTCCTTTGTTTTTTTTGAGCAGTATATATATATATATATATATATATGAGTGTGTGTAGATATATAGGCCGCACTTGTTGATAAGCTGCAGGTGTTGCAGCATAAGATATTTATTCACAAACATTTTTTTTACCTTCTAATTCAATACATACTGGTAACATCCACAAATACGAACTGGAAATGGTTATTTAACACCCAAACAACTGATGTTCTGTTAAGTGTTGTCGTGGCCGAGTGGTTAAGGCGATGGACTAGAAATCCATTGGGGTCTCCCCGCACAGGTTCGAATCCTGCCGACAACGTGCATTGAGTTTTGTGGAACAGGAGGTTGAGCAACTTAACACCCCCTGCTAGTTTGTCCCCTGGCGCTGCTAATGGGTCACCCAAGAAAGGTTCTTCGCAACAAATATCCTAAAGTCGTCTTATTTGGTGTCAGCCTCAAAATTTCACGGTCATTTCATCGGTCCGATATGACGAGGCAAAATGTTTTTGGTGGCATGGAGCTCAATAGCCAAAAAAAAAACCATCGTTGTTAAAGCCGCAGTGTTCGAAGCGTGTGAAAAAAGCAGCGGCTCATAGTCCGGAAATGACACGACGTAAATACATCCCAGGATTAACTTAGGCGAGTTGAAGTTTACAGAGATGTAAAATTTTAATGATGATGCCACACTTGTTGCATGACCCTGTTTTGTACAACGATGTCCTGCACATGAAGTTGTGGATGCACTTACAGTCCGGCAATAACGGTATGATGGTACGCTAACGTTATGGTTTACCTCGCAACAACTTTAGGGTAGCCAAAGCAGCTCTTGTTTACCTGCGCTTATATGTTTGCATGTCTGTGTCGATGATGTCAGCCAAAGGCAAGCTGAAGAGACTGAACGTCGCCTGAATTAAAATCCTGCGAAAGAGACAAGGGCGTGAACGCTCGGGGGGAGAATACGAAAATAAAAAAAGGACGCATGAATTCGCAGCTTACATGTTCACGGTGAGGAAAAACGCCAGGATGTAAAAGTGCTTCGGGCCAAGCGCTAGCATGATAGCAGCCATCCCAGACTCTATACAGAAGGTGAAGAGGATGATTTTATAGTAGCCGAGTCCATGAAGAAGTCTCTCACAGCTTAATACTAACAGCTGGAATAAAGACATACGGTTAGAAACAACGTCTGATGCCGTGGTCTTCTAAAGATGCAGGAGGAGGCAGGAGGACAATATACCTGAGGGCAGATGAATCCGGCTCCATACATGATGCTCTTGGCCAGAGACGGGAGCACATCGGCAGGAATCAGGTGCTCGGCGAATATCATGGTAAAATTATTGAAGAAAGCCAGGATGAAAACCTGAAAGAAGTTCATGAGCACAAACAGCCTGAAGTCCCTGTTTATCACGATTTGCCACGTCAACGTTTTTAACGTGGAGAGGGAAAACTCCGGCTGAGCGGAAGAGCAATCGTCGGATCTGGACGCGTCGGACTCCGAGCCTTTCCTGTCGAAGCGGCTCTCGCTGCGGAGGCCCGTGTAGATCATGCAGATGCTGCTCAGGACGGCCACGATCACCGTGTAAACTTGGAAGGACGCAAAATCCTCCATGTTCCGGGACAGCACGCCGCAGAAGAGGACGCTGGAGGAGCCGACCAGAGAAGCCACCTGGGCGGATAAAGACGCGTTCAGCTTCCCATCTGAAGGTTTGCGGAGGAGACGGGAAGCGCTTACCTGGTTGTACTTTACGAGTCTTAATCGGCTCTGGTGGCGGCTGGAGATCTCGGCAAACAGGGCGCACTGCGCCAGCAGAACAAACGTCAGCATGCCGTCGAAAGCGCAGAGGGCCACCATCAGGTGCACGCCGCTCAAGCGGTCGCCTGGAGCGTAGGATCGCCACGGGAACCAGGCCAGAAGGAAGGCCAGGGAGTAGAGGGGAGCGCCGTACAGAATAGACAAGCGCCGATGAGAGCAGAAGGAAACTTTGGAGGTATCTTGCAGGTAGCCAAACAGCGGGTCATTCACTGCATTCCACACCATGTACACCACCTGCAGAGAGAAATGATTAAACAATCAACAAACTGCCACATGTCGGAGGACTTACTGAGCAGGGCTACGCGACGTGACGGTCATTTAAGTTTTTGCAATGCTTTTCCTGCACGTTGGATCAACATTTTAATGACTTGTCACCAAAGGTGCCCTTTCAATGCGGAACTGATTGGTGTGTTCGTGGTTTCCTGGTGTTTTAGTATTCAAGATGTTTACCTTTACATGCACGCTAAAGAAACATGTTCCTCTGCACTTTGCTGTCCACATGGGCAGTTTAGTAAGGACATAAAACAGTAAATAAAAAAGCACAATACAGGACAGTGATTGAAAAATATAGTGGAAATAATATTTGCAAAGGTGCAAATAACAGATTTGTGATTGCACCGGATATTAGCAAAGAACAACAGCATTTAAAGACCATTTGCTTACCTGTGATTGGTGGAACGCTGCCTCCGATACTCCGTATTTATTGACGAACAGCTTGACATAGTAGAAGCTGAATATGTTGTTGATCATGCAGGATCCTAAAGTGGTCATGGCAAACGCCAGTGCTGCGGGATTGACCCCGAAGCTGCGGCGCAGCTGCATCTTTGCACCTGAGACAGGTAACAGGTAACAGGTCACCTGTTGGTCTTTCGATCCGCAGCGAAGACACGAACAACGAACTAGTCGTTTTTTTAGCCGAGCTACTCATTAACACCCATGCCCGCCCAAAAAGCTCAAACGTTTGAAAAACCAAAATCCCACGAAAAAATGGTGGAATTTTTCTCTGAGTGCCATTTCAGAAAATCCAAATAGTAACTTTCTCTTGTGCGTCCAACAACTTCATATCCTGTCAAGCCGCTTTTTCTGCTAAGGGAGGAGGCGGGGCCATAACGCGACCGGAAAACATCTGATTGGTCGGAAGAGTTATTTCGTTCCACTTCCTGCGTGATGATTCGCCCAGCGACCTGCCTGTTTATAATACCCGGAAGTAACGCGGAACAACCTTTTTAAAAGTACAGCCACTTTGATTTATTCAGTTATTTATTTACACAGAGCCCATAAAGATAATTAGGTTTTTAAATATGATATTTAATAAATTTAGAATCGAAGTAGTGAGTGTTTAAAGAAACTCTGACGTCGTCTAGGCGCCACCTACCGGAGGGTAGGTGGCGGGGGAGATTTGCCACGTTGCTGCCGTCAACAGCCCGACATCCGCGGGATGCGCTTCACTCCCCGGGCGCAGAGGCGAGCAGCGGACCGCCTCGGGCTCCTCACACCTGGGTGTCACCTCTCCGACAGGTGAAGCATCCCCGCCTCCTTCCCCCTCCACCTTTTTTCAAAACTTTTTTTTTTTTTTTTTTCGTCTCCTCCCTTCTGTGAAGATGCTCACCGACGTGATTTTCGAGGACGACTTCGAGCGGAGCGGGGAGCCGTGGTGCGACCCGCGGGACCTGGAGCACGGTGAGTCCGCCCCGGGGGGCCAGTCGCGGCACCGGGGACGCATCCGCTGCACGTAGGGCTCCTGACACGGAGGGTTTTTTCTAGAAAAACAAAATCCGAACAGACGGATTGGGATTGTTTCTGATGAAATCAGGCTGCAGCCTCTTGTGATTCCCACTCAGAGTCATAAGGCGCAGGGGCCAGGATCCCCTCTGGCTGCTCTCCTTTTCCTATTTCTTTGCCATTCGTGTCTGAAAGTTACAGAAAATTAAAGCCCGGCATCAAATTCACACTTTATCCGGAGTTTTATCAACTTTGGTCTCGTTTAAAAACAGCAGCAAACTGCACACCGGTGATGGGAATGACCTTTAGTTGAAAATACACAGATTGTTTTCAGGTTTTGGAATCTGAAATTGGTTTTTATAAAACACGATTAGGCATGGGTAGTTGATTAGTTATAGGTAGTTAATAAGGCAAAACTGATGTTGCAAATTAGTTTTCTTTTTTATTTAAAAAGTAGCCAATATCAAAAATACACTGTATATGCTATGACTATTTACATTTGAGTGCCTCTTTTCATGCAAGCCCGTCGCCGTGAGTTTGCACACAATTTTGTTAAGCTCGTATAACAACGTTAAAAGCCCTTGAGTCTTGAGCTCAGGGGCAGAAAGCTGCTCCTGCGCGGTGGCAGCCGGACCTTCCGGGCCCAGCAAAGACACCCATCTTGGCCGTGAGTGCAACTGGAGAAGAGATGCGAGTTTAGTTTTTTGCGACATCTCTGCACACGTGCTATGTTGTTGTTTGAACATACCGCAGCTCACATGCTGGACCAGAAAGGGGTCGATGGTTCGAGAAGATCCTCAGACATACCGCAGATTCCTTAGACGTGGCCTTATTCTCACGAAACAACAAGGATGTGTGTGTGTTATCCGCCGCCTGTGTTTGGGCATGGAAGCTTCCCCCCGCCGCTCATGTTTACAAGTTTTCCCCCTGTATTTTGACAGACCTTCATTTGGCGGCGGAGCTCGGGAAAACCCTCCTGGACAGGAATCATGAGCTGGAGCAGGCGCTGCAGCAGATGTACTCCACCAACCATGAACAGCTGCAGGAAATAGAGGTGATGGATGTTGGGCGGAAAGTAATCCCGGGCTCTTCGGGACGGGGCCGGAGAGGGTTTTAGTCATTTTGAGACGAGCGTTGGCTTTTGGCCCCGGCGTGGCGTGTCATTTCCCTGACATCGCTCACCGCCCCCACCGCGAGCTTCATCATCCATCATAAACACGCTGTTTATTGGACGAATGCAGCAATCATTTGACAAACCCCTAGGGAAAAAAATGTGACATCTTAATAGCGCCGCTGCAGCAAAGGGAACCTGCGTGGGACGGAGTAAAAGCTAATCCTGCAGTCTGACCCACTGGTCTTTGGGTGCGCGCCGCCCTTTTCAAAGGCTGTTTGCCGAGTTAATTAAAGACCATCTTTCAGACGCGTATAATATAAACAAAGATTAGAGATGAGATGATGATGAGAACAACTTTATTAATCCCGAGGGAAATTGTTGTGCCAGAGTTTCAAATGTATATATATTATTTTAAATATCAAAATAAAAAAATAAAAATTTAGCCACAAAAAGATTAGCCACAAATGGCGCCGCGCAGCCGAGATTTTATTCAAGAGTTTTGCTTTTGCTGTGAATTATAGCCGCCCTAATGATTATCAAGCCTCCCGCGGGACTCTGTGAAAAGTAGGGCTGGACGCGGCCCTGCAATGTCAAAAGATCATTTACCAGGGGTGAAAAAGAACAGTCAACCTCACGTAGGGCACTGTTTTTTTACTGTTATTTTACAAAAACAATGCTTCTCCTGTGTCTGTCCCGGAGCGTTTAAAGTGTCCGGGTGCAGACGGCGCTGATCTGTTTGAGTACATGACATTGAGCCGGTGGACAAAGATAAGAGCCTTAATTTGTTTACAGAAGTGTGAGGGACGGCGGCCTGGGGATTTATTGAGGTTGATATGGTAATCCCCTTATATCTTTCTACCTCTCGTCCTTCTGCATCAAGCACGTGTGTGTGTTTGCACAAGAACACAACAGTGCTACACATGGCTAAGTCGCACTTTAGCACACTTCACAAAGAACCCGAAAAATTATGATATTGGTTGTTTTGTTTTGTTTTTTTGCGGGCACAAAGTCAAAGCTGTCATTGACTTTGCTTCATCGTTCTGCTCCTGCCTTTACATGAACTCGTGTCACCCCCTCTCTCATGCAACAGTACCTGGCAAAGCAGGTGGAGCTGCTGCGCCACATGAACGACCAGCACGCCAAGGTGTACGAACAGCTGGATATAGTCGCCAGGGATCTGGAGCAAGGCAACCAAGGACTAGTGCGGGACAACCGCCTGGCCCAGCAGAAGATCCAGAGGTCAGTCCACCACTGAACGGATTTCACTTTTAGCCGACGTTAGCGCCGAAGCTAGGTCGTCTTGAAGAACCGGTTCAAGCTCGTACTTCGTCGCGTGTTTTCCCCGGCGCCACTTTGTTCACATCTGTATTGTTCACAGTCTAACAGAAATCATTGAAGGACTTCAGAACCACATGGAGGACTTGCAGACCCAGGTGGAGGAGCTGAAAACCGCCCAGGCGGAGCGAGCCAAGAGAGAGCTGGCAGAGCAGCGGCGCAGCCTGGGAGCGCAGAGCGTGTCCTGTCTCAAAGAGCTGTACGACTTACACCAGGACAGGTATTGCTGCTGAAGAATGTGTGTGTGCAACGGCGGGAAACAGTCACAGGATGTGAAGGAAGAAGTGTTTACACTGAGGAAATTGCAACACCGTGCTTCTCAAGGTCTTTCCTGCCAACACGCCGAGATATTTCTACCTCCACATTCAAACGGAAGGGGGAGGGAAAATAGCGAAAAATGTAAAGCGGCCACGGCGTCCTAATTTGTCATCGACGCCGCCGTCTGCTGACTGGACACCTCCGGGTCACCCACAGCCACACTGGGCCGTCCTGGTAGACATAATCCATAGATTGAGGAGGTTAATCCTCCGCTCAGCAGAGTAATAATAAACACACACCACTGTTGCGCGCATTCAAAAGAAGCACAGGTGTGAATGTGTCACTGCATCACTCGCCGTCACTTTCCATGCTAAGATTCATGCATGAAAGTATCACAGTTGCGAGTTAAGTTTTAGTTTTACCACCTTAAAAGTAGCGTATTTTCCAGACTATTGAGCGCATCTGAATATTAAGCCGCACCGGCTGAAAACAACTAAATAAATCTGTGTGTGCATTTATAGGCTGCACTTGTCTGTAAGGTGTGCACGTAGAAACACGAGATATTAAAAAAAAAATGTACTTGCCAGTAACACAAATACATGCTGGAAATGCTTTTTTTTCTGAACACAGCTGATGAAAAAGTCCATCCATTCATTCGTTTTCTATCCCCGCTTTGTGCTACTCCACCCGAACTCCATTTTGGTCTTCCTCCTGCGCACTAAAACCTTTTAAGTCGTCTTCTTCTGTGTCAGAATTGAACGGCCTCGGAATTTCATCTGTCTGAAGTGACAAGGCTAAATGTTTTGGTGGCATGAAGCTCATTAGCCCCAAAAAAAAAAAATATATAAATTAGCCGTATCGTTTTTTTATGCTGTTAAGTGTGTGAAGGTGAGCTAGAAACCAAGACTTTGCTCCCATCAATGCAATAATAGATCGTAAAAACTGTTTCACGTCGCCCCCCCTGGATCAACAGGCAGCTGTCCCACGACGCCCTGCAAACGGACGGCCTGTGGTCTCCGCTGAGTTCGCCGTACAACCGAGACCGCCGGCAGGACCCCGGGGAGGAGCACGCCGCCCTTCGGCGGTCCGTCCAGTACCTGCAGAGCCAGATAGCCGCCGAGCGAAGCCGCAGGGAGGCGGCGGAGCAGGAAGTGGAGGCGACGGCGAGGGAGAAGGAAGGCCTGGAGCAGCGGCTCGACCTGCTGGCGGGCTGCCGGGCCAGGCAGGGCGAGTTGGAGGCCGAGGTGGAGCAGCTGCGGCTTCTGTGGCGCGAAGATTGCGCCAAAAGGTTAGCCCTTACACGTGCGCAGATAGAAACGCGCCGTCCGTCCGGCGTGTAGCTCAACCCAGACGTCCGTCGCTTCCTCCAGAAGACCGGACCGGCTCCTGCTGCCCGACACGGTGTTCTTCGGCTCGGAGGAGAAGCCCGCGCAGAATGAGACGGAGGAAAACGCGGAAGCGTACGAGGAGCAAAGAAAATCCATCCGGCAGAGGTGTAACAGCGACAGCGTCCTGAGAGCGACCACCGTGGACGACATTCGCCACGGTCACGAGAGGATGTGCATCAGGAGGGCGGAGGGGACGAAGCCGAGGGGCGTCTCTCTCTTCACGGAGGTGGATGCCCAGTACAGCGCCCTGCAGGTGAGCTATCGCTACATCCGCGCTCGAGTTTAGAGACACCGACCGATCCAGTTTCGTCGTCCAGGTTAAATACGAGGAGCTTCTGCAGCGCTGCCAGCTAGCGTCGGCGGGCCTGACTCATCAGGCCGTCCAGACGCCGGGCGGCCCCTTCGCCCGCGGACAACGCCGCCCGTCCAGGGCGTCGGCTGCGTCGGACCTCGCCGCCGTCCCGGAGGACGAACAGCAGCCCGAATACAAAGTCCTCTTCAGGGAAATCTTCACCTGCATCCAGAAGACCAAAGAGGACCTCGGCGACGGCAGACCTCCGGTCGGGGACCCGTCACGCGGCTCCGCCATTTGACTGCACCGTTTGCCACCCGGGGATTTCTGCACACGTGTGTGTGAAAGTTTTCGACAAAAGAGCTACTCTGTGGTAGTTTCGCTTCAAAAATACCAAATCAGGGAGACAAGATGCAGCAAGCTCGCACACACACCCTCTTTACTCCGTCCTGACAAAAAAAGTGTTATGAACTTGTTACACAATTATAAAAATGAATTCATTCTTGTCTAAATAAGACAGGCTGCGGTCAGCCGCTATCCGCAAATGTAGAATTGCGTAACCTGACCTCCAAATGAGTATAATTTCCACGTCTCAGCGTGCAAAGCTGTTCCAGCCCCGAGACACGCCGCCTGTTGTTAGTGCGTCGATATAAGCCGGATACTTATAGATTTATTCTGCGATCAGAAATATCGGAATGTCCTAATAGGATAGAAAAAAAAGAAAGGAAAAAAAAAACCTGTAGCGTCAAGGACGTTCAGACTCGAGCCGGTCGTGAGAACCGGCCCGGCGGCTCCTGCGTGAGAAGGCCTCTCGGCGGGGAAACGCTAACGGACACTGGAAAACCAGACACGTAACAAGCTGCACTATTAGAAGTGAACTTTTTTTTTTTTTTGGCAGGAATTTTGTGCTGCTTAGATGTTATTTATTGTCCCGGTTGTGAAATAGCGGGAGCAGAACGGGAGCGTTTAGCAGTTCTGACACGGGTGATTGAAAACCTGATTACCGGGGTGAAGGAGGAAGGCGGCGGAAATGTTTTCTCTCAGTGTAAATGGTTTCCTCGCCGCCACGTCCTCCCGGCCTCCTCATGCGTCTCCACATATCCTGCCTTAAATTCAGAGCTGGAGATGCATCCTTCTGCTCAGTGTCAAAGCAGCAGGGGGCTAACGGGGTTTTCTCACTCACAGCAAACCTGTTCGGTTTAAATGACAGCAATTGTGAGGATACGGCCTCGCAGACTTTCCAATCATATTCTGCAACTAAGCAACTAAGCTGCTTTTTGTTCAAAATAACACCGGGAGGGGAGTTTTCTTTGTTTTTCATTTGAACACACAACGCGGGCATTGGGCAATATGTGATGCTGTGAAGCCGGGACTACTGAGCTGGAGATCCTGCTGGATCCTCCCTGGGAATGACGTGTTTCTGCTTGCAACTAAAAGAGTAAAGAATTTGATGCAGAGGCCTGTTGAGATTCATCTCGGTTCACCCCCCGCCGTCTCCAGAGGTCAGTTTGAAAGCGCTGCAAGCGATCTGGAATTCACTCATTCAGACTTTATGCTGCTTATCCTGCACTCGGGGTTGCAGAGCTTTCCCCGCTGCGATGGAGGATCGGTTCGGCCTCCATTCGACAGATTTATAGGATCACGGGGCCACAAACAGAGAAGTTCATCCATCCATCGTCTGCCGCTGATCCCGCCTATCCCGGCTGCCATCGGGCGACAGGCAGGGTACGGCCTAAACTGGTCACCAGTCACAGATACAGACAAATAATCACTCAGTCGTGGACAAGTTTCCCTTTTTTTTCAATTAACCTGCTGCATATTTTTGGACCGTTGAAGGAAAACATCCCGACTCCTCACGGAAAGGTCCCCTAGTCGGAATCAAACCGGGGTTCTTCATGCCGTGAAGCCGAAGCGCCAACCGCTCTCATTTAAATATACATTCGACTCATTCTAACGTATGCATACGGTCATTCACGCGTCATGTAGAGGCAACTTTGATTCTCACGCGTTCTAGAAACATCCAACCGTGCACCGTCATTCACACAAGCACAATTTAGCCTTTCCAATGCATGTGTTCGGAGGGGAGAACATGGAGACTCCGCGCAGGAAGGCCTCCTGTGGTAACCCAACCCAGGACCTTCTGGCTGTGAGGAAGCGTCCGTCGCTGCGCCGCCGAGAGGGGTAACGATGGACTGGAAGTGAGAAGGCGGTGGAGCGTCTCTGCACCGGGATCCAGACAACAATTAACGCCTGCTGCGCCTCCTGTCACAAACAGCTTGGACATAAAGACTGCTCTCCGCCCGAATTCTGCTCCACGGCCGCTAAACCCAGAAACAAGAAGATTAATCGCATACCTCGTTGGCTCGTGAAGACGCCTGGCGGGGCCTGTGACGGAACCCGTGCAGTATTTTGCTTCTAAATGAGAGAGGAACAGAAATAAAGGTCATGTTTCAGAGGGAAATTCCTGTCTGAAAGTTTGACAAACAGGCAGGACGGCGGCCGGGAGGTGCACGCCAGGAGACAAACCCCGCTGTCAAGTAGGGAGTCACGCACGGACAAATCCTCCGCACATTCCTGCGTGCAGCTGGAGGTCGGCCAGCACACACACACACACACACGCTTCACAATGACTGCTTGCACTAGGAGAAATGTGATTTAGTTATTTGACTGCTGCACAATCCTGCTGAGATTTGGCGCCCGGGGCGACTTTACGCGCGGTGGCCCGGAGGAGCCGCGGCGGCGGATTACCTGCAAAAATGGTTTTATTGGCCGGATGTTTGAAGATAAACACACAATAAAACCACGCAGTTAACCCTTGCGGGCCGGTTTTGCGTTTTTAAAGTGCAGGACGCCTCGATGCAGACGGCGGTAGCGTGGCCGAGTGGTCTAAGGCGCTGGATTTAGGCTCCAGTCATTTCGATGGCGTGGGTTCGAATCCCACCGCTGCCAGCAACCTTTTGGCTTTCCAAAGAGTTTCTTTTCCGCACCCACGGAAATTCAGCAGATCGTTCAGGGCACGGAGACGCGTCCACAGTCGCCCCCCCTCCCGTGGAGCCGCAGCCCTTTGCTGAGTGAATTCCGTGGGCGGTGCGAGAGCGCCCTCTAGTGGCGACAGGCGGAACTGCACCTTTTTCCTGAATGCAATAAAAGAATCCAATAAATCGATACTTCTTGATCATTATCTGCTGCTTTTTTTATTTCTAGATGTGTACAAAATAGGTATGAATATATATTGACTCCCTCAAGAGGTGGGAACCACAAAGAACATGGATAGACCATTTAGATGTTTAAATGAAATAATATAACAGTAGAATACAGTTCAATATCATTCATTTTAAATCAGAACTTACAACGGTAAAGGGTCCAGATCATCCGTATGGCTCTCGTCTAACGTACGATGACCAGTTGTGTCCTGTTGAATTGTTTTCTTTGAGGTACACGTTGTTTATGCACCAGAGTTAAAAAGGAACAAAAAAAAAAAAGGCCCAAAACTTTTCAGCAATACCTTTAGCTTACAGGCGGTTTGAAATGACACCGTGTGTGTGTGTGTGTGTGTGTGTGTGTGTGTGTGTTTCTTTCAGTACTGCCAGAGCGCAGAGCACAACATGAGGAGCACCGCGCCGAACGCCAGCAGCAGCAGGAGGTGTGTGGAGCTCGGGGAGGTCCAGCTGGACCGGGCCTGTCGGCTCTTCAGACACTGCTCCACGGAGTCGGCCAGGCTGTACGCTTCCGGACGGTATCCCAGCTCCCGACGGGCCTTGTCTATCTTGAAGGTGTGGCTGACGGCGATGTTCCTCACCTGCGGAGGCGAAGGACCGATTAGCATCACCTACTCAAACACAGAGGAGGCTTCTCAGCTGCGGGATCTCCGCGCGGAAGTTCACGAAGTTCGGTTCGCGGCCGCGACGAATCTCGGTTTGTCAAATCCGGTTTTGGATTCTGACGGCCGGTGACTGATGGATGCCTCCAGTTACGGCGTCTCCTTTCCCGTGCAGGATAAGGTGTCTGCATCTTAAGCACAAGGTCCAGCGGAGGAGGTTCTTGCATCTTTCCTCATCTGCTCGGCCGTTCTTACTGTTTCCAACATCTCGCCATTAAAATCCCGAGCAGACCTTCCAGGAGAACACGGATCGATAGCGGCGAACGGCCGCTTTCAAACGACCTTCAAGGCAAATCAACGCCTCGGCCGGGGCGGGTCGATAAAAACAACATCCGAGGACTTCGGGACATCTTCAGGACGTCGGCCCTTCAGAGACCCGAGCGTGAATCCCATCGCTCATCGGCCTTCGATATCCTCTCGCGTTCGCCACGTTTCATTCCCTGAAAATAATCATGAGCGGCGTTGCAGCGGGACATTCATCATGCTGAAGGAGGTGAGAGCAGTCAGCGGGCCGGCTGCTGCCGAGGTGACGTGCCCGTGAAGATCATTAGTTGTTTTCACGGATGCGCCTTCGGCTAAAACTCAAAATGTCGCAGAACTAGATAAGACAAGAACTCCTTTGCACGTCATGCGGGCGGGGGGGGGGGGGGGGGGTCTATCTCCGGTCGCCATGGCAACAGCCGTCGCGCCGGGGCAACTCCCCCGATAAACGTCGTCTCACACTTCCTGTTCTGGCCCTCGGCCGTTTATGTTTTATTCACGGGACAGTCATCAACCCCCTCCGCCCGCCCCGCAGCTGCCCGGCAGCCCCACGGGCTCAGCTTTGGTTTCCGCCTCATCACACATTCATGAGGACCTCACGGGTTCCTCAAGATCTTCTCAGGCAGGATTACGTTCGGGCCCGTTATCGCTCTCGCTGCGAGCTCATCCTTTCCGTGAACGGCGGGAAGATTTTAAAACCGTCCCCGTCCACGACGAGAGCTGGGATATTTCTGGAGATCGCTTTCTTCACTAAAACGGGGACAGATTTAAACAACATGGAACACACACACTCCTCCGCCGCCATCGCACAAGATGCGCTTTCAATTCGTGCACATACGTGTTAACATGCAAACACGCAAACACACTATATGGCCAAAAGTATTCGCTCACACGTCCAAATAACCCGAATCAGGTGCTCCAGTCACTTCCATGCAGACGGTTTGATTTACAAACATTAGTGAAAGACTGGGTTGCTTTCAGGAGCTCAGTGAATTCCCGCCACCCGTGCAACAAATCCAGTCGAGAAATTTCCTCGCTCTTTAATATTCCACGTCGACTGCCAACTGGAATAGAAGAACAAGGAAGTGTTTGGGAACGACGGCAGCCATCAGGGGTGAGGCTACGTAAACTGGGGGAGCGCTGAGTCGGTGGCTACAAACTTCTTCAGCTTAGCTGCAGAAGAGTGCGCAGAGAGCTTCGTGGAATGGGTTTCCGTGGCCGAGCAGCTGCATCCGAGCTTCACAACATCAAGTGCAACGCAAGGCGTGGAATTCAGCGGTCTAAAGCAGGCTAGAGAACCGGAGAGGCCTTCTCTGGTGTGACCAATCACGCTTCTTCATCCAGTGATCTGATGGACGAGTCTTGGTTTGGCGGTCGCCAAGAGAACGCCACTTGTCTGACTGCTTTGTGCCGACTGTGAAGTTTGGTGGAGGAGCTTATGGTTTTCAGGATCTGCGTTTTGCCCCTTTAGTTCCAGCGAAAGGAACTCTGAAAGCTTCTGCATACCGAGACATTTTGGACCCATGGGACCCGTTCTGGGCCGGACCCTTCCTTTTCCAAAAACAAGATCCAGAAAGACGTGGACGACAGAGTCCGGTGCGGATGATCTCGACCGTCCTGCAAGGAGTCCTGACCTCAACCCCAGAGAACTCCTTTGGGACGAATTAGAGCGCAAACTGAGAACCAGGTGAATACTTTTAGCCGTAAAGCGTATACGGATTAATAATGCGTGGCTTCCAAACACACGGCCTTTATGTCTTAAAGATAGTTTCAGTGGAAGTAGGATGTTGAAATACACTGAGATAAGGAGGAAACATATTGGAGAGCAGGAAGGAATATTTACCTCGCTTCTCGTGAACAGGAGCGGCACGTGAACGACGGGCCTCAGCGCGACGTGCAAATATTCCACCAGGATGGCTGGAAAGAGGGGGAAAGGCGTGCGTACGGGCATCAGATACACTCAAAAACATTTAAAAACAAAATTAAAAGGAGAAAATAGAAAGAGACCTGCTGAATAAACCAGTGGAACGGGCAGGTTGATGGACGGCCGGCTGTAGCCCAGTCTCTGAAACTGCAGCACACAGGACACCGGGATGGAAATCTATTTTCAAAATGTCAGTTTGACGAAATGTCTAATTGCACGATGTCGTTTCTGTATTGTTTCATGAGAGGAGGATCAAATATGATCTGTTAGCAGCAGGTTTCCTGTGGAAAGATGATTATTTGCTGCATCGGCGTTGTAATTCTCTCATAACGGGGAATAAATTCTCTTATATCATCACAGAAGGTTTCCAGACCTGTAAAAAAAAAATATCTGAACATCTCCTCAAATACTTGTTCCTGAAACTCACCAGGGGAGTCAACCAGTCGAAGAGATTGACTGAGAGTCCGTCGTTGATGAAATAGGCCTGCCCACTCTGGAAAACATTTACGGGATCAACGATTACCGTCGAATTTGATTCCTGTCGGGAATCCATTTCTCCCGTCTGGAGCCGAACTCACGGCGACGCAGCTCCTCCTCGCCGTGAGCGCCTCGGCGGCCAGGTTGTGGGCCAGCACCAGGTTGTCGACGTGCACCCAGTTCATCCGGGCGCCGGGGTCGCCGAACCTGAAGCTGAACAGGCGCCGCTCCACGTTCACCTGGATGGAGATGAATGGACCGTGAAAAACACAAACTCCTCAGCCGGTGGAGGATCCTGAGGAAGTGTCTGAGCAAGACACCGAAACCCCAGATGGTCTGGTTGGAGCTTTGCGTGGCAGGTCCTGCTGCAGTCGCTGTGTGACGGTGATGAAACATTAAATGCTACATTAAATGCTAAGATCGGCTCAGGTGCTTATAAATGTCAAACATGTTGAAAAATGGGAGAATCATATTGATTTGAGGGAAGTGTCGGCCCTTTGTTATTAACAGTCAGTCGGTGAGTCAGCGATTAAAAAAAAAAAAGCTGACATCGGTCGATAAAATGGTAATTGTGTCCATGTATACGGAGCTTTCATCGCCTTGCGGTTGTCAAAGTGCTTTACGCTGGATCGCGTTCAGACCATTCGCACAACGATGGCCGGTCAGCTGCTGCGCGAGGCGCTAACCGAAGCTTGGGGAGCAACCTGAGGATCCGGTGCCTTGCGTAAGGACACTTCGGTGCAAACAGAAGGCACCAGGCGTTGAACCGGCAACCACAGACATCTAGCAATCGGGAAATTATAATATTTTAATAACCCTATATGTTTGAGTCACATCACTGAATGCAAATCTCCCCTTTTCATGATAACTAGTTTATTACAGAAAGAATGACGTTGTAGGAAAGAGTGGTGGAAACAAGTCTGAGAGCACAAGTCGGCATTTGTGAGCAGCATCATGGTTTCAAGCCTAGAAAGAGTACTAAAGATGGAGTATTTGATTTAAGAATGCTGGTAGAGAAGTACAGAGAAGGTTGGAAGGAGCTGAATTGTGGCTTTGCTAATCTAGAAAAATGTTAGAGTGGCGCAGGACATGTATGCTTGCTGTGAGACGGTGGTGAGGCGTGCTGTAGGTGTGACAGAGAAGTTCAAGGTGGAGGTGGGACTACATTAAGGGTCAGTGCTGAGCCCCTTCTTGTTTGCAGAGGAAAACCCAAGAGAAGATGTAGTTCATGGATGTAGTGAAAGAAGACATGAAGTTAGTTGGTGTGAAAGAAGAGGATACAGAGAATAGGATTAGACAGAAGAGGTTTATTCGCCGTGGTGATCCCTGGAGGGAGCAGCTGAAAGAAAGGGAAGAAGATTCAACAGCGTATCCTGAGGTTGACAAATGGCCTCAAGGACCTCAGGACCTTATAAATCCTCAGCCGTCACGGAAAGTGCATCAAAACTCGATTTGTGATTGAATCAAATATCTTTAGAGCAGAGTAGCGATGCCTGAACGCACTCATGTCCGCCTGGGAGAGGAAGCACCAAAGAAAAGGCCGATGTAACCGGACGCCGGGGACTCCATCAATAATATAAGCTTTCTGGGACTGGAACACAGAGGAAGCCTTACAAGACGTGCACCTCGTTTTCAGCGCAACTCACCATCACCCTGTGCAGGTGCCTCCTCTCCTCGGGCCCGTAGATCCCACATGGCCTCAGGACGCAGGTCCGAAGCTGACCTCCACCTTCACAATGCACACAATCAGCACTCCCGGGCGTTTCTGGAGGCTGGAGGCCTTCGAGCTGCTAACATCCGGTCACATCTGGGTTCATATTATTATGTTTCATGCAAAGTACCGGAAGCCTTTAACCGCGGGCCGTTATTAGCCGCTATACTATCAGGGGCACCGGTGGAAATGATGCAAAGCGCAGCCGCCTAATGAGATGGCTCCTTGCTCTAAGCTTGATGAATGTATCAGAAGAAGGTCGCCTATGGGGTGTCGGCTTACAGCCCAGGAGGCGAAGAGAGGCTTTACACCTGTTTATGTAAAGAACAACGCTGAACACAAAACCCAGAGTATCAAAAGGCGGGCGGGGAGTATCTATGTACTGTATGTACTGTACAACAGGTGTGTGTGTGTGTGTGTGTGTGTGTCCGAATAGAGACATCGGTCTTTGGAGAAGCTCGGGGTTTCCGTCGCGAGGTTACGGTTGTGCCCGTTTCGGACCTCTAACGGCGCAGCCGTTGGCGGAAAGGACCATCTTCTCAGCGATGGCTTTGGTTCTGGAGTAGTGGTCGATGTGCTGAAACACACACACACACACACACACACACACACACACACACACACACACACACACACACACACACACACACACACACACACACACACACACACACACACACACACAGAAAATGATTTATGGGGGCAAAATACAATGTAAAGTCTCGGGTGGGAAAACGGAGCATTCTGATTTTCATGTTCCGGAGTTTCAGATACACCGTCATGTAACTTTAGCGAAGATGTAGGACGTTTTCTAGAAGCTGAATCACGTCCTTCTGCAGATCATTGATGAAGGTTCTTTACTCAACAAGCAGAACCTCCTCTGCTTGTTGTCCATAGCTCACCATCTCCGGGGCAACGCACGGCACCGAGTCCTCGTCGCCGTCCTCGATCGGTTCCCCGGCGAACACCACGTTGATGGTGCTGGTGTAGACCAGCCGCTGGACGCTCCTCTCCTTGCACACTGGAAAACCAAAACATCCACTCGCTTCAGATCCAAGCGGCAGGAAGTGTCGGGTATTTCCATCAAACGCAAACATCCTCACCGTTGATGACGTTATTGGTTCCTCCGACATTTATCGACTCCACTTGCTCTTTTTTTAGCTGGAATTGAGAGAGAAACGTCACATCTTTTAAGAGGTTTTTTAGGATTATTATTCCAACGCTCTCCACCATGTCTGGGAAGGATCTCAGTCTTCCCTGTCGAAATCTTCAGGATAAAAGTTGATTCTGACAACAGAGCCTTTCAAAACCGATGGGAGGCTGATTATGTGTTCGACGACAAACTTATTGGACTTAGAATTGATGTGAGGTGAAAAAGTAGACTCGTACTGGTGCAAACAGCAAATCACTGCATCATACACCAGGAAATGCTGTGGTAAAGTCCTTAAAATGAAGGTGTGATGAACGCCAGAACGCAAACTGTGAACTTTAACCGAGCTAAAGGTTTAATTCGCCATCAAGTTCAGTGGTTTATTCAGGAAATGGATTCAGAATTTGACATGTATGATGCGGCGAAGGTGCTCTGCTGGGAGACACCAACTCGCCTCACTTTCCCTGTTATTTATAGATATTTAAAGTTTTTTTTTTTTTTTTAAATGGCATCTAAAATATTAATCTTTTGATTTGTTGTTATTTTAACATTAACTTAAAAGCTCAATTTCTTTTTTTAATTTTGTTGTGATGTTCAAATTTCTATTTTAATGGAGAATTTTTAAAGAAAAGTTATTTCAAGTTTAAGTTTATTTATTTGGGAATGATATTCCTGTCTGTTTTTATTAATATTTATGTTTAAAAAAAAAACATTCAGGTTGTATGTGTTCTGCACTGCCTCGAGGTGGGACTCGATCGGCGATCGGTCCAGGTCGAACCTCGCCTATTCCCCCGATGACCCCGACTGCAGGAGAAGCGCTGTAGGTGATGAATAAATGAATATTGAGGCTTAAATGTCAAGAATTTCCCTGCATTTCTTACATTTCCAGAGAGGAGAACTTGAAAAGGGACTCCTCTCACTCACAAACCCCCCCCAGGAAACGGCGGCACTTCAAATTTATTCTCGAAATAAAGGCTTTTTTTCTCTATATGCTGCTAATATCATCGTTGAAGAAACACCAAACTGGTAAATAAAACAAAAAAAACAAATGGTGTCCAGCCTCTGGCAAAATGTAGATTAGATATTGTTGGTTTTGTGTGCACAGATCAGACGGGTGTTAGATTTAGTCGTTTCCTTTGGAGACGGCGGTTTGAGCGTCCGCGGATCCAGACGTGCAACAACCCCGGTTTATACACATAAATACTCCACGTAACCATACACGTGTATGTACATTATATACATTTTTACATACCTTTAACTTCATTTTTGTTAATTTCTTCTGATCTTTACAGTTTTCATTTCATTTTTTCCCTATTCCCTGTTACCGTAATTTCCGGACTATGGAGCGCACCTCAATATAAGCCGCACCGGCTGGACAAGGCTCTCTCATCTTTACACTGCGGCTCCGAGTGGCTTGGGAAAATAAATTATAAATATTTAATTGAAGTATATTTCATTTGTGTTAATTCCTTTTTTATAACTTTTGGTTGTAAGTTGGAAGATGATTGTATTCATGAAATATTAAATAAAATTATATTTATTATATTTCGCCACTAAAAATAACGTCACACTCGCGGAAGCTGCTATACCCGCCAGCCTGTAAAGTCCCGATTTGCAGATGCTGTGTGCAGAAGTTCAGGAGCAGAAGTCCCATAAACCAGGTAAAATAAATATTTATGAAGATATTTTGCAAATATTTATTTTTTATTGTTTACTGACGCAGTGATTTTTTTCCCGATTTTTTTTTTTTTTAATTCAGGTCAAGGCTCCGCTACACGCTCTGAAAGCCCAAAGCTCAAAATGAGTTCATTACATAAATAAAATTTAATTTTCTGTGTTATACTTCGTGATTTTCAGAAGCAACACACTACACACTTGTTTATACAAAGTGTAAAGGTAATAAAAAGCAATATAAACAGTGGTACCTTTATTTTAGACGTCAAAAAGTAATTGTGGCTCCCAGTGTTTTCTTTACGAGGAAACCGGGTCCAAATGGCTCTTTGGGTGTTATGGGTTGCCGACGCCTGGGCTAGCCGATCGCTATCTCGGGCCTCCTCCTGCGCACTAAAACCGTCAAAAGTCGTCTCCTTCGGTGTCTGAATCGAAAGGACTCAGAATTTCCCGGTCATTTCATCGGTCCGATGTGACGAGGATAAACGTTTTAGCAGCGTGAAGCTCGTTAGCGTCCCCCACCCAAAAAAGTCCATATATTAGCCGCATCGTTGTTTACGTGAAAAAAGTCGCGGCTTATCGTCCGGAAATTACGGTATATTCTTTATTTTTATATAGAGTTCTATTTTGACTCTTCAGATTCTGCCCCACGCTGTCACGCAATTTCACTCGGACATGGAAACGCCGTGAACGTCGTGAAGAGGCGGATCTCACATCGCCTCCGGAGGCCTCGGAGTTCGTCCAGAAGCTGCATACTTTTTTGAAACCACGGCGCCTTTTCCCGTCTTCTCGTCGCAGCCGATGTCAAATAATCTGATTCTGAAAAATTCCAGGCGCGCGTTGACGTGTCGATGTTGCCAGGGCAACCAGGTGTTGAAGTTACCTGGTCGGGGCCGGACATGCCGTAAGACGCCGTGTGGAAGATGCAGTCCACCCCTTCACACAGCTTATACAGAGAGGAATAGTCCCGGATGTCTGCCTGTCAAAAGAAGACAATATAAACAATATAACAATATACACTGCTCCAAAAAATAAAGGGATCATCCTTCATGAATGAAATATTCTTTGTTCTTTACACAGTTGGATGTGCTGACGACAAAATCACACGAAAAAAAAATTAAAATCAAATGTATGAACCCATGGAGATCTGGATTTGGAGTCACATGAAATGAAAATGTTAAAACACTCTTCTTATAAATCTCCTTAAAACAAGTCCAAATGAATCAGTGTTGCGTCCGAAGTGGACACTTTGATTTCACACACATGTGACTAACTTGGAGTTATATTGTGTTGTTTACGTGCTCCCTTTATTTTTTTTATTAAATTCTTATTTTTTAAAATATTTAATTTTAATTTTTATTTTATTTTAAAATATTAATAAAATATTATCATTATTATCAATTATTATTAAGATATTAAATTTAAATTTTATTTTACATTTATTATTTTATTTTCTGGAGCAGTATATTTTTGCATGTGATCAAAATTGGCGCTTCCAGTGTGCGCCCAATTAAACGCGCGTTTATAATTGACATAAGAGCGCCGGGAGGCCTGCGGGTGAAACCCGAATCGTCCGCCCGCCCTCCCTGCCCCGGTCGGCAGCCGGCGCCCCGAGCCGGATCGCTCACCAGTGTCCGTTTCCAGCCGGCGCGCAGACCGGCCGGAGAGTCGAGGTGACGCGGTCCGATGAGAGTTGATTTCGGGGCGCCGTCGGAGGGAACACGTCAGGACCAGTACTGTACGCCGCGTTCCACGCTATTTAAAAATTAAAAGCGGGGTGGAAAGAAAACGCTCTCGGGTGGCTGCGCGGCCGAAGGTCCCCCACGCTCCGAGGACAGGACGCTTTTATTGCATCTGTGGATCCTTTCTATAATTGGCTGTTATTGTTGTTTCACTTGCTATTTATCAAATCACAGCTAACGTGTGAGCTAGCAAATGTAAACAACGCTTTTAGAGATTGTGGGTTCGCCGACACCCCGAATCCTTCTGACGCTCCGAATCAGGCCTGGGAGCAGTGAACAGGAGCGAGATCTCCTTCTGCGAGCCCATATTAAGTATCATCTTCAAATATTCAACACGGTCACTGCTTTTTGCACTAAACTGCACAGGTAACTCTGCTGCTACCCTCTAGTTTCAAATTCAAATGACATTTTTATACAGTTCTGGGCTTTATGCTGTTTAATCTCTATCATCCTTAACTCTAAGCGTAGTTTGTTGAGCACTTTACTGGAAATGTGTATTATTACTCTATTATTGTTATTATTTGTTTATTATTATATGATATTTTTTGTTGTTTTGTTAATGTCATGTCATCGTAGGAGAGTGAGGAACGTCTTCTGGACTCGATATGTCTGGAACACGTGGACAAATTCACAGTAAAGCTGACTTTGACTTTGACAATGACTCGACGTCACGCACAACGATTGTCTGGTTCAGGCGGACGAGCCACGAGTCTTATCTCTGTTTAAACTCTGCATCTCTCTGTCATTGTCATGTCAGGAATTCGTCTGTGTGTATGTGTGTGTGTGTGTGTGTGTGTGTATGCTTTTGTTTCATTTGACGTCCAGTTTCCAGGACAAACCCCTGTTTACTGATCGGACACAATAACAAATAAACATGGGCGCCGAGGAGCCGCTGTGATCCGAGTCCTGCGGGGCGACGTCTAAAAAGTATGCATGGATGTCATGGCTTGAACTTTGCCCTGGAAACCACGCGTCTTTCCCCGGTGCAAACACACAAGTATGCGAAGCATGTGAGAGATCTTCATTTTAAAGATGTTTCACAGCAGAGATGCATCGGAGTCGGACCCGACAGGTCCCGCCGTCGTACCTGGTAGAAGACGGCTCCGTCCGGGATGTCACAGGGGGGCTCCATCATGTCCAGGAGGATCACCGACATCCCCCGGCCGGCTAGCGCTCTCCCAAGCCTGAAGCCGAAGTATCCCCCTCCTCCCGTCACGAGCGCCTTCCCGGAGGAGGCCTCCCACGCCGCCGCCGCCGCCTCCTCCCCCGGCTTGTAGGCCTCGCAACCCGGGCCGCAACACTTGGTGGACATGGCTCCGTGCACCCTGTGTCCGGCGGCCGTCGTCGGGGCGACGGCGGCGGCCGAGTGGTTGACCCAAGGCCGGGGCGTGAGGTGGGCGCGGTCGTGCATGTGCAGGTGACGAAGGGAGGCGGCGTGGCGAGGAAGCTGCTTCGCCCGACACAAAGAGCCTCCACCCCCGCTCACGCCGGGGCCGCACAGCTCCATAGACCGTCCTGGACCATAAGATGGGATAAGAGAAGATAAACTTTATGGATCCCCGTTGGGGAAATTCCTTTGTCACACCAGTGTGACAGTTATAATGTCCCAAAAAAAAAAGGATAGCAAGACTTCATAAATTGACAGCAGCAGCAACAACATAAATTTGCACATGTAAAAATCTACCGCCGCTAAATTTGCACTCAAATTGCACTCATCCATGAAACTGCACTTTGTGTGCACATCAAGCCGCACTCGCACGTCTTATTGCACCGCATTCTACTCGCTGCTCTATTGCAATGTTCACACTCATATCTATAATCATATTTAAAACAATGTTTACACTCTTCTACCAGCACATATACCAATGCGTCGCCGGCGGCAAAGAAGGAATTTCACTGTACGGGGAAACTCGTTTCTACTCCTTTCACGTGACAATAAACGCTTCGTATCTTGAATCTTGAACAACAACAACAGGGATAATAATGGACAACATAAAGGAACGGTGAGGGTGAAAAATGCACAAGCAGAAGTAAACGACAATATAAATAGAGCGACGATAGCGATGAAGCAACGGTTCTGGCAGCGCCCACCGGCACACTGTACCCAAGAAGAGACCTTCTACCATGAACTGGTAGAAGGTCTTGAGGAGCTACAGACGCCAAACGGCCTCAGTCTCCTCAGGAAGAACATCCTGCACTCTACAGGAAGGAGGGTCTTTAGGACAATCACACTTTTGACAGTTCATTTTTCTTTTTTTTTCTAGCTCGAGGGGGTTTTGAAGCCTGTAAAGATCTTCCAAGCTGCCCACAACCGTGTATTTATGTGTGTATTTGCAGAAGGAGCAGCATCACGTCTGCATGTCCGTAATTTCTGCATCTCCCGTTAAATACAAATACTCGAGATAACTCTGAAACGGAAGCACCCTCCCTCCTGACTTCTATCTGGATAATTACTTTAATTAAAGTTCACCACAAGGTCTTTTCATCATTCATTTCTGTTTGCATTTTGTAAGCTGGGTTTGCAATCCCAAAGAAAGCAGACAAAATAATTGAACCTTTTCAACGCTCATATTTTGAAACCTCAGAATCTCACAGAGAACAACACGATTTGAGGTTATAACGCCTGCGCTGCTTAGAAAAGAGAACACACATCAGTTTGTCATATATTTATTGCTTTTACCACTTTTATTGTTTTGACTTTTATTATTCATTTGAAATCTGTATTTTGCATATATGTCTGTGCCGTGTCCTTTAGCGTTGGGTAAGGCTCTTTAATTAAATTATATATTATGAAAACAGCAACAATAATAATAATAATAATACGTAGCTGAAGTGACCCTGGGCTTGATGACGTATAAATGACGTCACGGCGATGGTTAGGCGTCGTCGAGGAACGCGCATCTCGTAATGACAGGTCACCGAGCGAGTTTAACGAGATGTTTCCGGGTTTTACCGGGCGTCTGATCGAACCTGAGGCCGGTCGGTGTGTTACGTTTGTCAGAAATACTTGGGGAAAAAAAAAAACAAAAAAAAAAAACGTAATGACACATTAAAAAAACAACAAACAAACAATACCGAATGATAAAACTGAACTTCAATAGGAAAAGAAAAGTTTTTTATTTTAATTTACTTACCCTTAAGAAGCGCTTGGCTCAGTTACTCCCATAATACCCCGCCGGCTTAATAACCGAGTGTGCATGTGTGTGTGTGTGCATGTGTGTGTGAGTATGAGTGTGTGTGTGTGTCCCTCCCGAGGCGTCACCTCTCTCACCTGTATGGCCGGAGCCGCTACCTGGATGCTCATTTACCGTAATGGACAAAACGCGCACACACTTCCTGGCGCATCCTGTTCGGACAAAATGCGTTCATTATTGCGGGTGAGCTGACTCTTGCGGGGTTGATCTGGTGTCGAGGCGCGATTTAAATGTTCCTTTTAATTCAAATCGCATGCAAACTGCTTCAAGGCCCCAAACTCACTCCTGACCGCTTTAAATGCAGCAGAATGAAATTAAAATGTAATATCAACCAATGAAAAAGTGACTTTAGACCAGGGGTGGGAAGTTATTTTGGCCGGCGGGCCACATTTTGTATTTCATTTTTATGCACGGGCCAACTACGTATCATGTAAATTGAACAAAATGAAAATTACGATTTAAATATTTAAATTTTGGGGTATTTTATTCAAACTTTAAAATCATTAATGATCATAAAAATGTACCAACATTATTCTGTATGGAATCATCCGTACAAAAATTAAACAAAAGGAAAATATAAGGAGTTTTGAAATTCAATATTGGCTAAAAGTAGTTATTAAAATATTCAAAGAAAATAGCTTGGCGGGCCGGATAAAAAAGCAAAATGGGCCGAATGTGGCCGCGGGCTGTAAAAGGCCCAGGTCTGCTTTAGACGCTGCGCACATCCAGAACGTGATTATTTGAATTAACGGCAAACCGTTGATCAATTTCTACCGGGCGGCGTTGTGGTTTCCGACTAGCGGTGAACACATCATCAAATTAGAGGACATTGTGATCGTGCTAATAATTTGACGCGGCTCCTGTACTAAACACACTCTTTGCAAATCCACTCCTTTTAGCTTTCTGTAACACACTTTAAACTACGGCTTGATTCACTTTTTATTCTCTATTTATTATTTATACCGCTTATCCCTCACTCAGGGGTGCAGGAGCATATCTCAGCTGTGATTGGCTGATTCACATGTCTGGACAATTTAGTGTTTCCTATAAATCTCCAGTTTTTTTTGGACTGTTTCGGAGGAACTCCAGCTCCGGACACGTGGAGAACATGGAGACCCCGCAAGGAGAGCCAATCAGGGACCTCCTTGCTGTGACGTGCCAGCGCTAACCACTGAAACAAACAAAATAAACACATTTATAGTGCTAATGTAAAGGTCAAAGGTCACTCCATCCTTAGGCCTCACAGTAAAAGCAGCAGAGATCATCCAGGGAGGAAGATAAACCTACAAGGATTTTTTGGGGGAAGATAGAAATAAAGCGCCGTGCTAAATTTAGAAGATAGAGGACGATTCAGACCCGAGCCGACACGCCACGTAAGGACGGGCGAGGGCGGTGGGGGTCGACGGCACCGCAAGCACTCGACTGGAAAAGCAATTTGCTGAAATGTCCGGCAAAAATGAAATGTGAGTTGTGAATCAGCGTGAACCGTAAGCGCGGTTCAACCCCCGAAAACATCCAACGGATGCAGCTTTTCTGCTTTTCTGCAGTTTGAAGGTGGACCAAAGTCATCACAGACATGCGTCTGGACATCAACCCTGAAGCTCTTGGAGGTCGACAGGATTGAGGCGGCTAAACTCACCCCCAAGATGGACAACAGGAAGGAGATGAGGAAAAGGAGAGCTCGTCAGCCGATGTTCAATCGAGGTCTTCAAGTCCAGGGGTCTCAGAAACCTGGACGTCCGCTTCAGTGAGGACCTCACCTGGTCCCTCAAGTCAACGCAGGCGGTGAAGCTGTACCTCCTGAGGAGGCCGAGGAGGCTCGGCTGTATTGCCGGATCACGGTGTGATACGAAGACGCCCTCAGCGAGTGGTGAAGACCGCAGAGAAGATCACCAGAGCCCGGACGGAGGAACGGAAGTGGTTAACGTGGGACGACACAGCTGAAGAACCGGTTGTACATGACTACTATTAATCACCTGAACGGCTGACAGGCGTCAATAACCAGGTTCTACCTCAGGACAGTTTTCCTCTTTCCATCCGTCACAGCCAGAGTCGCACTCCGACGTTCATGTCCGTAGCAACCTGCTTAAACCGTCCGCATACAACCAGCACTTTGTGAGTTTGCACGTTCCAAATGGAACCAAACATCTTGCTGATGCTGTTTCCATTTCCCTGTTTATTATGTATTTATTTCTCACCAACTCTCCGGCTGCACTGCGGACGGCAAAATGAGAATGTCATATAAAAGGAAATGCCTCTCCAGACTCGACACATGACAATAAATATGATGATTATTCTACCTCTTCTTCTTTTCCTTTGGGCTTTCAAGGGTCTCCGCTGTGAATCCACCTTCTCCATCTAACCCAAGTCTCTGTATCCTCCTCTCTCAAACCAACTACCTTCATATCCTCTCTCACGACATCCATTAATCGTCTTCCTCTAGACCTCCTGCCTGGCAGCTCCACCTTCAGAAACCTTCTACCCAGATCTTCACCATAGTTTAGACATGAACAGAGTGTTCATATTCACATCATCCCAGTCATCACTTTATCTCGGTCATACATGTCCTGCACCCCTGTGACAAATTCCTCTTTTTCTTTGGGCTTTTCCCTTCAGGGGTCTCCACAGTGAATCCACCTTCTCCATATAATCCTATTCTCTGTGTCCTCCTCTCTCACACCAACTAACCTCATATCTTCTCACATAATGTCCATGAATCTTCTCTTTGGTCTTCCTCTAGACCTCCAATTCCAGCATCCGTCTACAAATATATTCCCTCTCCCTCCTCTGTCAATGACCCAACCCTCTCAGTCTATGTCCAGAACATCTAACATGTCCCTCTGATGGATTCATTCCTGATCCTACCCATCCTGGTCGCTCCCAAAGAGAACCTCAACATCTTCATCTCTGCCACCTCCAACTCTGCCTCCTGTCTTTTGGTCATTATCAGTGTTTGTAGATCATCTCACCACTGTCTCCTCCACCTTTCCTTTCGGCTGATAGTCTTCTATTTCTGACTCTTTTCTCCACCCATTCCAACTTGCTTGAACCCATTTCTTTTCCTCTTTTCCACACTCTCCTAAATTCCCTCCTTGAAATCCTCCACCTTGTCGATCTCCACTCCCTGCAGCCTCACCGTTCCACCCGAGTTCCTCTCATTCACACACATATATTCTGTCTTGCTGCGACTAACCTTCATTCCTCCCCTTTCCAGAGCAAACCTCCTCTAGATGTTGCCCAACCTGTCCCCTGCTCTCACTACACATCACAACATCATCTGCAAACATCGTGACACGTGAAGGTCATGTCTCCGTATAACAAGTGAATGGATGGTTGTACGTCTCCATATGATGTTTAACTGGCAGACAGTCAGAGAAGCTGTGTGTTGGATCTCCGGCGCCTTCCGTCCTCACGAAAGCAAGCCGACCGTTCAATGCCGGGTCGGCAGGGTTGGAGGTTCCTGTCGGTCGAGGCTTGTCCACAGGTCGGGGCCGTCGCGAGACACCGTGTGATCACATGCTAAAAAGAAAGGGGAGATGAGATGTGAGACGGGAAAAAAAATGCAAGAGATGAATTATTGAATCATGGAAAATTTCTGCTCTCCATCATCCGACTGTGATTTGATCTGGGAGACAATTTTAAGTTTCCGGCTCTAAATCTTGTGATTTCCCGTCTCAGCAACGCGGCTCGTGTCGTCCCGGTTGCCGAGCGACGGCAGGAAAGTGACAAATGTGAGTGGCTGGTTAAATCCTGCATTTATCGTATGAGTTAATGACTTAATAATAACAAACAGGTCATTAAAATTCGCATTTTGGCCATCTTTTGGTTATCTGTTTTTATCCTTGTTGTTGTCATTCTGTTTTCTAGTTCATTTTTTTTTTAATCCTTGTTTTCACTCTGTTATCTATCGTATTCTTATTTTTTTAGTTTTTTTATTCTTGTTTTGTCATTCTGTTATCTAGTTTATTTTTTATTTTCTAGTTTTTTTATCCTTGTTTTGTCATTCTGTTATCTAGTTTATTTTTTATTTTTTACTCTTGTCATCTTTTTATCTACTTTTTCTTTTAGTTTTTCATCCTTATGATTCTGTTATCTAGTTTATTTTTTTCATCCTTGTTATTCTGTTATTTAGTTTATTCCTTATTTTATTTTTTATCCTTGTTGTCATTCTGTTTTCTAGTTAATTTTTTATTTATCCTCTTTTTCATTCTGTTATCTATTTTATTTTTTTGTTTTTTTATTCTTGTTTTGTCATTCTGTTATCTAGTTTATTTTTTTATTTTTTATTCTTGTCATCTTGTTATCTAGTTTTTCTTTTAGTTTTTCAGCCTTGTTATTCTGTTATTTAGTTATTTCTTATTTTATTTTTTTATCCTTGCTGTTGTCAACTTTATTCCTTATTATATTTTTTATCCTTGTTGTTGTCATTCTGTTTTCTAGTTTATTTTTTTTAATCCTTGTTTTCATTCTGTTATCTAGTTTATTTTTCATTTTGTAGTTTTTTTATCCTTGTTTTGTCATTCTGTTATCTAGTTTATTTTTTATTCTTGTCATCTTGTTATCTATTTTTTTTCAGTTTTTTATCCTTGTTATCATTCTGTTATCTAGTTATTTTTTTTCATCCTTGTTATTCTCTTATTTAGTTTATTCCTTATTTTATTTTTTTTATCCTTGCTGTTATCAAGTTTATTCCTTATTTTATTTTTTATCCTTGTTGTCATCCTGTTATCTGGTTTATTTTTTTACTTTTTTATCCTTGCCATTCTGTTATCTAGTTTATTCTTTTTTATCCCTGTTCTCATTCCATTCTCATCTTGTTTATTTTTATCCTTGTTGTCATTGTGTTATCTGTTCCAATCCTTGTTATGGTCTTTGTCCTTTTTAATTTGTGTCTTCTATTTATATTTATATTATATTTATTGTTATTGCTGCACTGCTGTGACAAACCAATTTCCCCTGTGGGGATCAATAAAGTATTATCTTTTTCTGATGCTGAAAAAGAAACAGATAAGTGATAATGATCAGATCAGTCAATTTAAAATTCTCCATGAATGTAACTAAGTGGCAGCCATTGTAGAGTAATATTTGCTGGCCATTACAATCTCAGCAGAATATTAGCTTTGCTCCTTCTTACGCTCTCTCCAGCAGAGGCTCGTGGAAGGAACCACAGGTTTTGCAGTAAAATTCCTTTTTTTTTATCCCACATGCGCCTTGATCTTCATGTCAAAATGGTGCGACTGCGAAGTCCCCACGACCCGTGGACGTCCCTCCGGAGAAGACGGGCGTCATCTGAGTCCGCCTCGCACCTTCTCGCCGCCAACGACTTCCACTTTTTCTAAAATAAATAAACAAGTGAATGAATAAAATAATATGGAGTGGAAGCCAGAGGGGTAGCAGAAAAAAAACAATCCTTCATTAGTATATTATTGCAACAAGACGTAAACAGCGGTGACGGGTTGTGCAAATTGAAAAAGTGAAAAAGGAAATGTAAAGAGGTGTGTTCATGGGAGGTGCAGACTGACATCTCAACCGACAGGCCGGTTGTTTTTGCTTCTCCCTCCTCGGCGAGGGCGAGAAAATGTTCAAATTCGCGTCGTGACCCCATCATTTGACCCTCCGAGTGCGGCGGGAAGCCGGCCGAGGCGCAGACCAGATGGTGGACCGCGGCGACCAGCAGGGGGCGCTACACCACAACGCTTCACCTCTAAACCACTGCAGGGTTTCTTTCCTGCCAGAGTTCCTGCTGACCCCCAGCAGACGGCGGGGGAAGAAGCAGTGACCCCACACCCATCCCGGTGTGTCCTTCGGAGCAGAAGTCCACTTTTCAGAAGATGGCCCAAGACCGCAGGAAGCTGTGTGGGAGGTTGGAGATGAAGCGAGGGGGAGAAACTGCGGCCAAGAGCCGTCAGCAGCAGGAAATGCTTTTCCTCGCACTCGGCGAGAACCTGCTAACAGACTGGAGGTGGAGGTCCAGCCTCGCAGGCGGCCGGCGGGTCGACTGAGGTGAGGAGGCCGCGGGAAGCCGAGGAACATTTCAACACACCCTCACGCTGCTGTGCAATATTACGCACCGCAACAGACCACAGTGTTGGGCAACACGCTGGGCCGTGGACACACACACACACACACACACACACACACACACACACACACACACACACACACACACACACACACACACACACACACACACACACACACACCAGTGAGGTGCAGTCAGGGGAGGCAGGAGAGCCCGTGCCTCACTTGCCAATCTTGGAAAGAAAAAAAAAAAAGTTAAACGCAAAATGAATGAAATGGTTATATTTATCAGTGAAATGCGATGTAAAGGTAGTTTTCATTTAACGACAACAGTTTTTTATTCAAAATGGCTGGATTTTTACATTTAATGTACTAGGATGAGACGTTAGGTGAGGCAGCCGACATCTGAGCCTCAATAGTCGATCACGTTGATCGCGATCTACCCGTCGATCGCAAAGGTAGTGTGTGTAGATCACATGGCATTCAAACGTAAACGTCAGCCTCTCATCCTCACTATGAAGTCACTTGGCTGACAGTCGGTCTGTCCAATCTGACCTTTTCTCACACGGGCATCACTGCGACGTGTTCTAGCAAGCTAGTGAGTTAGCTTCTAATTTATGTCTTCTAAACTTATGGGTATAAAAATGAGTGGGGGAGCCGGACCAAGTAAAAAAATAAAAAGTATCAATTCCATACGGAATGGGAGTCTGACTTTTTTATACTATGTCATTTTCAAAGTGCTCATCAGCCGGTCTGCCATTGCTATACCGAAAAGGGGAAATGTGGTGCGGCATTTTCAGACCGTTCATAAAAACTTCCGCCACCAACTTCCCTCCGAAAAGTGAGCCGAGAAGGAGAAAGGCGAAGGAACTAAAATCCCAGTTGTCAGGACGGCAGTCATTTTCCCCCCAGCTAACTTCAACCGTGCTGCTGACTCCATTCAAGTCAGCAGAATAAGGTATTTACCAAAACAGTACACCGCTGTAGTGTGCCATAAGAGTTCATGCAGTTATGCAAGACCCACAAACATTTATTGTGTTAAGTATACTCAGTAGATATATCAATAAATATATATTCAGCATTTTTAGCGCAGATGAACTATATTTCCAGTTTTTAATCAACTGTAAGTGTGTTACTAGTTTCTTGATCGTAAAACATCTGCCACCAAGTGAGGCACGCAGTTCTCCTGCCTCATGGTAGGTGGCGCTCATGATTCCAGGGATTCTTCTCGCAACTCCTCGGCTGCAGAATACAGTGCATCCATTCATTTATTTTTTCCTGTCCACAGAGCTTTTTTTGAATTAAATGTGATTTTTGTGGGCTATAGTTTGTATGTTTGAAAAAAGCTAATATGAGATTTTAAGCATAAGCTGCCAGTATAGTGGTGAATAAGCTACTCTTTGGGGTTCATATGTTTGTAAGTCTAATTGTGATGAAGTCAGTGCCTAATCAGTCATGAAACCTCACGGCACATCATCACACACACACACACACACACACACACACACACACACACACACACACACACACACACACACACACACACACACACACACACACACACACACACACACACACACACACACACACACACACACACACACACACACACACACACAGCAGCAGCAGCAGCAGCAGCAGCAGATCACTGTAATGCAATTTAACAGCGTGTATGACAAAATACGCAGAGGTGGAGTTCTACCAGCATCTTTGCTTCAAGATGTTCCTGTGCGAGATTCTGTGTACTGCAGTCATTTCCCAACCAAGAACTTCTTCTTCTTCTCCCTTGGGTTGCTCCTTTCAGAGGTCACACAGCCAATCATCTACAACCATCTGACCGTCTCCTCTCCACCTTCCTGTCCTCGTTCCCTCCATCCATAATATGAATCCATGAAACCAATCAGAGCTTCTTCTCCACACAGAGACCAAGACCAACACCATACCTTTGTGAGGTGGGGTTTGCTCGAGGACCATCTATTTGCAGGGACACAAGCTCAGAACTTCCACTGGAGCAGATATCGGGTTGAGAATTGTTTTAATAGCCATTAAAAGTGCATAATAGAACATGTAGCTCCTTCCATGCAGATCTTCCTCCTCTGTCCACATCCAAACCATCTCGGTGTGACTTCATCTCGAGAAACATCTACCATGCGCCGTCCCTCCAATGGACTCCTGATCCTCTCCTTCCTCCTCACTCCAAAAGAGGAGCCTCAACATCTTCATCTCTGCCGGTGTCGGACGGCGTGACTGAATTTGGTACATTCTGTCTTACCTGCAGTTCTCTTGCGGCGCTTTGTCTGCGAGCATTCATTTTACAGCGCGTTTCTGAAACTATGCGATTCTTAATGTCATGCAAATGCAGGGAAACGACGCGTGAAGAGCGACACCGCGATGGGAGACTCGTTAAATAGATTTTTAAAGTCGTCGGGTCGCGCGCAAAAGCGATTAGCCGTTACTTTCATCCGGCTTCGGCGAAAGTCGAGATGGCTGAGGGGGAGAAGAAAAGGGAGAAAAAAATGGCGGTGTCAGGTATTTTCGGCTAAAATGAGTAATTGAGGAGGATTAGTCGTTTCATTTCACGCTCATTTTCGGGAAGCGGGAGCTCCGATGTCACATGCTAATGCGCTGAGAGGATTGTTCGAGCTAAGTCAATTAGTCGAAATGTATGTATATCCTCCTCTGAATCGCTCCGCGTGATGAAGGAGGTCGCTGGCTGAGAGCGAGGCCGTGAGAATTCTAGGTTCCACGTGCGGCCGATGCGGCGTTCGGGGGCCTCGTCGCCACTTCTGTCCGTCGAAGAAATACAGAAGAAAGAAGGGAGATAAAGCTTTATGATCAGGGCGAGGATGAAGAGGCAGAAGCTCTGGGTTTTATCTGTGCTCCCTTATTATCCCCGCTCTGCACGCTGGTTAAACGGACACAAAAGACGTATCGATCAGGGGGTAAAAAGGTAAAAAAAAAAAAAAAAAAAAAAGGTACTGACTGGTGAGAAATAAAATCGTAACCAACGGCTCTTTCGGCCTCCAGTATCTCGCTTGCGCAGCGGCATCAACCCCCCCGACAGACGTTAATAAAACAATCTCCTTAAAAGCTGCTCTCTTATCTGACCTACAAGTTCAATAAACCAGGGGGGAGGAAAGTGCAACGTAAGACGGTCTCCAGACGGGGCACGGCGGAGGGAAGGAAGCGCTCCTCGACGACCTTCGGGCGACCTTTAAAACGGGGAAGGAAATTACAATCGGCCACTTTGGCACATGGCGGGCTGGCAGGGAGCCCGGAGCCCCCGGAGCTTTTGCTGAGAGGCCGAGGCCACTTGGAATTCAACCGTAGGGGATTTCATGTGGAACTCCATCAGGCGTACACAGTCAAAACCTGCAGGCCTGCTTGATGTGGTCAAAAAAATAACACTTAATCTGTAGCACATGGTAACCCATGCTAATGCTAACGTGTCTAAAGTGTGCAGGACCAAGAAAACACCAGACACCAGGCACGGACGGCGATCTTCACCACCTGAGAATGCATCGTGATGCCTTCAACTTGGACTTCCAAAGTCCTTAACACAGATCACCATCAGCAGCCCCTCGGGGTGCGGCACCTTGCCCAAGGGAACTTCAGGGTGGAGATGAAACAAATCACTTCTTCTTGGCTTTTGGGTCTCCACCTTTTTCATCTAACCCATATTCCCTGGATCCTCCTCTCTCACACCAACTACCTTCATATCCTCTCTCACTACATCCATAAATCTTCTCTTTGGTCTTCCTCTAGACCTCCTGCTTGGCAGCTCCACCTTCAGCAACCCTCTACAAGATCTTCACAATGATTTGGACATGAACAGAGGAGTGTTCATGTCCAAACTATCTCCACCATCACTTTGTCTCGGTCATACATGTCCTGCACCCCTATGACAAATTCTTCTTTTCCTTTGGTCTTTTCCCGTCAGGGGTCACCACAGTGAATCCACCTTCTCCATCTAACCCTATTCTCTGGATCCTCCTCTCTCACACAAACTACCCTCATATCTTCTCTCACTGCATCCAAAAATTTTCTCTTTGGTCTTCCCCTAGACCTCCAATTCAAGCATCCGATATATATATTCTACCAATAGTCTATGTAGTCTACCAATATATTGACTATTCCTCCTCTGTACATGATCCAACCATCTCAGTCTGGCTTCACTGACCTCTCCAGAGCATCTAATGTGCCGTCCCTCTGATCCCAAAGACAACCTCAACATCTTCATCTCTGTAAACAGGACCAATGGAGACCCAAAATTGTCCAGATGTGTGAATGAGAGGGTGAACAGTTGCACGTCTCTATAAAGGTCTCTGTACAGATAATGAATAAATGAAGGAGGAGTTGAATAAAGTCCAGTATTAAAGCATCATAATGAAGGTCAAGCTCACGTTCACAAGTAGGAAGTGGAGCGACGTTGCGTTCAGCGCTTGAAACAGGAAACGTTCTTTGTTTCCTGGAAGTTCCTCAGATGTGCCGCACGACCAAGCCTGGCGACAGGACCGGCGAGATGTTTCATGGAGTCGTAAAACTAACAACGTGCGGCGCGGCAGCAAAATCCGGCACACAGTGAAGATCGCGTTTTATTTCGTGGGGATTCGGGGAGTTTATGAATGGATGAGTGTCTGGATACCCGTCTAAAGTGATTATTATCTGGCACTTTATGATGGAACGTTCACTCCCTCTGCTCTATTTTTACATGCGCAACAAGAAGGGGAATTTATAATTCATAAAAATTCGTTGGTCTTGTCGTATTTTGATTTTCCATTTTCTTGGCCACGGAGCGTCGCCTTCGCAAATAAAACCCATTTCTCAAGAAACGAGAGGGTGTTCGGCCTCAACGCGCGACGCCTCCAGCCAGATTTCACCAAATCCGGCGTGAGAGATTGTTTTTTTTTTTTTTTTTTTGCATAATCCTGTTCGGAGACACGCGGGTAAACAAACGGCACCGCAAAAACATAAACTCCTTAGGGGAGGTAATAATGGCGGCTTAGCCGGTTAATTTATGGAAAACGTCAGCTGATTCGGCTGAATGGCGCCTGCCTCCCGTCTCCCTCGGAGATAATGGGGCTCCGAGAAAGTGACAGACAGCCGCTGTTATTCCTCTGAGGGCCGAATGGGAAAGCGTCGCGGGGAGATAATGGCGGCTTTTTCAAGGACGCAAGGATGGGAAAACCTCCCCCTCCACCCCGCCGATATCCGGTGGACTTCGACAACAAACCGGAGCGGAGATCTGCGGCCTCCCGGCCCGACTGCGACGCTCGGTGAGGATCACTTCTCAGAATAACCAATTTACTTTCCAGAAAGGACGCTCTGATTTCATCTGCCTCTCCTGGCAGCGAGCGTGATGTTCTCACAGGATACTTCACTCGCTTTATAACCCTCCAGTTGATGATTCTGGATAAAAAATAAAAAAAATCGACGGAGACCCGGACAGCAGAATAGCAGAAGTGAACAAACAGCATTTTATTTTCGGACCGGTATTTTTATTTTTTTCGTTTGTCCCGAGGTAAGAGGCTTGCAGGAAATCAATATTTGCCAGTTATCTTCCACTGCACAGCCACAAACCCAAATCTACTGAGCTATATTGTCCCTGTGCTGCCCACCTGATAGCCGGTGGAGCGGCGGCGAGGGTCTGAAGGTGAGCGGTTTTCTAAATTTTATCTGCGGCTGCACACAGGAGGCGGGGTAATTAAGGGGGTGAATAAATTTATGTGCATATGCTTTGTAATTATAGAAGAAAGACAGAAGGATGGCGAGGACAAATGGGATTACAGTCACCTTCTGTTATCGCAGCGACGGCGCCGTCCTCCACCTGTCCTGGCACCGCTCGGGTCTCCGTCCATCACGTCCTGGCGTCCCGCGCCGCTGTTTGAAGCACCATCACCTCGACACCTCGTCCCGATCGGGGCTTCCTCTGCAGACTGAGGTGGAAACAAGCCAGACGGCGTGCATCCTTTCCCCGCCCTCCCTCCACGGTCACGCTGTCAAAAAAACTGCATGGAAGAAAACTTAGAAATGAGTTACCTGTTTTGAATTACGATCGTTATTTCGTTTTTCTTTCACAGTTTGATTCTAAACTGAAGTAAGAAAAACAAAAGCAAAGAACACGGATTGGGATCGGCTTGTTGCGTTAAAGTGTCGGGGAACCTTCGGGAGTGAGGTGACGACCGAGTGACACGAAAATGATGACCCGACAGTGGGGACATTCATTCATTCATTCATTCATTCATTCATTCATTCACCCATCATAGAGATACAACTATTCAGCCTCTCATTCACAGGATTGGACGATCCAGGATCCGCGGTGAACCTCCTGCAGGTGTCTGGACCAGTGACGTGGCCGGTGAGGCACGAGTACTGTGTGCCTCACCTATCTACTTTTCGCAGTTGTTTTCTGATCGCTCAGCACAAGGAACTAATAACACACATGCAGTTGTTGACATTCATTAATACAGAGGGCAATGTTTTCGTCCCTTGTGCTAAAATCCAAAGTAAAAACAGGTCTAGTGGTCCAATCCAGGCTGTAGGGAAGCTATCTAAAACAAACAAGCCAGCTACCAGCAGGCTACCACCCACCAGCCAGACAACACTTACCAACAACAGCCTGAAGCACATCATCGGGGTTTCAAGCGTGCACCTTCCATCATCGGTGTTTCGTTGCGTTAAACTCGCATCACCTCAAGAAGACTTGACAGTGAAATCCAACACCCCGGAAAAGCTAACTACCTTTCTTTAGCAACCTCCCTGGCGATCGCACTTTCTTCTTAGCCACAATTCAAATGCTCGTTCTGCTGCCCGAGAAACGTTTTAGACCGCGAGGCGACGACAGACTTTACCACAAACCCACGACGGTCCACCTCTTCAGGCCGCTCTGCCTCTGCCGCCATCTCAACATACCTATCGTTTTTAGGGATAAAATACACTATCCTCTCTACCCCAGACCACACCAACAAATTGGACATGTCGTTCACCTAGCAAAAGTGTTTAATCACTTTAATAGAGACAGCAATCCGGTCTGAGTTCAGAGCGCGCCGTCATCGCACAATCAACGTTGAGGCTCGACAGTCAGCAGCCTCACCGAACGTCTCTTCTCAGTATTTCAACAGTAAATGTGAAAATGAAAAAACAGTTAAATGAAAAATACCTTTAAAGGTCAAATCACCAATCATTATAACCATTTCAGTTTTTTTTTTTTTTCCATTTGACATTTTGATTGGCGAGTGAGGCACGGCCTCTCCTGCCTCCCCTGGCTGCACCTCACTGGTCTGGACTGTGGAAGGAACCCTGAGGGACCCCAGGAGGCTCCACACAGAACCCCTGGGAGGAAGAGGCTCCACTGTGCCGCCCACATTATTATGTGATTTGAGCCATTACGCTGCACGTAACATTCAAAAAGGTTGTAAAAACTGGGGATAGATCACCAACACTGACACAAAGCTGAAAATAGTAGAAAATATGAGTCCCTCTGGAAAAACCACCACCATTTTAAGTCTCTGCAACATCAGGCTTATTTCTCAAACACGTCCCTTCAGACGTTATTTCTTTTCACGATGGAAAATCATCCGTCACCCGCTTTTTTTTTTTTAGCGGTTGATCGGTATGATAACACGCGTCCCCGGGGGAAACCCTCCGACCATCGGACCCGGCTCGGCAGCGTGGGAGTCCAGGGGCCGGGCAGAGGTCGGCGGCTGGAAACGGGAAAACAAACACCGGCGGGACGGTGGGGCAAAGACGGAGAGAGGAGTTCGGCTGGTGAGAAGGTCCAGGCGGAGGCCGATCTCACGCCGGCCCACGCCGTTCCCCCGAGAGTCATCTTAAACAACGCCAGGATTTTCAGAACGGACATTAATACCCTTGTGAAAATAAACGAGGGGGCAGAAATAAATGGCGGTCGGCGGGTCGGTGCGCAGGCCGTGGGACCGCCTCAACCCGGAGATCCTACATCATCCAGCCATCCTGAGCTCCTCACCCTTCATGGGTAGATCTTCAAAACGCCACATCCTTTCACTTGCTGTCGGTGCATCTCCGCGGAGCTGCTTCTGGAGGTTTCTTCCAAGACCTGCGGAAAACACGGCGGTATCGAAGAGGAGAAGGCGTGGGTGAGAACAGCCGCGCTCTACGCTGGGGAGAAGAACAGGAGGAAGAGCTGGAGACGGCAGAGGTGAAGATGTGGAGGTTCTTCTTTGGGAGTGAGGAGGACGGAGAGGATCAGGAGTCCATCAGAGGGGCGGCACATGTTCTGGAGATGAAGTCACGCTGAGATGGTTGGACAGAGGAGGAAGATCTGCGTGGAAGGAGCTACGTGTTCTATTATGCTCTTTTCATGGCTATCAAAACGATTCTCAACCCAATATCTTCTCCAGTGGAAGCTCTGAGCTTGTTTCCCTGCAACTAGATGGTCCTCGTGTCCCGTCTGCTCCGCCATCTGGTCTTTGCCGCAGCAAACCCGACCTCACAAAGGTATGGTGTCGGTCTTGAGGGTTTAATGGCGTCATATTTCAAGACAGCAACACGTTGGGAAGAACCTTCTCCTTTTTCATAGAAGCTTCCAGTGATATTCATATTAGAGACTTCCTGGTGCAGGGAGAGACCCTACGGTTGAGTCCAATGCAGGAGGAAGTGGATGTTTTTCACAATAAATACCGTAATGACGCTAAAAATACAAGATAACAAATGACCAAATGAATGGTTGAGGACATTTGGTCCAGAGGAAGACCAGAGAGGAGGTCTTGTCGTAATCATCTCGAATTGAATTTCAAGCATTTAAGAAATTCATAAACTCAAGTCCAGTTGCCAAGACGAGAAGATTTCGACAAGAGTTCACCACGACCTGGACGACTGAGGACCTGCACGGACACCGGAGTGGAGATGTAAGGATGATTTAAGATGGTGGGAGATGTGGTTAGAAGGAGGCTTGGAGGAGGTCTGGAGGATGATGGAGCAGCCAGCAGCCCAAAGGTGCAGAAGATCGAAGCGCGTTTCATTCTGGAGAAACAATTCAAAGCTCTTTCCACACGCAGGATGAGGATCTCGCCGTTCCGATGTCATGAAAACCACTGGCGTGTTTCAAACACGCCTCCAAGCCCTCAAAACCTCCAGCGATCCCACATGTAAACCCCTCCCTCCTCCGTCCTGCTGGACTTCTTTCTCGGCGACGCATAGATGCTTTTTTGTGCCATCAGCCAGTTTATCTTGGGTGTGTTCCTGCCGTTCCTCCTCACCGGACACACACATTTCTAACACTCCGGCCTCTGAGCCGAGCTGATTCTGCAAAGATTCTGGCTTTCCATCTGCCATCGCGTCTCCCGTCTTCATCCCGACCTCTGACCTTTTCCTTTCAATCCCGGAGGAGTCGTGAGGCTTCTTGTTAGAAGAGATCACTTCTGCACATTTCAATTACAGATGGGTGATAAAAATGATTAAAAAAACGGGACTCGAAGGTGTTCGCTCACTCTGAACCGCTTTGCTGTTTTTCTAACGGCACGGAAAGAAATTCTCCAGGTGACATAACAGCTCGGCGGTCCGGCGCGGCAAATAAAATAAACAAACCTTCTCCGGGTTAATTTAGATGGTGGCGAATCATCTGCAAACGTCTGTGAGGATTCTTCAGGAGACGGCACAGGCGGCGGGGAAGATCTTGGACGCCGTGGTCGTTGATTGAAATCCCACTTCCTTCCACCTTGTTTTTTTTTTTTTTTTAAACTCCAGAGGGAAACGGCAGGCTCCCCACATCCAGCCACTCGCTTGTCTTTATTACCAAAACAACATTGGCGTCACGGATCACGTCCGCTTTTCATTCCGAATATCTGCTCGGCTCCGGTGGCGTGAAAACGGGCCGCTTCTCAAACTCCGCCTAAAGCCGAAGGTAAACACAGTCAAGTGATGATTTATCCGGGCTCTTAAGAGAGATCCGGTCCGGAGCCGATCCAATAACATCAGTGACGTGTCGCACATGTGTGCGTTCGACTGATTTGGGAAGAAAAGAGCTTTTGACTGTGAGATGCACTGCGAAGGAAGATGAGTCACGGCGCTGCGACCGGAGGCACCGGAGGAGCCTCTGAGCACATCCGGCTCGGTCCCCGACGCTTTTACCATCGCTCTAATTCGGCCGCCGATGTGTCAGGCTGCGGCTGAGACGTCACCGCTGCACACACACACACACACACACCCACGCACTGACTGATCAATACCGGAGGGAGCTAAAATTAGAACCAACAAAGCTAGCATTCGTCAGTCTGAATGCAGTGAACGCTGCATTTTCGCCGCCCGCCGGGGTGTTTCTGCGCCCCCTCCAGCCGAAGGTCAACAATCTATCAAATATAACCCAACGTGAAGCACCACGAGATGTAAACGCGGAGCTCCGACGCCGGTGAAATCCACAGCGCAGACGGCAACCTTCGTTTTTTTTTTCCCCGCTGTGAAAGGTGAACTAGGAAACGTTCCTCAGCAGATGGCGGCCGTGTTTTTCTCTCCGAGCGTTCAGACGCAATCATTTGTCCCGGCCGGCTGAAGGACGCCACGCCGCGACCCCGGACGGCGGGCGGCGCATCCGCAAATGGGCCGTGTGAAATACAGGGAGGGAGGGGAGCAACCGAGAATTTTTTCCTCCCTGACGTCGTCCGCCCACGCAACTCCGAGCGGCGTGCATCACGGCGGCGTGAAGGCTGCGCCGCGTCGCACGATTACGGCGTTCGCAGGTTCTAACAGCGATCGGCAAACAGAGGCGAAACAGATGGCGAGAGACTCGGGGAGTTTATGTTCGGATTTAGACGGTTCGAACACGGGGACGGGGCTTCTTTTTTTTCTTTCCTACCGAAATGAAATCGTTTTAAAAATACCCTCGAGTCGAACAAACGGACCGCAAATACCTGACACACCGCGCAAATCCAGAGAGTATTTGTTTAGAAATCTAGTCCGGTGATGTAAAACACAATCTGGTGAATTGCTCTGATTATTCCTGTGATGTGGCATATTTTGATATAATTGTGGTGAAAGCAGCCAAGCTGTCAGCCTTGGAGGAAGTGAGGAGGATCAAGAAGGAAGTCGGGCTGAGATGGTTCGGACACGGCCGGAGGAGGGACGGGTGGAAGGATGCTGAGGTTGGAGGCCTAGAGGAAGACCGGAGGGGAGGTTTATGGTTGGAGAGAGAAGAAGTGAGCTTCTGCGAGAGGGTTAGATGGAAGCAGATGATTGGCTGTGGCGACCCCTGAAGGGAGCAGCCCGAAGGAGAAGAAGAAGAAGAAGAAGAGGAATATTTAATCACAAAGCAGAAGATCCGTCTCTCACACGAGTCTGTTCTGTTTTCTGCGCCTCGATGAGCACAATCAAAGAGAAGTATTTCTCTATTAAAAACCGAGCCGTTGACATTTTCACGAGAGAAATCGACCGATGTGATCGATGAGGTTCAGCGGCGCCTTTTTACGCTCCTCCAGAAGCCAATCACCAAACACCTGTTTGGAAACACGTGCAAGAGACGCTGTTCCAAATCCTGCAGCATCAACCGCCGCTTCACTTGAAAATAAAAACATAATCAAGGTCTGAATTTAAGGGTAGGACAGAACGGACGATTTTTAAACGGTGAGAAGCCACCGCGTCGGGCCGGAGGAACATCTCGTCTCCATCTGGATCGGAGGAGCTCCGCCGGGATCTGTCAGGATTGATCTGCCCTCCAATATCTCACCATTAAGGGTCCGGCGACAGCCAGGAACGCCCGACGAGATCAGGACCAGCGTCCTCATCCGCGGGCCACCTTGCCGGGAGCTGTGCGTCGAGAGGCGCGTAGAAATTAAACGGGGTGTGGTAGGAAAGCAAAGGTATCACTTCTTGTCCAAAGCTTCTTGTCTTGGCAACTGGCCTGGATTTTCTTCACTTGAAGATGTTTCATCCCAGAGGCTTCTTCCGTTCTGATAACATTGTGGGGAGTTTCTCAATATAACTGCCACTGTTGTGATGCTAATGACCATTAGCATAATTGAAATGCTTATGATCATTAGCATAACTACCCCCCTTACACCTAGTTTCTGTCCCTCAGAAATTTGAGTCCAGTTGCCAAGACAAGAAGATTTTGACGAGAATTCACCATGACCCGCTCGACTGAGAGCCTCCACAGACAAAGGTACCACATGGTACCACCTTGTCAGGCTTGTCGGCGTCAGAGAAGCAAGCAAGCAGTTCATTAGGATTTGGGGAAATAAAGGCGATTTTCAATGTCTTATTTGAGTCAAAAGCTGGAGTTCACAGAGATGAGGATGTCGAGCTTCTCTTTGGGAGTGACCAGGATGGACGGGATCAGGAATGAGTCCATCAGAGGGACGGCACATGGTAGATGTTTTGGAGAGAATGTCTGAGATGGTTGGGTCATGAACAGAGGAGGGATAGTGAATATATTGGTAGACTGACACTGGAATTGGAGGTCTAGAGGAAGACCAAAGAGAAGATTGATGGACCTTGTTGAAGAGGATATGAGGGTAGTTGGTGTGAGACAGGAGGATCCAGAGAATAGGGTTAGATGGAGATGGTGGATTCTCTGAGGAGACCCCTGAAGGGAAAAGTCCAAAGAAAAAGAAGGGCGCACAAGGGTGCAGGACATGTATGACCGAGACAAAAGTGATTACCGAGATGGTTTGGACATGAACACTCCTCTGTTCATGTCTAAACCATGCTGAAGATCTAGCTAGAAGGTTGCTGAAGGTGGAGGTGCCAGGCAGAAGGTCTAGAGGAAGACCAAAGAGAAGAGTGATGGACGTCGTGAGAGAGGATATGAAGGTGGTTGGTGTGAGAGGAGGATCCAGAGAATAGGGTTAGATGGAGAAGGTTGAATTCCTGTGAAGAAGGCCAAAGGAAGAGAAGAAGTGATGATCTACTATTCTATTATTGTTTAACTTGAAGTCACTCAGAATTATCTGCGGACATTTGAAACTAAACAGCATCCCGTCTGCGAACAAGTGTGACGGGAACATCATGCATCAGTTTAAAGCACTCACAGGTCTTCAGGAGCAGGTCTCCATCCCAGCTTTGAGACACTTGCGCTGGTCCTGCGGCACAGTCGGGGAGCTTCTGTTGGAAAAAGCTGATCATTGGTAATGCGGTGATCACGGCTTAATCCGGACACAAAACATGATGAGTGATCATGCACAGTTTTTTAAGTTTTGTAAGATGATTAACTTCTTTTTCTTTTTCTTTAGGCAAGGTCACCGAGATCTTCCTGCAAACTTGTTTGATGTGAAATGAGATTCAAGCGAGGAAGCTCCGTCATCTGCTCGGAGCGGGGAGCCGAGGAGAATTACCGTGACCTTCCCAAATCCTAAATGGAGCGAGCGCTCATGCTCGACTCCCCCCGCAGCAGGTCACCGGGAGGCTAATGGAGGTGGCGTCCGGAGACGAGCGGCGCTGTCAGGTCTCGGCGGCACGCCCACGGTGAGAGAAGGACGAATAAATTAAACCGAGCTCCTACGCAAGCACACACAAACACACGGGAGATTTCTGAGCTGGATGGATGAGATGTTGTAAACAGCAAGTTAATGCAAAGTGCTAAGACCACGCAACTAACGTCACGAGGCGGAATTCAGAAGAAACGCTGGAGTGTCCTACCTTTGGGAATCAAAGCGAGGTCAAGGTCGACTGGTGATGGACTCCTTCCCTGCGCAAGTTGGGAGCAAATGTCTGCAGGCCCAGATGCTTCAGTGAATACAACGAAACCTCGCTTTTCGCGGGATTTACGTTCCAAGACCCCCAGCGAAAAGTGAATTTCCGCAAAGTAGAGACGTGATCATTTTGATGGGATTTACAGATATATGATGGCAAAGTGTGGGGTATTCCAAAAATATGACATACTTTCACAAACTAAATGGCACAAAGTGGACCAGGACATGTATGCTTGGCACAACCTACAGGGAGATCAGCTGCTTCTTTCCATGAACCAATCAACATGAGGAACAGAACGACATGCTCAATCAGCCAATCGCGTGCCGAATTTAGATTAGTTTAGTTTAAAAAGTTTATTAGGACAGTGTACAATTACATTAAGCACAGAGGCAGAGATGTCTGCACCAGTACGGATCTACTTAGCCAATCTTATTCAAAATGAGATCTGGCATTGGTGCAATGGTAGGAGAGAGGTCACAATGCTGGGTATCTTTGTTTAACAAAGGAGATCTTGTTTTTTATTTATTCTATAAAGTAAATTTTAGTTTAATTTTACAAACATTTTTTTTTTTTTTTTTTTTCCTTCTCTGGCTAGAATATGGCTATTTCATCACAAAAAAATCAAATATTGCAAAAAAAAAAACGCTAAAGAACAATAAATTGCGGGAATCGAATTGCGGAAAAAAAAACAAGAAAAAAAAAAAAAAGGCGAAGTAGCGAGGGTGCAAAAGGCGAAACGCAAAGTAGCCTCCAAAGTCAAAGCGAACTTTACTGTCCAAGGCTAAACTGGATTTATAATGAATACTGAAGAAAAAGGTTTCGTGCAGGGAGCCCCTCTGAAGGCCCGCCTGACCTCCTAAGAAACTTTCTGAGTTCCGGTCCACGGAATGGCCGACTTTAAGACGAGTGGCTGATATCTGGAGAAACCGAAGGCGCCGTAAAAGAAGCACAGTAACCCATCGTATGTCGGTCACACACGCCCATTTTCTTCTTTATTCAGTGATAAATAATTTCCTATGATCATAGGCTTTATGTGTAGACATCTGATCAAGGCAAGAGACAAATTAGAGGGCACACATTGCCACCATTCAAAAATAATAAGAAACAAAAAAACAATGAGGTAAGAAGTTCTCTTTATACATTTGTGGTGCAACTATTTCTGTTATCTATGCTGTTGAATGCACAGTGCTTCCTAATACAGAAATCCTGCCTTTAGTGTCTGTACATTATTAAACAAAAAAAAAACAAAACAAACAAAAACAGGTCATGGCACAATACTGGACCAACCGAGACAGGGCGCTGCAGGGTGGAGAACTATCAGTATACATCAGGGCACGAGTGAGAAAAGCTGGAAACAAATACAAAACTCCCCAACACACACACACACACACACACACACACACAGAGCGATGGAGCTCTGTGATCGTTGCAACACACACCTCTCTGAGAAGTCTGGACGTCAGCAGGTCGTATGCAAACACGCGGCGACAAGCCTACATGCTGGACTTTAGGATATGTGCGTGGCCGAGCAGTTACGCCGAAACCTTGACGCAATTAGTCGCCCGGCTGAACTTTAACCTACGGCTTTCGCAGCAAAGGATTTAATCCATATTCTATTTTAGCGCCACTTTAACGCTCGCAGCCCCCGCAGCGTCAAGGAGATGCAGCTCTTCTCAGAGAGCGGCCAAGAACGTTCAGCTAACTGAAGGTCGGATGAGGAACTGGTTATCCATCAGCGAGAATCATTCACCCCTCAGACTGCTGTTTCGCGATTAGCAGAACGGACAGATTTAAATGTCGTTTTGAAAACGCGGGTGTTTTTGCATGAAAGGCCACTTGCATTTCTCATCTCCACTCACTGGCCGCCCCGCCAGGCTGATATCCACCGGCACAGCTGCGTTTTCATGAAATTCTGTCATCACTTAGTTTGATACCCATCGCAGAGATATGAATTTTACAACACTGACTATGAAGGGTGCTGAAATAAACTGCTTTCTGCTAAATAGGTGTTCCTGTGATTCTGGACGCCGCAATTGAAAGGCAGCGCGCTCCAATTTTATACCGCCTTCCTGGATAATAAAGGGGAATGACTGTCGGTTAAAGCGAAGGAGTAATGAAAAATCACAAGCTTCATAAAAGGTGGAATTCACAGCGACGCCGGTCGTATTGGAATCGCTTTACAACGCGCAGGGAAACCCAACGGCGTTGCCAGAGAGTGCGTTTGCAGATGAAACGCAAGATGGATTCTTGAATGGGTCGCCTCGGATTCACTGAAGAACTGGTTTTGTGACGAAATAACATTTTTTTTGGGGAACAAGTCACCCTTATCGATCCTTTCATGGGGCAATTTTCCACGAGACAAAAGCAATTAATCAGCAAAATAATCTAGAGCGTAACTGACAATGAATGACGTGTAATCAAGGGATCAGTGTGTGTGTGTGTGTGTGTGTGTGTGTGTGTGTTTGTTTTACATTCACAAACCTCAAGAGCAGCACACAGAGGCACAGCCCCATGTACGGACTGGACCTGCAGTCCCTGTGCTTTCATCGCTGTATTCAACAAGACACAAACAGAAAAAACAACAAAACAAAACACTCCTGCATTATTAGCTTAGCTCACACTGAAAGGAGAATACCACCAACTTTTAGCTTTAGTGTTACACCACACCTTCAACATCTGCTGTCACTAAACCCGAACCCCCAGTCGCCCTGCGGTGATCCCCAAATACTTTGTGGCTTTACATTTAATAATTAACACTACAAATACAGCAAAACAACATGTTAGCAGTATGTTCTGAATTCAGTCTATCAGTAATTGGCTTGCAGATGTGTTGCAGCAGTCTGTACTTACGAATACTTGTTTTTGCTGATGTTGTAGAGCCTATAAATAACACAAAAGCGAAAAAAAAAAAAAAAAGGCTTACATTTGGTGGCATTCTCCTCCGTGTCGCTTACTTTCTGAATGTGGATCTGGGCTCGCGGCTCAGGGCGCTACCTGCTCCTCAGCCGGGGGGGGGGGGGTGTCGGCTGGAAACACACCTGCATTCCCCTCTGCTCGGACAGCCGCCCGGCCCGAACACACACACCTGGGCTGTTGTGAAGTGACAGGCGAGACTACGCCCTGCTCTGCAGTCACCTCCGCCCTTCCCTTCCATTTCAAGGGTTCAATTCAGTAAAGCTCGTTTTCCCTCTTTCAGTGGGGGTTGGTAGAAAAACAAACAAACGCATAAAATGTTCAAGAACAGAAAAACACACATTTGAACTGGCCGAGAGGCCAAAAATAGCAACGGGAGCAGTTGTGATGGTGAGGATGTGTGCTGGGGGCGCCGGTTCGGGCGGCCGGGAGTCAAATTGAGGGCTGTAGTGGTCCTCAAGAACTGTATGCCAGCATTATGCCAGCTGTTGCCATGACAGCGGCACATTAAGCACCCTTTCCGATAGGACAACAACAGCGAGACAGCCATGTTTTAAAATCAACAGTGCTGCGACGGCGTCCCCCTTCCCCCCCCCAGACACTCCTCCACCCCCTTTGTGCCGACGACCCCCTTAGTGTTTTGTTCATTTATTCTTTTCCTCTTTTAGCAGTTAAGATACTTGGTGGTGCTGCGGTCCCTTCACGTCGGATCAGAGACTCGCCTGTTTCAGACCCTCCGACCAGAGTTTGTTTCTTTAGTTGCAGTCATTGTGTGTTTTTTGTAAATCCCGTACGTTTTTCCGAGCCTCCCGTGTCAGTCCAGACGCCGGGCCCGATCGAGTCCTCAGCCCGGGAGGCAAACCTTGCCTGCGAACAGCAGTCCGACTATAGTGAAGAAGATGGAGAGGACAAACAGCACATAGGAGGAGCCGACCACCGTGTTGTTGGGCAGTTTGTACGGCTGGCCTCCAACTTCATTTATATAGAAGCCTATGGGGAAGATGAGCGCCGCCATGCAGAAGAGGATCACTGGGGGGGAGGAAAAGAAGCAAGACAAAAAAAATATATATTACTCGAGTGCACAATCTCGCCGTTTTCTTGTAATTCAGCACAGAGTTTTATTCAGTTACTTCTTAGTACGCCTAAATCCCACACAGCACAGACTTCAGGGCCAGAAAGGTTAAAGAGATTTCACAGAGAGACGGAAGCGTGCTCTCAGTAGAATGGGATACAATTTCAGCCATTTCATTAAAACATGAAATGCACCAAAAGCGGATTCACGGTCTCCATAATGACAGATTATGGAAACTACTGAAACAGCTAATCGTGTCCTCCGTGTTTCACAGTTTACATGTTGCATTAACTGCGTGTTATTCACAAAATCAACACTAACCAGAGACTGTGCGCGGGGACATTCACTTTTAAATGTTATGATCCGAGTGTTGAAAAAACAAAAACAAAACATGATGAACGTAAGGTGGTATGACAGGCGATGCGGGCCATCGCCGTGCACAAATGACCTGGAAATCATAGCAGTGTCCCGAGATGATCCCGGGTAAAATGATTCCTCTCATTTGAGCATATTCTAACAGGGTTGCTAAAATTAGGCGTGAGTGAATGTGGAGGATTGTAAGGGCTGAGCAGACTGGCTGAGGTTAGCCTCTTAGACCAGGGGTGTCGGGCTCATTTTGGTCCGGGGGGGGCCACATATGGACCGGTAAAATCATAGCGGAATAACCTAGAAGTAACACTTAATCCAAATGTTTCCTTTGTTTTAGTGTAAAGGAAAACAGGTAAATGATAAAAATCTTTATATGTAATGAACACATGACTAACAAGCTGAGATTCATTAAGAAAAGTGCAATTTCAACAACACTATGCTCTGTCTTCTCAGTTCTCCGTGCATTCTGTTGTATTTTTCGCCACGAAGCGTCTCATGGCGGCGCCGAAACTTGCTGGTTTCTTATTAACCTCAAGGAATAAATAATAAGTGATCCATTTTCCTTGGAAAACCCTTCACTCCATGCCCACTTTTCGACAACAACATCTTGCCTATGAGTGTGTCTGGTCCAACGGAAAAGCAGGTACATTTCTAACAAGAAGTAAAAATGCTGTTTACAGACCCGGAAGCTGCATGGCTGCCATCTGCTGAAAGTTCTGACTCACATAGTGTCGTGCCGTGTTGCTAACACTGACGAAAACAATGCGGCCCCAGCCGATAATCTAGGAACTGCATTTGTATTTTAAAAAAGTAGTTCATGATTTTCATGTATTTTTTCAATTGTAGATTTATTCCATGGGTTGGACTGGACCCTCTGGTGGTCCGGTACCGGCCCGCAGGCCGTACGTTTGACACCTCCGTCTTCGACCGTAGCTACAATATGCAGATACAATATGCAGCGTGACAATGACGCCACTGCATGGGAGTGGAACAACCCAAGCTGTGCCTTTAGCTTTCTAATACACAACTCCCAAGTAGGGATCTGAACATTTCGGGGTTTTTTTTTGCTAGTTTAAGCCACATCGACATCATCGGAGGCATATGAGCTGCCTCGCCCACCCGAATACTTCAGAGCATCTTTGGCCGAGATGGTGTGAACGAGCAATGCAGTCGGCAGCAAGGCGTTTACGGTCCATAAATCTGGTTTCTATCATTATCAAGTCCTACCGACTATTCCATTATTTAATCTCGGGGACGTTTTCCCAAGAAAATCGAAATGTTTCTTTAAGCCACCCCGGAGCTGATTTACGGTTTAAAATTCCGCTGCGGGGATGAAAACGAGCACTGGGATTTCATGGCTGTAAACAGACAGACAGATCTGATACTGTGTTTCGCTGCGAGCTTGTCTGATCCCTAAATAGAACTTAAGATGTACAAATAAATAAAGAAATCAATCAACATTAGGAGGCAGACTGACACATCTGTGCCTGGAACTTGTTACATCCGGGCCATCATGGCTGCTGATCGGGTTTTTATGTGAAAAAAAAAAAAAACAGAAAGAAAATAAACCATTTGTTTTTCCACTTAGGATGCATCTAGGCCGCATGCAGCGTTTTAACTTCTTTTGCAAAAACACGATCGAAAACCAGGATATTTTGCCGTGTTAGGCCGGGACTGACCTCAAGGGACCGCGTGTAGCAACGCATGCATATTATCACTATTTGAGAACGTATTTTTGGACATCGTTCTCTAAATGTGACGGGAACAAGGGGTCAAGAACATCTCTTTATAACTCTAGACCCATGTCACTCAAGACATCTCACACCGTGTCAGGGTTGTTAGCAGATGCAGAGCAAAGCTAAAGTTTGGGCTGCGGAGTCTGATTGTGCGACCCGGGAAGTAGGTTTCTGTGGCCGGAAAAGAGCGGCTGCTAATTAGAATGCTCCATTTATTACTGGTGACTTTCTCATCCAGCTCAGAGTCCACTTATATAACAGGAGGTGATGTTTCACACCAAAGGAAGTCGTGCTACTTGCAGATAAGTGGTGGCGGAGAATGTCTTCGACAGTTTCGCCTTATCAAAAGTAGCAGATGCATTAAAGAAAACATGCAGGCTGATATGCAGCCTGAGCTGGGAGAGCGATCCTGTGTGCCGAACCCCGGAGTTTTCACAGATATTAGGTGAATTCAATTTTGCTGAAGTCAATTTGACAAGGACTTTACACTTTGAGCAGATAAAGAAGTCAAAATGCGGTTGAAAACACACACATACACTCACTCATACGATGCACTGAGTTATGAAACATAATGCTGTGTTTCTTAAAACACGTTTTTGTGTAGAAGTTGTCTGGATTTAGAACTTAAATTGGGTTGGCAGGCTGAGGAGACAGACCAACATTAAGTAAAATGGAGCCATTTTGATCCCCGACAGATGCGAGATATTCTTAATCTCATAAAGTGATGCTGCAGCTACGCTAATTTTCAACAGCAGTGTATCCCTGATCCCAGCTTTGTGCCGCTGCAGTTCTGCGCACACCGGTCAAAGTGCTATCACTATTTGGAAAGAGCGATCTAAGTTTCCGACCCCATCTGGTCGCTCCAGTTAATATAATACTGAAATGACGCAATGTTAAAAATCTGCAAAAAATATGTTTTTTGCTTGTTTTTTAATAAATCTCCACCCCTGTTGCTAACGATGCACTGGTTTCTGAGTCAAGGCATCACTGTTTCCACCGCACATGAAAAAAATAATTGCATTTCTTTAGTTAAGCTATCAAAGCTTGTTGGACTGAGCAGACAGATTTAGCCACAAAGGCTCTTCCCCCCCTCCCATCAAATAAGTCACGGTAAATAATGACCATAGAGCCCGCTGAATGCACCTGATTAACTCGACCCAGGGGACGGATCTATCAGAGAGAGCGATGCTCCTTGTTACCGCAATGATTGTTTTGGAAAGGTGTTTTGTTCAGAGCTAAATTGCAGCAGGTGCAGTAATGAACAGCATCTGCCTGTTGGCCTCACAACAAACCATTTTAAAGCCAGTTATCGTCTGAATGTGTTCACTGAGCACATATCGGTGTGATGGGTTTACGGAGTGATACAGCAGCTAAATGCTTCTCCGGGTTTCTGCCTCGATCATTATCTTGGTCAAAATTATTTTACATTTTATCGATCACAATCAAAAGTGCCCCCCCCACTTAAACTTTAGGGGCCAAAAACAAAAAGTGTCGTTTGATCTGCTTCGCTTTTATTAAATCTGTTGATTTGATGAGTAAGAATCTCTAAAGACTGGAAAAAAAAAAGATAAAATTGCCAGAACTGCAAAAGATGACTCATATTTCTCTCTGGTTACGTACAGTGAACGTAATAGAAATGAAATCATGCGCTGGAAAGGACTGTTGTGTTTGCTTCATGAGAATCACACGTTGTTTGTTTTGTTTTTTCCAAATAACCAAACTTTGTGTCTGCCTTAAAGCACCTTTTTTTGGCCCATTATTTCTTGGTGAACCTGTGCAATGACTCCCAACTAATAGCGCGTGTCTATTTTAATATTACGCAATATCATTGTCATTATTATAATGCATTGTGTAGCTAGCGGAGCATTAGTCACACTGCATTGGAACTGATGACTATCACACCTTGGGGAAAAAAAGGCTGGCGTTTGTTTGAAACACAGGCCTGGCCTGTGCCGGTCACACAGAGCTATCCATTCAGGTGCCGGTGGCTTCAAGCCAGTTAAACTACTGGCTTGACTGGCCACCTTCTCCCAGCCTTCATCACCTGTTTGCACCCAATGAATCACCCTGGTCTCCTTGCTACCAAACCGACTTCATTCTGCCCCCCCTTTGCATCTGGCTCTTTACATTGGCGTCCGTCTCTCACTAAGACTTTCAGTTCTTGACCTCCACAAACATAATTATTCACACGCTTCTCCTTTGTCAACACTTCTCACAGCGCCAGCGTTTACAATTCGGTGGCATCTGGTAGTAACACAGACTGCATAAAATTGGCGCAGGTCACGTCGACCCTTCACTTCTAGGAGTCTAAGAATAACTTCTTCTTCTTTCGGCTTTTCCCATCAGGTGTTGCCACAGCGAGTCAACTTTCTCCATCTAACCCTATTCTCTGGATCCTCCTCTCTCACACCAGCTACCTTCATATCCTCTCTCACTACGTCCATAAATCTTCTCTTTGGTTTTCCTCGAGACCTCTTGCCTGGCAGCCCCACCTTCAGCAACCTTCTAGCCAGATCTTTACCATGATTTAGACATGAACAGAGGAGTGTTCACGTCCAAACCATCTCAGTCATCACTTTGTCTTGGTCATACATGTCCTGCACCCTTGTGACAAATTCCGTCTACCAATATATTCTCTGTCCCTCCTCTGTACATGACCCAACCATCTCAGTCTGGCTTCTCTGACCTTCTCTCCAAAACATCTAACATGTGCTGTTCCTCTGATAGACCCATTCCTGATCCTCTCCATCCTGGTCACTCCCAAAGAGAACCTCAACATCTTCATCTCTGCAACCTCTAGTTCTGCCTGCTGTCTTTTGGTCATTGGAACAGTTTCTAATCCATACATCATCGCTGGTCTCACCGCTGTCTTGCTGTCTAAGAATAACTAAGGCGGTCTAAAGTTGTAACTTCCTGAAATAAAAAAAAAAAAAAACCACACATCTCTGTTTGTAACAGATATTCTGACATGTTTGATTGTATTGTTTGACATCCCGTGATCACGACACACGGACGCCATGTTTGGAGAACACCTGCTCTAATTCTAAAACTATAAAAGCAATCGTGATTGTTAAGTGTCAGTATTCATTGCTGTGTCAAATCACTGTGATTCGATTCAGTTTTGTTTAGAAAGAGTCACACTGACACGCGTCCTCAACAGCTGAAAGACGTTGTGAACGTTTGCAACTGCAACTCAACTTCGGCAACCGCAGAATGACGGTCTGACAAAACGTGAGCACGGGCCGAGGATGAAGGGAACAGCTGACGAAAAACATCTAAAAGGCATGAAAAAACATTATGGAGTAAATTCCGCAACCTTAACTCGATCCCTTTTTTCACCCCATTCCTGAAATAAAATGCATTTATCCAGATCTGCTTCTCCATTTAGAACGATAAGCATTATCACGCTTTCAAGCTGCATGAAATATCCAGACTAATAATAACACGTCTCGTCTAATATGGCCAACGGCAGCGTAACGGGGGGGGGGGGGGCACGAGTGACAACCGCTCACAGTTACCATGGCAACTTCCTTACTTCCCTTTGAGCTTGATTGTTACACAATGACTCGAACGGAGTCAAATTTAGCGGCTGACACAGATTCGTGCTCGCCGGACAGGCGGTCAGAGGGGGGTCAGGGGGTTGAGTCAGAACGAATCTTCCCTTATCTTACGTTAAAACACGTGAGGGAGGCATTGGGTTGCAAAAAAATAAGATAAAAAAGATTAACATATGTGACAAAGGGATCACGGGATAAAACGCAACTGGTTTTCGAACAATATTCCCGCGTGTTTTTGGTTTCCCCTGCCGGATCTGCTCCGTCTGGGGCGCTCAAGGCTGTCCAGCCCCCGACTGCCGTGCCGATCAAACGTCAACCTCCCACGCAGCCTTACAAAACCACTCCGTCAGCTGCGCGCAAGACCGATACAGGAGGTACATCTATAGAGACGACACCTTGGTGGGGGGGTAACTGTGAATGTTCAACCCAGAAAAAAAAAAGAAAAAGGAGCCTAAGGGGACTAGAGAAACGCAGATGCTCCTGAGTAACCCTCTCGGGCATTGGATAAAGTAGTTTTAGGAGCAAGGTGTGTGGAGATGAACAAGAGCTGTGAAGCACAGAAAACGAGATAAAAAAACAAAACAAATGTGCGCAGGTCGTGTTGTTCCTCCCAGCCGCTCTCAGACACACTCATACCTATGCTGTAAAGTAGCAGCGCAGAGAAAACACATATAACTCTGATATGCTAATCTGCAGAAGCAAGGAATAATAGATCATTTTCTCACATGCTCACTTAAAAGGCTGTGTGCAGAACAATAAGCACAATAAAGATAACTTTCAAAATGTCATGTGAAGACAGATGCACGGAGACAGAGGAGAGTGAGAAAGCTTCAGGGAGGGGGGGGGAATGTGGTGAGGGCAAATTTAATGACGCAAAAACAAATTAAATGCGAATGTCAAAGTCTTGCTGACGTACTGCCAGTAAAAGCGATCCAGCGGGCGTATTTGGTGGCTTCCCGGCGCCAGTGTGATGCCACAAGCAGTCCACAGGTGACTGTGAGGGAGATGATGCCCATGATGATGAAGAAAAGTGTGGTGACCCACTCTGGGGGTAGCCGCGGGGGAATACAGGTCCGGTCTCGTCCGTGGATGGTCTGACATTGCCGGACTAAACCGACTGTAAGAGCACCTGCAGAAAAAGATGGAATGTTGTTGAATGGCAAAAAATAGAAAGCTTCGAATGTTTGGATTCATGTTTCTCCAGTTGTTCAACAGCAATTTTTTTTTTTTTTTTTTTTTTGCATTGAAAACAATATATTCACTTAAGATAGCCGTCGCGAGCCTATAAATATGCTGAACATTTTGAAAATTATAGGCCTGTTAACAAGGCTCAATTATTTTCTTTTTACACATTAGCTGATGCAGCAGTAATGCAATGCAAGCACAAACAGATTTAATAGCAATTACCACAAAATCCACATACAGCTATCTAATAATGAAACCACATTTGGCTGGTTCACATTGGTTCTTCACAGCCCAGAACCCGGATGCTCTGGCCACGGTACGGGTACAGGATGACACACTGCACTACAGTCCCTCTGTACATAGTAGGTTTATGTGCTAAAAAAAGCCAAGCAAAGCCAAGATCTATTTACAATGTCTGGTCATTTTGCATTTCTAAATTCAAAAGAAAGAGGGGGAAAAAGGGGGAAAATTCTCATGTGTGGCCACATAGCGAAGGCAAGCGGCTAAAAGGAAGTTAGTGTCGTAGAACAGAATCTAAAGCTTAGCTGTTGAGCAGATGACAAAGCAAAGCAGGAAGAGGCGAACGGTCTGCAATGGAAATGCAGGAAAGTCTTCCTCAATTTGTCACACGTTCTGTGGTAGTAACAAGGGATACATGTCTGCGACTCTGGTGAGCCCAATTATAGCAACTTTCTTCTGGCTCTCTGGAACAGAGGATGGGGATAAAAATCAATGCAATGCAGCCAATTATTGAATCAGTCTCACATAGGTGTGACTGGATCTGGATACAGCCTGTTAGAGGTTGTGTTAATATTCACTGCTGGGTTTCAGCGTATAATATCTGTCAGCAAGCCTTCCAAAGTCTCTTCAAATTGGTCTTCTTACTCCAGCCTCTGAGTCCTCTGCCTTCTATTAGTAAGCGTGCACAGCTAGCAACCCCACCCCCACCCCCCCCTCACACACACACACACACACACACACACACAAAAAAAAAATGGCATGACTTGGCATTCTACAGTTTTATCCATCACTGGTCAGGGAAGAGACAAATTAATTATTGCTTGAGACGGAGCCACGAGGCGAGCTGTGCCAGAGCCCGAGTGTCGGGGCCAGTACTCCGAGGGAACGCAGCCCCTCCGGAGGGACAATATTCAATTAATGTACGTCCTCTCTAGGAGAGTTTCTACATGAGTAAGCAAAACAGCACCTCATCGCTCCGCTCGCTGCTGATCTCCGGTCGCGGTCAATAAAATCCTGGCTATAAGTGATTGACTGCACAGGATAGAAGGTCTCCATTTGAAAAATGGATGCGGTGTCAATGTTAAGGTTTCAGTTGTGCCTCCCGATGATAGACAAAATAGCGGGGTGCTGCTCTATGGCGTTCGGACAGACAGATGATCCATTCATTAACCGAATCTTTCGGGGCTCCCGGTTGAGTTCCCCAGCTCTTCGTGGTTAGACAAAGCGTTATCGGGCAGGACGCCGAACCCCTGACCGCTCTCCCCCGGCGCTGCTAAGTGGCTGCCTGCTGCTCGCCGTTCAATCCATGACGGGTTAAATGCGGGAGACTGTTTTTCGCTGATGTGGTGCAGCAGATATAGCTCAATGAGACTAAATAAAGGGCTTCATTTCGTTTAAGCACAGGTGGCAACACAATGAAGTCTGGCAAATTAAACACCCTCATAATAGAATTAGCAATTACACATTGATGTAGTAAGTTGTTTTTCGCTTTGCATAAACAGCCTGTTCAGGCATTCTTGGTAATTATTTTGCAAAAATGTATAATATTGTAACCCGCAGTGTTACAACCTTTGTTTTCTCAACTGCTATTTTAGTATAAAATAAATTATGGTTTGCTTATTTTTTTGAATTCCTTAGACATACAGATGTCAGGCCAATGTCCAGTGAGGCTAAACATTTTTAGCTCGCACATTAAACAGACGGCTGAAATTTTACTGCTGGGGAAAAAAAAAAAAAAAATCAAGTATACAAGGCATCACTTTTTTGAAAAAGAACATAATTCATGACCTTATCCAAAGATAAACACAGCATGTATACACGAGCAAGTGCTTATAGCTGGTAAGATTGCATAATGTGTTGTATCTGGCTGTGGGCGTTGAGAGGACAAAATTGTATAAACTATAAAACATCGTAGCGATAATTACAGAGGAGATTTGTTTGAAATACCGCGGCCCTTTAAACGCCTTTAAATCGAGGGCTACTTTACTGATAACCGCTTTTCGCCAAGCTGTCGGTGAGACGGCGCCCGGCATACCGCGCAAACTTAATCATTGCAAATGGATGCAAAATTAGATTCCAACCTTGAGATCGATCTAAAATTATGAAGCAAAAACAAAGAAATATGACCGTAAAGCTATTTTGCCCTTGTGTTTATGGCGCGGGCTAAAAACGAGCGGAGAGGAAATCGCTCCCCGCTGACGACAACGTGCACTGTTAATTGAATATGCCAGCCTGCGTGGGCGGCATCACAAAGGTTCGACAGTAGCTCTGCGGGTGGGAGGACGTGTGCGTGAAACAAATAACTGGAATTTCAGAAGGTCAATACCGTTCGTTGCTGCGTCTAGCAAACCCAATCAAGACGCGTTCCAGCTCGCTACGATATCTGTATCCCTGCGCGGTGACTTTAAATGCTGCTAAAGACCACTTTAAGCAAAACAGAAAAGTAAAGCCAAGTGTTAGCACACGGTTGTTGTGGCCCCAGGGGTGTGGTGGTTTCTGGCCGCCGAGAGGAAATCCTGTCCCCCTGAGAACACCCGGTGAAAGAACTGCCTTTGCTGCAACCACCAACACATGTAGGAAGGCTCCCCGGCCCAGACAAACAATGCCAGTGGTTCAAAGACAAGCTATGTTTGGAACACCACCATTGATAGCTTTCTAGCCAAGTTTTGTTTCTTCGCCGTGATGCCAGCTTGTCCAAATGTGCCGGTCTGACAAAAGTAGCCAAGACTGAGTAGCAACTGGTGAAAACAAGTGACGATCATCAAAACTCTGTTAATGACACCATTTTATGAGCATTTCCCTTGAACCTCCCAGTCTCCAGCTGTCTCGGCGGCTCTGTGGGGATTCTCGCCACACAGGAAGCAGACATGGAATCAACTATTGGCGCTAGTTTAAAACTCGACAACAATGGTGTTTTCATTACACGTGTTTTTTATCTAAACATGGGAGAATTTTACTTGGGTGCAATTTATTTTGAAAACACTCGACCGTTTTAACAGGCGCTGGCTCAGCTAGGCGACGGGCGATGAAAATTGCATTTTAAACAAGTGATAATAATGAAAATTTCCGATGGCGTATTGGTGGGGAAAGGTCTCTGGGGCAGAAAAGCCCGACTACCGAGTCGGTCGTAATAGTTCTGTATTGAACTGCTACTCATTTGGCACTAAACAGAACGCGGTGTCTCTGTTCGGGTCGAGAAAATAAATCGAGAACAGGATGATCTCCACCTGTGAGGCAGAGCGGTGATTTCCATTTCCGAACGAATCCTACAGAAGCTTTTTATTGGCGGACACTTAAAGCTCGACCGACGCCGGGCCATTTCTTCTCGTTGCACAGAACTCAACATTCATTATTAAGCTATAGTTTCAAAATGAACAACCTGCTCCATCTGTCTCTTGCAAACTTTGGTCCTCAAGAGGCAGCAGCGTGATCGCCGCAGGACTATTTCATCAAGCGAAAGAGACCATCCGAGGAAGAAGACTGATTTCGTCCGCTTTAATCGGAGGTCTCGTTCTTTCAGTCACTGGCCAAAATGTGTGACTACCGGTGAGTGACGGAACAAAAATAGACTGGAAGATTATGCTGCCCTTGTAATACAAAGGGCAACTTGATCTTCACGGGAGTCACAGAGACACCGTTTGCGAGACGCCCTCACTCCTGCCAGACACAGGAATCATCATCAAAATGCAGATTTTACTTTCCGAAAAAAAAACAAAAAAAAACAACAACGCTTTCCGCTTTTCCGCATTTACAGAGAAAATGAGCCAATTCGCCATTTTGAGACCCTGTTTGCTTTCCACACCCCCATCATACCCGGCAGTCGTCTCTGTTCTCACGATGATCAAAATACACCACTCAGCATGTCTGAGGCCAAATGAGAGGAAATGAAGGCCATGCCTGACCATTTTCAGCAGGGTGATGCTGTCATTAGTGGAGCTTTGGGGGTGCTACTGCTCGTAAGCTCGTGGGGGAGAGGGGCTACCAGACGAAAAGACCTCTCAACTACAGTGGGCGGCAAGTAGGCGAGCTAAAGCGGACAACTTCTGCTGTTGCTGCTGCCCACATGCATTGTAGGACTATAAACACATCAGACGGTGGACGAACCTAAAAGAGTTTAGAAGGAGACAAACAAACTGCATTCTGTCCAAAGTGGCAGGGATAACAGACTCGTGAAATGACTAATAGGGCCAAGTGAAATGGGCAAAGAAGTAGAGATTTCTCTTTTAAAAGACAAGAAACTGCGACTACAACCAACCAAAAAGGGCAGATATTTAAGTTGGGGAAAATGGAATTCCATGAAACGAATGACTCCAGAATATGTGGCATGGCCGACAAACTGAAATGACTGTGGATTCATAAAATAGCCTTTCAGTTGAGGTGTTTTGCTCAAGAGGACATGTTGCTTGTTCTCAACCCACTGCGAAGCATCACAATGATAGTATTACATGCTAACTTCGCTCCCTCCTGCGCTCCCCCGTTTATCACACATCTCTCTAAACGATTTCATCTGAATGTTATTTTTCATGCAGTGAAAAATACATCTCTTATCAGTTTGCTGCTTTGTCACTGTAAACATATGGCAAGGTCCGCCGCCGCTGGCAAACAAAGCAGTAGCTGCTCTCTCGGTCTCCGCTGGCTAGCATTACATGCTGGAAATGAGGGTCTCAACTTCTGGCACCGGAGCTCTCCAGCTGAGTGATACTGGCTCGGTCTGACTTCATTTACTTTGCTTCAGTGACAGTCTGTCCTTGTTCCCTGCAACAAGGATACCTACGGAGAAAAGCTCCCAATATTCTCCCACTTCATTTACCTTGACTCGCTAATTCAGAGCACTTATTCGCTTAAACTTCAATTTGATTCCACATTTACATGCTTTAATTTGCAGATCTTTTTTTCATGATTTGGCTCTTCTATGGAGTAAGTCTGAATCGGAGAATAAAAGTCAATTGCTCTTTGCTTGCACGGGCGACGTCTTTAACGAGAACCCCGTTACATCCAGTGACACTGGATTAGTGTCTTTTGTTGACCATATTACTATTGCGTGTTATTGAATTTGCTCTTCGAGTCAATAAATGTATGTCTGATGAGGTCGTTCAATCGACGTTCACTCCCAATAAAACAACGAAACATCCAAACAACAAAGTCTGACTATAGGGACTATTTAATAAAAATAAGACGGCCAGGTTTTGTGCAGAGAAATACAACGCTTGAACGTGATTGCAAATAATGTTTGCTATCCTCCTGTCAAAAATATCACTTTGAGCCATTTGTCAGACGAAAACCTTTTATTGCCGCTTTCTTCCATGGCTCATTGCACACAATGAAACACTTTGCAAAGTAACCTCGAGGTAGCACCATTTTCAAAAGCCTGGGGGTTGGCATTTAAATTAGAAATGCAGAACAGTTGTATAATTCTCCACAGTCTGAATGTGCTGCATTGAAATACGTTGGTCACGATTTACTATGCTAAATACCCTCCAGCAAAGACAACAGCAAGGTGTTAGGACACGATTTCCCAAAAAATTGATTCGCTACATGGTCACATTGAGAGGTTGACGCTGAGATGAAATCACCGCAGTATAAAAGTGTGCGAGTGCTTTCTCTGGCCTTGAAAACAGCCACGGTGAGAAGGTAGGCTGTACTCGGGTGTGATTTAGCAGTTTTCAAGCGGTTGTGTGCATACAGAGTACTTTAGAGGCTTTGGAGGCCTCTGAAGTGACAAATATGGAGGGCAGTCTCTGGTGGAGCACAGTTTCTCATTGACACTGCAGCAACAAAAGCTCTGTCTTGAAAATCAGCACAGAAACTCAACCTCAGCGATAGTTGCCTGCGGATATCGCACTGAAGTGAGCACAGTGTCATTGATCCACATCGAGTGTTTAATGAGAGCACTCCTAGCTCTGCTGCCTGGGGTACTACGCCGAGGTTTGGCCTTCGTCGGTACATGCTAGAACTAAAGTTTGTTCAAGTTGTCATCATGGAAAATAAAAAGCAACATACAGAGTGCTAGACAAATGTATACAGAGTGTTGCGTTATTATTGATCGGCACACATGAAACCTTGAGTAATCAAATAGGATGCAACGGCCACAACTGCCTTTTATCGATACTAGCCTCCCGGGGGGGGGCTATCGTGATCGGGTCTTATTTTATTCTTCAGACCGAAGAAGCCTCTCGTCGGAGAGGAAAAACAACTTCAAGAGACTAAACAAAGTCCAGTTGTCATGACTGGATCTGACTACAATAGACAATGAGCTGGACGACTGGGAACCTTCACAGACACACTGCTGAGGGGGGGACGTTTGGATATGCTGCATTCCTAAGAGGGCAGGTTGTCAAGCTCGCAGCTCTGCTGACAACAAAAAACAAAACAAAAAAAAAAAAACAACAACAAAGCAGAAATCAGCAGCCAGCTGGTTGGGACAAGACAAAGTGACAAGCCGATGGGGGTTGTGCCTTAATATAGCTTCAAATAAATAACCTCATCTAATAATAAACTATTTTTGAGCGGTGCATGTATCATTCTTTAAGGGCGCTGCTTTTTAAACAAACAAATAAAAAATGTGTTTGGCAAAACACATGCCAAGGCAGGAACACTCAAAGAGTCACGAGACCAAGTTGTGTTGCACAAGACATGTCCTTCGAGCAATTTCTAAGAGAGGTAGGGGAAGCGCGAGCTTAGACAACACGGGGGAAGCTTGTCAATATACAATACCTACTCTGCCATTGAAACTCAAGCTGAGAGGATAGCGGATCTCAGAGGCCAGATCACCAAGACTTCCTTTTTTTTTCCCCATTTGCATTTCCAGGTGTGGTTCCAAACCAAAAGAAAGTGGAACTTAATCCCCAGACAGACAGATAAGCAAATGTATTATTAACATGCCACAACAGTCATGTGGCACTTGCACTGCAGACAATGCCCTCATTAACTTTCATCCCATGATTATTTTGATGCCAATTGTTTATTCTGTAGCTCTAATGCATTCTGCGTTTGTGTTTGTTGATTATGAACCCTCGCTGACCTACTTACTAAGCTGTCATTCCCCGCCAGGAACAAAGAAAGCAGCTGTCTATCAAAGGTCTGTATGTGTTGTTGTGACGGACGACAAATAAAAATGGTTTCTAATCTCAACACGTTAACTACTCTGGTAGAGAAGAAAATTGTATAAAATCAAATATAACAGATTATTTTGCTTCACTGGTAATAAGTCTAAATTTAATCACAGCCGCCGGCTGGAATTTCATGGTGTAATCCTTCGTGTTATTGATTAAGCAACAAAAGCTTATTTTCAAAGTTGAACCACTAGCTCTTATTTGTTATTATAGCTGATAAAGATCTAGGTAGGAACGCTTCTCAAAATCCCCAACAGACCCTCAGATTGAATTCTGTTAGACAAATATAAAACATTCACAGTTTTTCAAAAGTCGATGAAATTGAAAAGGTGCAACAAAGGCCACCATTTCTTGTCAGAAGACTTATATTTACAAAAATCTAGCATTATAATTGAATCTAATATCAAAATATTTCTGAGTTTACAAAAGCAAAATCAATGTCTACAATGAAGGTGGCGATCATATTAAAACGAGTGAAACTATGACCGTCCTGCTGCTTAGCTGTGTCTGACACTGTGGTTACTAGTTTGCATGCAACTGAACGTTCTTGAAAAAAGTCAGCGATTCAGAGAGAATGTCTACATGGAATTGTCCAGAAATATTATCATTTCTACATAGTTTATGTCTATATCCAAATATATTACAAATAGTAATGTCTGTAGGCGATAAACATAGGCTTATCAAATCAAATAAAGTGGAATACTGTTTTCACTACATCGGTCACTGATATTCGTACGCAACAGCGGGGAGGACGACTCAGACAGATGTCCATGTTTAGCTTTTGGATTGCTCAGGGTTGAAGGTTCAGCCATTGTTGTTACAAAACTGTTTTGCAAGTTGCATCTTTGTTTGTGTTGGGCAATTCTTTTAATCATTTAAGAAGGCTTTTTCTCCCTCAGCAACATTTAACGGATCATTTTATAATTCGGGGATTTGCAAGATGCAACTGCAATATCAGCTTGTAATCAGCCCAACAGTAAGAAACCATAAAATGCATGTTGGCAAAACATTGGTGAAAAGCGATAACTTACTTCTGACATTTTACAAAAGCAGAGAATGTGAACAGCGACTCTCATACTACTGTGCTACTTCAGTCTCCTGCCCGCATCAGCTTGTGTCCTTCAGTTTTTCAATGTTTTGTATTTTAACATTTGACTATTTTGTATTTTTAAGTATTTTAGTTATTTAACGTTGCTTTTGAACCTTTTTAATAGTAAAAGCCTGACCAGGGACAAGTGGCTGCAGCTCAGCCTTGGCTGGAAACCCATATGCTTGGCCTCGGTTTTTGTATTTTACATGAAATAAAGCTTAACGTATTCAGTTCCAGTTCTCATCCTGCTGTTTTTTTTTCTTCACTCTGTTGTCTATTCTTATCCTTGTTGTTATTATTATTCACTCTACTGTCAATTTATTTGTCGATGTCTTTTGCTATACTTTAATTCTCTCTATTTATATTTATATTCATACGTATATTTATTGATATTGTCGTGGGTGAACTGCTATGACAAAAGAAGTTCCCCTATGGGGATCAATAAAGTATATCTTCTCTTAATAAATGTCAAAATAATTCAATATGAATATGAAATGGGTGAACAGTGCCTACTTCAAGGGGCAAAATTAAAAAAAAGCTGGATCCAAATTCATTTCCTATTCCCTCGAATATGCCTGTGACGATTGAATTTTAATATTCGACCCCATTGAGAGCTGCACGACGCCTCAGCTTTTGTCTCCCGTTGTTCGCTACCCTCTTGCAACGTGCGTATATCTAAACAAACACGTTTGCGACCGTTATTTCATCGGCACACGGTCGCCGATGTCCAATATTTCTGTATTTGGAGCTGCGAATTCACATGTCGCCCCCGTCTATTTTTGTTTTCCTCCCTCACTCCAGTCGCAATGCTCATTGGAATTCGCGGATCTGATTGGCTGCCCGGTGTCACGTGGGATGAGCCGTAACGCCTGGAAAAGACGCACGGCTCCCAAATCGAGAGGAAACTTATTACTTTCGGTAATTGAATGTCATTCGGTGCAGTTCTGGATGCGATTGAATTAGGGTACGGGTGTGCACTACAGTGCACCAATTTAGAAATCCAATGCATATTTACAGTGAAAACAGGCTGGGGGTAAAAGCGCCTGTAATCCAGGAAGAGTACAAAGAAATCGTGGCCAAAACACTGGTTTTTGAAAAGCCTCTTTGACTTGTGTCGTTTACCTGCTGATTCCCCGGTGTTGATCCAGTCTGGGTTTGCAATGCTGGCAATTGCAAAGATATCTGCTGCCAGAAACAGGCACCCTGAAATGATCGTCAGTTTATCCATAACGCCAGCTGAGAAAGCGGCGAACGACACCGGGGGTGATGTGGCGGTCGCTGTCCGACGCTGACCCGGTGGTCGGGGGTGGGAGACACAGGACGGGGCTGCTCGAAGTCTAACCTGCTCCCCCCCCTTTCAGCAGGAGCCCGCTGTTGTGGTTCTGCTGTGCATTTTGCAGCGACGTTAGCTCCTTCTTGTCAAGCAGGCGAGAGCTTCCAGCTACAAAGGGCACAAAGACTAAGCGTCCGAAGCATCACATCTCAAACGCCCCGTTGTGGTCCAGCAGCGGGGAACAATAAGCCACACAGCGCCGATGCTGCAAGCCGCTTTTGTTGTCCGCCGGATCCGTTAAGTAGCCGCCGCCGCAGCAGCAGCGGCAGCATCGGCTACAGCGGCGGCTAGCAGGCGGCTAGCTAGCTACTTCCCAGATTCGGGCTCGGTGTGCCGAGCTGCGGCCCAGAGGCAGCGCGACGGCGAAGACCGCAGCGGCTTTAACATCTCAACAAGGGATTTCGCACAAATGGGAGAAGAGCCGGTCCCCCCTCACACCTCACTGGGGCGGGCTCGGTGTCCCCGTAGCGACGCTCTTCCGTTCCCCGTCCGGAAAACGGGAGCCCATCACCCGCTCTTGCTTATCCGAGCCCGTTCTCCTCAGCTGGAATAGCATCTGGTACTTTCAGTTCGCTAGCCCGTCCGCTTCGCTCGCTCCTCCGACCGGACCGCGGCGATTTCAGGCGCGTTACAGCTCTCCAAAGTGGGTGGCAGCGTTTCTTTCTTTTTTTTTGTTGTGCTTTCTTCCCTCCTCCTGAAAGCCCACCGCAAGCTCTGCCTCTCTTTCAGCCGTATGACATCAGGCGGACACCCCCTGTCCCCCACGCAGCTCCGCTCACGGTCCTCGTCTCGTTCTTGAGGGGGGCTCTCGTCTCTACTCTCGCGATACTTTGAAAGGAAACGGGGTCTTGTCCCGGATCGCTCCATCGACATGAACTTCCCTAAGTCTTTTTTATTTATGATAAAATGTTGGTTGAATCACTTCTGCGGCTTTCCAGTCTGTTATTTTATGTTTTTTTTTTATATTGATTTGTATGTATTTCTTATATTGAAGCTGACATGCTGTGACAAAAGAATCTTCCCTATGGGGATCAATAAAGCATACCCTATCTTATCTTACATTTTTTAGTAGGAGCTGTCTCTGCGACAAAAAGTAATTCTGATTGACTTTATTTAAACTAGACATTATTTGTCATTTGGATCAAAAAGAGATTTCTATGCAGTGGCAGGAATATTGACAGAAACAATATTTCGAAAAATAGATACATTACTCTGAATAATTCCACCTCTGCGTAGGTGTGTGTGGGTGAGGAAGGGGGGGAATATTTATTTTTAAGGATTCTGCTAACATTAGAACCTGACAACCCACGGCTGCATGAAAATGTTGCTTTTCTTCTCTCTGTTAAGGAATGTTTACAGTATATTTCAAATGTTTCAAATAAATCTATCACTGGAACAATTGCGAGTCCTTCCCAACTTTCGATTACATATAAAATCCCAGTGGCGGAGCTTTGGCTGAATAATATTGTGCTTGGTACTCATTGAATGCTTTCTAGTTTCTCTGTACAGACAAAACGGAAAGCCTTCCATTGATTTGACAGTAGTGAAATGAGTTCCACCTCTTGCAGCGGCCATTTTTGACAGTATTGATTCTGCATTCAATAAATGTTCAAATAGATCTTTTAGATATAATGTGTAAATTGCCCTGTGTATTTTAGTTCTTGAATCAAGGCCAAAGATATCAACTCAAGAGTCCACTGACCCCAACTTCTGACCCACAAATTCTAACAAATGTAATCCTTGTCCAAGTGACATTCTGGGGAAGATCTGATGAAATTCCAGCTGTTATGGAGGCAATGGGTTCTCCAGAATGGGTAAACTGAAAAAGTAATGCTTTTAGAAATGGCCGTCAGCACTGGCATAAAGGTACGGAAACAGAGTGGCATAATCCGACGTCCCTGTTCATCATGCCATTAATGGATATTTGTGGGTCTTACTCCCCCAATAGGCGAATATGTGGAACTGCAACCAGCACCTGGATGCCCATCTGCAGGAAATTCTGAAGATAGGAGAAGTGACAAGAAGCTCATATTTACTGTGATTACTTTAATTTACATAGATATACAGATGAAGTGACAAACCCCCACGAAATACAGTTTGCATTATGATTCTCCAGCTTCTTGTTGATGTTCATACTGAGAGCAGGATGGACTGGTGGCATCAAATTGGCCGCTGAAGCAAGGCTGTGGCTTTGAGGTCCTCTTTCCTTTTCTTTTCTTTTCTTTTTGGGCGGCCAGGTATGGCGCGCTCGAGATAAAATCGCCAACTCTTCTATTTTTGTTTCACAACTCGTCCACAAAGGGTGTATTGATGAGGTGTCCACTAGCTGCCATGGTCTTTTTGCCATCTGCAAATTTTTTTGCGGCCTGTAAAAGCAAAAAAAAGATCACAGTGTAGAAATAATTTGATAAATCAATGACAGAAAGGATGTTTATTTGAGTGGCTCGGCCAAGTGCCTTGCTATCACCTCCGCGGTCAAGGAACTCACCTTGACCACATCGTCCAGCGTGATGGAGTCTAGAGCCTTGAGGACGGTCTCGGGGAGCTGGTACGCTCCGCTGCTCAGAACCTGAGCGCCGATCTCTGCCAGCAGCCCCTCGGAGCTTTCAATAGACATCAGATACTCGGCCTTCGCCTGGTTCCTGCAGGAAGGCAATCAACAACAGCGTAATATGTCAAAACTCACCACAGCAGTCTGGTAAAATTACACCAACTTTTATCGCTGCCAGGTTTTCAAATGCCCGAGCGGCACTGTTCGGCGAACGCACTTTGCTCGGGCGACGTCCTCCTCTGAGACGTTCCCCTCGGCTACACTTCCCACTTGAGCGATGGCAGCTTTGATCACCTGCGTGGAAAATGTCAGTATGCACGGTTTCATCAAAGGGTCGAGTCTGGCATGTTGTGACGCAGTTCCGCGGGTTTGATCCTAAACAAAGGAGACAGTCACCTCTCCTGCAGAATCAGCCTGTGCGATGGTGTAGACGCCAAACAATCCGGAGTCGGAGTATGAGACATTGAAAGCCGAGGCCTGAAAGAGCCAGACGTTAGCGACGTTAGCAGTAGCAGCAAAAGCTAAATTCAAGTTTCTCTTTTTTTTTGCCGAATGAGAACTTACATCGAAGGGCAGTGTGGTAGCTTTGGCGATACCCTGGCTCAGTTTGCTGGTCATGTTGGCCCCCCTCTTTACATGTGGGCCAGATCCTAGGACCCGCTGTAGCACGATGAATGCAATTGCCTCAGCACTACTTGTCATGCCGCTTTCAGTGGTGACCAACGCGTGGACTAGGTCATCATTGTTCTGTACTCGCAGTTCACCTGCACACACACACACACACACACACACACACACACACACACACACACACACACACACACACACACACACACACACACACACACACACACACACACACACACACACACACACACACACACACACACACACACACACACACACACACACACACACACACACACACACACACACACCATGAAATGACGTGGAGGTAGGTTTGAGGAATGTAACGTCGCTTTGACTACAAGCCTTACCTCCACGATACACGGCCTTTACCGTCGGAGCTCCAGCCCCACTGGGGAGGTTCAGCCCCTCACCCACCTGCCTCAGGGTAGAGTGTTTGACACCTGGCCGCATAAATAGCACAATATCCATATCAAAAACAACACCTGCTTTGTCTTTGGAGAAAAAAAAAAAACAATAAAAAAACACCAAACATTTTTTAGCAAGCAATATAAAGCGTGACCTGTCATCAGTTCGGCATGCATGCATGGGCATGTTGAAGTTTGATAATAGATATACTGTTGGGCTTTTTAACACACTGCTGCTGATACAGTACACCTGGTTCAGAGCTAAAAGCCATAATTTCCCGGCGAGCGCACCTGAACATAAGCCACACCAGCTAAAAATAAACAAATATATCTATGTGTACATATATAGACCGCACTTGTCTAGAAGCCGCAGGTGTCACGTTGTGATGAGACGCTAACACAAACATTTCTTTTAACTTTGTATTAAATACATGGTGGCAACATCCAAAAATACCTAGTGGAAACGCTTTTTTTGCCCCCAAAACAGTGCCTGATGAAAAAGATGACTAGTAAATAAGATGAGGAAAAGTCCATCCTTATCCATCCACTTTCGATCCCCGCTTCATCCTACCCCAGCTGATCGCTAGCTAGGTCTTCCAAGTCGTCTTCTTCCGTGTCGAAATTGAGCGGCCTCAGAATTTCACGGTCATTTCATCGGTCCGATGCTAAATGTTTTGGCGGCGTGAAGTCCGTTAGCCCAAAAGAATCCCTGAATTAGTCGCATGGTTGTTTAAGCTGCAGCGTTCAAAGCGTGTGGAAGAAGTAGCTGCTTATAGTCCAGGAATGACGGTAGTGCGCCTGCTTAAGAGCTAAACGCCATTGGACTTGAGAGTAAACATGAGCGTGTGCAGATAAAGCCCTCAAAGTGCAAAACGGTGAAATTAGATAGAGATAAGCGTGAAGAGAAAGGGGCAGCTGGGCTGCGTAAATAAGAGTCAGCACTAGTAAACTCACCTAGTCCTACAAGAGCCATTCTGCCCGTGGTGAAATTCTCCTCAACAAACGACTGCAGCTACAGGACGGGGGAGACAGGAGACTATTTGAGAGCTAAGCACAGTCTCACAAGTACAGGTCCAGAAAATGAGACCAAAGATCAGCAATTTGCCATCAGTTTCCTGAGAAACCGGTGAACTTTGAGCTGACTTCCCCCAAAGACCACAGGATCTTCCTCGACGGCGAGGACAGACTAAAGGAAGCAGAGATTCGTACTTGCTGAGGGGAGACCCGGCCGAGCATGTAGTCGGGGCAGTACAGGGAGTTGGCCAGGGCATTTTTGTACGCAGCTTCGTGCAACTTCTCGATCACACCTGCAGCGGGAAACAGAATGAGACTCGCAATCAGCAGCTGTGACGTTAAGATTGCTGAAAATAACATTGTTTTAGAAGTCCACTCCTGGTAACTGAGAATGAAAGGAAAGAATGCTGTGACGTGTTCAGCTACTTTTAAGATTTGGGCTCAATGAGCAACAAATTACACACCGACAGCACTGCATGTTCGGTCTGCAGGTCCAAAACATTCAGGTCTAAGGTGTCTCCTTCTAGAAATCCTCACATGTTCACAAAGGAAAAGTCTTCTTCTTTTCCTTCGGGCTTTTCCCTTAAGCCTTAAGGCTTGAGGGAAAAGGGGTGTCAAACTCAAGGCCCGCGGGCCGGATCAGGCCAACAAATGAGTTCAATCAGGGTTGCAAAGCTAAAAGGAAGGAGGTTTCAGGGGTGAATTGAACAATAGGTATATTAACAGTAGTTAATATGTCATGATTTTACCGTACGACCCACATGGGAATAGATTTTCCTCCATGTGGCCCCTGAGCTTGACACCCGTGCCTTAAGGGGTCGGCACAGCGAATCAACCTTCTCCATCTGAGCCTATTGTCTGGATCCTCCTCTATCACACCAACTACCTTCATATCCTCTCTCATGACATGCATAAGTCTCCTCTTTGGTCTTCTTCTAGACCTCCTGTCTGGCAGCTCCACCTTCAACAACCTTCTACCCAGATCTTCACCACTGTTTAGTTATGAACGGAGGAATGTTCATGTCTAAACCATCTCAGTCATCACTTTGTCTCAGTCATACATGTCCTGCACCCCTGTGACAAATTCTTCTTTTCCTTTGGGCTTTTCCCTTCAGGGGTCTTCACAGCAAATCCACCTTCTCCATCTAATCTTATTCTCTGGATCCTCCTCTCTCACACCAACTAACTTTATATCCTCACTCACAACATCCATAAATCTTCTCTTTGGTCTTCCTCTTGACCTCCAATTCCAGCGTCAGTCTACCATATATTCACCCTCCCTCCTCTGTCCATGACCCAACCATCTCTGACCTTCTCTCCAAAACATCTAACGTCTGCCTTTCCGCTGATGGACTCATTCCTGATCCTATCCATCCTGGTCGCTCCCACAGAGAACCTCAGCATCTTCATCCCTGTGACCTCCAGCTCTGCTGTCTTCTGGTCATTGTTAATGTTTCTAGCCCATAATAGCATCACTGGTCTCACCACCGTTCCTTTCTTTCTGGCTGATAGTCTTCTATCGCATAGTTCCCCTGACACTTTCCTCCACCCATTCCAACCTGCTGGAACCCACAGGAAAATATCATTTGTAAATTGTCAATTAGTTCTTTTGTCAACAGTGCACTTTAGAAAATTCACTCTAAATTTTTTTAAATCTACATGCCAATGAAAAGCGCGTGTCTCTATTGTGGATTGGACACCTGGTTTTCCACAACCAAGAAGACTTTTTGAGATTATTTTCCAAAAAAACACTGTTCTTATCAAGATGATCACGATTCTTTTCCCCCCAAATATCACATTCTTTTGCAAAGGTCAAAGTGCATGTACGTGCCTATCTGAGGACACTGCTGAGCCAGGGCCTTGTCGACCTTCACCCGGGGCGTCAGGTCACTGACTTCCCACGGCCTGAACTCCTGCGCCGTGGTCACGTTGACCAAATACTCCAATAGCGCATCTCTGGTGACACATTCGGAAGAGACGTCAGATGTCAAGGTTGAAAACCACATTTCGGTCCTGACGTGAGGGCAACACTTACAGGTGATCCCTCAAGCACTCTCCGGAGTACACCATGGTTTCTCTGGATGACGTCACACTGCGGGTGAACACGATAGTTGCCGTACTGATTACGTGTCCATGCTTTATTTAAAGACGGATGAACGCATGCAGAGAGGACCTTCACTGACCTCAGGCTGCCTCCCAGCGCTTCCACGCCACGGCAGATCTTGAACGCGGACGCGCCCTTGGTTGTCTACAGAAGGAAAGAAAAACACTTTGCGATTCAATATAAATCCCTCGGCGAGTCTGCGGCTGAGGGAAATGAAGCGACGGCAAAACGCGGAGGGAACAAATTACCAGGTTGGATGCCAGTCGTAGCACATGAGAGACTCCCTGGTTTTGTACGGTCTCATAGCGACTCCCGGCTTTCACGAAGACGCCCACGCTGGACAGGGGGGAGTAATTCTCCAGCGAGGCGATCACCAGGCCGTTCGGGAGCTTAGACACCTGCGGTGGCAAAAGGAGATTTCTGTCATTTCAATCCTGCACTGCACGGGTGAATATAACAATTAACTCCGAGCGTGGGATTCGGTTTTACATGTGGACTGAATCATCACCCACCTGGACATTCTCAGGCGGGAGAGCGGCGGCGGGAGGTGCTTTGCGACCTGTGAGAGGTTCGGTCAGGGCTTCGCTCCTCCTGGCAGCCGCATAGCAACGTTTCTACAAAGAACGGGGAGAACCCTTCAGAGATCACGGGTGGAAATTGGCCGCGACGACAAAGTGACTCTGACGGCGTCAGAGCTTTCAAGAAGTAAATGACATACAATTACGGCTGTAACAGCAGTCATCTCGCCGTTTGGTTTGAAACACTTGCAATATAATCGTGACAAAGCAGGAAGAGAAAAAAATATCTAAACCAAATAGCGTTTTGTTCAACCTTTGTCTTGATATTTCTACAAACCAAATACCTCATTTAAATGAAATTTACCCTCGATTCGCGCCTCAAAATCTGACGATCAATAAGAGCGAGACACAAAGACACCTGACACCTTGCCTTTAGGTCACCGCTTGAATGGCTGGACGCTCTGGATACGAGCTACGGGTCTGTTGTCGTATATTTAATATTGACGGAGTGTGATCAGACCATCGACGGCACGATCTGCAGAAATATCTGCTCTTCTGGAGCCCCGTCGATTTCTTCTTATTACAGATTTATTACGATATTTGTACATCAGCAATTTAACAGCAATTTGGACAATAAACTGGATTTGACTGTAAACACCAACGCCATCTTCAAGAAAGGTCAGAGCCGCCTGTTCTTCCTCGGGAGGCTCAGATCTTCCAACGTCTGCAGGACCATGCTGCAGATGTTTTACCACTCGGTGGTGTCCAGCGTCATCTTCTACGCTGTTGTGTGCTGGGCAGCAGGATCGAGACCGCTGACGCTAACAGACTCAACAAGCTCATCAGAAGAGCTGGATCTGTCCTGGGAGTGGAGCTGGAGTCTGTTGTGCAGGTGTCAGCAAGGAGGATGATGAGGAAGCTCCTCAGCATCATGGACAAGGTCCATCACCCCCTGCATGCCACACTGACGTCCTGTCAGAGCTCTTTCAGCTAGACTGATACCATCGAGGAGCTCCACTGAACACCACGGGAGGTTTATCTACTTGAGGCTATCGCTTTTTAATTCCTCTCCCTTCAGCCGCAGGGAATCTCAAAATCTTAAACCTTAAAAAAAAAAAAAAAAAAACTCACCCACTTACTGTAAAGTGTGATAATTTCTCTGTATTTATGTTCATAACTGTGCGATATTTCATTTCATAACAGCTTAATGTACAATATTTTTTCATACTCTTGTGCACTCCTTATCTTTCACTTGGTACTTAAGACCTTAAGACACTTTATACCTGACACTTTTTAGTTATTTATATTTCTTATTCTCCCCCTTTTTTCCTGTTTATACAATTTTCAACTATTATATATTATTGTTACGTTTTTCTTGTAACTCTGACACAACAATTTCCTTCGATATAAATAAAGTTGTTCTTATTCTCTCTCATATTGCAATCTGTTGAGTCTTTACCCTTTCATGTGATGATAAGGCGGTCTATTCTCTTTGAAAACACCCTTAATAGTGAGTTATACAGGTGATTATCACCATGCATTAATAAGAAATACTTGCAGGATGTGCACACACAGCCTGCCTGCCGGGGTGCAGGCAGGACTACAATGACCCGATATAACCCACGCAATGAATGCAATGTATGCGACGGCCGTTTTCTCCGTGCACGACCGTGCATCAGCCTGCCCGGCTGGTCTGCAGAACATTACTGGATCTCCACAAACATGAGAGTGAAGCTGGAGTTCGTCTGTCGTCGCTCCGCTTCAACAAGCGACATTAGATAAGGTTCAAGTTCCTTGAGTTCGGAAATGACCTTCAGGGTTTAGTCCGACTGGGTCAAAACCATTTGAGTTGGATGGAGAAACAGAGCCAGACAGGTGTTAATGTTTGGAGAACATCTGACAGGACTTCTGTGTCCATCTAATCACACGTTTTCACAAATATGTGTTACGCAACGATGTAAGTAGACGTATAGATTTATCCGCATTAGCCGACTTAGCCACCTAGCAAGCTAACTAGCCAACATGCTAATAACAGCTTGTTGCTGTTTAACTTTTCTCGCTGCTCAGCCCGCAACGATAGGGCGAAACCGGAGACAAAAAGTCAGAAATCAAAAACTCCGGGACTCACGGGGAGATTGTTCAGAGCCCGGATTCCCCTCATGTCTCCAGACTCTCTCCTTCGGCCGGTACAGAGGCAGATATGGCGGCGAGCTGACGTCTACCCACAGTGCACCGCAACACGCAGCGAATCAAAGATAATATGGCTGCTTCAAGATAGTTCCCTGCAAGCACAACCGGCATGGTCGGATAAGTTGCTCAGCAACAGTGAAGAATTATTGATTACAAAGAGAGGATATACTTTATTGATCCCCATAAGGGAAATTCTTTATTAAAGAATAATACAATTGATTATAAATTTACAAGCCGTATAAAATTTATAATCAGTCCCGCGCTTTAGTTTTCATTTATTAACAACGTACAGGCCTTTGCACTTTTCACAAAGGTATAGTTGTGATTGAGAAAAAATATTTGTGCTCAATGTAGAGAATTAACCATCTTTATTGGAACTCATTTCAACTTACACATTACAAAAATATATTCAACAGGTAGTTAAGACAAGAAACAGCAATTTTTAATTACAAAACATTGCTCACATAGAAGCCGTCATTTTCACAGGTTTTCAAAAATCTTTCACAATTTTAGACTCTTTGGCCCAGAGAGCATCTTTTGAAAAGCACAAATGCGTTTCTCCTTTAGAAATAGAATTCTCACAGCTAGGCACACCTCAAATAAATACATCACATAAGAATGATACAAAAATACACTATGTTGGCTGGGATACTGGTCACAGAGGAGACGCTGCGACATTAAAACATGATCCTAAACATCTTCACATCAGACAAAAAGATGGAAATACAGACCCCCGACCCCGACTGCCATTGAAAACAAGCTATTTTCTCCCAGTAACGGTGCATGCAGTTGTGCAAAAATCCAGGAATCACTTCCCCATCAGCTAGCTGGTCTCCGTCGCGCTGAGCAGCGCAGCGCCGTCCTCACGGAGGGCGCCAACGGTCACACACCCGTTTATCGCCGGCCCGGCTCAGCTGTCGCTGGGTGTTCCGGGGCAGCTTCCCACGGGGAGGTCTTTCCTCAGCTGCAGCGACACGCAGCTGAGCCAGCTGCGACTGGTCGACATCTCGCCGACGATCTCCCAGGTGTCCGCGTCGTCGCAGTACCTCTCGATGGTGTCGTGGTACCTGCCAGGACATCGGGCGCGAGGGAAGAGGAGCGGGGATTGCATGAGGACAAAAACAACGGGGCGACGACGGACCAGAAGAAATCCCATCATGCCTCACCTGTCCCAGCCCTCTTCTCCGCCGAGGACGTAGATCTTTCCGTCCACGACGGCGGCGCCGGGCCTGTAGCGTCTTTCCTTCATGGGCGCACACATGGTCCACTGGTTGGTCTTGGGGTTGTAGCACTCCACCTTGTCTGTGTTTTCGGTGGAGGCGTGCCATCCGCCTGCGAGGGAGGGGGACAGCGGCGGTTGCGCGCCTTCATTTCGGAGTTCGGCGGCGGCGCGATGGTGAAATACCTATAACGTAGATCTTTCCTTTGAGCGTGCAGGCGGCGGACCCGGAGCGGGCGATCTGCATGGGGGACACCTCGGTCCACGCCGAGGTTTTGGGGTTGTAAACCTGCGCCAGGTCCGTGCCGTCACCGTCCTCCAGGACGGCGCCGCCTGCCGGGAGAGAAAGATCGTACCGGAGGGGAAGAATTGCAAGTTTTCGAAAAACCGCGCGACCCCGGGTTTCCGTACCCGTGACGTAGAGCAGCCCGTCCAGCGCCACCACGGCGGGACTTGTGACGGCCATCTTGACGGACTCGGTGAACTCCCAGGAGTTGGTGTGAGGGTTGTAGCACTCCACCGAATCCAGGCGGGAGCGGCCTTCCCAGCCGCCCACCGCGTACACGAAGCCGTCCAGCATCACCAGCCCTACCAGGAGGGAGGAAGACGTCAACGTCTTCAACCGAATTAAAAAAACTAACCAAAAAAAGCGATGAGGTGAGAGGCAGAGGCCTTTTCGCTTTCAACTGAAAGCTCATTCTGAATTTTCTGGTTTATGAAAGGATAAACAGCGACGATGTAGACATCGACGGTTTTCCCTCGCACTGTCGTGTGTGTGGAAGAGCACCAGATCGCTTTACTGAGAGTTCTCTTATAAACATGTGTCGGAGTTTCAGATTAAGTTGCAAAAGATATTCCTGGGACAGAGGTCGGCGACCCTTTTGATCCCTCGAATGCGTCTCCTTGTGGCTTTTGAAAATGATTAACGACTATTTCATTAAAATATATTTTATTTTAGTTCATTCATTTTTAAAATGTAATTTTAAAATTATTGCGGTTTTGTAACATCTAATTAAAATGTGTTAAAATATTTTTGACCCTTAATTGTTTCTAAAGTGCGATACAGTCGTACCCTGACTTACAAGTACATCGACTTTTGCATTTTCCGAGATCGGAGCCGTCGAGATACGGTGACGGAGAGCATCGTTTGCGGGAAGGCGGGAAACATTTACGGGGATTCGGTGCGGCGGACGATGGGAATATGGCGAGGCGTCGGAAGAGGCGCTCAAAGCCGGTCGGAGACGGTTTGATGGTTTTAGAAAGAGGAGCGGCTTCGCTCCGTTCATAAATGGAGTTTAGACATAAAGTGGAGTAAAGTCACATTTAGCATAGCATTGTAGCATTAGGATGGAACCAGTAAGTTAAGTTAAAGATGGAGCAACAAATGAAAAACTCCCAAACCACCTCGCCACCATCTTAATCCCATCTGAATAAAACCAGTTTATTTCTTTACATTCTCTTTTATTATGTCATATTACTTTTTATACATGATTTGTTATTTATAAAGTGCATTATTTCTTATGTAAACACATGCAACAAATCCAGGGGAAAGAGAGCTTCAATTCATTTTAATGGGAAAAGTAATTCAATATACGAGCAAATGGAGTTACGAGGACGAATTAACCTGACAAGTCAAGGTATTACTGTGCTCATGTTTTGGTCATTCCGGTTTTTAAAGATCCACAACGTTGTGCTGATTCATATTTAACATTTATTCATATTTCTTTGTCTGTATATTTTGAATTTCCCCAAATGTATCACACCCCCACGTTCTTAATGAACCCCACGAGGGAAATGACATTAAAATAAACGCGAGCGGGTGTGTTTTTCAAAGTAAAGGAACGAAACATCCGTCTTTTGTGTTTCGGAAAGGACGAAAAGATCTACGGCGGCGTCCCTACCCAACTCGGAGCGAGCCACGTTCATAGGAGCCATCTCCATCCACGAGTCGAAGCACGGGTCGTAGCGCCACATCTCCCTGCTCGCCGAGCCGTCGGGGAACTCTCCTCCGGCCAAATACAGGGTGGAGTCTGCAGAGACAGAGACGTGTCAGGAGACGTCCCGCGGGTTTCCGTGGACGTTCCACGCCGGCGATCCGACCTGACACAACCAGGCCGTGTTTGCTCACGGCGAAGGGCAGGCAGGCCAGCATCGTCCACTTATTGGTCACGGGATTGAAGCCCTCCACGCTGCGCAGCACCACCTTGTCGTCCTCCCCGCCGACCGTCACGATCACCTCGGCGGTGCCTGTTGGCGTGGCGACAGGAGGAGAAGATCCAAGGTCGCCCGTCAATTCAAGTGGACGTCCTCCGCGAAGCGAAAGCAGAAAAGGACGCCGTGGGAGCTCACCTGTGGACCTGCGCGGACGCGCTCTGGAGCAGTAAAGCTCTCCACGCCGATCCTTCAGCAGAAGATAGTCCTTGGCCTCGGAGATGAGCCTCTGGCAGCCCTGGTTCTCCCTCACCACGTCCTGGGCCTCGATCACATCGTGGAGGTAGTAGGGGCTGATGAGAGGCAGGCGGATGTGCTCCAGGACCTTCGAGGGAACATGAGGGGAGTTCTACACAAAACTGAACACCGTAGATTTAGCTTATTCATTGTTTATTATCTAAACCGAGTATTTTTTTTTCTGATGTTTTTCCACGGGAAATTTCTAAATTCATTTTGCCGGATTCAAAACGTGACTAATTGTCAATCCATTTGTGACTTTGGGGGACAGGATTGAACATCAAAATGAAATACACGGAAAGGTCGAGCCTAAATCGTGACGGTTCGTAATTGAGATGTGGAAAGTAAAATTAAACGTGTCAGCTTTGGATGCAAAATATTTGACAACATTACTAATGTGGACATACAGTCGGGCTTTGACTCACCACTTTAACTCTCTCTCGGAACTCAATTTGCTCGGATAATTTTCTCCCGTGAAAACAAATTGAAACCCAGTCCCAGTCCCCTGTTTTTGTTATGTGTTTATTAATAAGAAAAATATGCTTTATCACCTCCTTTTCCTTTGACTTTTTCCATTCCGCGAATTGAAACAGCAAACCCCAGTCACGACTGTAGTTTCTATTCAATGCACCTTATAATGGGGTGCGCCTTATATATGAAAAAAGTTTGAAAATAGGCCATTCATTGTAAGTGCGCCTTATAGTGCGGAAAATACGGTAGTTACATTTACTTTAAATTACATTTGGTTACATGTAGTTCCAGTTATACTGTTCCAATTATACTGAGGACAACCATTGTGCTGATGTGGCCTTCCCTGAAAATGTGGAAATTCAGCAATATTGAATCAAAAAGTTGTGACGTTAAATGAAAAAATACCTTTATGGTGCAAATCGCTTTTTTTTTTCTTTCCGAGATTGGCAAGTGAGGCAGGGCTTCCCCTGCCTCCCCTGCCTGCACGTCACCGGTGCGAACCCCACCTTGTCGAAGCTCTGTTTCCGGGCGGGGCATTTATTCAGCCACAGCTTGGCGGCCTCGAAAACCAGCTCCTCCTTGGGCACGTTGAGGTGATCGCTGGCGAGGATCTCGGTCAGCTTGTCCACGCACAGAGACAAGAACTCCTCCTGCGGGGAGAGGACGGGGAAAAAATCACCAGATATTTCATAAACGTGTGGCTCGCTAAACCGCCTCCAGTGTGTGGACGTTAATCACCAGGAGGCCCCCGGTGCAACTGCTGACAGGCGCCAGAGATTATCTTTGCTAAACCCCTCTCACACATGATCCCGCACCGTCGCCAGGTTTGATAATCCCGCAGGTGTACGCCAGCCGGCGGCGTCCGCCCACTTCTTTTATCCACGCATTTTCTGGCAAATTATTCAGCTCTTATTCTCCGAGCGGCGACGTCTGCGGATGCCACTCCGATGGTCCTGTGACAGAAATCACATATATCGCATCTACGTGGGGCTTCTAACCTGTTGGTAAACACTGCTGAAGTGTTCCAGGATGTAGTCCATGCTGCGTTTCTCCAGCACTTTACAGGAATGGGCCTCCGCGAAGCAGTGAATCCCCACACAGTTGGTCTCGTCCATCTGGCGCTCCATGAAGCGGCAGCAGGCCTCGCGGACAGCCATCACGTCCAGCAGGTTGGCAGCTGCCAGCAGCGCCTGGAAGGGGAGCGGGGTTTGTTTTGTTTTGTTTTTTCCCTCCATCGGGTGACGACTGGAAGCGCCGAGAGGGGAAGGGGGGCCATGTCGTACCTGAACGTTGGCTTTGGAGATGTAGACCTCCGACGTGTAGGCGTAGCTCACCAGCATCCTGATCATCTGCGGTTCGACCCCGTTGATGGCGACGCGCTCCTGCTTGGACTCCATCAGGTCGGTGGTGAACATCGTCTGCGGAGGGGGGAGGTGACACACACACACACGCACACGCACACGTTGAAGATGATGATGCCTGACGGGTTGGAATGATGACGAAGATCCGCGCCCACCTGGAAGTAGGTGCTGAAGGAGGCCAACACGATGCGGTGGCAGGGGAACTCCTGCCCTCCGCAGCAAAGGGTCACATCACAGAAGGCGTTGTAGAGCCGCAGGCTGTTGAGGCCCTGGAGGACAGTGCTGGGGTGCTTGGCCTCCACGAACAGGTAGTCCTCGCTGGAGGCCGGGGCGGCGCCGGCGTCTACCTGCAAGGCAGAGTTCAGGGCTGGAGGCGAAGGGGACTCTGCGCTGACAGCAAGGATTTCAGCCATTTCTAACCTCGCAAGGCGAACCTGCAAGACAAAAAACAGGGCAAAACAGACAAGAGTTCGGTCAAAGCTTTAACCAGGGGGAACTTCAGCCAGGCGACAGTCCCGCTGGTAGTCATTTCAACACGAAAAACGCCGACTGCTACATATTTGAGAGTGAAATACGTGATTTGAGAGTTAGACGTGTTAGATTTAGAGGGAGAGGAAGCGACGCGCCACAGTGGCGATCCGAGATTGAGCGCTAGCTTGCTCCCCGGGAGGCTTAGCGCTTTAACGACGGAAACAACCTGTTTGCGATCGAGTCGTGCAGACACGTCGGTGTAGGAACGGCGAGCGGAGGATCGTAAAAACTCCGCGGTTGGAACGGGGAATGGGGTTACCTGTCAGACATAATCGTGACTCCAAGCAGCGTCAACACATCCCCTTAAACAGATTTCGTGCGGTAGTTGGTAAGAGAGTTTGGCTTAATTGCCTCCCACATCCAAGACCATATGCGCAGGTCAAGATCACTCACCCCCATGTACTTCCTGTTTCGCCACAATCGGCGTTGTCACTTCCGTTTTGTCCAACGCTGACGCTTCTGTTGGAATTGTCCATTTTCACATGTTTTTCCCCCAGCATACCAAATTGTGGTTATTTAAAGCCGTTTTGTGTGCAGCACGTCAGGGAACTTGACAGTCCTCTAAGTCATAGTAAAGCTTTGTGGTAAAGCTTATCATGGCAATTGGAAATCAGATCATTTTCCAGGTCAGAAGAAGTCTGTTTTATTATCAATTTCTCAACATGTGCTAGACTTACAGAGTAATCGAGAAGACGTTTCTCATTTTCCCATGATGACATGAGATGAACAAAATGATAATAGATTGCTCATTAACAGTAAAGAAAGAAAGGAAGAACATTGCATGTGATTTTAATAAATAACTTGAAACTCTGAAGATTATCCAAACAAATCATTGAAAAAAATGCATTTCGAAACATAATAATTGCAAATGAATTTTGTCAAAATTCTAAATTCAATTGTGATTTTTTCTGCTCTGTTAGTATTGTAAGAATCCAATTTAAAATCATTCAATAAAAGCTTAAAATTACTATCCTTTCGGTCAGGAACTGAGAGATTCAGCAACACCTGCTGAGACTCGCGGAAGATGTTGACAGTCTCTTAAATACATCCATATAAATAGAACGCTGTGGTTGCACCAGGAGTCAGTTGTTTCGCTGTCTCCCGGAGAGGAGGAAGGGCTTACAGACTGAAAAAAAACAACATAAAGAAGCCGTGGAAGTGGAAATTGACCCTGGATCCCCCCCGTCCACCCCTGCACGACCCGGCCCACGGCAGCTTCCTCAGCAGGCTCAAACTGATTTTAATCGTTTCGCTTTGCACACTTCTGTCCCCCTTCATTGGTGCAGGTTGTTAAAAGAAAAACACAGGAATTCCCCTTTGGCATGAATAATTTCTTTCTTATCTCTTCTTATCTTAGTCATTTTGACCCCTTGATGGATGTCAAACAGGCATAAAGTGACGAGAGGATAAAGGTGAACCGAACGATACCGATGAAACTTACATTTTCTTTTTCAATCAGATGTAGTTACGTCATGTTATGAAGACGACACAAATCAAAGATAGTGCTTTTTGAAGTTGGAATTGAGTCTATTTTATTGATTTTTTTTATAGGCGGGAATATCAATCGTGCTTTTCTGACCGGTTAACCTGATGTGAAGAATTTGCAGATACTGTAGTTCTAGAATAAGGTGAATAAAAATAAGATGGCGAACTGTGGTCCCGTCAGATCACAGCTTGCTCTCCTTCATCAAGCCCGAGTTCTCCAGGGCGTTCTTCCTGTGCTCGATCGCCTCCAAGATCTTCTTCCTGGGTCCCAGCTGGATGCGGATGCCCTTCAGGTCTTCGTCGGAGCAAAGCGTGAGCGCCTCCAGGTCCAAGTGCTCCCTGTCGAATACCAGGGCGAAATCCGTCAGACCGATGCAGGACAGGAACACGTCGATTGGAGAGGTTTCTCCTTCGTCGTCATCCAGACCGATATCTTCAAGACTCCACGGCAATTCGGTGTCGTCGTTCCCCCCGAAGCCGGCGGCGTCTTCACCCTCCGTGAGCAGCTCGTTCTGGACGAGGTAGCCCAGGTTTTCATCGTTCCCGCCCAGCATGTCCTCCATGTTTAGCTTATTCCTGAAGATCAGGCCACCGAGACCCGGCCGATTGAAGATCGAGGATTGACCCGATTCCTCCTCGGGATCCTCGTCGAAGGCCTCCTCTGTTTCCTCGCCCAGCCTCATCTCGTCTTGCTCGTGGAAGACGCCCAAAAAGTCGGGGTTTTCCGGCATCCCGTTATCCTGCTGAACGAAAATAACATTTTCGTCCCCTTTGGACCTCTGCAGGGTACCTTTGTCTTTCTTCCCCAGCCTCATCTGCAGGGTTCCTTTCACCCTGGCGGTCAGGGAACCGGACTTCTCGGCGGCGATGAGCGCCGAGTAGTTCTCGTTCACGCTCCCGGCGGCGCTGCGGCCCGACAGCGTCGACGCCCTGCTGGCCTCCGACAAAGACAAAGTGTCCGCCCCGCGGCTCATCTTATCCATCTTGTTCTTGTGCCTCTTCTGCACCTTCTCGCATTCCTTCACTCGTTTTTCGGCCTCCTTGGCGGCCTGCTTCTTCTGGCCCGCCACCCTTTTGGGGTTTCGGGTGGTCTGCTGCGAGGTGGAGGCGTCCAGGAAGCGGACGCAGTCCATCTGGTTCCGCGACGCGGCCACGTCGATCGCCGTGTGGAATTCATTGTCGAGGGCGAAGAGGTTGGCGTTGAAACTGACCAGGAAGCTGAGGATGTGCATGTGGCCGTTGGCCGCCGCCAGGTGCAACGGCGTGTTTCCCCAGATGTCACTAATGTTGGGGTTTCCTCTGCGGAATAAGCCAAATATTCAAATGAGTCACGAGTCATGGCTGACATGTAAAACGGGGCGCATTACAAATATTTGGATAATGAGTGATGTATTAAGATTTAAAGTCCTCTGGCTTTTACGGTCACGGCAATAAAGGACTCGAGTGCGGCGGGGCCGATGTGAAAGCGAACGGTCGAGTTACTTTTTTGGCCACGTCACACAGCAACAGCATTTCGAAGTTTCTTCAGCGGTGAAAAGACGACTTGGTGTAAATACAGAGTCTTTTGTTGGGACTAATGAGGGATGGCGAGGGGGACGGAAGAGGTGGCCCTTTGTTTTGCAGAAAGGGGGGTTTGTGTGGTGAAACATTCGGCGCAGCAAAGCTCTGTCAGCGTACTGTCAAAAACCCCAGGGAACTTCAAATCAGCGCAGTTTGAGACCGGAGTTGCCAAATATGAGAATGACTTATTTTCTCATTCGCATAAATGTTGCAAAATAGCCAAAGCTACAACATTAAGGAGAAAGGAAATCACGGACGTTGACATTCTCACCCTCGGCTGCAGATGAGCTGAAGAGCTTCCACGTGTCCGTGAAAAGCGGCCAGCGAGGTGGGGGTCATGCCATCCTTATCGGGAGTGTTCAGGTCTTTCCTGGTGGCCTCCTTCAGAAGGTCCAAGTAACCGTCGGCCGCCGCTTTGTGGTACCTCGACATCCTTGGAGAAAGAGCGGAGAGGTCCGGGGCCGACGTGTCGCTTTGCTCCGTCTCCAAGCTGCGAAGGCAGAATGAAAGCCGGGTCGTCGACGGGAGGAGCAGATCGGCGCCATAAAACGGGCAAAGTCCAGCAGCTCAGAGCTGTTTGCACGTACGGACACACCTGTCCAGGCCGGAAGGTTTTACAACACCCGACGCCTACCTGGTTTAATGGCTGTCGTGAGACTCTGACGCATCAGTGTGATTGGATGAAAAACACTTATTAAAACATATCCTGTTCATATTTTGTTGTTATGGCGCCCGGAGCACCCACCCAGCAAGAAACCGCTCAAAACATGTATTCAATCCATGGACCACCTTGTGATGTTCATCAACTGCCTGCTCTTGACTGTTTATTTGTTCAATTTGTAAACTTGCAATTTGCACAACTTTGGTGGCTATTACACAATAACTCTAAGTGGTAAAAAATTTAATTTCTGCAGTTTACATTTCCAATGTATCTTTCAGGTTGTGTAATATTACTGGCGTTATACTCAGATTAGACAATATGATATAAAAAAGTATAGGCTGTATTTGAAATTCAAATCCAGTAGCAACGACGAACCATGACCTGGATGACTGAGAACCGCCATAGATGTTCTTCTACTATACTGTTCAGAAGAATGTCATCATACGGGGAAACACTTTTCCTGACTGTGCACTGGATAATAAACACTTCGCCTAAACTCACACTCTTGAATGTCAAGTGTTGGATGCTCATAAATATAGTCATAACACTTAGTGTCCAAAGCTTCTCAGTGAGTCCAGTGAGTCCCTCTCCCTTTAGCAGTAGATTTTTTGGATTCCGCTTTAGATTTAACTGAATAACAATAAAGTGTTTTCGTTCTTTCTTCTTCATAAAAGCCAAAAGTTAAAAATGTGAAGACTCTGTGCCTTTTCTTTGCTATTCCTCTTTTTTTGCATTCTATTGTCTAATATTAGTCTATTATTGTGTTGAGATAGGTGATCTCATTAGTTTTATTTGAGTTTACATTCTAGTATACATATGTTTTATTTGTATCTACTCTCAGGAAATGTATGGCACTTTATGACAAGGTTTGGGACTTGTTTTAGTTTTTCGCGACTGTTCAGCTAACTTGACGTTAACTTCTACGTCAGTGTTCTTTTTTTGGTATAGCGGTGCTGGCGGGAATTTTTCCCACACTCTGTACTGTACATGTCCCATGGCTAACCGATGTTGATTCCCGGAGCTGTGAAGAAGAAAATAAAAGACGATTCAAACAAGGCAAACTTGTGAATTCCTTCCGAAACATGGAAAACGAAGAAGCTGCAAACTTAAACGCAACAGGTTATGGGCCCAGGCAACGAACAAAAGGAGGAAGATGGCAACGTTTGGTTTTCGATGGAGACGAAAACAACTACGAGCTTTGGGAAGTAAAGTTTCTGGGACACATGCGACTCGAAGGTTTGAAAGAGACAATACTTTCAACTGTTGAGCCCGACCCAGATAAAAATGCAGAATGCTACGCTGAGCTTATCCAGTTCCTCGATGATAAAAGTCTATCATTGGTAATGAGGGAAGCCGCAGATGACGGTCGAAAAGCTTTGCAAATATTACGGGATCATTACGCCAGCCAGGGGAAGCCCAGAATTATTTCCCTGTACAGCGAACTATGCTCACTCAAGAAGGAACCCGACGAAACAATAACAGATTACATTATCGGAGCAGAAAAGGCAGTCACCGCTCCGAGAAACACAAAACAGGTGATAAGTGATGAGCTGATGATCGCTATGGTTATGAAAGGGCTTCCAGAACCGTACAAGCCCTTCGTCATTCACGTAACTCGGAGCAGTGAAGAAATGACGTTTATTCAGTTCAAGAGTAAACTAAGAAGTTATGAAGAGACTGAAAAGTTTGACAGCAAAACCAAATCAGACAATGTAATGAAAGTGGACATGTCAACGGTGATCTGCTATGGATGTGGAAACCGTGGCCATATGGCAAAAGCTTGTCACCAAAAATCAGGGCCAAAATGGTGCAGCTATCACAAAAGCACAACCCACGCCGATGAGACATGCAGAAGAAAATCCAAGCCCAAAGAAGACTCGGTCAAACAAAACACAGACATCCAAGACAAAGATAAGGAAGATGAGCAAACTTTTGTATTCAAGGTCAGTCAAAAAGTCCCTCCGGAAAATATCAGAAAAAATGGACTGATGGTAGACTGTGGCACTACATCACACATCATAACACGAGAAGACAAATTCACAAGATTTGATGAGTTTTTCAACCCAAACAAACATTACATGGAGCTAGCAGACGGGACCAGAGGAAACAAAGTGGCACTAAAAAGAGGTGATGCAGAAGTGTTACTCCAGGACATTGAAGGAAAACCTGTCCTGGTAACCTTAACCCTCTAAGGCTCAAATTAAGTTGTGGCGTAATTAGCTAAGTAGCATTTGGCTGTCGCAAATCTGCAACATCTGCCTGGAGAGGGGGAGCCTTATTCATCCCATCATATCCTCAGGACTTCATATCGGTGAAGGCAGCCACAGCTGATGGAGCCAGCGTGATATTCAAAGAAGGAGAGAACAGACTCATAACCAAAGAAGGAAACATTTTCAGCATTGAGGAATGTGACAGACTCTACTACATAAGAATGGTAAATTATCAACAACTTTATGACGATACAGTAAATGACATGATGTCCAGGGATAAAGTAAACTTAACTTGTGATGTCAAAACATGGCATGAGATTATGGGACACTGCAATGTAAAAGATGTATTAAAATGACCAAACTTAGTAGAGGGTATGAAGATTACAGGTCAGACCAAAGTAGACTGTAACGTATGCACAGAGGGAAAATTCACAAATAGCAGAAACAGGCAAGCTGATGCAAAAGCTGATGCACCCCTAAAAATGGTACACACTGACTTATCAGGCCCGATTGAACCAGCTGGTCAAGAAGGGCATAAGTATGTTATTTCATTCACAGATGATTATTCAGGGGCAGTATTTGTATATTTTCTCAAATACAAGAGTGAAGCTACATCAGCAACAGAGAAGTTCCTTGCTGACAGCGCAGCGTATGGTCGTGTCAAATGTATCAGGTCAGACTGAATACACAGGAAATGCTTTTCAATCTCTTTTAAGGGAGAAAGGCATAAGACATGAAACATCATCCCCCTACTCTCCCCATCAAAATGGGACAGCAGAAAGACAATGGAGGACCCTTTTTGAAATGGCAAGGTGTATGCTAATAGAAACTAGAGGGCGCTAGAGTTCCCGACCACATCACAGAACCACAGAAGAAGAAATCCCGCCAGTAGCCGGAGACGGGGAGGAACCATCCCCCGCAGAGTCCCCCCCCCCCTCTCTCTCCTGTGCCGGTTTGACAGCTCAGTGTTGCAATATTTGTAAACGTTTGAGTTTCTCCTGCTTTCTCCTTCGTGAGGAACGAACCGCCGCACCGTCGTTTCCCCACCTGGCCGCGTCCCGCGCGTCTCTTGCAGCCTTTTTCCTCCATCTTCGTCCGGCGAAGAGATGTCCGCTAACGGAAGCTCGGCTGTCGGCCTGCTGTCCTACGAGACTCTGGTCCACGCAGCGGCGGGCGCCATGGTGAGATACTTCACTTTAACTCTCCGGCGAGCCTGACTTCCACCCGTTCTTGGTGTTTTTTCACTTCCCCCGTCGGTCGGTAACCGTGTGTCGTCTCCAGGGTAGTGTGACGGCGATGACCGCCCTTTTCCCGCTGGACACGGCGAAGAGCCGCCTGCAGGGTGAGTCCTCCGGGTCACACAGCTCTGCAGACTCTCCTTTGCTTTTAAAATTGCGTTTGGAGACCAAAACCCTTAAAATAAACCGTGTCGTTAAACGGCAACCATGTCCGAATGGCAATGAGCAACGCTAATGTCGGCCGTTTACACCGAGTGCTTTGGTAGTTCTGCAGCTTTCAACCACGGTTACTGTTTTTCCAGTGGATGAGAACCGAAAGTCCAAATCCACGCATGTCATCCTGGCTGAGATCGTGCAAGAAGAGGGACTGTAAGTACCCCAGTGTGAATTATACCAAGTCAGAGGTTGTTTTTAGCCTTCAGTCCATTGGACACGCAGCTTAATTTCAATAATCGAATAGAGCGGATGCTCAGAAAACTTACATCAGTTCCAGTTCCGCCACATTTACTCGATCGCCCAAAGCTCTGAAGCGCTTGCCGGTTAACCTCTGATGACTTGACTCTACCTGCAGGTGGTCGTTGTACAGAGGTTGGTTCCCGGTCATCTCCAGCCTCTGCTGCTCCAACTTCGTCTACTTCTACACCTTCAACACGTTGAAGAGGCTGACAGCGTCCGGCCCGCAGAAGTCCCGGCTGGGCAAAGACCTGCTGATCGGGATCATATCAGGTAACGGCGACGCCGGTCCTTTGAAGAAAACTGCTAACCGACGGGGGAGCTGACGAGCTGTTGCTCACGCAGGAGCCGTGAACGTGGTCCTGACAACTCCCATGTGGGTGGTGAACACCCGACTGAAGTTGCAGGGGGCGAAATTCAGAAACGAAGACCTCCGGCAGACCCAGTACAAGGGCATATTCGGTGTGTGTGCGCTCGCTCGTTCGTCCCGCAGCTCAACGATCTGGATAACATCTAAACCCCGCTGTGTTTGCGCCCCCCTTCTCAGACGCTTTCTCACAGATCATCGCCAACGAGGGGGTGGGCGCTCTCTGGAACGGCACCCTGCCGTCTCTCATCCTCGTCCTCAACCCGGCGGTGCAGTTCATGTTCTACGAGTCCATGAAGAGGAGGGCGGGGAGGGGAGGAAGGAAGGTGAGGGGAGGAAAGCGGCTTCTCTTTTAGGAACGCCTGATCGGCTTTGGGGAAAACGTTTCTTTGACGTCCCTAACTTTGACTTCAGTCTACGTTACTGAATATTTTCACACTTTTTGTCTCTTAATGCACGGCGCTTTGGATGAGAGCATTGGTTAAAAACAGAGTTTTTGGATTGTCTTAGAGGAACCAGCTACGGCAGAATTTCTTTACTTTCCAACGGTCAGGTTTTTTTTTTTCCCATTTCCAGTTGAACTGAAAAGCCGCGAGACAGCAGTTGGTACCTAAACACTGTATCTGCATGTTAAACAATGATTCAGAGCTGGAGGATCTACATGGGATGTTTGTTTATCCCGAAAGCAGAGTTGAAAGAAAATGCTTACAAAAGCGGCCATGATTATGATTCAGATTGTGGGCATTTTACTTTGTTTCCCTCCAGATATCATCTGCAGAGATCTTTGTCATCGGAGCCATCGCCAAAGCCGTCGCTACCACTGCTACGTATCCACTGCAGACAGTTCAGTCTATCCTCAGGGTAACTACCTGCTTATAAACACACACACCCTCCTGTTTACTCCTCAGCTTTTTTTTCCCCTGCCATTTACCTGGTTCATGTCTCACGCAAAAAACACAAAGATACAAATGGATATGAAAATAAAGAGCATCAGTGCGATCCCTTTTTTTTTTTTTTTTTTTTAAACTTACCACTAGTTTTGTGGCCTTCATTTCTGGGGTAGAAAAAGGAAAAAACATATACACCTGCTGCCCGGTTAGGGATGGGTGTCATTTCAAAATAGTCGACTAAATAGAGGTTTGAAAAAAAAACTGCACACCAAAAGTGCTCATTATTTATTTTACCTATAGTACAAAAAACTTATTCTCGCATGACGTTTTGAGCAAACTTAGGCTCTTTCTCAGACACTTACCAGAGATGTGTTAACAAACATGTTATTGTGGTGCCATTTTTAAAGGGACTAATCAATCACATGATCATTCCCGTTAAAAATGGCACCACAATAACATTGCAAATGTCATGGGAGAAGAAGTTTTTTGTATGCATACATTGTCGTTCTGTCTTTGTGAAATAATACGTGATGTGCTTGCCTTTCAGTTCGGCCAGCACAAAAGTGATGGAAAGGGGGGTTTGAGAGGAAGCCTGTACAACATCCTGTCCCTACTTAACGAACGCATCAAGTAAGTGCGGCTAACGAGTAGTGATTTACTAATGTAAGAGTGGATGAAAGCTCCAGAGACAGGAGAGCAGAAAGGAAGAGGTTTCTAAACAGGCTGAGTAGAATAACAAAGTTCATTTGCCACAGGGAGGGGCAGACGATAACAATACGCTAATCTGTATTTATTGCTAACAAGGCTGCCGTCACGTGCATTTGAATTAATGTTTTGCATAAAACAAAGTATTTGAATACATTAGAGAGCGATTTTGATTGCGGCGTTATAAACGACTTGTCAAACTAAGCAGGGTATCTGCTTCATCTTCGTTTTAGATGACCTAAAATGACTATCTGGTCAATAATTCTTGGAAGAGTTGCAATGGCTGAGTGGCTGTTGGGAGTATTCAGCGTTCCCGGAGATGACAGCTTGTCATTAATTAATTTGTTATTTGTTACAGGAGGAACGGAGCTCTCGGTTTGTACAAAGGTCTGGAGGCGAAGCTGCTCCAGACGGTGCTGACAGCTGCTCTCATGTTTGTCGTGTACGAGAAGATCGCTGCCGCCACCTTCAAGGTCATGGGCTTGAACAGGAAGCTAAAGCCTTGAACTGGAAGACTTTCTTGACGTGGATTTGGAACCACCGGGACACCAGGCTACTCGTTCAGCCGGGATCCACAGGTTCTATTGGTGCCTATCGATGACAGCTAATGGTAGCAGTAAGATAATAGGTGCAATTAACCTGGACGGGTGCCTCCAGATTCCCAGTGTCTCCTGAAATACACTTTATTGACCACTTGGTTCAATTTGTGCAGGGCCAGCTTTGATTTCTAAACACCACCGATTAACCGGACCGGCCCACTTTTAGCTTAGTTTCCACATCCAGGAAGGCAGATTAGTCCCGCACAGATGGAAAAATATTTTTACTAGCCTTACTCAACATTTTGGCCCATTTATTCTCTGCGGAGCAAATGTGGCTCAGACCAAAGGGAAAATGACTCTGAAAGTGCATTTATCTGCACACATGGAGGATTCGCTTGCTCTCAAGGGGAAACTCTACCACGTAATTAAAACAAAAAAGTAAAAAACACAGACAGAACCATCTTGACTAACTTATCAGAAGGCAACTGCAGATGATGGCCACATTGATGGTGACATTCCTCACACAAGTATTAGCTGTGAGCCCTAAACTCTTTTTTGAATAGATTCCTGCCAAATAAATGTTTTTTTTTTTTAAGCGCACACTTTGAAAATCTCACTCACCAGTAATGAGATAAAGCTCACTTTCAAATTTAGGTGTGTGCAAAAACTACCTACTACTACCAATATAAACATTTTAACAGGAATATGTTAAGTTAAAACGCCATTGTGTGTGTTTATCTTAAAGTTGTGAGTAAAACTTGTTTACGTGAAAATGACAAGTGCCTCAAAATTAAACTATGAAACAAGTGTATAATAGAGTTGAAGTTCTCTGAAGACGGTTGAATCACACACACCTCTGATGCACTCGTCTGCACTCCCCCTGATGTGTAAGTAGGAACACGATGTACTTCCGTGTGTCAGTTTGGGCAGTGATGAGCTATCAGGGCTTAAAGTACCATCTCGCTCTCTCGTGCTCAGTTTACGACAGCGTCGCCTTCCCCCTCAAAAGTATTTTAATGTAGATTTTGTCCCTTTCTTCCTGTTAAGCTGGATCAACCAGTTAATGTGTCATTTTAAAGTATCACAAGCGATGCTGGCCTTAACATTACTCTGTAACATCGCTCTCAGGGTGTCGCACACTTATAGCCTTTCAAATGCCAATGGTTTCAGTCTGTAGCCAACAATTGCCCAATTGTCAGTAAAGTGAGTAAATTCCAAACCAAAATCCAATGCCAAATCTGATTCTGGAGATATAAAATGTCAATTTCAGTTTTAATCAGTGATTCAAGAGTTATAAAACAAGTTTAGCCATTACCTTGCATTTTAAGCCATTCGATCACAAGTGGTCATATTATAACTTATAAAACTCTAAAGTGTTTCAAGTCGTGGGCAAATAAACTGTAACTTATTCAATCTTAAGATCAGATGCATTGGTTTTAATCACAGCAAACACCTGAAACCTTTTTTTTTTTACAGGTTGGTGTGATCCTTAGATAGGCTAGAGGTGGATTATCATTTTATTGTTTACCACAAATAATGTTGGCACACATAAGTCATAACAACCCTGAAATTTAAGGATGTTTTTTTGAAGTTGCACTGAGCGAGTGAATGAGTCAGGTCTGCACATACACTTCATTGGTTTTAGGAACATAACTGGGATGCATGAAATCAATAATTTTTTTTTAGGCTTAGAAAGACTCAGAAAGTCTTAAAGATTCTGCAAGACAAATGAAGAAATAGGATCTCTGATGGTTTGAAAGTCCCATCTATGTCTGCATGTTTGTGTACTGTACACCAACCTGAGGGAACAGCGTTCAAAGCCTCTCATTGTTTTACAGCGTGTGTGTTGTAAACCCCTGGATTCAAGAGTGTTTCAATGTACTTAAATGTTACCCATATTTGAGCTAGATGTTCTGCTCAAAGAATGCAACCGCACCTGTCGGGCTTTCAATCAGAGCTCGAATCCCACGAGACAAACGTGTTGATTCTAAATGTGAGCGGGACTGTCACTGTGAGGAATGGCAAGCTGTCATAAGAAGTTTGACAATTTAACTCTTTTGAAGTGAGTTCTATGGCTTGAAAATTGGTCTGCGTTGAGTCATAAAGAGTGACTTTGTATAAAGAGAAAAATCTGTGGTTGAAATGTTTTGGACTAAAGCTACTAGACTGTGTTGCGGGTTTTAATCCTTGTTTACCCTCCTGTTTTCCCTGCTGGTCTTCTGAAAGGATGTGACCTTCAGATGTTTTGCCGCAGCATGAAAGCTTTTAACAACTGATGAAATACTTGAAGTCATTTTCATCTATTTCCATTTGTGCTTTTTTTTTTCTTTTAAATGGTCTCTTTCTGTCCCTTTTCTAAGTACTGTTGGGGGAGGATTAAATTATTATAACCATGAAATAATAAAGTTTTGAAATTTTACCAAAACCCTTGTGCAGATTTGGCTTCCTTTAATTTCATATATTCCAGGTGAAGAAAAACACCTTGATCACACTTAGAAAATCATAGTGTAATAAAAAAAAAAAAAAACTTTCCTTTGGAAAGGAAGGCATAGAGTTCAACATTCCCGTTTTTGACGTCATCAGTTGCAGATCAGGCCCTGCTGTGAGAGTCTTGACCAGCGCTTATCTCATCTACATACCAGTGTGGCAGAAAGGAATACTCTGAGTTCCTGTGAACGGAGTAGGTTACATCCCGGTGGGGGTCCCAGGCGAACAGGTACACCACCCTGGAGCGGGAGAACAATGGCTTGTTCACAGGGCAGATTGCTAAAATACCACGTCATCACTGTGACATTTGATGAAAAGGATACCCTGATCCCTCCGCCTCACCCAGGGTTGTCTTCTGTGGCCACACGTTTGACGAAGGACAGGAAGTCACAGCAGAAGTTCATGCAGACTGTTGGCTTCCAGCAGTTGTATTCATTCTGTTGAAAAGGAGTTATGCAAATAAATGTTGTTTTCACCACAGTTTTGATTTTGTTTTAAATCCCCACAAACTGCATTGTACCTTGATTAGGTGGGAAATCTGAGAAATGTGAAACGTCTCCATGGAGACAACCACTCCATCGTGATTTCGGAACCCTGCTATGACACGGGGGACACCGGGGAGAAAAGACTGAGCCCACCACTTCAGCAGCTTAAACCTGACAACAAAGAAAATGTTTTTTTTAATTGACCACACTCAAAAATAATCATAGCATTTACGTATGATATTATATGTGAGTTGCGTTTGGAGCGTCGCTGTCCTCGAGCGTGTACCTGTGGAAGTTACTCCGTTGCTTGGGGGTGCAGATCTCAGCGGATGTCTTCAGCTCCACGTAGCAAGCCGGAGGAGCAGGAGCTCCGGGGTCTTTATCACGGCAGTCCACCTCGCCAGAGAACAGGAGCTTGTGATCCGCCAGGCGAGTTTGCACCACCGTGCAGAAAGCCTCGTTTGTGTTCACAATGCCGCCTGAATCGGGTAAACTGTCAACATCATCTGCAGGGATGGACAAAGTAAATAAGTCTGCTAATCATACTTCACCTACACTGGTTATTTAATATTACATCAGTCAAAAGACTATGTCAAGCTCCTACATCCAAGCTAATGCTCAAATGTGAATTATAACGGCTTAGTTAATCAAATCATATTTGATTGGATAATCTTGTGGGACTAACGGCACAAGATTCGCTTTCGTTAAAATATGAAAATGGCAATTTGAAATGTGTATTTCCAATTTTAGACTTTGTGGGTTAAAATGACAACATTAAGTCATGGCATCAAGGATCAATAGCGTACTCCAAATTCTTGAAATACCAGAGAAATTGGGCTTATAATGGATGGCTGTGTTTACTTGTAACTGTATCTCTGACTTTAACCGTGTTACCTGCACAAGTGTATTGCTCAAACTTGTATCCCCAGTACATCATTTCCTCAAGCCGTGCTGTGCGGTTCTCTCGGTCCCTGCGAGCGGCCTCTGTCTCCACTTCGCTGATGTAAAGTGTTCCTCTGAATCTGGTGACTGCCAGCAACCAGCCCTCCCGTGTCTCATAGGGCGTGGTCAGTAGTTTGGTCAAATGTCCACGCCATGTCACAAAGTCAACATCGAAATCGCTGTGGGGACGAGAAGCGGGTCAAAGAAAAGCCCTCGGACAGGAATCGCATTTGCTCTGTTTAGTTAGCTGGACTTTTGAAGCCGAACGGTGAAACACACTCAAACAACAATGACGCTCACCACGACGAGGTCGTCGAAACCCTGGATTTGAGCTTTGACCTGTTAGCCAAGATCCAACGCAACATGTGGTCCAGCTTTTCTTTCACACTGTCGTCCCGCTTCACAAAGCGGTCCTTGTATCCATCCCTCAAGTCGAAATTTGGATTTCTACCAGGTTCCACAAAGTATCTCAATTGCCGGCTATCATTAAAGAATCTTCGCTTGGAGTCAAGTGAAAATGTCCCCACTTCAACAGGCTGTTTGTAAACAGGGAAGTCTCTTTCATAAAAGTCCTTTCTGGTGCTCAGAACCGGTGAGCTGTGCGAACTTGCGCTAAAAGTCATATCGGATTGAGTGGAAAGGTGACTGGCGCTCTCATAGTCATCTCTGCGTCTCTTGTAACCTTCTTGGCGGTTGCGACTGCTTGAATAAGGATTGTGGGATCTGTGGGTGGCCATAGTTTCCCTATTAGCTAAGTATATCACAAAAAGATGGGACAGAGCCAAACGACACTGAGTGGTTTCATTTTGATAAAATTAAGACACATTAAAAATCACCTGGATAGTTTGTTAAATCCTAACCTGGTGCCTTAGAGTAATTGGCATTATAATTAATAACCTGGGTACAAAACAATTTGCCTTACAGTGCGTATGTAAAATAATCCAATATCAAAGAAAGATGAAAAGCCAAGTCACTGGGGTCGTTAAAAGACAGCAAGTCCCCTTGACGACCTTTTTTCTGCTTAAACCATATTAGCATACATTTGCTAGCTCACGTGGCTAGCTAGCATAACATGCAATATCAAAACAAAGCTAAATTCTTTTTTTGTTCACGTCTATCGATCAAAAAATAGGTTAGAGACAATGGAATAAATACATCGCACTGTCGGAAAAAATGGAATAAACGTCAGTAACATTTGCGCACGAACAATTAAAAACGAAACACTTCAGCGTTACAGGGAATACAACTCTAGTAGGCGGGTCTTTTTCTTCTTCGCTATTTTAATCAGGGTTGCCACCACAGCTAAACATGAACAGCGCCACCTAGCGGTCGGTGGCGTGAACTGCATATATTGGCGTGCAATTCTCCATTTGACCAGAGGGGGCGCTGTTGCCACGTTTCGGATCCGTCGAAGAAGAAGAAGCCCGTTGGAGCAGGAAGGGAAAGGCAAAAGAGATGTGAATAAAAACACTCCAGCTTGTAATACTGATCCAGGTTTGCATTTGAATTTATATTTGAGGGTTTATTGGTTTTTATTAACGCTGCACAACGATTTGATGTTGTTCATCAAACTCCGTTGCTCCGGATTTGGCAGTAAAAACAAAACCATTTTGAGCGGAATCGAATGCCTTTGTCAAGTTTTAGCGGTTCCCTCCTTTTGAATTGTGCTTAAAAATTTAATTCCACAGGTTATGTGGACACAGAGAGGAAAAATGATCTCTTTCTATCAAATATGTGTCTGCTTTAAATGTCTGACGAAATGTTGAATCTCCCTTGTCCACATTGCAAGTCACGTGTTCTTTATTTACCCCATGGACAGGAAATGAACAGGAAACGGGCTCTTATTTCTGACACTTTTAAGGTGAAGAAAAGAAGAAATGGCACAGAGACATTTGGTTCCGTCACGGATGGAGATGGTGAGTGGAGCAGCTCCAAGCTCCTCCAAATATTGCGAATGGTAAACAGACCTCCGATGCAATCCGTGGATTTCCTCTTCTGCAGAACATGGAGACATCAGATCCACCCTGGAGTACCTCATGACGCTGTTCCCCAGAAAACTCTTCAACGATTCATTGCCCCCAATTGTGCTGAAGCATCAGCTCTACAGCGTGCACAGTGACAAGACTATGGTGGACAAGGAGACTGTAAGAAGTGTTTCTTTTAGTTTTGATGCACTGGCTTTCTCAGATCTGAAATCGAGGCCGTGGCTCTTTGTCTCTGTTTCAGAATAAACTGCGTGAACACGGAGAGCTGCTGATGTTCCAGCTCGGTTTCGACGCAGAAGCGTTCGGCCTGGTTTTCAGTTCGGACTACAAGGCCAAAGTGTTGGCCGGCGTGGAGGGCAGGGTCACAGAAGCGACAGTCACTAAGTTCTTGGAGAAAGTCATCTTGTCGTCCTGCACAGATCTGAGCTTCAGTAAAGACAAGATGCTCCGGGAGTTCCTCTTCACGGACTCCGAGATAACGTACGAAGCAAAAATTCCATTTCTTTTCTTCTCATTCTTGCTTGGTATGAATCGATTCTGAGTTTGCGCAACCCGACCTCATCGCGATTTATAAATATCCAGCCTGAAACCCCACACCTGACATTTTTTTCCCCGCCTGCACATACCCTTTGCCCCATGCAGGGAGCTGGTGAAGTCGGGGGTCTTGACTGTGAGAGACGCCGGCAGCTGGTGGCTCTCAATTCCCAATTCTGGCAAATTCACAAAGTATTTTATACAAGGTAGGTGTTAGAACAGTCTCCAATATACATGTCCGTCAAGTGTAAATAGTCTCGTGTCCATACAATTTCAACCGCGAGGCCATCCAGAGGGCCGCTAGTTCCTGACCAGCTTGCCATCTCCCTGCAAGGTCGTAAAGCCGTGCTCGGCATGGTGAAGAAATCCAAATATAGTGAGGTCCTGAAAGCGGACCTGGAGGAGCGGAGAACAACCTCACAAGTGAAATTTCACATGAAATATCACGTCCACGATATTGTCGGCGCAGAGCTGGTTCAAAGGTTTGTTCTTTTTTGTGGAGAGGTTTCACAGCTTGAAATGATCTGGTTCAGCGGGTCATCGAAAGGATTGCAGCTTCTAAAGCCTCCAGACGGTGGCGCTGTCAACAGTCAGTGAACGAACTGCCCGGATTTATCTGCTTAGTCACTGCTATAAAAAGGCTGATATTTCAACGACCGCCATTATTTTTTAAATCACAATCAGACCAATTTAAAAAGTCATCAATCTTATGTTGCATTTGTGATTTTTTAAGTTGATTCACTGACATTTTTCTTGTTTTCTCTTCAGCATTCCTACAACTTCGGGGGCCTTACTGCGATATGTTGAATCCTGAATCCCATCGCAATGAACTGCGGAACACAGTAGATGTACATGAGATTAAATGAAGATTAATTCATTCGTCACTCGGGTGCCATGTATAGTTTTAAAAAAAACCTCATGGGTTAATGAATTGTCAAGTATTTTGACTCTCTTGTAAAATATGAAGAATTTTCATCAATGTAAAAATACCTGCTTGAATCATGAAGACGTTGAAACATCACAGTCGTGTCATGTTTGATTTGTGTTCTTGTTTACACCCGTTTGGTTTTAATCAATCACAGAATTCTCTATTTTCTGAGTAGCAGGTCAGTAAGAAAGCACACCTCCATCTGCAAATGCTCAGCGTCAGAATCATTTTATACATGAATCGGTAACTATCCCGGGTCACTCGTTCCCTTTCTTAAATATTAAAGGCCAAGCAATTGCATTTTCTTCACAAAAACATGACAGTTTAGGAAAAAAAAAATCAATATCAAACATCTCTAAAGCCTGTTAAGCTGCATTAGAGTCATGTAAGGGGGCGGGCTAGCGGTTGCCATGGGGACCACAGCTTCCTTTTTTCTCTTCATGACAAAGGCACCGCATAATATGACGGTCTGTTTATTTGGGACTTGGCCTAATTACTACCGTGAATAAGAGGACATGGAGTGGCCAGCAGAATTTCTAAAATGGAAATGTAGTTGCATTTCTATAGAATCTGGCCTTTTGACATGAAGCAACATCAGGCTTGGTGTGGAAAGGCTCTTTAGCAGCACATTTGGTGTGGAGGTGCTCACTTTAAGAAGCTCGAACCCGATTGTGTCGCAGCTGATCAGAGGAAAACACTGCATTTCAATACCCGTATATGAAAAGTGTCTGTGACCACAAGCTGAAACTTCCTGTTTGCCTTTTGTCTGCATCAGCAGCTCCTGCTGTGTCCAGACTGGATGATCGGTTTCAGGTTTCAAAAAAAAAAAAAAAAGCGAATTAGCAACGTACTTGTGTGAGCGTGGCGTCCGGAGGACACTGGGCTTCTCCATCACACACAGACTAGGGCTTTTTTTTTTAAATTGGAATTTATTGGCTTTTTCAAAAAGTGACAATAGCTTTTATCCATAAAACTAAAGAGTCACAACATTGGCTTGAATTAAAGCACAGCTTGATGTTTGAATACAAAACAGATGAGCAACATGTACTTAACCCCTGATCTAGTAGTTCAAATACATTTTGTAAATAGGCAAAAAATATAACTGTAGCAATTCTTAGTTTTCAGTATATGTTGCACATACATGCTATCAGCATTAATTACAAAAAGAAAGGCTTGTAGGAAGATTAAGGTAGCGTTAACTGTAGAGGTAATAAACAAAGGATATTCATAGTGTTAGTTTGACAATACAGTGAGTGAAGTGTAACTTCGGTGAAGAAAGATAAAATATTCAATCACGATTATAACAAAAAAGATGAGTACACTGTATACTACACCATAACCGACAGTAGCTTTGTTACTGTTATTAGCAAGCATAAATGCTTTTCTTAGTGACATTGCTTAGCCAGTAGTGATGCTATTTCAAATCAAATGTGCTGCACAAAAGGTTTTCTGATAAATGCCCGAAGAGCATTGAAGGTGCTCTTGTTCCCCACCACCAAAACACCTCGACAGTTCTATTCCAATAGCTAAAAACTTTTTTTTTTTCTTCTTAAATCTTGAACTCCTGGCCAGCAATACAGTTGAGACGCTTCTAGGGCAAAAGTGACGATGAGGAGAGAAGTCATTTCAGCGGGAGCCGAACACGCACAATACTGGATTGTTTCGGTTTTCGGGGATTATCGGAAATGTCGGGTGCCAGCAAACCTGCATCTGGTCGGGGCTGTCAGTTATTTTCACGGCTCTGTTTGATCCAGAACTGCGAGAGTCGGTGATACATGAACAGTAATTTAAGGCAAAAACAACTTCATAAAATGTTTACTTCAAGTTCCTTGAAGGCGATGCAATGGCACGACTGCTGTCGCGAGGTTACTGAACACAATGCTGATCATGGAGCTGAACAAACAACGGCACACAACAGCAAATGCTCAGCTGTATTCTGAAGACATAAAGGGTGTCTGACAATATACCAAACGTCTTCTACTCAGCTAACATACAGCATGTCTGTAGGATGTATTTGGCAACTTTTTTTTTTTCTTCCACTTAAATCAAATGACCAGGACTGTAAACAAAAAACAGGTGGACCAGTGGAAAAACTGAAAACACTCCACAGTGCATTTTACAAAATTAAAAAAACAAACAAAAAAAAAAAAACAAAAAACTCCAATCCACTTTAGAAGGCCTCATGAATTTCAATTTTTCAGCGTTGTTTATACAGTATCCGATGTTGAGAATTGACTAGTGTACTCTTCAAACCTCCCCTGCCCCGAATCTTATCCCGTATCAGTATTTTGTGGGAGCGCTATAACTGCTGTATCTACACGTATGGAAGGAAAGGATCTGAAGTACATTGTTATTGTGTTTATACTGGTGTGTTTGTCTTTCGCCACCCTCGCCACGTCAATCGTGTTCCCCTTTAACCAAAACAGTGGAGGACGCCTTAGAGGAGGCTGCAAACCCTCTTCTTCTTCTTGACCGGGGGAGGGCAGAGGACGGCCCGGATGGCCTCATCGAACACAGTTTTAAGGCCCCGCTGAGTCAAAGCCGAGCACTCCAGGTACTTGACAGAACCTGAGGGGGCAAAGCAACGGTCATTCAAGGATCGGAGCGGATCGAAAATCATTTTCTTCAAAAAACAGGAGCGGAATCGCGAGTGCCGTTACCAATCTCTTTAGCCATCGCCAGGCCTTGGGGGTAGGTGATTGGACTTAGCTTCTTCTCTTTAAGCTTCTCCATCGTGTCTTTGTCATCTCGCAGATCCAACTTGGTGCCCACCAGGATGATGGGAGTGTTGGGACAATGGTGTCTCACCTCGGGATACCACTGCACAGGGAGCACCAGAGGGTGAGTAATAATCTCTCCAAAATATTTTACTTGGAAGATATGAATGAAGCAGGCAGGATATTTGACTCTTGTGAAAGCGGGGTAACGCTGAGCTGGATCCAAGAGTTACGGTAAATTCAGAATTATTTTACAAGCAAGGTGGCCAGTGGACATCCACAAGGGACGGATATAAAGTTAGATATGTAAACTAATACAGATTCCTCATGGGATACAGTTACAGAGAAAGACGTATCATTACTTGCGCTTCGGTTCGTGAAAAAAATACACGGGAAAGAGTCGACAGTTCAAATGTTCACCAGCACGAGGAGAGCCAGAGCTGCCATTCAGGATAAACCACCAATTTAGCCTGAAGTTAAGGTAACTACTACATCATCAAATCAAAGTTCTTCTATTTCCAAAAACTTCTGTGAACATAGCATTTTCAGACATCTCCAACATTTATGCGGCCGGTGAGACGAGTTCACGCGACGTGAAGTGAAAGTTGAAGGTTGCGCCAGAGGAGACCCGAAGATACTTCCGATGTTTTTCAGAGAACTCCGTGGCCTTGCTTTTATAGTAGCTTGTGTGCAGACAGTGAATATGTACGTGCTGATAAGCACATCCAGTCGGATGAACGTTTATCCAACCCCCGTGGTGGCAAAGCACTCAATTAATGCTATCTAGGCTTATGCATTTCAGGAAAAGCCAGTTGTTAAAACGTATCGGACCAGCTTCGAGATATTGTGGAAAGCTTGACCCCCCAATGCTGTGTTCCGGAAGTAACCAACTCACCTTGGCACGGACGTTTTCGAAGGAGGCAGGACTCACGAGCGAAAAGCAGATGAGGAATACATCCTGGTGATCAGAAATGTGCAATCAGAGCTCAGGGAGACAACTTCACACAGGGAGACGGCACGTTTTTGTAACTGCCCCCTTCTTCCTTATTCTTTCCAAATATAATAGATTGCAGAGGGAGAAAAATCGACGACAAAAATCCGCCACAAACATAACGGAACTGTACCGTTTGTGGGTAGGAAAGTGGGCGGAGTCTGTCGTAGTCTTCTTGCCCTGCCGTATCCCAAAGTCCCAGATTCACCGGTTTGCCATCCACCATAACATTGGCGGAGTAGTTGTCAAAACTGATGGAGATGATGAGAAAGCAAAGGCGACGTTAAATCTGACACCACCTGTCACTTTGGGAAATGACTCATCGCGTGCTCGAGGAATAGTCCGCCTAAAAAGCATTCGTCATCAGTCATTATCGCAGTGTTTTTTTTTTTTGGTGCACACAAACCATGCACATAAGAGAAACAGGGCTGAAGCTTCCTCACAGACAAGTGACAAGTGACTATCTTTGAAACGTAATAGCTTGTAAAGCCTCATCCTGTTCATTTGCTATAATACGATCCTGTCTGCTAAGCAGCTCTAGCTGGCATTTCCTTCGCAAGAGTGACATTTTGTTCTTTTCAAACTAGATTTCGCCTGTCAAGAGATTTGGATTAGGATTACTGCCGACGCATTTGGGCTTCATATTCCTTGCGCTGGATACTGGTCACAGTTCCCCTCGTCTGCTTAGGAGGAAGCAGTGGAGCAGCTGCGAAACCCAGAGTGTTTTGAGTGATAAAGGTCACCAACATAAGGAGGAACACACAGTAACTAGATCATCGATTTTCTTTTTTTTTTGGTTAATGCTTCCCGAATGTGGTCCTCTCCTAAATCCTAAAGCCTGTCAAATCAGTTGCTCGACAAACTTGCCACGGCAGATATCGGAAAAACTGGTTTACAATCAGATAATGTCCTCTGGTTTTTTCTTCTGTTCTCATAAAAACTATTTCTATGACTTGTTTAATGAAAGACCTGCATTCAGCATAACCTGTTCAGCAAGAAACAAAATTCCCATCAAAATAAAAAAACAAGAAAAAAAAAACCTCAGCGCATTGTTTACCCCGAGACAACAGAGAAGACTGCAGGATGGAGAGAAGGGTGGAGTCAAACCATTAACTGCTTTGCAGCACAGAAATAAACAAATCACTCACACCAGACTATAATCTCAGATACTCACACTGTGGGAATGTACTCCCCAGGAAAGGCATTGGTGGTGTAACTGATGAGCAGGCAGGTCTTACCCACAGCTCTGAGGGAGAGAAGGAGGACAGGTTCCATTAACACACACCTTCACCGAGCAAGGTATATATTTTTTCTTTGCACATAATCGCAAACCCGCCGTGGCCTTAAGCAAAAAGGCTTGACATAAAAACTAGATATTAAACTAAAGCATGATGACCAGGTAGATTTCAGAGGCGATTCACCAAGCAGACAGAAACACAATTCATCAATGGTATGTCTGCAATTGCCGAGAAGGAAAACTGAGACCGCAGATAAGCTGTTTTTGGTTTCAATGTTACCGGAAGAGTTAATAATTGGTGACAAACTGCAGTGTTTATCATTTTTTTTAACCAGACGACAAATTAAACCAATTAACAATTTTGAATCACGAGCCACTCCTTGAATGTAGTTGCACAAAAGTGGGTAAAACATATATATATATATATATATATATATATATATATATATATATGTATAAAAGTCGAATTCAAATAACATTTTAGATTGAAAGGATCAGGAGAAATCTCTATTGTGCATATTTGGAATCAACCAAATCTGGACATTATTTTAAAAAAGTCATAAACCATGAACTGAAAATACGGCTATAAAATCTTACTAATTACACACCCTAAAATCCCAATATAAGAGTAGAGCCATCAGTCGCAGATAGTTGACATAATAAATCCAGATCTGTCTTTTCTGTGAAATAAAATAACGCTAAGCACAAAATCAGTCCCTCATGACCTGGTGCATTAGGGAGCCTTGGATGTGATCAGTCTGAGCCGAGGGGAGCGATAAGATAGGAAGGCCTGGCAGCTCTCAGACAGGGAGCAGAACAATAAAAAACAACAAGAGCTTTTTAATTCAATATGCATTCATCAATAGATGTGCGATGAAACCAACAAGAAATGAACCCTGCAGAATATGGAGTAAGAAATACTTCTTCCCCTTTCAGATTTTGAAAAGGGGTGGTTTTATTTCAGATTCTATGACAGCTGACTGTTTTTGATCAGATTGCAACTGTCGCTCATAAAAAAAACAAAACAAAACCACAGTATCTCTTAATTTAAAAAAAATCGAATTATTTTTTTTTTTAAGGGAGGAGGGTGGGGGGCATGTTCACATACATTAACATTACTAGATATTAAAATATCTAAACTCTGCGTGTGGCACATCTTCTCCGAGGGTTTGGAAGTGGGACCTGGATCTCAGGACGGACGGTGTTGAATGACTGCGCTGCTATGGTATCTACCACACCCTTGGTAAGAACTTCTGAGTGTGTTTATCCCCCCACATGTGGATCCGTCCGGGCCACCCTTCCCAGCCCATGTCACTCATCCGATCGCGGATCAAACATATCGATCGATCGATCGCCTTCCTTTTAAAAAACACGTACGACGCCCAAAACTTCCGCGCCCAGGGGGAAGGAGCGGTGCACCACACTGCGGCAGCGGGCCGTGAGGTGGGTGGGGGAAAAACAACCGGGCTCTCCGCGCTTCCGAGGCGGGGAAGCGGTTGCAAAAACCCGGCTTTGCAGTCCGGTTGGTGCTGCCTTGCCATGTCTGACTCACCCGGGAGGGAGGAAAACAATGCAGCCGGGATAACCCGAGCGAGATTAGCCAACCAGTTGCGTGCTAGCCATTTCCTCATGGCAGAGTTTCACACACCGAACTCCATTCGGGGGCATTTATTTGTAAGCGGATAAGTCTTCCAAATATGTCAAACAACCCCAACGCGACAATTTCGCTTGAATGCGTGATTTCAGTGAAACAAGTAGCGCTAACGCCACCCGTTGAGAAATAGAAGGTTTCCCACTAGCAAGTGTGTTGACATCGTTCCCAGGTTAAATCGTACTCGGTTCTTTAGCAGCGAGTGAAAATGCCACATTTGCCGAAGCGAGTCTTAAGTTTTAAATGTTTCTGGTACACTCGGCGAGGTGGACTTACCCGTCCCCGACAACGACACACTTAATGGCCTGCATTGCGCCGCAGCTGGAGGAATGCTAAGTTAGCCCGGGAACCAGCTAACGTTAGCTTAAAACTCTTTTCCTTTGTCCGGAATTGCTCGCCGGCAAAAATGTCCCAGCGGCGTCTCTCACAGGGCGGTCGTCGTCGAAGCCGTACTGGCGGGGAGAGGAGCAGCTCGTCGGAGGGCTTGCGGCGACTTATCTGACACTTTCACACAAGTTTACTCCGATATTCACCGCTCTACATTCCCATGCTTTCGTGGGTTGATCGGGAAGCTATGAAGCAAAACAGCGGCCACCACCCCTAAGGAAAAAAAATGAAGTAAGTCTGCACCACCGCCAGATGGTGCATCCGGTGCGTTCGCCCGAAACGCCCACCGTCACTTTGACAACCTTATTGTCCTCAAAACGAATAACCACAACGCCCCCTCGCTTCTAAGACGCGGGTACGATTAATCTAGACGACGAATGGCAAATATCAAAACGTTTTAATCGCGTCTTTAGCGCTCATGAGGGAACAACGAGCAACACGGACAGTTTTGAGTGTGACACACATAGCGGAAGTTGCGTCATATCATCAAGACGCTTTCGATTCTTGGCTGATTGGGATTCGTTCCTCCCGTGTTCCGAGAATGAAAAGAGGAATTAAAAGAATAGCTATAAGATTATTATCTCACTTTATATCGTCATTCGCATACATCTACCGAATGTACGGTTCCTCTGCTAACAAAGGTGTGATTGTGCAAATAAAAAATTTGCAAATATTAAGGAGTAAACCGATGCACAGCGAACATTGGCATAAACAGCTGGATTTTTTTTTTATATTATATTAAAATATCAACACAGGGTTAGACGGACAAAGTTGATTAGCCGTGGCGATCTCCGAAGGGAAAAGCCGAAAGGAGAAGGAAGAAGAATATTAACACATCAACAGGTCATGTTATGACTGTAAGGCTAAATGACGTCATGCAATGGTAGCGCAAACTACTTTCTGAAGATTAAATATATGTGATGCAAGACAAAAGAATCAAAACTCTTACTTTATATCAGACTGAGTGGACGTACGCACGTTCAGATTTGCTTGTTACGTTATAGAACAAACATCAGCATAAATGATCAAATGCAATATTAGAACAAGGGGTCCAAATGACAATTCTGGATTTAAATTTCTCTATAAACAGTTACATGATTTTGATATAATTATTAGGTGGGGGTACGTTATGTTATGTTGCACTACAGACATCCGATTGTGTGTTTAATTATTATTATTATTATTATTATTATTTTCAGGAAGCTTTACACCTGAGAGTCTGAAATGAGGGCAAAGTGTTTCGTGTCGACAACTTCCGTGTGTCACACCGTAATCGGTCCTCCTCCCAACAACAACACCCGAACCTGCGCTGCAGGGAAGCGGCCGTCGGGGGTGGAGCAGCACTGCCGACACAACAAGCCGAACCCGTCGGCCACCTCCGGAACCAAGCGCGGTGCCAGTCAGCTGCAGAAATATGAAAGGCCGCGGGTCGGCTGTCCTTTTCTTGGCTCTTTTCCGGAGCAACTGACGCCGACACCGTAGGGATCGCCGGGCAGACTTCGCCTTTATGGCGGGGCTGTCTCATCTAGTGCTCCGGTTCTCGGGCTCTGCGGGTCGCACCTACGGGGTGTTCTCCAAAGGCTTAACGAGGACTTTGTTGATATTTTTCGACCTGGCTTGGCGACTGAGAATCCGATTCCCCTACATCTATCTTGTGGCTTCGATGATGTTCAACGTCAGACTGCAGGTAAGACGATCCCGTCCGGGAAAAGCGGACAAAGACGGGGACTTTTTGCTCGTATCAACAAAGCCCCGCCTGTCTGGAGCCTCCGAGATAGTTACTTCAACCGAACAGATTGCAGTTTCATTCATCCATTATGCATGTATGTATGTCCCTGTAAATTGACGTAAAATAGTTAGTCTTTGATTCACATGAGTTCGCAAGAATGTGTCTGAAGTGGGGCGCTGCTAAGCTAGGCTAACAACCTGTCATCGTGCAGGACTGCATTCGAGCCATTAAAAGGCTGGATTTCACTAAAAATCTAATCGATTCTGCTTAAGAAGCCGATGAAAAAAATAAAGATTTAATTATTCTCACCATGGACGTGTTGTTTGCACCGCTGTCTGCGGTTGGAGGCGATCTTCTGGGCTTTAACTGACATCCTGGAGCCTGTTGGGTCTCCAGTCCAACTGACCGTTGCACTTTTACATCCCGTCAAAATCAAAATAAAACAAAACAAAAACACATCTGATGCTCTGATATGTGGTTTATACTTCACCTCTGATCGAGCATTTGCAAGATCAGAGGTTCTGAGGAAGTCACAGACCATAAACTGTTGTTAACGTCAATCCCCTACAAATCAAAATAACCGGAAAGAGTTCAATTATTCATTTTAAAAATGCTCCATTTAGTTTTTAATGCTTTTAATGCATTTCCAGTCATCCACTTACTCTGCTTTTTCCTATAATCTTTGTTTACATTTTTTTTTGGGTGGGAAATTCCTTGCCTAATTTTACTTACTAGATGTTAAACACTTATATTGCACTTTCAACACCTTGTGGTTACAAAGGAATATAAAAGTACACACACACACACACACACACTGAAAGAAGGCTCTAAATGGTGGGGGGAGGGACGCCCGCTCTGCCTACTATCCTACTTTTCTTATAAAAAAAATGTTGACGGATTTAATTACAAAGTAGAAAATAGTATCTGTGTTAACCTTATTAATACTATGCATTATAATATGACCTAGTTATTATTAAATTATAGTTAAGTTACAGACAAATAAAGCTCGAGGGGTTTGAACAGTCGTGCTGTCTCCGCTCACTGACGTCTCTCCCCCTGTGTGTGTTGGCAGGTCCACATCGAAATTCACTGAGTTTTCGGCGACTCGCGTCGGATTCCCATCAGCATCGCCATGTTTGCGCCTGAAAGAAACACAAACAAAAACTCTCGGACGGCTCGCGGCGCCGCGGGCGAGGAGGATGCCGCCCGTGCAGCACTGTGACACAGCTGAGTTTATCCCCTCAGCCCTCGTCACGCCAGTCCAGTGCCTTTGCGGGGAGGTGGGGAAGGAGCGGCGAAGAAGAACCAGATGCCCGCAAGTCGCCTTTCTGTCCCGCCGGCCGAGCTTCACACAGGGAATACAGAAGAACACGGGGTCGGATCCTGCCTTTTCGCCCCGGATGTCACGGATGTGGATTTGACCGCTGCCCAGGGCGGAGCGTCACGTTGAAAATACACTTTATTTTTGTCTGACGTGTGTGTTTACGCGGCTCCCTGTCTGCTCTCGGCCCAAAACATAAACATTTACACTGCATGAAGTGCACCGGCGTGTTCCTTCATCCTCTGTGGCTGTTACTTTAGTTTTGGTTAAGTCTAGCTGTATAACAGGTACAAAGTGTTGCAGCAGTACAGCTACCTCACCACACCCATCTCTGTGAAATGTCTAGTCCTTCAGTAAGTGCAATCTCAAAGGGAAACCGCATGCCCTCTCTGCATTGGTACGCTGGAGTCATCTTTCACTTTTGTATTACTGCTAATCAGAGGTACCGGAAACAATGTGACTTGGAAAACACGTTTTTGTAGCTGCTTTTTGTTTGTTTTGTTTTTTTTCGTTCCCTACACCGATCTCTCTTTGGTTCGTATGATTTACGCAAATGTGTGTGTTCGGGTGCTTGTGAGTCGGAGATCACAGAAATGCCGACTGAGTTGTCAAAAGTAATAAATTAATGAAATCAAACAACTCAGCCTTTATTTTTTGTACCCATACAAGTCATTATCTCATGATCATAGTTTCACTTCCGAATCCCGGAATGACCTATGGATATTTGCTGATATTTGCTGATATTTTCACAAGAAAACTTTCCCTGACGGCAGAGGACAAATGTATTCATTGATATAGAATTAAGGGTTGTTTTACCACTTGCCTTATTTTTATGTCGTGCCCCCAACAGAGGGGGAATGACAACACGATGACAACACTAAAGCATCGCTCATCAGACTTCTCCAGATAGGTTTACCCCCTGAATAGTGTTGTTTTCCATGGATTTGATTTAAAAATGAACCCATTGTAGGGGTTCATCTTCAGCCTGGTTCTTCTGACGTGCTGCAGCACCAACTGCGGCCACACGAAGGCAGCAGTGAGCTAACATTGATGCCAGCCTCCAGCTTCTAAATAAAAGATAAAGATAAACTTTATTGATCCCCATAGGGGAAATACCTTTGTCACAGGAGCGAAACAGTTATAATGTCAAAAAAAAAAAAATCGATATAAATACGAATATAAATATAAATAGAAAGGCAGAAAACAGGAGATAACAAGACCCGAAAAAAATAGATGAATAAATAGACAAATAGCAGCTAAATAGACAGCAAACAACAACAACAACATCAGGGATGACAACGGGCAACATCAAGGAACTGTCTCAATGCAACGCTGCCAGAATGAGCTCCAGATACCATATAAATCTGAAACATGAGGGTAATATTTTGTATTCAGGCCAATTAGACCTCTGTATGTTGTAATGTAAATTAAGAGCTATTTTTCGATGCGTCTTCCACGTGTCAGAATATTACTGCCTGCTGGGAATACACCTGATGGTGACCTCAGAGATGTGAGAGCCTGCGTTCACAGGAGGGGGACGGGACGCGCAACTTTCTAATAAATGAATCCCAGATGACGGCCCGTTTGGCACATCTCTCCAACGTGCACTTCTTTTAAATAAGATTTCAATCTGCTGACATTGTCGCCTTGCGCGAAACGTCCCCGGCAAACTTCTAACCAGTCACTCCGATGCCAGCCAGCCTGCCGAGTAAAACCATCAGAGGTTGCCAAGGCAACTGTATTTTCTCCATGTGACAGACAAACCCTCCTGCCCGCCCCCTGCTCTGGAAAAAAAGAGGATTTATTTCTCAGGGATTTGCCAGAGGAAAATATTTTAATAGGGTTATCATAAAAGACCGGCGGAGAGAGTGAGAGATCTATAGATGAAGGATAAGTGGAGTTATCTTTCCCCTGCTTTTACTAACCGCCTTTTGTACCCTCAGAAAAAAGGGATGTGGAGTAAAGATTATAGAGTTTTTAGCCTTTAGCACCAGCCCACATGTGTTTTATGTATGTGTGTGTGTGTGTGTGCGTCAGTGATAAAATTGCAGCTTGATGTGGCAAGAATCCAATCCAAGCTGCAATGTATTTGGTTTGATACTGTTTGTTTTTCTACCAGATTAATAATCAATTTATCATGCTGGGATCTTGTCATATGGGTTCTTTCGATCCCAGGATTTTAACCTTTGAGCCGTCAGTCATTATTTTATTTCATTTTTTAACAAAAGGATAAGCCAATTGCAGCACTCTTACACTACCAATACAGACACACACACACACACACATGCTACAATTGCTGTAAATGAAAGCAATCATTTGCGCTTTAACAGCAGTTTGACTCAGATCATCCAGACAACACACTGCACACAGAATCAAAGCGATGTGGTATTACTCGCTCATTCTCTCACCTTTCTGTGATGACATGTTGCTACTTGTCACTTCGATCATGGGCTGCTGAGCGCATTATTGATCCACGACCAAATGGACAGAAAGGCGGACGGTGAAAAACGCTCCATTACAAATGTTTCTGGTGCTTCAGCACCACGGACAGCACTGGGGGATCAATAGGTCGCTAAAAGTATGGAAAAGACGGATGGGGGATCAACGGCAGGAGGATGAATTTTGGTGTTTTCACACAGAAGCGGGAGAGCGGGAACCCCGGCCTCCTCCTGGTTAACCTTCTTATACCGACTAGCGCTTAGCAAAGGATGCTCATGTGTCCGAGTACAGGGGGTCTTTCTTGGTTCGTGTTCTCAACTGCTTCAGTTGCGCTCTGTTTAAAATAATCTAAAATGTCAATCATCTTTTTGATCGACTGCAATGATCCGAGCAGAGGTTTAATCCTCCGCGCTGTCGCTCATCGTCCACAAAATATCTGCGGGTGTGACGCGAGGAGGCGATGTAAAGTTTGTGATTCTCGATCGATCAGGAAAGTAAATGTCACGCCTCGGACAAAGAGCATTTCTTCAGGTTGAAGCGTCCCGAAGCGAGGCGCCGTGACAAACGGTCCACCGACTCCGCGCCGATGCCGTTTTTATTGTGTCCGCTCAACACCGCGGCGGAGATTTATGTCGCGAAACCAAATTATTCACCCTGCTTTTTTTTATTTTCCAAGCGAGACATTCATGCGCCACATCCTCTCGGGTCGGATAATGCATTACTAATGCCACATGTAATCAAAAATTAATCCACTTGATTTGATGCGGGATGCATTAGTCTTTAAACCTGATTTATGCTGATTGCTCTCAACCCGCGACTTGAGGTTTTTCCTCTGCGAGTGGCTTTGCACAGTAGAGAGCGTCTGCCCGGGACGTCTTTTAGCTTTTTTTTTTTCGGTTTCCAAATAGACCTAAAGTGCGCTCTCATCTGGGAAGCCATTGACCGGGGATGAGGAGGCGCGTTCGAAGCGCTCTAGAAGGAGATCGGGTGGCGAGATGGGTTGCAAGTTGACCTCGAATCTGAGTGTGAAGAGGAGACGAGTAGGCAGAACACACACAGAGGGAAAAGAGGGGGGGTTGTGTGTTCACTGTGGCGGGAATGAATAAAAAATCCCTAATTATAAGGGGAGTAAGAGGCACGTTTCTTCCCGCTGGTGGCTTTTCTGCAGAATATGAAAATGATGAAAACGCACAACGATATAGATTTTTACCGCGTGCTCAGCAGCACCTCAAAGTCTCGGCAGCGAGAACGTTTTGACGAAGAGCCAAAAGGTCCAAATTATAACGCGCGTCGATTTTACAACGTGCGGCATGTGGGTGTTTGACAAAACAGCTGATTTTAATAGCGGGGACATAGGAAACACTCAACATCAGTGCTTTGCGTTGTCATGGCGATCACCTCCCAGGGGTCGCCCATAATGGATGGCTGTCCAAATAATTTTTTCCATTTTGTCGTCCATTCTTATCCTTCATGTTGTTGTTGTTGTTCTCTCTGCTGTCTATTTATTTGTGGATGTCTTTGGCTATCTTTTAATCGTCTCCTAATTGTCTCTCTGTTTATATTTCTATCATTTTTATTGATACTATAACCGTTACGCTGCCGTGACGAAAAGAATTTCCCCTATTGGGATCAATAAAGTTTATCTTGGGGTAACGATTAGCGGACTGCAATGAACTTCAGCGTGAATTCAAAGCAGCGGATCGGGTTTGTGAGTTCCTCTCGCTTCTGTCCTTGAGTCCAGAGAGTCTCCTCAACTTTGCCCTTTGACCAGATGGCGGCAGGAAATAAGCGTTCAGACAGCAGAGGTGGTTTTGAGCGAGGGAGGAAATCCTGCCGCCCTCCGCCGACTGGAAGCCGTCACCCAGGGATGAACCCCCCGCAACAGGAAGGATGTGTTAAAGCCGGTCGCATCCCCCGCTTCTGCGCTTCCAGGCAGAAAAAGGACGGCCCGCATTCGCGCAACACCGAAAGACTCGCGACGGCTCAATTACGAGCTCTTTACACGTCAAGGGGAAAAAGCAGAAGTAGGACACGTTCCGCGGAGGGATGAAATTGAAATGGCGAATCCGGTGGGGTGGATGAGCAGAGCGACCGCTCGTCCGTCGCATTTGGGAGGGAAAAGGTGAAAGGCCTCTCGGCTTCTGGAGCGTACGACCGCTCAATCAGGTCACGTGAAGTCGGTCAGGAGAACCGCAGACGTTTCCTCCGACGGCGGGGCTAATCTGTCAGACGTGCGCCCCGGAAAAACCCCCCGGGGAGGCAGACGGTCCGAACATCGCCGCGGCGTTCACTGCAAGCTTCCGTCGGATTATTAGTTAACCTTTGTCCCGAGGCGAACAAACGCGCATCGTAGGGACACAAATAAACAAATGTTTTCTTTCGGGTTTCGACGGTTTTCAATATTCAGTCGGACTCTCAATCTCAGACATTATGCACACGACCTACTTCTGCACTTGTAGCACAGAAAATATTCAAATCAGGGTTTTACTACGTGTGCTGACAACTTCGCATCCATCGGCTTTGTATGTCAAAGCAGCGAGAGGGAGCGAGGGGAGGAAAGAGCCGCCGTCTGGAAACATTCGCTCCGTGTTTTAAAGTTGACGAAAAAGAAGGAAATCGAACTTAAACGTGTGGTTCGCTTGTTGCTGTCCACAAAGAAGGCCCATCCTTCACCCATCACCAACTATCTGGGAAAACAAACAGGGCATGGGTGTGTGTTCCCAAAAAGCCCATCTCGTCTCTGGGCATTTACACCTAACACCCTCTCCTCGGCGTGTTCACCCCGGACCGACTCTGACCGTTCCATCTCGCCTTGACGTAAGGGTTCATATTTCGGCACCGGACCGGATCACGCCGGATCGCGGGGGTCCGGAGGATTGCGTCATCCCCCGGCCTTCAAATACTAAAAGAGCACGTATTGTTTCAAGAGCGCAGGACGGCTGAGGAGTGTGTGAATGACGAGTTGCTCGCACTTAATCTTATAAAAGTCGAGCGAACACACTTCTCTCTACGGTCGGATCATTTTGAATAATCCCATTACTTGCAGTATAATTCTGCAGCAATAGAAGCGTTACATCGTTCACATTTTTAAAACAAATAGAAATAGATTATGAAATATTCTAAGACCTCACCCATAATGAAAACAGAAAATAAAGTTTAATTTCAGCCATACCCTCCCAACCAAGTGTTTGTGTTTTGTCTGGGGAATTTCTTTTCTGGGATTAGGAGGAAAAAAAATAACCCTTTAGAATAAACACAAGGATTCATTAATAGGAGTTTTTTTTTTTTTCCACGACTGACCATTGGTGTAACGCACACAGGAAGAGCTCCCCCTCCTCCTCCTCCACCTCCTCCCTTCCTTTCACCCTCACCCAGAGGAGGGGGGGGCAGGAATGCTATAATCAAAACCACGTGTGTTGTAGAAATAAGCTGTGTGTGTGTGTGTGTGTGTGTGTGTGTGTGTTCTTTACTGCATTCTTCTTAACCTGCTGGTGCTCCGCGCTTACGTAACAGGATTTTCTCAAAATGCCCTTTTCATGCAGAATACAGGTAAAGTTTTCAGACGAGGGTCAATCATTGGGACGGCGGCTGCTTTATGGGCTGAATGCGTCATTTGATATTATAGCTCCCTTTTTCACAAAGTCTCACTGATATTCTGGGTTTGATTTGCACCTGAAAGGGAACTTACTTTTTAGCAGCTTGTCTTTTCTTTTCACAAGTGCGGCACGAGTTGTAAAATCCACACGGAAAGTTCTCATTCGCGACGAGGTGTCAAACCAGCAACAAATCATGTTATAATTAGCTCGTTCATTTTCGCTGTTGTCACATTTGGTCAGAATTTGGAGATTTGAGTGTCGGAAAAAGAAAGGCACTAAAACTGAACCTGGACGGAGGTTTCCTGGATGGAGGTCCCTCCTGCTGCGGCACCAAGAGGACAAAATGAGAAGCATGCATCGCAGGAAACTCTTTTCTTACAAACTTTTAGCGATAATAATGAAACAGAATCCTTTAATTGTTCTTGCACGGCTATTGCTACTCCTACTACAATACCTATTACATATGTACAGGCTGGACGATTACCACTTTTATCACCACTACCGCTATCGCTATTCTTATTCTATTCATTATTTTTAGTTATTAGCGTATTCTCCTGCCATTTTATTGTGTATTTTTATTTCCTTGTGAAATAAAAAAAAGACAGATCATTGTTTTTTTTTTATATATAGATAATTAAAGAATAAAGAATTTAGTATACATTTCCTTGTGAAATAAAAAAGACAGTTCATTTATTGTTATATATTAATATAAAAAGGATAAGTAATTTATCATAAAGAATAAGACAAAGAATTTCCCCTCTGTGGTCAATAAAGCATATCTTATCTAATATAGTGATTCTTGAAAATAATCCCAGACCAGCAGTTCGCTGACACACCTGTGTAAACATGAATCCTCAGTAAGTAAAAATATCCATTGATCATATTATTATTACTGTTGTTGTTATTGTTGTTTTTATCATTAGTAGTCATATGTCTGTGGAGGTTCTCAGTCATCCAGGTCACGGTCACATCGCTATTGATAATGACGGTGTGTAAAATGACACTATAATCCCTAATATATTCACAAGCAACTTGTAATACTGTGAAGTAATAGTTTGAGCATCAAATAACTTAAAAAAGGGCGTCTGCACTTGCTTAAAGATGAATACAGATTCAAAAAAATATATGGAAAATGAAATTATTATTAGCACTTTTTAAATACATCATTGTTTGCAGCAAGGCAGATATAATTGTTGATTCCAACTGTTGATATCGATACGCAGTTGTCTGCAAGAATCCAAAACAAACCATCTGCAGGTTTGAAAATAAACACACGGTCCTGAGGTGGACCCTTCCTCCCTCCCTCCCTCACACACACACACACACACACACACACACACACACACACACACTGCAGAATGCATCCATGTCAACACTCAAGTCACCCCACGGTGGCCTGGAGTCACGTGAGGATTGATCGGCGTGGAGCGCTGACGCGCAGCGGAGCTGGGATGTGATTAATAAATACCATCAAGTTACCCCAAACACAAAACCTCATCCTGTTTTGGAGTTTCAAAATAAAACAAAATAAACGCTCCGTGTATACCCGACGACGGCTTGATGCTTTTATTTTTGAAAAAACAACCCTCACTTCCGGTGGTGTTCTAGCTGTGCTACAGTAGCTTGACGCAGCCGCGTCAACTACTCTCCCGACACTAGTGGAGTGAAGGCGTATTTGGAGGGATAAGGACGGCACCGCCGGCCGCCGTGGAGCAACAGCCGCCGCCGCCGCCTCACGGACCGAGGGACGACCGGAGGGGGGGGTCCTGCGAACCGTCACCGAGGCGTAAATGGCCAAAATAGACCCCGACATAAGACGCTGCCCGTGAGACAACCTGTGCACCACATGCGTCCTGGGAATTAGGAGCCGCGGCTGCAGCAGAATAACGTCCTCTTCGCACAGCGGAAGTTTCTGTGACTGGATTTTTTTTTATTTTTTATTTTTTTGGGGGGAGGAAAGAGGGGGGGGTGATTCACAGGCTGCTAGCATGGACGAGGATAACCAAGGTATGATTCGTTCTGTGCAACCCATTTCAGTGCTACCCGCCAATACAGGAGCATGACATTGTAACCAGCTGCTTGTCAAAACAAGGAACTATAACAATAATAATTATAATAATTAACCATCAAAAAAAAAATCTCAAGCTTGGGATCATGAAAGTACACATTATCTCATCTAATAATAATAATAATAATAATAATAATAATCATCATCATCATCATCATCATCATCATCATCATCATCATAGAAAAAAAAAATACTGATAGTAATAGTAGTCATTGTAATAGACTTTTCCTGGAGTTTTCAATCCTTAATACTCGTCAACAATAATATTATTGGGTCCAGTCCCATATCTGAAATGCACTGGGGGGAGGGAGGGGGGAGCCCACAAGTGACCCCCAACCTGGTGACATGATGTCAGTGGGAATTGTCTCTTAAAAAATATGCAAGGTTGACCTACATTAGGAGGATGATCAAGATACTCACCAATATTGTCCGTCTTGAGCGGAGCCTCAGGAGAGCAGCAGTAGCAGCAGAGACCTCCCGTTTCTGCCAGTCAGCTGTGGGCTCCTCCGTCCCGCTGATCCTGTAATACTGGGTTATTATGCGTGCATTGTGGAGCCGCTCCTCGGTCTGCAGGACTCACCTCCCTCCAGTTCACCAAGTTTGCTAAAGTTCTCACCGCCCAGGTGGAGAAACCAACATGCAGGTTGTGTCACTCACACACTCTCCTCTTGCAGCGCTGCATGGTATGGCTATTCACCGGCGTTTGGCGTGCATAGAGCTGTCATTGTGCTGTGCGCGGCCTCCGGCGCCGCCAAACACAACCAGAGCCTTACAGAGGGATATATGGTCCACACACATTCATGGATGTTCACGCGTATTCGTGCGGTCCAGTAACAAGCACCCCACGCTCGGTTTTAGCGTGGGGTGCACTCTCAACAGATTTCTGCTTGTCATTAGAACGCGTTGCACTTTCTCAGGCACCCACACATCCGCCCACCGGACGCTTTACGAGCGGCAAAACAAAGCGGAAAGAGGAAACGAGTGTTCGTCGGCGCGTGACGTGCCGGGCATCGGAGAGGCTGGAGACCTGGCGGTTGGATCTTGGGAGTAGACGGAGAAGGGGGGCGGAAATGGAAAAAAGAAAGCGAGGGTGAAATAGTTGCAGTGATGGAGAGATGTCTGGGAGGGAAGGAAAAGGGCAGGATGGATGATGTGCGGATTAAATATTGCGGGGGCAGCGAGAAGCGCCGGACAAAAGTGGAAAAATTGCCAAAGAAGGATGAGCGTCCGGAGTGGCGGCAGAGGAGATATTCCTGCTGCGCTAACTATCCATACCTGCCTGTCACAAAGATTCACTTTTCATTTCTTTCCATTCTCTGCTCATGTTTTCCACATTTTTACCTGCTTGGCGAATTCACCGCTGAGCTGGAAGCGGATGCAGATTCCTCACGTGCCTATTTTGCTTTTTCTCTCTTTTCCTTTTACATCTTTTTCTTCCCATTTGTTGCTGTTTTTTTTTAATTTCCTTTTTCCCCCTCATTGTTTTTACTTTTCCGCCGCCCCGGGTGAGAATAAAGACGCCGGTCTGTGCGCAGTTGGTCGTACAGTTCGGAGCCGGGAGAAAATGGGTCCATAGTAATCCATCGGACGCGCATGACCATCAGCAACAAGACGCAACACTGGCTCGCTGAACAACAGTAAACAAGGACCCGCAACGCTTTTCCCCGGTCCAGCTTACTGTCACACATTCTCAGTTTGCACGACCGACCCCGACAATGTACCGCATGTGCCCGTTTTTCTGAGTGGAATGATTGTAAGATAGTGAATCGTCACACCGAGCGCGCCCATTACTTAAACGTCCATATGGCATGAATCAGAGCATTTAACGGCAGACACTGCCGTCACAGTTCGCCTGGTGCAGACTCGAGGATACGGCCGCTCTGTTTACGCACGGGGTGAAACGGGCGCTTAGAGTTGGAAAGGTTTTGCGTGTGGTCTGCGGGGTTGCGGCGCGCCGCCGCACAACTCAAGCGAGGAGAGACGCGCACGACGCCCCGAGCTTTGAGACTTTTGAGTCCTGCTTACGTTCACAGTTTGCCTTTTGGTCTTCGGAGTGGATTTGCAGATGCCGTCCCGCTTTTTTTTCTTTCGACAAATCATGCCTTGAAAGCACCTTGTTCACCTAGACTGCAAATATGTACATAAAATGCAGGAATCTGGAGGGATGTTTACACTGAGCTTCCAGGAGTCCGGTTCAGCGCTCTGTGTGTGTGTGTGTGTGTGTGTGTGTGTGTGTGTGTGTGTGTGGGAAGCTCAGGGCCTCGCAGGATGTCATGGAGAAGCAAAAGCATGGCCTCATTACATTCCTCCAGCAAGTCTGGTAAAGTTTGTATATTTTGTCTGTAATAGAGCGAGGGTTTGTCGCGGAATATCAAACGCTGATAAAAATCAAACCTTCGTCTCGCAACACGGATGGGATGTTCCCTCATTCTCGGAAAAGAAAAGATGGCGCTCACCTGGCGTGGGTCTGGGCGGAGGCCTCGTTCTCTTTCTCATTTGTCAAACCGATGTTGACCGACACGTCCGGTTCTGAACGTGCACCGACCGCAGGACAGACCCAGATGCCGTTTTCGTCACTGGCCGTCTCGCGGTTGAGAGAAAGAGAAAGTAGCGCACAGACGAAGCCGAGACAGCTGGGATCGCTCAACTCCCATGCAAAGGAGTCGTAACACTCCAGCCTTACTGATGTTCATCGGACCTCGTATCCTGCCCTTTCTGTTTCCCATAAAAGCTCCCCAAGGCACGGCCGCTCAGCACCTCCGGGACCGCAGGTAGCTAACATCAAAATCCCAACATCTTGCCTTACGCTGGACTCCGCGGTCACCCCTGGAATCATCAACGGGAGGTCACGTTCCCCTTGGTGTCTTCTCTGAGTGCAGTTATTTTCTGCTTGGAAGAGTAGATAATGAAGCGACCGTGTGTGTGTGTGTGTGTGTGTTTGAGTGATTTCCTGCACGCGTCTGTTTGGAGGAGTCGATAGCAAAAAACGGAGAAGACGCCTCTGTGTGTGACCGGGTGTCTGCATGCAGGCCTCCCAGGACATAAGCACATTATGTTTACCCAAAACAGCCTGCAGCCAGCGAGGCTGCACGCGGCAGACAAGCCGGACCGACCCAAATACGAGTCGACTTTCCGGACTGGACACTTTTTCTATCACTAAAAACCCATTGGAGTGGACGTGAGTCATACGTGCAAATCCTCTCGGAGCTCGGCTCTGTTTTTCTTTGCCTTATTTGAAAAGGGGCCCGAAGAAGTTTTGAGCGGGCGTATTGTTTTTTTTTTTTTTTTTTTTTGTCTGGAACAGAGCAGGAAAAGCACTCAGCGATTTTCAAGAGAGGATCCAGTTTCTTTGTCGTCTGGCAAACAATGCGGTGCGTTTCAGGTCCGCCGGTGAACGCGGGACATGCAGGATCTGAAAGGGAGACGCAAGTTAGAGTCTCCGCAACTCCCTCCCTCCATCAGGATTTTATACATATCAAATCTATGAATCCTGCTCACCAAGCAGAGAAACCGGAGGGTATAAGAACTGCTGACGGCTCAGGCTTCGCTCCACTCGCCGGTAAAGTCGCGTCGGACCCTCGGACGACGGCTGCCGCGCCGCCGATAAGAAAGACGGAACGGATCTCTCATCGTCCGGTAGCCTGGAAATCGGCGTTTACGTTTTGCCTCGGCGGCGATCCGGGCCGGCAGCTTCCAGAAATGATTGCGTCTGTGCTGGAGGAAGTTCAGGCCTATCGGAAAGGGAAGAGCGAGCGGAGCTGAGTGAACAGGAAAAGGGAGGGCCGGAACAATTATATAACCCCCTCAAAGATTGTTTGACCTGCTGAAGGTGCAGGAAAAAGGTGCATCCCGCTCCGAGTGCCAGTACATCCAGTGCTTCACACTCTGAAAACACAACACACACACACTCTCCCTGGTGTGTATTTTCCTGAGTTTCATGTGCAGCCGGCGTACGAGGGATTGTTTTCTACAGATGCCGCACATTCTTACGGAAAACTTGCCCCCCGCTCGGTTTTCCCAGCGTTAATCCCCATCCCGGGTTTTTGCCTCGATCAGTTCAGGTCTAAAGTCGCGTAAAGACGGCCAAAGCGTCGATTATGCAATTTCTACGTAAATCTATTCCAAATATATTGAACCCTCGCTACTTCACGGTTTTTTTTTTTGGAATTGGTTTTTCGCGACTGATCGTTCTTTCTTTTTTTTTTTTTGTAATATTTGAACATTTTTCTCGTGATGAAATAGCCATATCTAAAAAAAAAAAAACAATAAAAATATAGTAAAATTCAACAAAAAATCCTTTTATGAAATAAATAAAAACACGAGATCTTCTTTGCGAAGCAAAGATATCCAGCATTGTGAACTCTCGCTCCGAACATTGCACCCACGCAACATCTCGTACCGAGTAACACTGGCTTGTTGATTAATGCAGAGAAACAAATGTTCGTGTAAGTGTGAATCCTGTCCACTTTGTTGATAATATAAGAGGTTTGTAAAAGGTTGAGTGAGGTTCGCTGATGGTTCATATATCTGGAAATACCATCAAAAATACCTGTGAAAAGTGAGGGTTCCCTGTATACGTAAAAAAGCAGTTCACTGCGCTTCCTTTCTTCAGCTCGGATCTGTAGTTGGTAATTTACCATTTATCTTCCTCTCCAGGGGGAACAATTTATTGAGATATTTTTTCCCAGGAAGATACTAAGTGCAGGTAAAGCCTGCACTCAAGTGTGCCTTTGAGTTCGGCACTTGAGTCCACTTTGTTTCCCCGACTTCTCCACTCCATGCTGTTCCTGTGTGTGTGTGTGTGTGTGTGTGTGTGTGTGTGTGTGTCCGGCCTCTATCCTCTTGTCCGCCACCTGCTGCTTGATGCGATGCCGTAGACAGCGTTTGTAACGCTTAAACTCAAGGGATCAACGTGTCACTTAAACTACTTCAGCATGTCCTCAACCTTTAAACCTTGTGTGTGTGTGTGTGTGTGTGTGCGTCCTATGTTTCCAAATTCATGCAGAATTCATTATCAGGATACGAGCCGTGACTCCGGTGCCGGTTGTAGCTGTCACATGATCTTTCCCTCTTGTCTTCAACGGCTCGGCAACGGTGCAAGACTCAAGAGCGACCTGTCAGTGTGTGTACCGGCCTGGTGTGTGAGTGCGCACGTGTGTGTGTGTGTGTGTGTGTGTGCGTGAGTGTTTGTACAGGATGTCACTTCGCATACGTTGAGGAGAGGGGGATGGAGATGGAGTCTCGCGGAAGTGGCACAGATTCCAGCAGCGAGCGGTTTGGGGAAGCAGTGAGAGTGTGTGGAGTCAGATGCTCAATGTAGGTTAGTGGCGCGAGGCTTCGGCTCACACGCCGGCGCCGCCGATCTTCCTCCTTTTTATTATTTCGCTTGTCGGCGCGAGTGTGTGTGTGTGTTGGAAAGCACGCGGCGGATTAGCGTGGGACGCATAGACAAATGAGGAAGATCAAGTGCAAGTGCGGAGGCAGTGGATGATAGTCGGTGGATTATAGGTCAGGGGTTTGGGGTCGCTCGCTTCTCAACTTGCGGTGCTGGAAAAACCCACGCACACACACACACACACACACACACACACACACACATACACAACGTGCACGAATAAGATGGTTGGGTGTCAGCGGGTGTTTAGTCATCGGGTATTAATGGTTTTCAAATGTGCCGTCTAAAAGGAATGGCCTTCACTGTGGAGACCACGGGTACAGCCTCCTGTATGAAGCATCGATAACTCCCGCAGGTGTAGCGGCAGCCTGGAACATGCAAACACACACACACACACACACACACACACACACACACACACACACACACGCCTGCCGCACAGCGATACCCTTTCTCCGCTCGTCAACATCCTTCATCTGTATCCCATAACTCATAACGCGTCAATGCCACCGCTTCCGGAGACGATGATGTCGTGTGATTGATAATCCGGCGCCGCGCTGAGTGGGTCACGACCGCCGTAACACACACACACACACACACACACACACACACACACACACACAGTAATGCGGCCCGAGGGCATGGAAGAGGGTGTGTAATACACAGTGGGCACAGATTCCTCCACACATGTATTTAATCTCTTGACTGACCTCTTGTCACGTCACACTTCTGTCGTCCTCTCTCTTATTTTTGCTTCTCCTGTAAGATGTCCAGAGGAGCTCCAGCAATAATCTGGTCATGAATAAACATCTTGTTCTCCCCCCGAGGGCAGCGCTTTCAGCACGTCCGCGCGTGTAAAGCGACTTTTTGACCCAATAATGTGTGCGCGATCGGACGTTTTGCAAACATTGCATTGCAGGACAGAGGGAGTACAAACCCTGTCCAGGCGCCCGACGCTCGATTTCACTTCCGAATCTGCAAACGGCACGTCGACGAAGCTCCTTGTAGTTTTCATAACGGAGAGGCAAACGTTTTTCCTCTCCGAGGAGCCGACGCGAGAGTGTTTTCGTCAGATTTGCGACGAGACTCGCCCGACGTGGAAAAGTCTTTAACCGGGAAATCTGGTTCATGGCTTGAATTGCGCTGTTGATGAACCTGCGTCCACTCCGCCTTCCTGCTGTGTGGGATCACCGGAAGCACGAGTGGACTCAAAGTTGGCGGCGTGAAGGTTTCTTAATCTTCCTGCTGTCCTTTGTGCTGCTTTTTTTTTTTCCCCAGAGTCAAGGCCTGAGCTTAACTCCGAGCCAGCCGGCGCCGCTGCCTCTTGTCAGCCTCTTACAAGCTATGTTTGACTGCTCGGGCCTCGGCACCAGACCGTGGGCTGGTTAGACACTACAGTTATTTCCTGTGTGAGTCACTCAGGACTGTGGGGGTCCTCGGACTTAAGAGAGGGGTAGGGAGTTTCTGGAGGACTTGATAAGACACATAAGATCAGGGTGTCTGAAGTTCCCCTCAGACAGTCGGATGGCATTAAACGTGAAAGCAGGACCTTGTAGAAGTAGAAAAGCTTCTTGAGAAAGTGCTTGAATATCTTTGCAGAGGAAAAAGTCCAGCTCTGGGAACAGTCGTGGAAGCTGCGATGGTGGAGTGTTTCATCATCTAAGGTGGGGTGGAGTTGCAAACAGCTCCAAGTGGACACTTCCTCGGGACGGCTGTGACTGTGTTTGTACGATTTTTTTTTTTTCCTGCAAGCATGTGAGCTTAAAACGAGGACGATCCTCTGTGGACACCACCGACCATCTCACTCTCAGGAGGGAATTTTTCTGATCATTAGTTCTTTCCGATGCTCTTCGGGCTACAAACACTGACAATGACCAAAAGACAGGAAGCAGAGCTGGAGCTCCCAGAGATGAAGACGTTGAGGTTCTCTTTGGGAGTGACCAAGACGGATAGGATCAGGAATGAGTCCATCAGAGGGACGGCACGTGTTAGATGTTTTGGAGAGAAGGTCAGAGAAGCCAGACTGAGATGGTTCGGACAGTGAATATATTGGTAGACGGATGCTGGAATTGGAGGTCTAGAGGAAGACCAAAGAGATGATTGATGGACGTCCAGAAAGAGGATATGGAGTTTGCTGGTGTGAGACAGGAGGATCCAGAGAACAGGATTAGATGGAGAAGGTGGATTCCCTGTGGAGACCCCTGAAGGGAAAAGCCCAAAGCAGAAGAAGAATTTGTCACAGGGGTGCAGGACATGTATGACCGTTTCAAAGTAGTGACTGAGATGGTTTGGACATGAACACTCCCCTGTTCATGTCTAAACCATGGTGAAGATCTGGGTAGAAGGTTGCTGAAGGTGGAGCTGCCAGGCAGGAGGTCTAGAGGAAGACCAAAAAGAAGATATATGGATGTCGTGAGAGAGGATATAAAGTTAGTAGGTGTGAGAGAGGAGGATCCAGAGAATAGGGCTAGATGGAGAAGGTGGATTCTCTGTGGAGACACCTGAAGGGAAAAGCCTAAAGGAGAAGAAGAAGTAGAATTTCACTATTTCTTTCAAGGAAGAATATTCACATGATGTGAACCAGTGTGAATAAAAACATTTAAGTGTTACCATCACACTGTATAAAAGCAGTGGGACACTGCGGTCCAAGAAGTATGAATGACCAGCAGTTGCTTGGTCCCTTCACTGCCAGAAGAAGCAGATGTGTGTGTGAAAGTGGGGGAGGAGCGGCGGGAAGAACAACAAGACCATTCAAACAAAAAGTTTTTTTTGTGCAACTTAATCAGCGACTTCGAGTCGACACACATGGACGCACAGAAATGGGAGTAGGCGCTATTGTGTAACAGTCATATCCCGAGCCTATTAAGAAAGCTCTTGTCTAGACATGGTGTGAAATTATTTAGAACGTTGAGTACGGGGACGTGTTGGACGGGTGGGTGGGGTTTTCAAACGGCTTACATATTGCATGTGGATTAGATGGCGGGCCGTCGAGTCCGACGTCTCCCCTTTCAAAGGCCGCCTCGGAAAGGGGAAGTGAAGAGAAAACAAAATGCAAAAACCCGCACGGCGCGGAGACGAGGCGGAAAGGTAAGATCGGGATAAGATAAGGAAAGGTCGCCGCCGTCGTCTGACAGACGCCGTTAGTGGTTTACAGCAGCTACGCGTGCGAAATACGCGCGAAGGCGGACGATTTCCCTTCGCCGCCGCCGTCGTAATGAGCCGAGGGCAAGGAAGCAGGAGTACCGTTTGCAAAGCTGGCAGAGGATATTGTCTGACAAGGCTGACATTCGACGGCTAAAGACTGAACCAATCAGAGCGGCCGACTCTTTAATCAAAAGGAAAGAGGGAACGTTTCTCTCCGAGCGAAATTTGGCAAAAGCCCGTCCATGAATAAATGACTGCGACAAGTCGTTCTGTGAAGTTACTGTCTTCAAGTTCTGCTTCAAGGGATTGTGTTAGCGGATCTACGGCGCTTTGAAGAATCAAACAGCCATGTTATGTTTGATGTAACCTCGGATTTATCTTTGTAATCTAACTTTCATGAAGGGGTATTGTGGATGTTTTTCGGTGAGATGGCGGCTAACAACAAGTGAGCGATGCCCGCTCGGAAAGGGGAACGTATGCGTTTATTCTTGATTCACGGGACGTGGACCTTTCTGGGACACTGGTCCAGGCGCCGCCACAGCGCCTGTTACGCCGCCTCGCTGCAACACGCCGTTGGATTCCGATGAATGAACGGTTGCGTTTCTCTAGTTGTGATTGACTTTCTCACCCGATGAAATCCGGGATAGTACAGATACTGAGTGAATGAATGAATGAATATTAATGACAAATAACCACCAACTGTAGGTTGCACTTTTTTTCATGGCTGGTCCTGCGACTTATACTCAGGAGCGACTTATATATTAGAATATCTACGGTAATTTAAACTTATTTTAGTTATTTTCACGCTATCAGTGCGCTTTAGCCTTGGGTGCCAGTATGCACCTGCACCATGCAAAATTTTAAATTTAAACGTCAACAACCGATAAAGACTGAACACCCAAGGGGAACATCATATTCTGCAGATCACAAGCCGCAAGTAGTGAAATATGCAGCTGAAAACGCTAATGGAGCAGCAGAACGAAAGTTTAAAGGAAGAAACTTGTGAGGGACCGGCCAAGACGTCGCCATGATGATGAATGTAAACAACTTTACAGGAGGATCTTCTTGGTGTTACCATTTTATGCTACGCAACCACGGACAACCACGTCCCACAAACAGCCACGCAGAAGAGGAAGTGGCGCGCCGCCTACCTTCTTCCTCCGCCGAGTTGCTTGGAAGGGAGGATGAAAAATTCAACAGATTTAGTGATTTGGAGTGAGATCAAGAGTTTGGTAAACTTTTATGATTTGTTGTTTATGCTGTAGTTATCTGAACAGCTGTTAATATGTTGCGTTAACAAAGCAGACACCTGTTCAGCCTCTCGTTCTCCGTTATTACTATTGTAATGACCCTATTTAGATGAATATTCAGAGTTCTGTGATTTCCTACTGGCTGTGAATGTGTTTTGGAATAAGAGAGAGCGAAGAGACGGAGAAGATTAAGTGAAGCCGCCGTTGCTTTTATTGTGATAATTGTTGTAATAAAGATAAGGTTTAACCCGGTTTAAACGGTCATGGTTGGGTTCGTCCGCTCGGACATCAGGCTGTAACTTGCCTTTCAAGGCGAATGGCTGTTCTTGGTCTCTGATTTCATCAAATAAACCCCCCTGGCCTAAAATGCGACATATAGTCCAGTGCCACTTACATTATGTCTTTTTTCTGGTGCGACTTATACTCTGCAAAATTCGGTACTTTCCGTTTTCAAATATACTTCTAGCTCCAAACACGTCTGAATATCAGGCCACGATAATCTACCAACATCTACCAGTGGCTTCCACCTGCGTTCCCCGCGAGCGCGCAGATGTTAACATACTCGCTATCTACCATCTCCCTCTCCAGATGCAGAGGCGAGGACTTTGCGCTGCTCCTCTGCTGCAGCCTGGGCTTCCGATTATCACAGACTTCTGCTAAACACCCGACGCTTATCTGTCGTCATCTTCCTGTTTTGTTGACCTACTTTTAGTCGCTCATTCATAACTACCTCCCGGAATATGACAACGTGTCATCGATATTCGAGCCAAAGCTGCCGCAGATTGTAAAGAGAAGTCGGAGATGTTTCTAATGTATGCGGCGCTGAGGTTGGTATGTCTGGAAAAGTGACCCAGTAAAGGGGACAGAAAGCACTACCCACTTCCACTTCGGCCTCATAAATGTTGCAGCCGATGCTCGGAGAGTTTAAGACGAGCCGCTGAAATCTCCGCGAGCGTCCAGAGATCTCTGCGAAACGAAGACGTTCCCCTCCGGGTCGGTCGGGGTTCCTCATCCGAGCCCGGATCAGGGATCGCATCGGAACGTGAGCTTTTTCCTTGCTAACACTGTCATCTTTCAAGAGGCAGGAACTGTCAAATAGACCGGCGGTGTGTACTTCAACGCGCACGCGCGTGTGTGTGTGTGTGTGTTTGTTTAAGCGTGATTGAGAAGTTGCAATCCGACAGAGTGAAAAACAATTACAACACACCTACTCGTCACAGCTGCAGCTCACATTAGAGGGGGGAAGAAGCGAAGAAGCTGTTGCGAGAGTCTGCTCGGGCTCGGTCCAGACACCTCGGCGGATGGCGTGTCAGTCAACATGAGAAGCAGACGGTGGGAAAAGCATTATGGCATGTGTTTTAGGAAGGAACTAAGAAGAAAAAGAAGAAGACGGTGGATGTGTCATGTGAAATGATCCTTTGAAATGAGGCGTAGGTGATTTACAACGGACTCTTCTCTGCCAAAAGTTCAGCGCCGGCTGCGTCTCCGACGTGTAGAAGTGCTTGTTAATTGTGCTGGGACGGGAACGCACCCGTGTTGTTTACGCGGTCGCTATTGAAACAGCAAAAAGACCGGCCCTGTGGTCCAGATGGAGGCGGAGGCCCGCTCTGCTGACCCGCTGCAGGCCTGGACCGACGCAGGAAGGCTCTGCTTGCCAGTTGGCTGCCGGTCCTTCGCAAAAACATGTCAGTTAACTGAAGAGTTGAAGATTGTGGTCGGGGGTGGAGGTTTGTGTGTCTCTTTACGGAGCTCTGTGAAGGAGAGCTGGGATTTACTCAAACCAGCTCGTAATCCTGCAAGTGACATACCGGTAGATTAAGAATGGAGGGATATTGTTTTGCGTGTATGCAAATTTGGAAAAGAAAAAACGGTTGTATCGTATTAATACTTTATCATCCAACCCCCTCTTATGTCCATAAGAACTGATAGTATGAAGGGAAATAGTTCAGCTTGACTATAAAACAGTCAACAGTGTCAAACTCACGGGCCGTGGGCCAAATGTGGCCCGCCACTTCACTTTATGCGGCCCGCGAGAAAGTCTTAAAACAGCATCCCGCCGTTAGATGGCCGTGTATCCACATCGATGCTACTTTCAACAAGTGGAATTGAGAAATATAAATGATCCCTAAATGTCTAGGAAGAGAAAAGTTGATGCAGATGGAAGGCTGTTTCTGGAAAGATGGGAAGGCTAATACATGTTTAAGTAATACATGTAAGGAGAAAAAGTGGTACGTCTTCTGTGTTACGAGGCAGCGAAGGTTGTCAACAAGTTCAATCTACGTCAACATTTTGACACCAAACACGGAGCTAAGTATGCTAAAGTTTGCCCTCTGGAAAGACAACAAATTGTCCAAGAATTAAAAACCAAACCACGATGGCAGCAGAATGCAGCGGTGAAAGCTAGCTTTGGAGCAGAGCAACTAGTAAATGTCATTTTTTCTTACATCTATGCAAATGCATATGTAACATTTTGGATTTGACTAAGTTATTTAGCATTAAGGAGTAGTTACATGCATTTTACATTATACTTGGTAACATTTATACTGTTACCATTCCATTTGGCCCTTTTATGGGCAACCATGATGCCGATGTGACCCTCCGTGAAAATAAATTTGACACCCCTGTTGTAGAGGAAAGAAACCATGACGGACTTGCAGCATCTGTGTGAGTTCATGTATTATTTTGAGCGTCTCTGCAGTTCCCTCGCCGCCGGACATAAAAGTAATATCTTTCTCCTGAATGCTTGTTTTCTGGCCGAAGCGGGAGCAATTCCCACTTCCTGCGTCCGTAATTAAGATATCTGAAAGTTTGGCCGGATTCGAGAGCAGGCCAGGTCATGAGATCAATAATTGAGTCATGAGTTTTACACTGTGACCCACGACAGTCGTCGGAATCCTCAGAAAAAAAAGACTAGTGTGTTTAAAGAAACCCTGCTGATTCCAGGCAAAATGAGAACAGTAACCTCGGTACCTGCAGCTCAGGAAAAAAAAAAACTCGTTTCATGGACGCTAAAGTTGCGGATCAGCATTTTCCATGACGCTGCGAGCTGCTTTCAGATGTACGGTACCTCTATGACACAAATAATTTTCCCTACGACAGCACAGCGGAAGTCGCCGCTGACTTTGTGCCGCTCGGCACAAACCCAAAGGTTCCCGCCGACCCTCCGCCGACGGCCCTTCCTGTTCCTGTAATTTTTCTCGCCATCTCTGCGAGGAAACCCGCGATGTAAAAGTACGTCGAAATGCGGCATCTCAGGAAGGAGCTGGTATTTCTAAGTACACGTCTGGACTATTCAGCACACTTGAAAGCGGAGGTTACGTTCCGAAAAGAACCCGTGATAGGCAAAATCTGTGAATTAGAAACCTTCATTTTTTATTATTATACAATTAAATACTCTATTATACATTGAAAAGAAAGAACAAACCATTTTACAGGCTCAATCAGTACTGTACTTTAGAAACGTTTTTTTCAACAAATAACTTCTGTACTGTCAAATAATAATTTTAATCATCATTGTGAACAAAAGGCTTCAAATTGCGGAGATTAGCACCCGCCCACCGTGACCCGAGCAATTGGATTAAACGGGAGAAAATTAAAAATGATTATGAAAAAAATTGCGGACAGTCGCAACCCTTTTTGCATCCTTATTAAAACTTATCGCTGCTGTCGTCCTTTTGTTTTTTTCTTCCTTCTTTATGGAACGAACAGAAGATTCATTCATTCCGCAATGCCGACCTACAGCCGCATAGCTTTTAGCTTCCCTTAGCATGTCCAGAAGTTTAACTTTACCTGCCATAGATAGCATCTTCCGCTGCCTTTTGGGCCCTTTTGTCGGTCCAGAGCGTTTTTTCAACATTATGGCTTTTAGAGAAACTTGAAATTGCAAGAGAATTTGCACGTACGTCATGTCAATTTGGCAAGATGTTTTACGTACGTGTACATATTAAACTGCGACGTTATTGACGCACAGGTAGAGAAGAAGCGGAGTGACTTTTTAGCCAATCAGAATGCAGAACACAATGAACCATGCAAATCCGTGAAGTCGCGAAACCGTGAAAAGTAAACCACGTTATAGCGAGGGATCACTGTACATTAAATGTGGTGGACTATAGTCAGCAACTATGGGTATAATTAACAATAGATGTTTAATAGAACAGAATGAATTCTTGTTGTGCTTACTGACCTCCAACCAGTTCTATGTGACACACTGCACTCAAACATTTGTCAAAATGCGACCAAGCTCGATGATTGTGGGAGCGTTCCCACCTGACACGGGGACGACGGGTTAAAGCGGGTCCTTGGTTGAATTTGGGTTGCAACTCGATAACGGATGATGCAGAACCGGAATTCAACGTGGTTCCAACCTCACGCTAACTTCAGGTGGCAACCAGAAGCCAATCAGAGAACAGTACGTAGTACGTTCTGCGCTTCAGCAGATTATTACTGTACATTTATGCGTATGAGGACCCCAAAAACAGCAACCGTTAAGAGACATCAGTCGTATCAGTCACGCAGTAGATGATGGGAAAAGGGCAAAGAATTCAAACATGAATGAATCAATGGCACGGAAGTGGAGGAAGCAAGTGGAAGTAGAAGAAGTAAAGAAGACCAGACAGTTTCTGAGGGAACAAAGTGAGATGAAGAAAGTTGGACGAAACCGTTTTGTTTGGCTTTATATACTGTATGTTTTATCATGCGCCTTATAATGCGGTGCGCCTTATGCTACGCAAAATAATGGTTTTAAATAAAAGATATGAATAGCATCCAACATACCGTCATTTCCGGATGATAAGCCGCGACTTTCTTTACACGCTTTGAACACTGCGGCTTAAACAATGATACGGCTAATCTATGGATTTTTTTTGGCCGCCAAAGCATTTAGTCTGGTCACCTGACTTTGTTTGGCTTTACCTTTATATGTTTTAGTACGTGCTTTATAACGCGGTGCGCCGTCTGTATGAAAATAGACCTGTTCATTGATATTGGACCTTATAATGCGGTGCGCCTTTTGCAAAATACAGTAATAATAGGTAACCCAAGGAAAAGTCCATCCATCCATTTTCTATCCCCACTTTGTCCTACTCTTACTCTGATTGCTATCTCAGTCTTTCTCCTGCGCACTAAAACCATTAATAAGTCGTCTTCTTCGCTGTCGGAATTGAGCGGCCTCATAATTTCGTAATCTCAGGACGAGGTTTCGGTGGCCTGAAGCTCATTAGCCTAAAAAAAAAAAGAATATAATTCGCCGAATCGTTGTTTAAGCAGAACGAGAGTCAATAAATATGTGGCGGATGAATCCTTCCAAGCACTTCTGCCGATGCTTGGAGATGGAGGATGGGGACCCACTGACCTCCTTTGAGGAGAAAGTGGGAACACATTGGGAACGACACGGCCTTTAACGGCGAGGTTATTGATTATTAGCGAAGCACGGGGCCAAGTTAGAATGTGAAAAGGCTGAGCAGTTTAGCATTGATAATCTATGGATCTGCGCCTCAGGTCAAGTATTGGTGTAGAACCTAATATGGATTTTTTTTTTTTTCTTCGTAAAGAGCCGCTTCCAACTGGGATGGACACGTGCACACACACACACGTGCGCATGCAAAGATTCCCAGATTCATGTATAATTCAGAGGACGTGCAGTCGGTGTTCCTGCCCTGACAATGATATCAGGTTACCGAGAGGTTTCCGTGATGTACAAACAAACGGGGGGTTCGCTGCCGAAAACATCCCCTCGGTGGCGTTTTCTGGCCCAAATGTTCTCGCTCAGCGGGGAGGAGGGGGTGGAGCTGCAGGAGCATCGTGCATTATAGATGTCGTGAGCACGGCCTCCGCTCCACAATTAGCGCTCTCCGCGGCTGATTAGCTGAACGTGAGCTAAAGTAGCAACCCAAGTGCAGGAAGTGAGAAGACATCTGGCAATTGCTTTCACCTTTTTAGAGCGATGAACCCTTTTTCGGTCTGTTCTTACACACACAAGAGCGTTTCTTGTTTTGATTCAATCGAAACAATCGCTGTTTGCTAAACATTAGCAACATTTATGAGTCAAGCTAAACACGTAGCGTGATGGACGTCCACGTTTCTAAGCTGTGATATCTGAATCGCACAGGACGGCTGAGGGGCGAAGGGCCAGCCAGCTTGCGGTGATTGTTTAATGCACGGGTGTGTGTCTCAAAATATATTTCAGAATTGCGGTGACGCACAAACACACACACACACACACCTGTCACATTGCACAACGATGGAGACGTTCACCCTGCTCAGGTGTTGCATCCCTTTTCCACTGGGTAGATTTCATGACTCATCGTCCTAATCTCTCATTCAGTCGTGTATGTGTGTGTGTGTGTGTGTGTGTGTGTATGAGATGGAGAGTAATGATCACAGATTTAAAAAAACCAAAAAGAAAAGCAAGCCATCTCAACCCATCTGGATCCCTGCTCTCTTGAATGGCTGCTCATCTGTGATAACACGAGCGTCATGCCCTCAGAACATAATAACCTAATGGTCCATGCTACTTCTGTCGCCGCGGCTCGCAGGGCCAGACAGACGAGCGGGAAGGATTTTAAAGAGCGAGATACGGCGATAGATAAAGAAGTGAGGAAATAACTTTAGTTGCTGCCTTCATTATTTACAGTCAAGGAATGGGGGTGTTGAGGGGAAACTGGATTGCAAAGCTGCTTAGCGGTATGATCCAGTTGGGGGTTTTGAATGAGCGCTCACCCCCACTTGCATTGGGGGCAGACAAAGTGTGATTGTGAGTGTGTGTGTGTGTGTGTGGGAGAGAGAGAGCGTGCAGGAGAAGCACAATCTGGTATAACTCCATGTGAAAATGACCTACTTCCTGTCAGCTCGCTCTCGACTGGATTGCAGTTTTCTGATGTGTGGAGGAGCGAGAGGGGGAGGACCTCCGAAGGGTCTCGGGGAGAGCTTTTGACGTGGCGTGGTTAAATGAAGGATAAGTAGGTGGCTCCGGGGACCTGCGTTGTGGGAAGTACATGGTGTGTGTGTGTGTGTGTGTGTTCACCTGTGCACACAGCGTGTGTTTGCTCTGGGCTGTAAAACATGCGTGTCGCTGGGGGAACCGCCGTCTCTCAGCTTCACTAATTACCCCACGCACGGCCTCCGCGAGAATCAGCTATCAAAAGCCAATATTTGAGGGGGGTGGGCTTTGCCAGATGCTCGGCGTGTGTGTGTGTGTGTGGGGGGGGGGGGTTGTCAAAACTCACAGGATGTGTTTTATTGAGGCAATCTGCTATCCAAGAGAGAAGTTACTGTGGTTTTAATTTAAAAGATAAATCCCCGCCGGGAAACGTCCTTCTCGGAGGACACCTGTTCTACATTTGGACGACATGTTTTTGTATGTAAAGAGTTATTGTCTGTGGCGAGGGAGGGGGACACCTTTGCCTGTGAGGCTTTTAATTTAGGTCATGAGTAATACGTAGGGGTGGATTCATTGGACAGGTATGCAGATCCCGGTGCCAGACTCTAATCCCTGAAACCCTGGCTCGCCGCTCGGAAAGTGAAATTCATCTAATCCGTCCGCCGTACCCCTTGCCCCCTCTCCGCCCCCTCTCTCACACAATTCATTTTCCATTCTCCCCCTTTTTTTTTTTTTGTTTTCCAGTACCTGAAGACCTTTCGCTGGAGGAGAGGGATGAGCTGTCCAACATACGGCGCAGGAAAAAAGAGCTTCTGGACGATATTGAAGTGAGTAAGAGTCCCCGGCTGATGTTTCATTTGTTCCAGTGGCAGAGAGTTAATATAATAAAGGCGGCGATGCCTTATTGTCCTCCTCCGTCCGACCCATTTTTTTCAGCAAGATGGATTTATCGGCCGGTATCAGTCTTTCCGAGACGGATCGGTTTCTGCGCCCACGCTGGCCGATAAGAAAACTTAACAGTTTGAAAATCTATAATTGTCACCGTCTGGTTTTGAATACCGATGAGTGCTCAGGCTGAGATGACGCTCTATTCAAGTTGCGTTTTTAACCCGACGCCCTTCCTTCGCTGACTTGTCAACATCAAACGGTGTTTTTGCGTTTCCACAAACGACCGTCCAGGACGGCACAATGACACAAGAATAGATGCCGACGTCCCGGTTGACGCTGCACTGAGGCTTCGCCGAACCTGATGGAGCAGGGATGCGCACACTTTCTCAGCACGCCAGCTACTTATTACATTTACAAGTCAAAATGATCCTCCTTCCATAAAAACATGCAAAACATAGAATTCTTTCTATATACAATTTATTTTGTTGCAAACCCATGCAGCACAACACAACTACTTTATTTTCACGACTATAAGGTGCACATTAAAGTCTTAGGTTTTCTTCAAAATGTGCAGCGCGCCCTATAGTGCAGCGCGCCCTGTGTGCGTAGTAGAGAACACCATGAGAATGTCAAAGACGGAAGTGTGGGCGTTGATTGTATATAGAACGGGTAAGTGCGTTATGCAGAACATCGCTGTTTTAACAACCCTGAAAACCTCACTGACAAACACATCCAGCCACGTCACTAACATGGACGAGGTGCCGCTCACTTTCGACGTCCCGGTGAGTCACACCGTGGAGAAGAAGGGGACCAGCACGGTAGCGATATGCACAAAGAGCGAGTTACGCCCAAATTTGCGAATGGATTGTAGATGCTTTGGCTAACGTGTCTGCTGGCACTGTTGTTCGAGCTTTCGCAAAAGCCAGCATCATTTCCGAGGAGCCGCACGGCACGGAAAGCAACTCTGACAGTAAGGAAAGTGAACCTGGCATGTTGGATGGAGATTCAGTGCAGCTGTTCAAATCAGAAACAGAGGATGAGGACTTCCATGGGTTTGATTGATGATGATTACCGGTAAAAAAATGTGAATACCAAACTCAGTTTAGCTCCCGCACTATCTTTAAATACGCAAACTTTGTGTGTGTGTTGTTGTTGTAAGGTGGACGTAGTAGAGGACACCATGAGAACGTTAAAGGAGGAAGTGTGGGCGTGGATTGTATATAAAACCCGCGCCTTATAATCAGGTGCGCCTTATAATCAGGTGCGCCTTATATGTGTGTTAAATACAGTAATGGCACACATAACTGAGACTGCGCCATTTAGTGCAGTGCGCCCTATGGTGGTGAAAATACGGTATGCACATTTTTTGTCATGACTTCAAGATAAGATAAGATAAGATAAGATAAGATAAGATAAGATAAGATAAGATAAGATAAGATAAGATAAGATAAGATAAACTTCATTGATCCCCATCGGGGAAATCCTTTTGTCACGGCAGCGTAACAGTCATAGCAGCAATAAATATGGATATGAATTTAAATAGAGGGACTATTAGAAGATAGCAAAAGATATCCACAAATAAATTGGCAGCAGAGAGAACAACAACAACAACCACAACCACAACACAACAACCACAACCACAACCACAACCACAACCACAACCACAACAACAACAACAACAACAACAACAACAACAACAACAACAACAACAACAACAGCAAAAACAGACTGGAAAAATAAAAGAAAAAAGGGTGAAAATAGACAACCCAACGACAACAAAAAGGATAGGAACATAAAGAGAGTGACAATAGTAATGACAAAAATAAACAAAAGTAAGCAGGAAATGTGAGTTGGCTGAGATCAATGAGGATAAAAATAGACGTTTGGACGTTTACTCTGATGATTTGCGCCGAATGCAATCAGCCAGGGACGTCCAGTCCGGACAGAAGCTCCTGCGAGCCAGACTCAAGCACACTTCCAAATGATCATCAGTCACGGTAGAACGCTATTTGAACTTAATGATCTTCATGTGGGGAAAATTTCCTTTCCTGGATGCAGCGATGGTAGACCGGCAGATGAAGCAAACAGACGTTGAAAATGACACAGTAAAAAACAAAAAAAGTCCTCCTCTCGCTCCCTGTGGGAGCGCTAAGTGTTTGGCATCTTACTCGGTCCAGCCACTCATTCTTTTTGATAGCCTTTCTTAAGTTTAAAAGAAATAAATTGGAGGATAAACTGGGTTGGAGCTCGGAGTTTTGCAGCGCTTAGCGACCCACGTGCCAGTCCGGCAGCCACGTACGTCATTTAAGCGTCGATCGCGGTAGATCGTGATCGCCATATTGGGCGGCCCTGCTTTAATTACTTTATTCATTCCTTCTCTGCAATTAACCCGTCATGGATGTTGGGGGTTCAGCGTCTTCCTCAACAACACCTGGACACAGCAGGGGGAGCCGGGAATCGAACCGAGAACGTTCGACTGCTCTACATCTCCTGAATCCTTTCCAGGATGACCTTTTCCAACTCTCTGGCCTGCAGGACTTAAAGCGTCCAACTGATCTCTCGGGCAGCGCTAATAATTGCCGTTTTCTTCTCTGCAGCGGCTGAAATTCGAGATCGCGGAGGTGATGACCGAGATCGAACAGCTGACCTGCGTCGGAGAGAGGTGGGTTCAAATACTTGGAGCCGACCGTCAAAGGGACGGCAAAGTGACGTTTCCGCTCAAACCGGATGCCGATTCCAAACAGTAACAAACAAGCCGTGCCAGTTCGGTGGGTGACAATTGATCACCGATTGCTTTTGGATCAGCTTTCCTCCCGTTCCGGTTCATTATTCCACGTTCTCCCTGTTATTCCTGGCGTCTGCCGCCGCCGCCGCCGCCGCCGTTCACGTTGATCCCCGGCTGCACGGAGCGAAGCAGGACAGACGCCCTCGACTAAACATTAGCCTGACAGCCTTTGTTCCCAGGCTTCTATTTGATTGGTCGATGAGGTGGAGTGAGGTCGTGTGACAGGCTGTACGTGCATGTGTGTGTGTGTTAGTGTGTGTGTGTGTGTGTGTGTGTCTCAGGTGCAGCCGCCAAAGGGTTTGGGCTATTTTTGGCACGCAGGAAGCGTAAGGGATCATGCACAAAGGTGGAAATCACCCCTGCGGGGCACACGCTAAGTGTGTTACGGAGCTTTGCACGATTTAAACGGCAACTGTTTTGTCCAAAAAGGCCGCAGGATGCAGGAATAGCTCGCAGGAGGTTTTCCGTCCCCGTTCAACACAACCAAGACCACATCGGTTTAAACCCAGTGTCAACTCTTCAGTTGACACAGTCTGAGCAAACGTTGTTTTCTTTGCGGGACAAACTGGCTCGCCTTCGGTTGACCTGCCGAACCAACAGGGAAGGCGCCCTTAACCGCTACGTGATGCTTGTTTTTCTTTCTTGTCGCAGCAAAAGCACGCAGAGAAACAAACAGATCGCTATGGGACGGAAAAAATTCAACATGGACCCCAAGAAGGTCAGGAAAACGTCCCTAAACCGACCGATAAGATAAGATAAGATAAGATAAGATAAGATAAGATAAGAACAACTTTATTAATCCCGAAGGAAATTGTTGTGCCAGAGTTACAGAAAATATAACAGTAATAAATCAGAAAAAGAAAAGGCAGAATTAGAAATAAGAATAAACTATGAACTATAAAGTGTCTCAGTGAAACTATAAAGTGTCTTAGTAAACAAGTGATAAAACTATAAGTGTCTTAGTAACAAGTGAGGTAAGGAGTGCACAATAGTACGATAAAAGGAAAAATTGTAGTGTAGCTGTTATGAAATGAAATATTGCACAGTTCTGAATATTGCACAGTGAAATGAAATATTGCACAGTTTTTTGAGGTTAAAATAGGTTTTTATGGTTGCAATGAGCGCCCAAAAAACACAAAAAACACACCTTCCACTATGTTTCTCCTTTTTGTCTTTCAAGGGGATCCAGTTTCTCCTGGAAAACGATCTGCTGCAGAACACGCCGGAGGACATCGCGCAGTTCCTCTACAAAGGAGAAGGGCTCAACAAAACAGTAATCGGCGACTACTTAGGGGAAAGGTGAGGCCTCCCTCCACGGACGGTGAAAACACAAGGATTTCATTCTGCTCCTCTCGGCCGACGCTGTTTGTGGAAACTCCCTGCCAAAATATCCTCACAGCGGTGCATTTCCACAAAGTTCCTCCCATTACCGGTTCAGCCGTGCTTTAACTTTTCCTTCCGGGCCGGAGTAGAAAGTGTGCCGATATCTAATCATGTGTGTGTGTGTGTGTGTGTGTGTGTGTGTGTGTGTGTGACACCTGCTCTCGACCAGGGACGACTTCAACATCAAGGTCCTCCAGGCGTTCGTGGAGCTTCACGAGTTTGCAGATCTCAACCTGGTGCAAGCCTTAAGGTGAGAAGAAACAAGAAAGAGCGGTTAGTGTGAGGAAGACACGCTTTTTGGAGGATGGAATCTCTAAAGGTGAAAACAATGTGAAGCATTCTGGCAGTTTTAGAGCAGATGTTGGGTTTAATTTTGGGATATTCGGTATTTTCCAGACGTGTGAGCGCACCCGATTATTAGCCGCACCGGCTAAAAATGAATAAATAAGTCCATAAGCTGCAGGTGTCCACGTCGTAACATTAGATTTACTCAGAAACATTTTTTTTTAAACTTTTAATTCAATATACTGCTCAAAAAAATAAAGGGAACATTCAAACTGTCCACTTAGGAACCAACACTGATTGATTTGTTTTAAGGACATTAAATCCAAGTTGGATCAGGCTGTCGTGTGTTTTTACGCTTTCATTTCGATTTCCTTCGATCATTTTGGTGGGATTTTGTTGTCATCACTTTCAACTATGTAAAGACCAAAGTATTTCAGAAGAATATTTCATTCATTCAGATGTAGGAAGGGTTATTTTAGTGTTCCCTTTACTTTTTGGAGCAGTATACATACTGGTAACATCCACAAATACATACTGGAAATGCTTTTTTTTCCAAACAGCGGCTGTAACACATCTGATAAAAAAGATGAATAATAAATAAGGCGAAGAAAAGTCCATCCATCCGTCCTTTTCCATCCCCGCTCTGGTCTTCCTCCTGCGCGCTAAAACCATCAATGTCGTCTTTTTCGTTGTCGGAATTAAACGGCTTCAGAATTTCACGTCCGTTCCATCGGCCCGATGTGACGAGGAGAAATATTTTGGTGGCGTGAAGCTCGTTGGTCCAAGAAATCCATAAATTAGCCGTCTAAATTCGGTGCTCTTCAAGCGTCGGTTCAGAAGTTCGTTCATACCTGCCGTCTTCCACGCGTGTCGTCTCTTCTCAGGCAGTTTCTGTGGAGCTTCAGGCTTCCAGGTGAAGCCCAGAAGATCGATCGTATGATGGAGGCCTTCGCCTCCAGGTACTGCCAGTGCAATCCGGGTGTCTTCCAGTCCACAGGTACACACACACACACACACACACACACACTCATCCTTGGATGGATGCTTCTGTCCACCCTCATTCGACATCTGCATCCATGTGACTCCCATAGGCCTGTCAATGAGATGATCTCACAACATTTTTGTCAGAACTGAATTTAGCATGTCGTTCGCTAAAACAGGGGTTCTCAACCCACAAATCATCATCTTTCTTGGTGCAAATGATTGTTTTTTTCATTTATTCGAACTTCCAGATCTTATTTTGACAAAAACACCGTTTCCACCTCTGCTTCACTGCCGTTTCACACGTCAGCTACCACAAGCTAGCCCGTGAAAAAAAACAGCCAGAAACAAAAGTCGCCCGAGAGCCTTTTCGAGAGGAAGTGACGAGACCGCAGAAGCGTCACAGACTGGGGACTAAAAGAAAGCTGCTTTTAAAAAGGAATATCAAGATTCTCCATAAATTACTATGGAAACTACGGAGTAAACTGGATATACGCAGCACAATTGGAGCGTCTAGAAGCAAGGAAACAAACCCAAGGCTCCCACTGACTCTACATCATGGGGAATTTATATTATCGTGCAAAATGATCGTAACTGCCTCATATAAAGTGTAATGATTGTATTCAGATCAAATACTGCAAACTGACAGCTTTTATTATTTGAACCCCCGCACCTCTAACAGGTGCGTGGAAACATTTTTATGCATAAAACCGGTTTCTGTTACAAAAAGGTACAAAAAGGTGCGCTAACTAAAAGTTCCGGCATCCACATCCATCTCAAGTCACAGCGGCTTCTTTTCGTTGCACGCATTTGAGAGGTTAAACTCCAAGGAGGACACAGGTGACAGTCGAGGTCATGAATATTGATGTGGTTCAGTGATTGCACACACACGCACACACACACACACACACACACACACTGAGTTAGTGGTCATCTAAGATGGATGACACACACACACATACACATAAATTTATGTGCAGGGGATGTGGAGGAGGTTCTGTTTGTGTGGCGGGAGGAGTAAGTGCGCGCATGTGTGTGTGTGTGTGTGTGTGTGTGTGTGTGTGTGTAAGATTTAGAATATAAGCCGCTTTGTTGATTAAATGATATTTTTTTACAAGACAGTGTTCTTGGTTTTGCAGTCAGACAGTCTGTTGATGGATTGCCGTCAACATGATCACAAATCATTGGTGCTGCCATCTTGATATGGGCAAAATAAATATGATAGATTCCTGCAAGCGCACACACACACACACACACACACACACACACACACACAGCCTCCACTGAAGTACTGTTTACTCTCAGACCTCTCAGTTTGGCACTTCAATCGGATTTGAGAAAGAAAGTGTTTTATATTTGCTTAATTCAATTACGTATTGCTTATCGGTGATTCATCTGGCTCCCGGCCGCTGGTAGCAGGAGAGCCGATGGGTTTGAGCAGATACTTATTTACCTCCGCAGACACCTGCTACGTCTTATCCTTCGCCATCATCATGCTGAACACCAGCCTGCACAACCCCAACGTCAGAGACAAGCCCCCCGTGGAACGCTTCATCTCCATGAACAGAGGGATCAACGAGGGAGGAGACCTCCCCGAGGAGCTGCTCAGGGTGAGAGCTTTGACTTTGACTCCAAACAACTCTTAAATCGGTCAACGCCTTCGACAAATTCGACGGGAGATGAGCGCACTTGCGCGTAAATGCAGAGAGAGAGAGTCTTTGCGGGCTTTGCGGAAGCGCTAATGGAGATGTTGCAGCTCGGAGCTTCTCCCCAGACACCCGGGCTAATGATCTGTCATGATCTCTGGCAGAAAAAGCCAAAGCTCAGGTTGCCTTACCTTCCTCCTGCCGGCTGACATCAGTATCACAGCGTTCTCAGCTTGACTTCAGCGAGAAACAAAAGTTCTTTTATGCCAGAGACGCACTTCTACTTTTTGATTTTCTACTCCAACCCCCTCCCCGCAGACGCCGAAGCAGAATCTGTCACCGCCATGTTTAATTCGGGTTGAACTCGCGCTTGTCTGGTTTGTGTCTCTTTATCCAGAATCTATACGACAGCATCAAGAGCGAACCCTTTAAGATCCCGGAGGATGACGGGAACGACCTGACGCACACATTCTTCAACCCAGACAGAGAGGGCTGGCTCCTCAAATTAGGTTAGTGTGTCTCCACGCATTCCCAGATTCAGGCAACGCCATACATCCAGGATTATTGGTTTACAGCCGCGTCTTTATCCTCGAGACAGAAGTAAGAGAAGCATCTGGCTCGTGCCTTCGCCGCTATTTGTCAGGGGGGGTCAAATAAGTTGAATTCAATTTGAAACAATAATATTTGTGTAAGGGAGGGGGGGGGGGGCGACCACGGCTGACCGGAATACATGCTGAAAGATTCGATAGAAATGAGAAATTATTGTTTTTTTTTTTAGTTCTGCAGAGACAGAAATCTTCATTTCATTGTTGTGACTTTGCTTCTGCTGTCCTGTGCATTAAAACAGTTAGTTCGTGATGAACTCTGCAATCTTATAAGTTGATGGTTAATTAACTATTGGACTCCATCAGTTCTGACAGTGGTGACGGACAGGCTGACACATGAGGTTAGACAGGAATCGCCATGGATCATGATGTTTGCAGACAACATTGTGATCTGTAGTGAGAGCAGAGCAACATCTAGAGAGGTGGAGGTATGCTCTGGAAAGGAGAGGAATGAAGGTTAGTCACAGCAAGACAGAATATATATGTGTGAATGAGAGGAACTCAGGTGGAACCCTGTGGAAATGGGGAGTTCAGGTACTTGGTGCCAATAGTCCAGAGTGTGGAACAGAGGTGAAGAAACAGGTTCAAGCAGGTTGGAATGGGTGGTGAAAAGTGTCTGAAGGAAAGGAAAGGTGGAGGAGACAGTGGTGAGATGATCTACAAACAGTGACAACGACCAAAAGACAGGAGGAAGAGTTGGAACTCGCAGAGATGAAGATGTTGAGGTTCTCTTTGAGAGTGACCAGGATGGAGAGACTCAGGAATGAGTCCATCAGAGGGACGGCACATATTAGATGTTTTGGAGAGAAGGTCGGAGAAGCCAGACTGAGATGGTTCAACAGTGAATATACTGGTAGACGGATGCTGGAATTGGAGGTCGAGAGGAAGACCAAAGAGATGATTGATGGACGTCGTGAGAGAGGATATGAAGTTAGTTGGTGTGAGAGAGGAGGATCCAGAGAACAGGGTTAGATGGAGAAGGTGGATTCCTTGTGGAGACCCTGAAGGGAAAAGCCCAAAGGAGAGGAAGAATTTGTCACATGGGTGCAGGACATGTATGTCCGAGACAAAGTGATGACTGAGATGGTTTGGACAGAGAGATATGAAGGTAGTTGGTGTGAGAGAGGAGGATACAGAGAATAGGGTCAGATGGAGAAGGTTGATTTGCTGTGCCGACCCCTGAAGGTACAGGTGTCAAGCTCATTTTAGCTCAGAGGCCACATGGAGGAAAATCTATTCTCATATTCCCCGGTGCTATTGCGATATTGCGTATTTGCTAACTTGTTGAACCACTGCCAGGAGCAATGGGTTTGAGTGAGCCTGTGGTTCCTGCTCCTTAAAACATGTGTTCCAAGTGATGTTACAAGACTTGACAAACAACAGACTAACCCTTAAATTACACACTCTGCATGAGTGTGTGTGTTTGATCAGCGAGGGCACGTTTACAAACTTTTGTTTGGGCATCACGTCGCAGAAAAGGTGGCGCTGCACCTCGCGACCTGCGCTCGGTCGCCTCCCTTATTCGCCACAGTTTCGTGGAGCCGACCGTTAAGTCGGCTGACGAAACCTCCAGTATTTTCACGTCGGAGCCAAACGAGTGATGAATTCAAAAAGGGGGGAAAATAAGTCTGCAGCTCATTGCTTCAGCCTCCAGCACCATCTGCATTCATCTCTGAGTGGAATCAGCTGAGCGGTGTGCCGAGGCGCACATTCTGAAGTCTGGAAAACATGGAAATATTCCACCAAGTGTCTGCGAGCATTTTTTCCAACACTTTAAAAAAAAAAAAATTACGATTTTTTTGTAATTTGTTATTTTGTGGTGTGATCGATGAATGAAATCCAACCTGTTTGTTTTTTTTTTTGACACAAAAACACTCTTTCCCTTCCCCTGATGAGGTCCCCTGCATAAATCTTGATTTTTAAAAAATGTTTTTTTAAACAGTTACCTCTGTGCACAGGGTTCACAGAGTCAACGTGAATTTTATAATTAATCATAAAGCCGTTTAATAGTTGGGGATATTGTTTGTCAAAAAGTTAAAAAGCACAACTCACCGCAGGTGATGGAGTTTACGAGCGTTTACACCCGCTCGCCTCCGACCCTCACATTCCTCCGACTCTGAGTAACGTCTCCGCGGCCTCATCAACTGTGTGAGTGCGAATGCAAATAAACCCACTGTGCCTCACAGGCCAGCATGATTACACTCTAGTAAGCTTCCTCCTTGCAGCTATTCCTCGCACCGGTTCTCACCATCATGTGTCTAATTCAAAACCCTCTAAAAATAAACTCTGCAGGATGTGAAGACCCCAAATGGCTTTTTTTTTTTTTTTTTAGTGAATGTCTCGGTGCGTGGGGTGGTTATTTGGCCGGGTGAACTCAAAGGCAAGTATGCTGATATTGAAGGAAACCCCAAGTGTGCATCAGTTTTTGTCCCCGAGGGGCAATCGGAGGGCACGTGGGGTGGCAGCATCAAAGTATATACATAATGTATATTGTTCTCTTTTTTCTTGATATATATATATATATATATATTGATATATATATATATAAAATAAATTAAATAAATTATTAAATAAATAATTATAATAATTAAAAAATTATTATTATTATTATCACTATGTGAACATATATATATATATATAAATAATTATAAGATAAGAATAAATGATTATTATTATTATTATTATTATCATTATTATTATTATTATCATGTGAACATCAATAAAAAAGAGAATAATATGTATGTAATTAATAATATTAATTGTATTGATAATTATGAATTTATGTTACGAATAATTAATAAATAAGAATAAAATATTATTATTGTTGTTAAGTTGAAATCAAGAGAAAATAGAATGATATATATACATATATATATGTATAAATTACTTAACAAAATTGTGCAGTATTGTGCAAATATTGGCCACATCAGCATAATGGTTGCAGTATAAAGGGTAACAGTATAAATGTAACCAAATGTAATGTAAAATGCTGTTACTTCTTGTTTAGCGTGATCGGCATGAATAGTGGGAAATGTAGTTCATGGTCAATGCACACGTTTGACAAAATTTCCAAATTATTGATCGCACCTCAATATAAGTCGCACCGGCTAGCTTATCGCTATCTTGGGCCTCCTCCTGCTCACTAAAACCGTCGAAGTCGTCGGTGTCGGAGTTGAACGGACTCAGAATTTCCCGGTCATTTCATCAGTCCGATGTGACGAGGATGAATGTTTTAGCGGCGTGAAGCTCGTTAGCCCCTCCCCCCCCAAAAATCCATAAATTAGCCGCATCGTTGTTTAAGCCATAGCGTTCAAAGTGTGGGGAAAAAAGAGGTGGCTTATCATCCGGAATTTACGGTATTTATTTCAAGACAATCAGACCTTTTAAGCTGCTCTTGAGGGCCACATAGAATGAGTCGGCGGACCACATTTGGCCCGCAGGCCTTGAGTTTGACACATATGTCATAAAGTCTCAGGTGAGGCGCCAAGAAAGAAAGGCAGGATGTGGTACAAATGACTACAAGGAGCGGTTAGCATCGAGGGGAATTAATCACACACTTCAGGTCAAAGTGCTCACAAACACACGGTAGACGTGCACAGTCCTCGGGTTCATGCACGAATGTCCACTGGTCTCCTGCCGTGACGACCAGAGGCAGATCGTCGCTTCAAAACAAACCGTCAGACGTGTCCGCCTTCTCCGTCCGCCTCCTCTTGCAGGCTTTCGGTGTGCGAGATTAAATGATATTGCGTGCACTTGTGCGTGCGCACATGCCCGTTCCTTCAGGGGTTCTTTAGGTGCCACTTTGGGTTGCTATCAAGCGCTTTCTGCTCACCTCGCCGGAAAGCCAGTAGGTTTATTGTAGCGACGGCACGCTGGGTAAGCTAGCGGAAAAAATGCAATCGCGTAAATAGAGGAAAACCCCTAATGGGGTAACGATCGGGACGAGATGCAGCGGGGGGAAAATGTCAAACGTGCAAAGCGGCCTCCTAATCTGTTACGTGACGGATCGTCATATGTCACGGTCGCCTGGTAGACGCCAAGGATCCTGCACCGTGAGCAGGAAACCGGCTAACGAGCCCGGGATTCTGTGGGATACATTGTTAGGTGTGGAGCCAGCTAATCGCCTCGACCGATTGATTTACAAGTCATGTGTCTCGGCCTATTTTGGTCCGCGGCAGATATTCATCCACCGCCGCGCAAAAAAAACATCGAAATGCACCGTGGCCTTTTTCTCATAACTTCCTGTCTCTCGTTCCACTTCCTGTTCAGGAGGCAGAGTGAAAACCTGGAAGAGGAGGTGGTTCATCCTGACCGACAACTGCCTGTACTACTTTGAATACACCACCGTGAGTGCGACACCCGACACGCACAATGCTTTGCAGGAGATTCCGGAGACTTCCATCCTCTGCACAGTGTGCACGGCTTAACTTGAAAGATTTGTTGGGTTAATCCAGCGATGTTCTCAATGGCGTGTTGGATTTTAACCAAATTATTTCAGTTAAATCATAAACCAGGGGTGTCAAACTCATTTCCAGCGACGGCCACATCAGCATAACGGTTGCCCTCAAAGGGCCACGTGGAACAGCAACAGTAAAAGTGTAACTAAATGTAATGTAAAATAAATGTAACTACTCCTTACTGTTAAATAATTGTATTTATCACTCATTCAAATCCAAAATGTTACATATGCATAGATGTAAAGTTTACATGTTGCTCTGCTACAAAGCTAGCTTTCACCGCTGCAGTGTTTTTGGACGAACACATTCTGCTGCTGTGATAGTTTAGCTTTTAATTCTTGGACAATTTGTTGTTTTTCTGGAAGGCTAAGTTTAGCCTACGTAACTCCGTGTTTGGTGTCAAAATGTCGACGTAGATCGTAATGTAGTTTATGGTCAATGCACGCATTTGCTATTTATTTTAAGACGTTCTTGCGGGCCACATTTGGCTCGCGGGCCTGGAGTTTGACACGTCTTATAAACAATATATATTCACCGTGCATCTTCTAGCCCAGGGATCGGCAAAATAAATTATATGTATTTAATTGAAGTGTATTTTATTTGTGTTAGTCTTTTCTTTTTAATTTTAGTTCTAAATTGGAACATTGTTGTGATCTTAGAATATATAAATTAAATTATATTTATAATTTTTCGACGCTCAAAATATACGTCACACTTGCGTAAGCCGGTTTTCTGTGGTCTCCGGGTTCTCCGGGTTCTCCGGGTTCCTCCCACAGTCCAAACACATGCATGAATGATTGAATGAACTCGTCAACTGCAAAATATTTCCTGTAAGTAGCTTCTTGTCGGGTCTGGTGCTAAAGTAGAGCCACAGAGCTGCTTTTGGGGGTTCATTCTGATACATGGCAACCTAATGTTGTGGCACAATTTGAGATGGTTTTAGATCAAGGGTGTCAAACTCATATTGGTCCGGGGGCCACATACGGCCTGATTTGACGTCAAGGGGGTCGAACCTGTAGAAAAATAGCATAATTGCCTACAAGTAACACTAAGTCCAAATGTTTCTGTTGTTTTAGTGTAAAGGTGAACAGGTAAATGATAAAAATCTTTATATGTGACGAACTGTTCCTTTAAAAAAATGCATGTCGAACAACCTGAGATTCAGGAAGAAAAGTAAGTGGAATTTCAACAACATTACGCCTCAGTTCTGTCTTCTCAGTTCTCCGTGCATTTTGTTGTATTTTTCGCCACAGCTAGTCTCATCATGGCGGCGAAACTTTCTGCGTCCACACCGAGCGTACAGGTTTCTTATTCACCTCAAGGAACAAATTAGAAGTGGTTTACTTTCTTTGGCAAACCCCAAACTCCATGTCCAGATTTCTCTTTTTTTGACCATGACATCTTGCCGATAAGGGTGTCTGGTTCAACGGAAAAGTGGATAAAAATGCTATTTACAGATCTGGAAGCCTGCTATAAGTTCTGCTTTAAGTCTCACATAGTGCCACAATGCTAACACTGACTTGAACAGGCCTAGCAGTACATTACATTACATTACATTACATTGCATTTGGCAAACGCTTTTATCCAAAGCGACTTACAATAGAGGACATAGGGACTGCAAATACACTTGCAAATACACAAGCAAACAATATAGGAACTGCATTTTTATTTAAAAAAAAGTAGTTCATGATATTTATGTCTTTCTTCAAATTGTAGATTTATGGGCCGGATTGGACCCCCAGGTGGGCCGGTACCGGCCCGCGGGCCGTACGTTTGACACCCCTGTTTTAGATGATCGGAGAGAGTTTAATCGGAGCGGTGTGTCCGACCGATCACGTGTGTGTGTGTGTGTGTGTGTGTGTGTGTGTGTGTGTGTGTGTTAGTGCTGCGCCCTGCACGTTAATATGTGTGCCCTTGAAGGCTTTTACCGGTGCCCGGGTTCTTGCAAACCGCCACGTCAGCGCTGTCCTTGCCGCCGCCCAGATATTATCCTCCAGGGCGGCGTGATCATGTCCTGTCCTCCGGCTGCACACATTATCTAGATCAGTGAGAGCGCAGGGGACAAAGTTTATTTCATTGTTAAGAAAACAAATCATTGTCTTCATCTCTCGCTCTTTCTCCCGGCTGACTTTTATTCCGTTATCAACTCTCTCCGTATGACACGCCGTTTCTTTCCCCGTCATCCCTCACCTCGCCAGGACAAGGAGCCTCGCGGGATCATCCCGCTGGAGAATCTCAGCATCAGGGAGGTGGAGGAGCCAAGGAAACCGGTGAGCCGAGCCCTTCGCCTATCACGCGGCGTCCTCTCTCATCAGCTCGTAGCGTTTACGCGACGCTCGGATTGCTAATTAGCGTCCATGCTAATGTGCGGTTATCTAACCGTCCGCTCGCGCCGCTCGCTGTCGCCCCTGCAGAACTGCTTTGAGCTCTACAACCCCAACCACAAGGGTCAGGTGATCAAAGCCTGCAAGACGGAGGCAGACGGCCGCGTCGTCGAGGGCAACCATGTCGTGTACAGGATATCGGCCCCGACGCCGGAGGAGAAGGAGGAATGGATCAAGTCCATCAAGTAAGACTCACGCGCGACTCCATGGAAACCGATCGTCTGGAAACTCGTTTTTCGCAGCCCAATATTTTGAGGGTGCTTATTCATCTCCGCTCCCCGCTGGTTGCCAGGCAACCTCACACACTTCACACCTTGACTCAGGGAAATCATAGTTACCCGGGCAATTAACTTGAAGATCTTTTTTTTGTTTTACGCCCAAAGGAGGAGCAAGTGCACTTGAATAAAGTGGGAAAAGGTGTCACTTGAACCTGTGGTTCGGACAGTATCATGCCGTACAATATGCCAAAGGGGTAAAGTGCCAAAAAAAACGCACGGATAAACAGCGGGAGTGACGACGGCTCACTATCGGTGATGACAGCCTGAACACCGACACTCGATCATATGACAACGTTTCTCTAAAAGCCGGTTGATGTTTCCCTTTGCAAAATGGCAAGGTTTTAGTCGGAGCCGCCAGTTAAAAGGCGTTCCGGCACGCCTCATTTTGCCGTCTCGAGCGCCGATCCGAAGCCAGGATGCACTTTTGAACCTGCGCGGCACGTCTTCGTTCCGTAACGCCGACATTTCCGAGCGTGAGACGCTCAAGATGTCAGAAAAAAGTACCGAACGCCGCGCCGCCGAGGCCGTAAAAGCACATCTTCGCTGCCAGGACTGCAGGATGCGTTGTAATCTCCCGCATAAGAAGATGGTGCAACGTTCAGGAGAGTTTGCTCAGCTGCACAGGACAATTTTATATTGAAATAAAGTGCAATCCGCCCCCACCCACGGCCCCACTCTGTGGCGCCAGGGAGACGATGGGGGATTAGTCACCGTTTCAAACAACCCCAAGGGTGAGCCGGTAAACCTGGCGAAACCTATCTGGGAGTAGCGGCTCCAATCTGGTGCCGACACTGGTGGGGGAAGAAGCCGGCGCCTCACCGGAGGGGTCCGAGAAGGACGCCGGCTCTCCGGAGATAAAAGGCCCGCTGTGGAAATGGCGATTCCACTCCTCTCCGGCGGAGGCGGCGCCGGAGTCCCGGAACAGATCCGCCGGAATCGGCGTCGGAGGCGCATTTTTAGATATTTCATCGGTGAGAAGCACGTTGGGGTTTACCGTGCGGGCCAACGTGGCTTCTTATTTTCGCGCGGAGGCAATCACTTCGCAGCGGGGGTTACCGTTTCAGGAAAATTGGGTTGCGGGGAAAGACAATGAGCGGTATTAAAGACGGGGGATATTCATCGTATACAGACTCATTCTTCAGCGCGTGGCGGTGTAAAGGGAATCAGGAATATACGCAGTGGGGGGTTGAGCCTCTTCTCGCTTTGTGGCGGTACTAACAGGATTTAGCAGCCGTGAAACTGGGCTCCTCAGTCGCGCTCAGATGGCTTCCCGACTCGCTCGCTCTCATTGTGCGCCGCCTCTCGATCGCTCTAAAAAAAGAGCGCGAGTCAGAAATCTGGAGAGCCATTGTTTGCTCCTCCTCGGATGAATATAAATGCGGGATAGTGGGCCGGAGCGTACATGCTTGGCAGAGTTCTGGAGGGGAGATTCAGTAAGAGGTTCCAGTAAAACAGGGAACCCGTGCAAAAAAAAAAAATACTTGGGGTGGTTGTTGTGGGGGGGGGGGGGGGGGGGGGGGGGGTCCTCTTCAGAAACCATGGAAACCTAAGTAGGTCACTGCACAAACTTTTATTTTTTTGATCTAGTCAAGGCAGGGGTTTGTATAAATGTGCCTATATTTCCATATCAAAGATGCTCCAGAGCCTTATCTCACATGGTCTTGTTATCCCCCCCCCCCCCTCGCCGTCCTCTGATTGGCTCCTCCAGGGCCAGCATCAGCCGAGACCCCTTCTACGACATGCTGGCCACAAGGAAGCGACGCATCGCCAACAAGAAGTGAGGCGGGGACGCCGTTTTCCGCGTTCCGGGCGCCTCGTCCCTCCTACGAACTCCATCGCAGAAACCCAGAGAGCCAACGCAGATCCGACCGACGAGCCTCTCCTGGACGTGAACGTCTCCTGACCACCAGCCTCCTGGTTTCTCCTCGTCGCCCGGCCTTCCTCTCCGGTCGGAAGGTTCGATAGTCCAGATCAGTTCGATCGGTTCGACGGTTCGATCCAGGGAACGTGTTTTTGGTCGGATCCTCCTTCTGCATGCGGCGCTTTTTCCTACTTATTCCAAATTCCGCTGCCAAATCCGATCGATTTTTGTTTTCCCTTTTGTTTTCGTCCGCCACGGGTCAGCCGTCACCACCTCCCGTCAGCTTTCCGTGAACCTTCGCGTGTGGAAACGTGCACCGTGCCTCCGTGCACGGTTACAGCCCTTCCCGGGCGATGTCATCACCCGGCTCTCCAGGCGTCGCCGAGGATGAACCCTCAGACCTGCGTTCGCTGACGTTTTTTTTTTTTTCTCCCGTTCCTGAGACAAGATCGCGGTCTTGAGTCAGCTGGACTGATTTCTTTTATTTGCAGGAAATCTGCAAAGGTGCATTTTTTTTTTTTTGTTTGTTTTAATTTTCGGTCGAGTTGCCGATGCCGGACGTAAAGCCTTCTTCCGGACCGAAGGGGTCCGTCTCCGGCGGCGTTTTATTTCGGCTTTTCTTTTCGCGGTGTCCTCGGCCCGGGTCGGTGAAGGTCGATGAAGGTCGGTGAAGGTCGGTGAAGGTCGGTGAAGGTCGCCGTGTCGTCGTGATCCTGTTTACGTTTAAAATATTTGCCTGCTTTTGTGTTCCTCTTTCTACCTATGAATATAACCGGCTATCATTTCTTTGTATTTATTTTCATTTGTGAAATGGTTTAATACTACCTGTAAATGTTAAACAATGTATGCTTAAGTTATGTCTGTATAAATCTATATGTATGTATGTATATATATATGTATATGTATATATACATATATATATAATGTATAGATTTCTGGTCTCTTTGTTGTCGTATGCACTCTTTGCGTATCATGTTTGAGCCCGCGGGCTGAAGTTTGGAGTCTTCTTAGCAAAAAGCCTTAAAAATAATCATAAAAAATGATGAGGAGGCGGCGATATCGCCATGTGTGTGTGGGGGGGGGTTAGATAACTGTGACAATTCTGTTTTCTTCTTTTTTTTTTATTTTGTAAAAAAAAAAAAAAAACAAGCCATGATTAGTGTGTGAGAGAGATGGTTGTATTCATGATGTTGAAGAGTTTAGTGGAAATGGTGCTTGATGTCATGTTAATGATGATTATGGTAATAGAGTAATAAGAAATGATGATAATGATGATGAAGATCGTGATGGTAATATCTTTTACGATGATGTCACAAACCCGCAAAGTCCTACATGGGTAGTTTTCTATGTGATTGTAAATGAAATGAAAGCCTTTAAAATGGGGGCAGAATATTATCTTCTACCGCCCCGTGTGGGCTCATAGTAACACTAACTTTTATATTCTCTGTAAAAGCTATCAGTCCCGTTGTACATGATGTGTATCTACATAAAGTATACATATAGCCCCTGGCGTTTTTTTTTTTTCTTTTTCTTTTTATTATTAATTCCGGCCTTGACACACATATTTTGCGTCACTGAATTATAGACGCGCTTCTTTTTCGGTGCTTCGTTCCCGCCGTGGCAGCTCGAACCACGAGCCTGCAGGTAACAGCAGATGGAGAAGCTCGAGGTGGAAAGGAGAAGAAGAAGTGCACCAGAGCGCCCTCTGTTGGTTGGAGTCGAAGATCGAGACCTTGTGAAACATAAATCAGAATATTTTCCATTTTTCTGTCCTGGTTCTTTCTGACGGCAAAGATCTGGGTAGAAGGATGTTTACGTTGGAGCCGAAAAGGAAAAGGAGTGGCTTCGGTGCAGAAGATTGTCTGGATCTTCCAGACACCGTGGAGCTGGTGGTCTCAAATTGCGTCCAAAGTGACAAATCTCATTTTATGGAGCGCTCCCTTCAAATCAATTCGTTCTCCGGTCCTCTTATCGGAGTCTCCAGGGAAGCCCCTGCACGTGTTTGGACCGTGAGAAGAACCTGGAGGAACCTAAGCAAAGACGGGGGGAGAACCTGGAGACTCCACACCTGTGGGAATCCAACCGCGGAGCGGCGGGACGCTGCGCTCTTGAGCAAATCAAAATCTCGGGCCGGCAGATGAACGAATGAAGACCGAAGCACCCGCAGGTGTGGAAAACGATCCTGTATTTCACACGGTAAAGACAAGTCAGGTGAATTTTCTGACAGATATCCTGTCATCCCGCCTCCACGTGTTTAATATCCACCCTATATCACACAATCATCTAATTCTGGAGTTATACATTGTATGTATATCTTTCTAAATGCAGTCCGTCACAACGTCCTCCCAGGCACTTGGGCATCTTCCCCTCGGTGCTGGTGGAGATGCGTCGCGCCGACAGACTGGAGATCGAAAGACGTCACAGCGGTTGTCTTTTAATTCATATAGTTGTTGAATAACAAATAAACAAGGTGGAGGGGGTGTAAAAAAACAACCTCAAAACACCAAATACTGACCTCTAGTGGCCAGAGGCGGAACTACAGCATTAAATCATAAGTCCCATCGCTGATATCAAGGATAATATATGACGAAAAACTGTGCAAATCAATCGAATTAAACCGACAATCAGAATATGAACGTCAGAAAAGTCCTTGTCTGGGAACACGTGGTGTTACGTCAGTGACCGATCTTGACGGAGGTCCTCTTTACCGGAAGAAGGTCGGAAAATAAGAAAACAAACAACCCGGAAGAGTCGTGTCTCGGCGAGAAATGTGGAGGCAGAAACTTCACAGGGAGAGAAAGATCTATGAGGCACTGGAAGGTCAAATGCACAAGTAACCGAAACCTAAACACAAAGCCGTTTTCCGGAGAAATTCCGCCTCGCGGGAAAAGTAGGAGTACACTAATTGTGAGCGCTGCAAGAAGTGAGCAAATACAGTGACATTTCCTTAAAAGCTGGGAAAAGTAAAGTATTCATGTTCGAAACCCACGACTTTACAAATGAATTCCTAAAGTGTTTAAGAAAACGCGTCTCACGCCTTCCTCCTCGGGGAAACGTCACACCCGCGGCGGGACACCCGTGTCGACGCGCCGGCGCTCCGGCGACCGACCCGTCAGCAGGGCGACGACGACATCTGGTCGTAATCGGGGCATTTCAGGAGCGCCGGGTTGCTGGCGCTCATCTGCAGGGAGGCCTCGCTGGAGATGTCGGACGGACTGCGGCCGCGCGACCACGCCTCCGGGTGCAGGAACTGCCCCGAGTGGTCGGAGCAGTTGCTGAGGCGAGGCCTGTAGAAGCTGCGCTGGCGCGGCTGGTAGAGCTCCTCCGCCGTGTAGCGCTTCATGAACAAGTACACCGACATGACGCCGGCGCTCTGCCGACGGGAGGAACACAAAGTCAGTGAGTCCGAACAGATTGACGGGCGGCTCCGTCCGTTCCCTTTTGTAAACATCACTTCTCCGGCGCTTTAGGTCTGAACTGTTCACGCCGTGTGATGTGTGACCGGATGTGACAGCGTTTCTTCCCCCCCCGATGCGACGAGGGCGCGGTTGTGCGACCGAACGTAAAGTCGAAATTCAGATTTTTGACGGTTCGTCAAACAGCCGTCGGGGCTCGAACACGGGGTCGAACTACAACCGTCGCTCGTGACGTCATTTCATCACTCAGCGGATCTGCAAGGACATTTAACCCCATCGATTCACCGTCGTAAAGTCTCTAAAATGACGATCTTTAATCGTGAACATAAAAGCGAGTGAATAGTTCATATGGATGTGTTGTACTTATGCTAAATGGCCACCGAGGGGCAGTAAACACAAATGCAGTTGTAATTTTCAGCCGTGAAGGTTCGTCGCTGCAAAAAAGAATATATGTGTGTGAATGAGAGGAACCCGGGTGGAACGTTGAGCCTGCAGGGAGTGGAGATCAAGAAGGTGGAGGGTTGCAAGTACGTGGGGTCAACGGTCCAGGGCGTAGGAGAGTGTGGAGAAGATGTGAAGAAATGGGTTCAAGCAGGTTGGAATGGGTGGAGAAAAGTGTCGGGGGTACAAAGAGATAGAAGTCTATCAGCCAGAAGGAAAGGAAAGGTGGAGGAGACAGTGGTGAGATGATCTGCAAACACTGATAATGACCAAAAGACAGGAGGCAGAGCTGGAGGTGGCAGAGATGAAGATGTTGAGGTTCTCTTTGGGAGCGACCAGGATGGAGAGGATCAGGAATGAGTCTATCAGAGGGACATGTTAGATGTTCTGGACATAGACTGAGATGGTTTGGTCATGGACAGAGGAGGAAGAGGGAATATATTGGTAGACGGATGCTGGAACTGGAGGTATAGAGGAAGAACAAAGAGAAGATTCATGGACATTATGTGAGAAGATATGAAGTTAGTTGGTGTGAGAGGAGGAGACAGAGAAAAGGATTAGATGGAGAAGGTGGATTCACTGTGGAGACCCCTGAAGGGAAAAGCCCAAAGACAAAGAAGAATATGTCAAAGGGGTGCAGGACATGTATGACCGAGACAAAGTGATGACTGGGATGATGTGAATATGAACGCTCTGTTCATGTCTAAACTATGGTGAAGATCTGGGTAGAAGGTTGCTGAAAGTAGAGCTGCCAGGCAGGAGGTCTAGAGGAAGACCAAAGAGGAGATTAATGGATGTCGAGAGAGAGGATATGAAGTTAGTTGGTGTGAGAGAGGAGGATACAGAGAGCATGGTTAGATGGAAAATGTGGATTTGCCTGGAGACCCCTGAAAGAAAAAGCCCAAAGGAAAAGAAGAGGAAGAAGAAGAAGAAGAAGAAGAAGAAGAAGAAGAAGAAGAAGAAGAAGAAGAAGAAGAAGTTGGAGTATTCTGCCATTCTACCAAGGATGAACTGTTGAACAACAGCAGCACTTTCACTTTTGATATGCGGGTTTTTAAATCATTTTAGTTTTACATAATTTATATTATTTTATAGTATAATTTATAGTTTTTATATAATTTATAAAATTATATCTTTTTTTATATAATTTACATATATATATATGTATATATTTGATAGATTTATTTTATACAAATTTTGATTAATTTTATTCATTTTTTTCAACTTCTTTTATATTATTTCATACTAATCTTTATCATTTATAATGTTTTTGTACTTTTGCACCATGTGTCTTAGAGTAACACTATTTCAACCCTCCGTAGGTGTGAACGTTGGGCAGTATTGACAATAAAGTTGACTTTTACTTTCGGAGTTTGTCGCGGTGGCTCACCTCAGTGAGCAGGAAGGAGATGGCGGCGAAGGCGAACGACCAGCCGTACTTGTAGGAGATGTAGGACTCGTTGCTCTTAATCCGGTTCAGCATTTCATCGTTGATGCTGGAGATGTAGAGCACGAGTCCCACCACCAGCGCCAGTCCTGAGCCACGGCGAGAGGAAGTAAGGAACTAATTCAGGGGCGAGTTTGCACGGCAGGGGTGGCAGAAGGTTAGGGATGGACGCACCTGAGAGGATGAAGAAGATCCCAGACACGAAGGCCAGGATGGTGCGGTGAGGACGGATGTGGCCGATGTTGTTGAGGACGAAGCCGACGAACATGAAAAACAGGCTGACCAGGGGGAACGGCGTGGCCGAGCGGATCATCTCTGGAGGCCGGAGGAGAAAGTGGAGCTTTACAGCTGAGGCCGCCAATAAGATGCTATAGTGATGCGCGGTGAGGTTCGAGACTGGTGAGGCACTGACTTCATCACAATCAGATTTACAAACTTGACTCAGCTAATTCATCATTTGATTAGCAGCAGTTCGCAGATAATGTCAGCTTTCTTTACACATACAAACTCTAGCACACAAAAAAAAGGGCTTTGAATTTAAAAAAAAGGTATGAGGGAAGGAAAAAATGGATGGCGACGCTTGACTTGCTAACTCTAGTGACAGGAAGAATCCCTGGAATCACTAACGGCCCCTACCGTGAGGCAGGAGAACCGCCTGCCTCACTTAGTGACTCTTTGCAGCAGTTTTATGATCAAGAAACTTGTAACATACATGCAGTTGTTGACAAATTGGAATCGTGGTTCATATAGCAAAAGGATTTGAACATTTTAATAGAGACAGCAATCCGGTGTTAGAGCAGAGCATGTCGGCAGTCAGCCGTCATTGCGCAAACTACATTGAGGCTCAACAGTCAGCAGCCTCGCCGCACATCTCTTCACAGTATTTGGACAGTAAATGTGGAAATCCAGCTATTTTAAATAAAAAACTGGTAAAGTTAAATGAAAAAAACTTTATTGTGCAAATCAATTTGCACACGTCATCTTTTCACTTTCCATTTTTTTCTTTCCAAGATTAGCAAGTGAGGCACGGCCTCTCCTGCCTCCCCTGATTGCACCTCACTGAGTTGCAATAATGCATGAAATAAAAGTACTGACTTCAGCGTGAATCTGACGGAGAAAGAACATCTCGGCGTTGCAAGCGGAGAAAGTCGGTCATATTTGTTTATCCCACCTTTTGAAAATAATAACATGAGAAGAATTACGCGTATCCTATATGGAATGCATCTGACGTGCAAAGCAGACCAGCCAGGATGTTTAACATTCACCTTCTCCCTTCTAAACGCCCAAATATAACCTCGGTGAGCGTGGTGCTTTCAAAGGGAGGGGTGGGTGACATGGGGCGGTACGTGAGGGGAAAGCCTGAATTTGCGCTCTATCCCAGCCTTCTGAAGCCACCGGCGGAAACTGAAACTCTTACTCACTGAGCACGTTCACGGTGGACTCCGAGGTCAGCGGGACGCTCATGGGCATCAGATACTCGATTCCGAAGCAGCGTCCGGACTCGTCACCTGAGGGGGAATCAAAACAAACTTCGAATCAGGAGAGGGTGAGCGCGCTGCCGGGGAGGATATGTCAGGAGATGGTGTGGCGTTGAAGATCATCATGCACCTTGGCAGGATTCACAATGACAATAACCTCCACAATAATTAGCCTTTGTGATTTTTTTATCAGGATACAATTTCACATGGACATCGTTTCCCTTACATGGTGCGATAGAATATCTGAAAGGATCAGACATTATCATAACCCATGGGTTTGAGTCTGGAAAGGCAAAATCCTGACCCGAAGTAGATCTCCACATTTCTACTAGGCAATGGCAAAAGGCTAAAAAGAAAAAAATACAAAACAGATGAGGGTGAGCTCAGACCTAGTAAAGGCATACGACAGGTTGCCGAGGGAGGGACTCTGGTAGGAAGAAGTCTGGAGTGGCAGGGAAGTATATTAGATTGGTGCAGGACATGTATGCCCGCTGTGAGACAGTGGAGTGCCATAGGTGTAACAGAGAAGGTCAAGGTGGAAGTGGGACTTCATCGGGGATCAGTTCTGAGCCTCTTCTTGTTTGCAGTAGTGATGGACAGGCTGACACATGAGGCTAGACAGGAATCTCCATGGACCATGATGTTTGCAGATGACATTGTGATCTGTAGTGAGAGCAGGGTAAAAGTTGAGGACAAATCTAGAGCGGTGGAGGTATGCTATGGAAAGGAGAGGAATGATGGATAGTTGCAGCAAGACAGAATATATGTGTGAATAAGAGGAACCCGGGTGGAACGGTGAGGCTACAGGGAGTGGAGATCAAGAAGGTGGAGGATTTCAGGTACTTAGGTTGAGTTTATCACCGTTAAAACTGCAACTCTAACCAAGTTATTTCTGTTGTTAATCTTTAAACAAAGGGATGAGATTATTTGGCATCTCCGCCGTCAGGAGCGACCGGACAGGAGGAGGAGGTGTGTGAAAGAAAAGAGGAATCCAGCCTCCGAACAGGTCAGCTGTAAGCTGGGATCAGGTGCGCGCGCACACACACACACACACACACACACACACACACACACACACACACACGGAGGGAGATGAGCTGAACAATGACTGGACCAGAAGTAATTCCAATTAACTAAAAACACATGATAATAATGTGTTTAACTCCAGATCTCCCAAAAAAGGCTAAATCAGCTATCCTCCACTCTGTGCATGCTAAGCTAACCCTATAGCTGCTTATCATTCGTGCTAAAAGAGAATCCTTTCACATTTCTTGTCTTTAGCTCCCCTTGGTCTGTGTGTGTGTGTGTGTGTGTGTGTGTGTGTCTTCAGAAAATACGAGGCCAATGATTTCCTGACGTGATTCTGCACCCGCAGGGGTTTTCCTTCGAGCCGAGGTCAGAAGCAGCTCTGGAGACGCAGAACCCGAGTGTGAGAAACCGTTTTTAAAACACCAAGCAGAACAGTTTCCTCTGTTTCATCATTCCTCCCCATCTTTGACACAGGCCTAGATTCATAGGCGTGTTCATGGTGAATGTTTGAGTTACATCATCATCACACACACACACACACACACACACACGACCATTATTATCACTTCTGTGTCACACACACTGTCAGTAACACGCCAGCTGCCGCCCTCTAACAGTTAATTTGGTGTGACATAATGAAATGACAGCTGTCTCCGAGGACTGATTAATTCATGTGTGTGTGCATGCGTGCATGTGTGTAGATACTTACACATCACTGTAGCTTCATATCTCCTCCCACATTCATTCAACCAATAATTTTATCTCTCTCTCTCACACACACACACAGACACGCATGCATGCATGCATGCACGGACGCAATCACACACACACACACACAAAAAGTCATTTGCGAATGTCTCTCCTTGTGAGTGTCAAAACCGGCTGAAGCGGCGGCGGTTCGTCATTTTGACATCAGCTCTCTGTCACCGCCATATTTAGACGCGGTGTGTGTCCTGGATGAGGGACGTATCCAGGTCTGTAACATGGTAAAAACACACACTCAGCGTACTCTTATTATCAAAGGGAACAAAAGCGGGGAAGGAAAATTAAAAAATGACTTAAAGTAGAGAAAAGGTATTTTGGTCGATATAGCACATCATTAGCATTGTGCTATATCTGCTTAGCAGGATGTTGAGATGGAGAAATCAAATCGCTGCAGGGGATTATTTAAGGATATTTTTTCCTAATTTCTCACTGAAAATGACTCAAAAATAGCGAGTGAAGAGATATTATTATGATAACCGTTATTTCCGGACTATAAGCCACTTCTTTTTTCACACGCTTTGAACACCGCGGCTTAAACAAGGACGCGGCTGATATATGGATTTTTTGGGCTAACGAGCTTCATGCCGCCAAAACATTTAGCCTGGTCACATCGGACCGATGTAATAACCGTGAAATTCCGAGGCCGTTCATTTGCGACAGCAAAGAAGACGACTTTAGCTGTAGTGGGACAAAGCGGGGATTGAAAATGGATGCATTTTCCTTGTCTTATCTATTATTCATCTTTTTCATCAGCCGTGTTACAGGCGGTGTTCGGAAAAGAGCGTTTTCAGTTTGTATTTGTGGATGTTACCGGTATGTATTTAATTAAAAATAAAAAAAGAAATGTTTATATTACAATGTGGACACCTGCAGCTTATCGACAAGTTCGGCCTATATATGTACCCTAGATTTATTTATTCAGTTTTACGGTAATATGAAATTATAGTGGCCTCGCTGGAGCACAAAGACAAACTCGTATTTGTAGCCCCCACCGCTTCAGAAAAAATAAGAATAAAAAAATAACAATATTTATGTAACAACACGACAAGCAACAAACAGGACGATTCATTTCACAGGCGCTTCGGGTCTTCAACTAAAAGTAGGATCGGATCATCCAAGAACAACTGGATGTATCATGCAAACAGGTGTGGGCCCAGGATGGAGCCCTGAGGAACTCCCTGTCTGACAGGAAATGGACCTGTAGCAGCATCGAGATACTTTCAAGCCTTAGAAGAAGCAGCGTGATCTCAAGTAAACAGAGAAGTCAGCAAAAGGAACGTATATATATATATATATATACATATATATATGGAATGAGATGGATTTATAAATATATACTATATATATACCAAATATAACAGGATGGATAATGACAGTAATGCTTGAACATGTCGGCGTGGAGTGCATGAGGTGTGTGAGATGTCGGAGGTGTTTGAGATGTTGAATGCACAGAGAACTTCCTGCATGGAGCGTGCACGATGTCCGGAAGCGGTAAGTATCGGCTCATTCGAGGAGAACCCTAGGAATCAGTACCGCCACTTTGCCGAATATCCGTATTTCGCATTTTCGAATTTTCTCTCGCGGCACATTGAACCGTGATCGTGACGCCCCGTCACTTGGCCTACCGGTCATAAAGCAGACTCTCCAAAGGCCCGAGTGCAGCGAAGTCTTGATGTCGACGCTCTGGTTGAGGGGCAGAATGACTCCTTCTTCCAGGTACAACCAGTAGTCGGTGCTCACCGCCACCCCCAGCAGCCCCAGGCCCGTCATCGCAAAGAGACTGCTGAGCAGCGTCAGGGCCCTCCTGCCACAGGCGGTCATGGCCTCACTAGGACTCTGTCCTTGGTCGGGTGGAGAAGCAGACTAGCTGGAAAATAGGTTGAAAGTATTGGACGGGGGTTTAAAATGACCTGGCGACACAAAGCGAAACATGAATATTTCTCTATTCCGACTTATTCGTTCGCATGGTATTAAATGGGATGTAGTAGCGCCGAGTTAGCCGCGGGCTAAACTGCTATCACATCACAAGGCTAATGTCAGAATCTGTCATTTTATCAAGTCTTGAAAAATGTCAATCGGCGGAGTAAACATTAAAATCCAACCAGGAGAATTCTCCTTCACGCGAGCGTTGACCGACGACACTGTCTTCATACGGCGTGTGATGTAAACACACCCAATTCGAGGCTCGCAGGTCCACAAAAAATCCACGGTGCAAACACTCTGAATAGCAAAATAACAATCCTTTACCTTGTTCACAAGGTTAAAAAATGAGACTATAAAAATAAATAAAATAACTGCAAAGCTTGCCATGCTCAAGCCAGTATCTATGTATAGATGACCTGCCACTATTGCAGATAAAACTGTAAAAAAATCATCTATTTGGTTATTTTCTTTGTTGCATTTCAAACTGTTCTTTGTTTGAAACGACGGATTAAATTCTCACTTTGCGGTGAATTCTGCTCCAGTTGACTCTCGTAAATGAGATGCGACTCTCGTACGCTCTTGTAGGAAGTTGTCGCACACAGATATACACATTTATCGACATTTTAACGCAGCGCTTCGACAGAACGAAGCAGGACGTTCACTCGAGCGCACCGGATCGTCGTGCGGATCCGAACACGACTTTCGGATTATTCCACTTTAACGCCTCGATAGAAATTGCCACCGAATGTCTCCTCGGGCGCACGGAAAGTCAAAGGAATAACGGATACTTCACTTGCGAACGCACTCCATCGACAACATGCATTCGAGCGCGCTCACCTCTCGGCCCTCAGCCGTTTTCTGCAGCCGAGCGAAGACCCGACGGCGACCGTCACGGGCGCAGATTCCTTCGGAGTGCGTGGACGGAGAGACGCAACGATCTGACTCAGAAGCCCGGCGATGCTCTACTGGCTGATTTCAGCAGCTGAATACAAATACTCGCACGCAGAGAGGAGGAAGAGGAGGAGGAGGAGGAGGAGGGGTTTCAGAACCGAGGGCAGCTCCATTCAGCTCTGAGGAGAAGGAGGCTGAGCTGATCAGTGAGTTCAGAAGAGCACATCTACCTGCCGCCAATAACATAAACACCATCATTCTGTGGCTCCTCTTGGGATGTTACACTTCATTACAGATTTGCACGAATTATTTTAAGAAACAACAAATGGGAAACTTGTTCATTCGTGATCTCCGCCATTCTTGTGGAGGCAACTGGACTGTTCACCCCCTCATCTGAGAGGTTTCTTCAGTTCTAGAGAAACGAGCGAAATGAACTGAGGAAGCATCGGAGATGAGGGGTGAAACATCTTGAAGAAATTCAAGTCCAGGTGCCGTGACAAGAAGATTTCCAGAAGAATTCATCATGACCTGGATGACTGAGGACCTCCGTGGCCATGACCTATACCACTGATCCTGGTGGAGCCCATGCCGAGAGGATGGGCTCACTTTGGACCCGTCACAGAAAGAGACACGAGCCTGAAGAACAAACAAGCTCATTCAGTTCATCAGTTCATATGGAGACACAAAGTAAAACCACTATGAGATAGAAGACTATCAGCCAGAAGGAAAGGAAAGGTGGATGAGGCAGTGATGATCTACACACACTGACAATGACAGAAGACAGGAGGCAGAGTTGGAGGTCGCAGAGATGAAGGTGTTGAGGTTGTCTTTGGGAGTGACCAGGATGGAGAGGATCAGGAATGAGTCAATCAAGTGACAGCACATGGTAGATGTTCTGGAGAGAAGGTCAGAGAAGCCAGAGTGAGATGGTTGGGTCATGGACAGGGGAGGGATTGTAAATATATTGGTAGACGGTTGCTGGAATAGGAGATCTAGAGGAAGACCAAAGAGATGATTGATGGACGTCGAGAGAGAGGATCTGAAGTTAGTTGGTGTGAGAGAGGAGGATCCAGAGAACAGGATTAGATGGAGAAGGTGGATTCCCTGTGGAGACCCCTGAAGGGAAAAGCCCAAAGGAAAAGACGAATTTGTCACAGGGTGCAGGACATGTATGACCGAGACAAAGTGATGACTGAGATGGTTGGGTCATGGACAGGGGAAGGATTGTGAATATATTGGTAGACGGTTGCTGGAATAGGAGGTCTAGAGGAAGACCAAAGAGATGATTGATGGACGTCATGAGCGAGGATATGAAGGTGGTTGGTGTGAGAGAGGAGGATACAGAGAGTAGGGTGAGATGGAGAAGGTTGATTTCCTGTGGAGACCCCTGAAGGGAAAAGCCAAAAGGAGAGAGAGAATTTGTCACAGGGGTGCAGGACATGTATGACCGAGACAAAGTGATGACTGAGATGTTTTAGACATGAACACTCCTCTGTTCATGATGGACGTCATGAGCGAGGATATGAAGGTGGTTGGTGTGAAAGAGGAGGATCCAGAGATTACGGTCAGATGGAGGTTGATTTCCTTTCGAGACTCCTGAAGGGAAAAGAAGAAGACAGTGAAACGGCTCACCCGCTAATTCACACGTCCTGTTGATGAACCGCCATTCGTCATTATTCAAACGTCACGCAGACATTCAAAAAGCGTGTGTGAACGCCACATGACATCACACACACGCACACACACGTCGCCTTCCATATTTCAGCAGCAAAGTAAGAGCAACGGAGTAAGTTTCACCCGAAGAAACACTCAAATATTAACTGCTTGTCAAAATCATTTTCATCAGAGGAAACTTGAGGAATAAGTTTGTGCGCTTGTCTTCAAATTGGTCGAGGCTCAGACTTAACCTGCACGGATCCCACGCAGAGAGCGGCTTCAAAACAAACCAGAGCCGACGCACGTTTGTTTCCATACTTTATTTAAACACAGTCGTCGTCATACCACAATGAACAAGAGGAATCATGTTAATAACAGCAGGGGTTGTGAGAGGAAATACATACAAAACGTCCCCGCGGCTCCAACGGCAGCCTGTAGTCGTATCGCACCCCGTCTGGTCTAACGTTTGATTATCCCTGTCATCGGTACAGAGGTTTACTCCTCCTCGCCCACCAACACCTTCCTCCTCTCTCTTCCAGTGCAGATTCTCAATGTGAGACATGTAAACACTCAATTTTCTCCCCTAATTTTTTTTGTTTTGTTTTTGTTAGAAATCTCATTTTGGTCCGGATGCGACAGCTGCGATATTAAGACGCCTTCCTTAAATTTGGCAGTTTTTTTTTTTTTTATTTTTTTTTTTAATGATGACTTTCTGTATGCCTTTTGTTTTTTACCTGTATTCAAACGTAACAACCTATAATTAAAAAAAAAAAAAAAGAAACAGAGGCCAACCAGCGTGTGTGTCGACGGCCATCGGTTTGTTTCCGTGCATCGGGGGTTTGGGGGGAAACTCGCCACGCCGGGGGCCGGGGGAGGGTCTCCGTATCATCATGCAGCGGTCGTTCTCATGCTTCGGTCGGGCCTCGGCTCACGCATGCACATAGTAAAGGCAAAGAGAGGAAAGAAGGAAAGAAGGTTTCCACCCTGAGACGACGAGGGGGGAAGAGGGCGTCGGACCGCGCGGTCAGCAGCGCCGCAGGCTCTCTAGGACACCGAGTAGAAAACACACAGCGAGGGTTCGCCGATACCAAAAGCTACCAAAGATTCAGCCAGACGTGAAAAGGGAGGAGAGGGAAGGGGGGGTCTAAACATAGAAATCTTCAAACTCCCTACGGTAGTAAAAGCACATTCAGTTCTTAGTATAAAATCTGTAGTGAACTCGTCTTCGTCAAACATCTCATTTGTAACATATTTACAAAAAAGTGGCGGACGTACGTCGGGGTTCAGAGGGCGCAGTCTCGGAACGTAAAACAGGAAACGAGCGGGAACTCCTCGGGGTAAGACTTTTCAAAACATGACAGTTATATATTAACATAGTTTATATGATAATATTAAACTTTTGCTGTGGTAGCAGACGTGCACTGCATCCTAGAGTCTACAGTTCATACGCAGCCGGGAAGTAAGCATGCAACAGAGATCCCCTTTGTGCATATGGATACGACATATCTATACTCGGATGACGACGCCGTCTTCCCCCCGCGGACCCGCCGGAAAAATCGCGTTTTCCAGGCGGCGCCGCGAAACAAACGTTCGACGCCGAAATCCGCTGAAAAGAACTTCCCCACTCTTGCTTTGGCACTCGAGTGACCGTACACTACCTCTTTGTCGAGCATGTAAATAAAATATACATGTGTAGCATCTCAGGACGAAGCGGGAGAACGCTCTGGCGTTGCGTAGTAAGATGGCGGAGGGGGAACGAGGAGGCATGAGAAGGAAACGTCACACATCTTCAACACGAGAAAAGGCTGCGGGTCGGAGGGAGCGGAAACACGGGACGCTCGGCGGCGGCGGCGTTCAGGTCAAAGCGCGCCGAGGATCCCTTCGTCAACGGCGTGCGCCTACGTCGTTCCCGGTCACAGATATGGATAACTACTGCTGGAGGCTGGAAGGGTCTGCAGCCGGGCGGGGTGGAGGTCGGTCATGCCGGTGACTGGAACGTGCTGAGCTCCTCCTCATACCACGCTGTGCAGGGACGGGTGGACGAACTGGGCGTTGATGAAGGAGAAACCCGCGAACTCGCTCTGGTCGATGTTGGCGATGACCAGCTGGTCGGGCGGAGTCAGCACGGGCTGCGTGCGCGTGAAAAACTTGTCGAAGTTCTCCGCGCCTTTGCCGCACTGGTGTGAAGAAAAAAAAGGTTTGTTACGAGGTTGGGATAACAGGATGCGTCGTGATTAAAAGCGCTTTCCGTTTTTAGTTAAAGGCTTCTTTACAGCCCCAGAGGGAAGGTAGAGCAGGAAATGTCAAAGCCTAATGTGTAGTCGGGTGGAAGTTTAATTAGATTAGAAGCTGACTCTGAGCAGCCACCGCAGAGGTCACGAGCATCGGCGCGCCGCTCCGCTCGGGGCGGTCATGTGTTTCCAGCCGTTCGACGTATACGGCGAAAACGGTCGGCGATCCGTGAGAGCGAGTGGATCGCGATAGAGCGCCGAGCGCGACGTCGTTTTTTTTTTTTTGTTCTTTTTTTTTTTTTTCCTCGTCCGGCCTCCAGAAAGGGCTCGGGAGTCCGAGGGAGAAAGAGAGAGACGTCTCTGAGACTCGGAGGACGCAGCAGGTCCTTAAACGTGAAAAAGAAACAGAAAATTTGGAGTGACAGAAGGAGGTTTCGGTGTCGACGCTGGGGGGAGGCGGGATCTGAGGGCGGCGGCGGCGGCGGCGGCTGCCACACACGTCAGCCTTTATGGACGCAGAGGATGAGCAAGAAGGGTGGAGAGAAGATACCCATTACTGGAAAAACACCTGAAGGCTCTCTGAGAAGGAAGCGGGTGAATCCTTCCACAGAGAAGGAAGCACAAACGACATGTCAGCCGCCATTAAATCCATATTTCTAGAACTCTATCTGCCATGGAGGAATCCGGGTGGAGAAATCCTGTGTGTACGGTAATTTATACCCCATGTGACTCCCGATTGCCCCTTGAAGGCAAATAATTGTGACTCTGATTCTGTAAACCCGGTTTGCACGGCTTTGCATCGGCGGGAAACTAACATTCTGGATAATGAATCCAAATACTTGGAGTTCGCTCGGATGTCGACCTCTGCGTCGGCGGCAGCAGGCGGGGAAGGCGGGGACGTTACGAGCCCGGCGTCGCTAACGGGGGTCGTGAGAGAAATAAAAACCCACCGCCAGATGAGGTTCCTCCAGCTTTATGCGTCTATCAATACCCACCTGCTTCATGAATGCAAACAACCTCGGCCAAACTCCCGAGGCTGATGGTTATGATGTCAGCTATGGGTACGTGCACCGTGTCGGAAGCTGAATTTCAGTGTTGGACAAAAGACGCGTCTGTGTGTTTACATCCATAAGGAGAAAACGTCGCACGGGGACCCGAAGGCATCGCTCGGCTCGTTATTTAGCTTTAGTCTGGAGGGGAATCAGCGCGCGGGACGTCATTACATCGTTTGGCTGTTTGGATTTAAATGTCTATTTCCGTCCACGAAATGTTGTTCTGACATATTTTCACTCGTTTTGAGAAAATGCGATGTTTCGGAAGGGCTTACAGGTGGACTCCTGCTGCTCCTCCCATCCCCTCCCCCACCACCGCTGAAACCAGGATCTTCATAAAGTTGGAGCAGCCGCTGCACCCTGGAGGCTCCATGGATGAAGCCGCTGCTCAAACTTTATGATCTCCAAGAACTCAACTTTACAATAAACATCCATCCATTTACATCCATGGATGGATGGAATGTAGATGAATAGATGGGTGTATAGATAGATAGATAGATAGATAGATAGATAGATAGACAGCCTCTGGATGGATGGATGAATGGATGGATGGATGGATAGATAGATAAGACTGTAGAAGGATGGATAGATAGATGAGAAGGATGGATAGATGGACCGATAGACTGTAGATGGATGGATAGACCAGATAGATGGATGGATGGATGGATAGAAAGACTGTAGATGGATGGATGGATGGATGGATGGATGGATGGATGGATGGATGGAAGATAGCAAGACTCTCGATGGATGGATGGATGGATGGATGGATGGATGGATGGACCAGATGGATGGATGGATGGATGGATGGATGGACCAGATGGATGGATGGATGGATGGATGGATGGATGGACCAGATGGATGGATGGACCAGATGGATGGATGGATGGATGGATAGAAAGACTGTACATGGATGGATGGATGGATGGATGATAGAAAGACTGTACATGGATGGATAGACCAGATGGATGGATGGATGGATAGAAAGACTGTAGATGGATGGATGGATGGATGGATGGATGGATGGATGGATGGATGGATGGATGGATAGAAAGACTGTACATGGATGGATGGATGGATGGATGATAGAAAGACTGTACATGGATGGATAGACCAGATGGATGGATGGATGGATAGAAAGACTGTAGATGGATGGATGGATGGATGGATGGATGGATGGATGGATGGATGGATAGAAAGACTGTAGATGGATGGATGGATGGATGGATGGATGGATGGATGGACGGATGGATGGATGGATGGATGGATAGAAAGACTGTACATGGATGGATGGATGGATGATAGAAAGACTGTACATGGATGGATAGACCAGATGGATGGATGGATGGATGGATAGAAAGACTGTAGATGGATGGATGGATGGATGGATGGATGGATGGATGTGGAGGTCATGTGACTCGGTGCGAAGGAAGAGTCCTCTCACCACTTTGGGCTTGAACGGCGGCTGGATCTCCCTGCTGGCCAGCCGCTCCCAGTCGATGCGCCTGAAGAAGGCCTGCTCCCTGACGTCTCGCTCCCCTTCAGGGCCGCAGCCCAGACGCTTGGACGGGTGCTTGGTCATCAGCTGGGGGGGACGGGCGAAAGCGAGGTTAGACGAACGCCGGCGAAAAGGGCCGCGGGGAAAGTCGTCCCTTCCCCCTCGCCTTTCTGCGGCGCCGTCATTTATCGGCTTGGCAAACGAGACGGGACGCAAACACCGAGAGGGGCGAGGACCCACTCCTACGTCTCTGTCGCAGGGACGATGAACCGGGAAAAAGGGGTTTTAAAGACCTGATCTGACGGATGGAGTCGGGATCTCGATGACCTTCTGAGATTCCGGAGGTCACTGCAGGAGTCCAGGATCTGATGGACTTTGTGCACTAAATTTGACCTGCCTGCCTCCTCCTCAATCTTCTTCTTCTTCTCGTCTGGGCGGCTCCACTCATTGGTCGCCAGAGCCAATCATCTGCTTCCATCTAAACATCAACCAATCATCTGCCTCCATCTGATCATCAGCCAATCATCTGCCTCCATCTAACCATCAGGACAATCAACTGCCTCAATCTAACACTCAGCCAATCATCGTCCTCCATCTAACCGTAAGCCAATCATCTGCCTCCATCTAACCATCAGCCAATCATCTGCCTCCATCTAACCCTCTCCTCCCACACCACCCCCTTCCTGTCCTCCTTCCCTCCATCCATAAAGCTCCTCCCTGGTCTTCCCCTGGACCTCCTCCAACCTCAGCCTCCTTCCACCCAGATCTTCACCATCCCTCCTCTGTCCACATCCAAACCATCTGAGTCTGCTGTCCTTCTGAAGGACTCGTACCTGATCCTCTACATCCTCTTCACTATGAGAACCTCTGCATCTACACCTCCTCCTTCTCCTCAGGGTCTGCTCTTCTCGGCCCTCGATCTCGTCCACCTTCTCAGTTCTCTCGACTCCAACAGCATGTTCTCGCAAACATCACTCACCCCTTTGCAGATGGACACGGCCTCTTTGGACATGGACTTTGGGTAGGACACATTGTGCTCCATGATGGACTGGAAGAGCTCGTCCTCGTCCTCGCCATCGAACGGCGGCTGCAGAAGATGGAAAAAAAAAAAAACGAGAAGAAGACAACAGAGAAGAAGTGTGAGAGCGATAATGACATTTTGCAGCTCAGATCTTGTGAAATGTGAAAAGACGTGAGGTGACGACTGGAATTCTCCCTGTGGAGCGAAAACCATGACATCTACAAGCACCTTCCATGGTTTCACAGGGCGAGATCCTCTAAAAGAGATCTAGTTGTTGTACAGAACATAATCCAGGAATCCAGGATCTAGAAATCCTAACTTTGACCGTCGTGAGGCCGAACATGGATGTTCTCCACCATCTCGCCGATCGCAAGCCGTCGTATCTGCGAGAAACCTACCTGCCCCGCCAGCATCTCGTAGAGAAGAACGCCGTAAGCCCACCAGTCCACGGATTTCCCGTACGGCTGGTACGCTATGATCTGAAACAGAGAAGATGGAGAAGATGGATAAGGTCCAGCAGCAGCCCAGACCAGAAGAAGAAGAAGGGGAGGAGGAGGTAGGACCAATTTAGTACACAAAGTCCATTAGATCCTGGCTAAGCCCAGATGATTCTGCGGACATTTGACTTGGAGGTCTTTATCGCGCTTCTTCAGCCCGACGGCGGCTCCTGAAGTCACCTCCGAGACTGAGGTCGGGAAGATCTCACCCTGCTGGCAAACACGTCCTCCTCACCCATGAATCATCTCCACACCTCCTTCCACGTGAGGGAGCGCTAAAATAACATCCATTCGTCATCTTCGTGAAGAAGAAAGACGTTTCCGAGAGCAGCTGGGAACCGTCGCTGGTCCCAGAACCAGACCGGGACAGTGGACGTATCATTGTGGGATGGTGGCGAGATGTTCACCCTGGACGGCTCCATCACGGGGAGCCTTACAGACGTGCAACCATTCGCCTTCTCATTCCATCGATTAGGATCTCCAAGGAACCTCCTGCATGTTCTTGATGCGGGGAGAACATGGAGACTCCATCAGGGACCTTCTCGCCGTGAGGAGGAGGTACGAACCACCCATGTTGTAATTCAATGTATAAATATCCTGTGATGGATCTGGCTGATACCAAACCATACTGGACTTCACCTGAAGGTAAGATCTTCTCATCTTCTCACCTAAACATCCAGCTGGACCAGTCACGTGCGGTGATGTTCACGGCAGGTGAGGCACCGACTTCATCACAATCAGATTTGACTGATTTGTTTGAAAAGAGCGAGTCTTCTGTCGCAGAGTCTGCAGCGAACCCTTTAGCTCTGGCGTCGGTTCTCCTTTCATTATTATCTCCTGCTTCGATTTAAAGCCCAATTTACAAAACGATCTAATTTTGGATATGTAATCCTCCATTTTGAAAGTGGAGAGGAAAAAAAGAACGGATAGCTGAGCTTGACTTGCTAACTCTAGCTAGCTGTCGCTATATTCTGCAGAGTTTAATCACAAGCGCCCCCTACGGTGAGGCAGGAGAACTGCGTGCCTCACTTAGTGGCTCTTTGCACCCGTTTTATGATCCCTCATGCAAGAATCTAGTAGCATCCATACAGTTGTTGACAAAAATGTTTAAACATCTTAATAGAGACATACAGAGAGACAGCAATCCGGTCTCAGTGCAGAGCTTGCCGGCAGTCAGCCGTCATCTACGTTGAGGCTCAAGAGTCGGCTGCCTCACCGCACGTCATTTAACTGATGAAGTTAAATGACAAATACCTGTATAGTGCAAATCCCCCTTCAGGGGTCTCCACAACTTCTCCATCTAACACTCTGGATCCTCCTCTCTCACACCAACTACCTTCACATCCTCTCAGGATGTCCATGAATCTTCTCTTTGGTCTTCCTCTAGACCTACAATTCCAGCATCCCTCTACCAATACATTCACGACCCACACCATCTCAGTCTGGCTTCTCTGACCTTCTCTGATGGACTCATTCCTGATTCGATCTGTCCTCCCAAAGACAACCTTAGCATCTTCATCTCTGAAATCCCTGATAAATATAACCATTTCTTTGTTTTTTTCATTCAACCTATTTCCTTTCCAAGATTGGCAAGTGAGGCACGGCCTCCCCTGCCTCCCCTACTGGTCTGGACCACCGCAACACACATGAACGCGGAGCTGTCGAATTCTCCTCACGCACATTTGCAGGAAAAGTTATTCAAATACCTCCACCCTTCCCGCGTCCAGGAACCTCACCTCCGGCGCGATGTAGTCCGGTGTGCCGCAGAAGGTGCGCGTGGTCATTCCCTCGTACATGCTCTCCTTACACATGCCGAAGTCGGCGATCTTGATGTGGCCTTCGGAGTCCAGCATCACGTTGTCCAGCTTCAGATCCCTGCGGCGGCGACAGAGGCGAGCGTTTGATTTCTGGGCTTCTGGCGACCGAAACCGCCCGAGGAGACGCTCACCTGTAGATGATTCCTTTTCGGTGCAAGAAGAACAGGCCCACGGCGATTTCCGCGGCATAAAACCTGCAAGGGAGATGGATCGGAATATTTCTATTCATGAATTAATCAAGGTAAAAATGTCCCTGATTGAAGAGGCTCCTCTCACAAAACTCCACAGCTATGCCAAAGTGGAAAAGTTCTTAATTTGACATACAAAGAAGAAGTTTAGGGCTCAGATGGAGCTGATGTAAACATCTAACTGATGCTGATGATGGTTGCTTTGCCGAAAAACAAGCAATTAGCTAATTGGAGTGCCAGGTGGGCTTAACTCGGAAAAAAACGCACAAATTTTACGGGGAAGAAGAAATTCCCTCGGAAAACCACATTTTACCACGTCGGATGTGCATATTTGTACATGTATTGTGTGAAGGCCTGAGGACATGTGAGGAGATGATGGTGCAGGACGATGTTCTCACACTGCCTGCGGCTCTTTGAACTTGCCCATGCGCTGGATGTGATACATGAGGTCTCCTCCGTTGATGTACTCCATCACAAAGTACAGCCGATCCTGGACCGGAGTGGAAAGGAAAGGACACACAGTCAAAACGGCTCCGTCAAGAATGGGGTGATCACGGGCTGATCTTCTCCGTCCGCTCTTTGCTCATTGCTGGTTTTCTAACTTCTTCTTCTTCTTCTTCTTCTTCTTCCTACGGCTTTTCCCTTCAGGTGTTGCCACAGCGAGTCAACTTTCTCCGTCTAACCCTATTCTCTGGATCCTCCTCTCTCACACCAACTACCTTAATATCTTCTCTCACTACGTCCATAAAACTTCTCTTTGGTTTTCCTCGAGACCTCTTGCCTGGCAGTTCCACCTTCAGCAACCTTCTAGCCAGATCTTCACCATGGTTTAGACATGAACAGAGGAGTCTTCACATCCAAACCATCTCAGTCATCACTTTGTCTTGGTCATACATGTCCTGCACCCTTGTGACAAATTCCGTTTACCAATATATTCTCTATCCCTTCCCTGTACATGACCCAACCATCTCAGTCTGGCTTCTCTGACCTTCTCTCAAAAACACTGAACATGTGCTGTTCCTCTGATAGACTCATTCCTGATCCTCTCCATCCTGGTCACTCCCAAAGAGAACCTCAACATCTTCATCTCTACAACCTCTAGTTCTGCCTGCTGTCTTTTGGTCATTGGAACAGTTTCTAGTCCAAACATCATCGCTCGTCTCACCACTGTCTTGTACACCTTTCCTTTTATTCTGGCTGATGTTCTTCTATCTCTTCGTACCCCTGACACTTTTCTCCACCCATTCCGACCTGCTTGGACCCGTCTCTTCACCTCTTTTCCGCACTCTCCGTTGCCCTGGACTGTTGACCCTAAGTACCTGAAATCCTCCAGCTTCTTGATCTCCACTCCCTGTAGCCTCACCGTTCCACCAGAGTTCCTCTCATTCTCACACACATTTATTCTGTCTTGCTGCGACTAAATTTCATTCCTCTCCTTTTCAGAGCATACCTCCACCTCTCTAGATGTTCCTCAAGCTGTTCCCTGCTCTCACTACAGATCACAATGTCATCTGCAAACATCATGGTCCATGGAGATTCCTGTCTAACCTCAACTGTCAGCCTGTCCATCACCATTGCGAACAAGAAGGGGCTCAGAGCTGATCCCTGATGGAGTCCCACCTCCACCTTGAACTTCTCTGTTACCCCTACAGCACACCGTACCAGTGTCTCACAGCGAGCATACATGTCCTGCACCAGTCTAACATACTTCTCTGCCACTCCAGACTTCCTCATACAATACCAGAGCTCCTCTCTTGGTACCCTGTCATATGCTTTTTCTAGGTCTACGAAAACGCAATGCAACTCCCTCTGGCCTTCTCTGTACTTTTCTATTAGCATTCTCAACGCAAATACTGCATCTGTAGTACTCTTCCTAGGCATAGGAAGAGTGCTGGTTTTCTAACTGATCTCCTCTAAAAGGCCGACGTCACAGTGAGGACTTTCAGATCAACGGCATCAATAAGCTTAAAACGGAAGTTCAGGGTGGACCAGGAGACAAGAAACAAACACAAACTTGCAATGCGCTATATTTGCAGACGCCAGACATCAACAGATGTGTGTGTGTGTGTGTGTGTGTGTGTTGTCGTCGCTTCCACACACACACCACGGTCTGAAAGCAGGAGTGCAGCTGCGTGAGGAACGGCGGTTTGTCCCTCTGGGCCAGGACCCGCTTCTCCACCATGGTGCACTCCACGTCGTCGTCCTGGATGACCACGTCCTTCTTGAGGATCTTGATGGCGTACAGCTCCTCCGTCGACTTCATTTCCGCCAGCATCACCTGCGGTTCAAGAGACGCCGGATAAGAGAAGATAAACTTTTCGGTAAACAGATGCGTAACAGTTAAATGTCAATAAATATGAAGCAAGAAAATAGCAAAGACCTCCACAAGTAAATAAACAGCTGACAGAACAACAACAACAACAACATCAAGGATAAGAATGGACTAAAAAAAAAAAAAAAGACAGTAAGAGTGAAATAGACAACAGCAATGACAAGGATAAAATAAATAAAGGAAAATAGGAGTGGGCTGGGATGAGATGACATGGATAAGAAATAAAAAAGAAGGCGCAGAAGAGTTTAGACCTCACCTTCCCGAAGCTTCCTTTCCCGAGGAGGGCCAGGAAGTTGAAGTCGCTGAGTCGGATCCGCTCGGCGTTACCCGACGGCAGGCTGAAGCGCCGGTGGTCGGACGGCGTGATCACCTTTTTGCCGTGGCCCATCTTGGCTTTCTGCCGTGGACGACACGAACGTGCGCGGCATTAGAAGAGCGGCGTCGGAAGCCGAGGCGCCGGCGGGCTGGCAAATCAAGCAAACACCTGCTGACAGTCTGCGGAGCTCGAGCGTGATTCAAAGCGCCGGGTCCGCCTCGCCGCCGGACCGCGTTCTCCACGAGGGACGCGGGGGGGAAATTGTTTACGCTCGTCCTCGGGCTCCAAGCAAGGACATACGCTTCGTCACCGAAGGCGCCCGGGGGGGTCTCAGACTTTCACATCTGGACGCCACAGACAGAGCTTCCTGTCCGGAGGGGCAGAGTTACATCACCGGCTGCGTGAACACGAGACTATCTCTCAGAAAAAAAAACAGTGATCATTCCAGGAAAGAGGAACTTAAAAATAATGAAATGCAATAGAAATTCACACTGTATATTTCAAGGCTCCCAGTGGAAGGGCTGAAATACAAAAAACAAACAAACCTCAAGATCCTCATGTACAGGTTGGCAAAGCTAGAGGATCAGAACTAACTCCATGTGGACTGGTTTTCTGGGACTACATCTTTTCCTTTGGGCCTGTCCCTTCAGGGTCTCCACAGTGAATCAACCTTCTCCATCTATTCTCTGGATCCTCCTCCCCCACACCAACTACCTTCATATCCTCTCTCACCACGTCCATCAATAAGATAAGATAACAACAACTTTATTTATCCCGAAGGAACTTCTCTTTGGTCTTCCTCTAGACCGGTGGTCCCCAACCCCCAGGTATTGGTCCGTGGATCAAGAAATAATCGATTATTTTCCATATTATTTTGAAAAATCTTTTATTTTGAAAAATGTCCCCTAATCTCTCGGTTACATCTCCGTCACTTGAGCGCCGAAAATGTAACCCACAAGCTAGCAAAATGAGTAAAACAGACGTCAGACGGAAGATTCTATTATAGTGGCAATACAAACAATCTGAGTGTACTGCACAAGACTCCCCCCCGTGGTAAAATTGTCAAGCGTTGACCGGTGCGCGATTGGGGACCACTGCTCTAGACCTCCTGCCTTGCAGCTCCACCTTCAGCGTCTTTCTAGCCAGATCTTCACCATGGTTTAGACATGAACAGAGGAGTGTTCATGTCCAAACCATCTTAGTCATCCCTTTGTGTCAGTCATACATGTCCTGCACCCCAACACAGCACCCCGACACAGGGATCTGCACAGCAAATCCACCTTCTCCATCTAACCCTGTTCTCTGGATCCTCCTCTCTCACACCAACTACCTTCATATCAACTCTCACGACGACCATCTGGCTTCTCTGACCTTCTCTCCAAAACATCTACCATGTGCCCTCCCTCTGATGGACTCATTCCTGCTCCTCTCCATCCTGGTCGCTCCCAAAGAGAACCTCAGAATCTCCATCTTTGCCACCTTCAGCTCAGCTCTTTGGTCATTGTCAGTGTTTGCAGATCATCTCACCAGTGTCTCTTCAACCTTTCCTTTCCTTCTGGCTGATATTCTTCTATCTCTTCGTACCCCCTGACACTTTTCTCCCCTCATTCCAATGTCGCCTTTTTAAACCCCATTTTTTTGTTTCTTCATGTTGAATAAGGAGTTAATTTAGGCAAAAAAAAATGTTGAAAAGAGAAATGAATCATGTTGCTTATGGATGACGATCCTAACGCCTTCCTCCGCTGACGGATTTACATCTTGCCCCGTTTCTCTGCAGAGCCTCCAGTCGCACCGGGGATCGGTGCTGAAAGCCTCTGCCGGGGGTTTCAGGGTTCCCTGTTGTTGGAATGACTCACTTGCTCAAAAAAAAAAGAAGGGGGCAATCAGGACGCGGCGGGCTCTTATCACCGCCGCACCGCCGCTGCTTTCCCCCTGCCATGGGGGCCGTTACCAGGGCAACCAGACTGCCGCTGGACCCCACGCACCCCCATACATCACATAAAAACACCCATGTATTTATTTCCCTGAGCTTCACACACACACACACGCACACTTTAGCATGCAAAGGTCTGATTAATGAGCTATTTTAAGCGGTGAGGAAACACATGCTCCTATGGTGACATGTCACAGGAAAGGAGGCTTTTTAAATACAACTTATTATTATTATTATTATTTGAACCTCCCGACCTCCGATTCCATAACGTGAGGGTGCGTATGAAAGTGTAGGAAACACACACAACGTGCATCGCGGGTTTAACTTTTTAGTGTTTTCTCCGCAGGAAATGTTTGACGCCGCACTTCCTGTGGCCCCGTCGGTGCGTCCGGTCGCACGCTCAAGGTTTCCACCCCCTGCCGATCCTGCAGAGACACCCGGTGGCCGCTCGCGAGAAGCACTTTGGATTTTCCGGCAGAAGCTGGAGAGCGTCGCGGAAACAAAGCGTCCGTTTTTTTCCGTCCGCACGAAACAGATGTTCGGCATGCACACGTCACACACAACCACTGCACGGTCACCAGACGGCGTGCCTCCATGCTTGGTGTCCGCCGCCAAACGGGGCGGCGGCGACGCTTTCGGCCTGCGACGGCGCACGAACAGAGGTGAGGATGACGAGACGGAAGGCCTCCACGTACCCGGGGGATTACATACGCTCCGACCCAGTCGTCCGTCCACCTGTGTTTAGGAGGATGCGGCAGGTTGGTCCGCTCTCCTCTTTGCAACTTCGACCGATACGGGAGACGAAGGACATCCGTGTCGCAGACGTGGACGTCGTATGTAATCCCCTTTTCGAGCACGTGATCGGAAGATGGGTGAACGTGTGAGTGCGGAAAGGAGGGCGGCACATGGACCCGTTCGGTCGGTAACTCGGCTCGGGCATGTGCCGGCGCATCTCTGTTAGTAATCGGATTGGTTTGTGGACGGGCCGCCGGCGGAGATCCACAAACAATCCCGGTCAGGAAGAAGAGGTGAGGAAGCTTGATGAGGAAATCGAGACGGAGCAGGCAGGAAAGCGCTACCTTTAGAAAGTGGATATTTAACTGGCAGGCCTGGGGGGGGGAGAAGAAACTTGTTTATTCCTCTTTCATAGGTCAGAGAATTTTACTTGTGTGTGTTTATGTTTGTGTGTGTGTGTGTGTGTGTGTTGCGAGCAACACATACACACACACACACAGGACTTGGCAGAATACCGCTCAAGTGTGTTATCTGACGAACAATAGCGCAACGAGGAAAACAGAAAATCATTTTTTGTCACAATGGACTCCGATCGCGGTACCTCGATCTAGTTTCCACGGCAACCGCGCGGCCTCGGAGGAAAAAACTCGAGGGCCGGTTTGCACGGAGTGAGGCAGAATTAAAAAGAAAAAACAAAACAAAACAGAGTTTTTCTGTTTCCAGGAGGCGCTCCTTTGAATAGGACGTTTCTCTTTTTAATTCAATTTTGATTCCAGAATGAGGCCTGCAGTGCACAACCTGGCCACTAGGGGGCGCACTACGCCCGATCACAGTGAGGACACCAGTGTTTTGTTCAGCACACATGAAAAACAGCCTCCAAAGTAACTCTGAACGGTGCTTTTCGTTGTTCGATCGCACTGTGAGGATGAAAAATCCATCACAAAGAAGATTTTAAATTATTTTTTTCATCACAGAAGCGGGGCTGCAGGAGATGAAGGCCTTGGAGGCATCTGGGGTAAATCATGAACAAATCTGGCGGCCAACTAATGAGACACCCGTGTGGAGACGCAATTTAAGTAACATCCACGCTAAAGCATCGGCAGATATCTTGTATGGGAGACGTCACGGTGCCCATCACCTCTGTGTGAACGTGGCCGTCGCCGGCAGGATGGTGGAGGAAACGGACGAACGCAGATTTAAAGAAGTGACCAAACCAAAGGAAGAAACGATGCAAAGCTGTGGAGATGTGAGGATCGCGGCGGTGCAGCGACTGCAGCGGGTGAGCTAGAATACAGCAGGAGGAGCAGATGCAGGAGACCAAGCGATCATCTGAGTCATGGCCGGGTCGTCTCCCGGGATTCTTGCGAGTTGTGTGAAAGGGAAGGGGGACGGCGGAGATCGGGATCCAGAGGACGGCTCTCTGGAGTAACTTTGGACTTGAATTTAATCGAATTCAGCTTTAGCCGAACCTCTGGGTGAGCAGATCAGGTGGGTTCGGAACGGCGTGGGTTTGCAGTGAAGGCCCCCCCCCCCCCCCTGTTCTCTAAGCTTCCAGAGCTGAGATGTTACCATGTTAGCGAGGAGCTACGAGCTAAGATATCTGCAGAGGTTCTCAGTCATCCAGGTCATGGCGAAGTCTGGTCAAAATCTTCTTCTTGTGGCAACTGGACTTGAATTTCTTCACTTGAGGACTTTTCCCCCCTCATCCCTGAGGCTTCTTCAGTTTCTTCCTCCACAAATCCAGTTGAACTTCCACAAGAATTCAGTGTGACCTGGATGACCGCGAACCTCCACAGACATCTTCGCTCTTCTGATTTCCGCGGGAACGAGGATGGGGTTACCATAGCGACCAAATCAGGGAACCTGCGGATACTTACGACAAAGTGTCTGTGTCGCAGGAAATCCACATTTCTCTAGCTTTTAGCTAAAGCTTTTAGCTTTTCCATGACTTTTTAAAACGTTTCTGTTCTCACCTCAAACTTTTGCCGGAGCTCCAAGTCCACGTCGTCCACCTCGGGGATGGGCACGTTGTAATACTCGCCCTCCTCTTGGTTCAGCAACTTGTACCTGTGACAGGACGGAAAAGGGGACGTTTCCATTCAAACTTTTTGGTCGTGAACCTTCGCATTCGCCGTTTTTCCATTTTCTCCAGGGTTGACCGCAGGCCTGCTCCACTGCTAATGCCAAAATCTATCCAAGACGTTGTTATTTTAATTGATGGTGTTTATTTAGCTCCTCCTCTGGGCCTCTCGCACGCCGCCCTCCGACGCACAACATAAACACAGCATCTTTATTTAGCAGGACCGTCAACACGGCCGAGGAGGATCATCAATAATAAGCGGCGGTTTAATGCGGCGGGCTTTGGCTGACCAAACGCTCATTAAAACATTGTTATTATTATTATTATTATTATTCTTGAGAGCAATATTAGTGCTGCTGCTGTCTTCATCTCCTTAATATAAAAAAAGGGTGTTTAGTTTTGCAGGTTCATCTGCATCCGCTCACGGCCGTCGACAAACGAAAGTCATAGATTTGATAGAAATGATTGTGTGAATGTCAAACCGGCTTCACGCGGACGCCAGAAATGAGGGAGACGACGGCTAGAAAAAGAAGAAAAAACACACGTGTCGGCTGCAATAAAGACCGGATCAATAAAGTTGACTAAAGAGAGGTTTGAAAAAAATCCGCACACCAAAAATGCTCCAAAAATAAAGAATTTATTTCACATGTAGTCCGAAAAACGTGTTCTGGCATGACGAGAATTGTTGCTGTTGTCGTCGCTGCTGTCTATTTATTCATGAATGTCTTGCAATCTTCTGTCTCTCTCTATTTACATTTATTCTACTTTTTATTTTTTGACATTATAACTGTTACGCTGTTGTGATAAAGGAATTCCACCTATGGGGATCAATAAAGTTCATCTTATGATGTTTTGAGCAAACATAGGCTCTTCCTCTGATGCCTAACAGAGGTATGTGTTAACAAACATTGTTAAATGTAAAAATATGGCATGCTATATCTAAGAAAAGGTGCAAAAAAAAAGGAAAAAATCAATCACACGATCATTCGAATCGTCATGCGAGAATATGTTTTTTTTACTCTATGTAAAATGAATTATCTTTATTTATGGAGAATTTTCAGTGTGCAGACCTCTTTCCACATGACGACCGATCGATTCTATCGGCTGAAACTCTGCAAGGAACGTTCAATAATAAATTCCAGGGCCGGATAGTTCCTTTTTCCCCCCGACTTTTAATAATATTAGCTGTATTAATCAGAAGGACACTGACCATCCACAGGTGGGCGCCTTGATCAGCTCCGACACGCCGAAGGACATGGAGCCCATGAAGTCGTTGCGGGTCGTCCGGTCCCAGTCCCACACCTCGATGGACAGGCGGCGGTCCTTGTCCGACGCTTTCAGTTTACTGAACACACACACACACACACACACACACAGGAAATGTGATGTTGTGTGACGGCACAGAGAAAATAATTAGGGGTGCGGAAAATGATGGATTCGGAGATGCATCCAGATCCTTAGTTGGACGAGTCGACAAAAGGGGTTTTTAAATTTACTGTATTCTTGGCTTTAAAAGGCGCTCTTAAAATCTTTACGCTCTCTCAAAAATCATCCGTGCGCCTTCTGTATGAATTCTTGTTGCGCTTCCTGACCTCCAACCAATTCTATGTGACACACTGCACTCCAACATCTGCCAAAATGTTTTAGTGCCACTTTCTTAAGCTTGATTGATTGTGGTACAAAGGTAGGGAAGTGGAGGAAGCAAGCAGAAGATGAATAAAGTTGGACTAAACTGACTGTTTTGTTTGGGTTTATATACTTTTACATGTTTTATCATGCGCCTTATAATGCAGTGCGCCTTATGCTCTGCAAAATATGGTGAAATAAAATGACTTCGATAGCACCGTGTCTCAGGTCTGCCGGGAAAATTGAGTTTTATAGTTGAGGGGGAATAAAGCGGCAGCGGCTGAAGTGCAATAAAAAATCCACACAATTTTCAAGGCGGATGTTTGGGATTTCGGTTTATCTGAAGTTCCAGGGAGGCGTCAACTGGTCAAGACCTATTTGGATAACACCGCTAACATGTCAGCTAATGTTGTTAGCCACAACTAACAACAAGGCATCTCATACTGAGCTGACAAGTTTGGCGTTAACATAAATCTCTGCTCGGACTCACAAGGTGAAGGACTCGTTCCAGCAGGGGTTGAGAGACGAACGGATGGTCCTGGTCTTCTGTTTGGTTTCGTTCTTCGGGTCCGGGATGAGCTTGAGTTTCACGTAGGGGTCCGACAGCCCATTTGGATCCATTGGTATCAGGTTCCGGGCCTCGCCCACTGCCGGAAGGAGCGGAGAAGGTAGGAAACCATGGTGTTTGTATACAGTATATATGTGTGAGTGTGTGTGTGTGTGTGTGTGAGACAAAGAGACTCGAGACTGATTCAAGGTTAGCACAACAGAGATGGAGGAGTGAAGTCAGACTTGAGGGCAAACAGATAGTTGCTTGTTCTGCCGGCTGATGAGTCACGGCGCTCACTTTGTGGATTCTTGCAATGTTTTTTTTTTTTCTCCGACAGTTTCCAGCTTTTTGTGTTTTTCGGAGCCGATTCTAAGTTCGGCAGAACGTCCATCGCGGGTCAGGAGACACAGATGAACCTACAATTGCCGTATTTCTGCGCGGATCCCATTTAACGGAGGGCAGGACATTGGTTAGCACCTCCGCCTCACAACAAGAAGGTCCCTGATTGGATTCCCAATGGGTGCCTTCCTGCACGGAGGTTCCTCACACTTGCAGGAGGTTCCTCCTGCACGAAAAACAGTTCGGGAGACGTCTGATGGCACGTGGACACGTGGATCCAACGTTCGGGGAGACCAAAATACAATTTAAGATTGTTTGTGCGGACAGACGCACTCATCGGGCGCCGCATATGCCGCGAACAGGCGGCGAGTGGCGGAGCACATGTCAAAATTCACGTGAAGTTGACGGTGCGAGACCGCAGATCTCACACCGGTGGGCGAAGTTTAAGGGAATCCAGAAAATCCCTTCTTTTTTTTCTTTTTTTTTTTTTTCATCCAAAAGGCAGCTCCTGAAAATAAGCAAAGTTAGCAGGAGAGCACTCGTCTCAGGTGTGTGTGTGTGTGTGTGTGTGTGTGTGGGTGTGTGTGGAGGGGGGGTAAAGAAAGAATTTGTGCATAAGATGAGGCATTAGGTGAGCAGCTAAAAGGAGGGAGGTGTGATGATTCCCTGTGATAGCTGACAAAACGGCAAGGGAAAGAGTGCTGTTACATAGCAACGGGAGGAGGGGGACGGATGCGAGTGGAGGCGCCTTCACCATGGCGACAAAATCTACAGTAATTGGCCAATGGGGCACATCGGCGCTGACCCTGGCAACACGGTTTGACCACGGAAACCGGCGACGGCCGCGAGACGGGGGAACCCGGTAGCGTTTTGCCGGGATTGAAGCGAATCCCGCCGATCCGTCGGAGCTCCGTCCATCGGCTCCAGCCTCCGGATGATCTGCATATTCAAAAAGTCACCAGACGGAGGAGGGAATGGCTGCCAATCCGGAGGTTCCAGAGAGTCGGTGCGAACTTTGGCACGAGGACACATTTGCCGAGATTCCGATCCATTAAAACAGCGGTTATGTATTTTCCCCTCGGAGGCGTCGCATACAAAGGCGAACGTTGGAAATGCAGAGAATTCAAGGACGACAACCTTTTCAAAAGGACTAGCAATCGCAATAAAAAAAAAAAGGAAAAAAAAGTCCACGCAATCACATTCAGATACCAAACAAACCGAGATAAATGAACGCTGCGCTGGATTATGAATCATTATAATTATAAACGATCATCTAATTGATATCTTCTTCGTCTTTGCAGCCCGTCCCTGCGTGCACAGACCAAACTTAATGACATTAAAAAAAAAAACAGGCTCATAAAAGGTATGAGAGGTTGTAATTATGTTAAAACAAAAACCTATCAGGGGATTACGAGGAAATAGAGCTGCAGTTCCAAACTTGGCCAGTAGAGGGCAGTGCAGGGCCGACGATGAGGGTTTAATTGAATTTAAAAAAAAAGAGGCAGTCAGAAGCTTTTACTTTTCTTCTTCCAGGTGGCTCTGCCTCACTATTCACTTCTTATCCAATAAAAAAAAAAAAAAAAAAAAAAAACCCTTTAGTAATTCGTCATTGCTGAGCTCCACTCGCCCTCACAGGTATCATTACGCAAAGTTACACACACACATGCGCACACACACACACACATCGAGCTGCAGAAGGAAGCAGAAGGAAAATCTCGGCATCCCACGTTCTCGTCTGAATCCTCCCCTCTGCTGGCTGCGGCGGCGCAACGGCAATCAGTCACCGCCATGGCAACGCTGGCATCCAAACGCAGAGGCAACTTCAACAGGTCGGTAAACATGCAAATCAGGAGCACAAACAGATCAACGGAGCCGGAGCCTCCAGGAATATTCGGACCGTTTCAAACTTTACGACGCACTTGTGTGTGTGTGAGACCGACCACAGGTTCAATTTCTCTATCCCCCCCCCCCCCCCCCCCACACACACACACACACACACTGAAACATTATCATCAGCAGAGATCACGGACTTCATCTCGACTCTCTGTTGTTGCTTAGATACAACAAGAGCTGCTTGCCGTCTGGATCCTCCCCTCGCCGCGCTCCTTATGTGGTAGTTACCAATAAGATTCCAGAGTGTGTGTGTGTACGTTTGTTAGTGTTCTTCCACACGCGTGTGTTTTATCTGCCTTGTTTGTGGGCGACGCCCACACCGGGCCGCTCGGACAGGTGTACCGGTTAACTCTCCACGAAAGACTCGCTCGGAGACGAGGCTTGAATCGCAGCAGAGGCGAAAAAACTCAAGGCGTCTTTATCGTGACCTCCGCCCTGATGGAGCGGCCCGGAACACCTCCGTGTCCAGGAGGCATCAGGACCAGATGCCCGAGCCGCCTCATCTGACTCCTCTCTTTGCGGAGGAGCTTCTAACCCCGTCTCTAAGGGAGGGTCCGGCCGCCCCGTGGAGGAAACTCTTGTATCCGCGATCTGGTTGTTTCGGGCGCCGCCCACGGCTCGGGCCCATTGGTCAAAGTCACGGTCAAGACGTTTCGCACAATCCCACGGTCATACCAAACTGACATTTGAGTAGCAGCAGAATCTTTTTTGCGTACAGTTTAGTGCAAAGGTCAGTAGGAAGTAAGATGATGGTATTATGGACAATTGCAGCAGGTTGGTTTTCGGTGCAAAGCGGCAGTAGTGCAACAGTGCAAGGTGAGGGTAGGAACGTAGATCCAACTGAAATTCCTTCTCCACGAGGACGGAGTCGACATCACTCCAGACGCTGCACCGATCCGCCTCATGAAACGAATAAAAGTTTCCTCTCTCTAGAATGCTCGCTTCATCCGCAGCGCCGTGGAACAACACACAACCTGTGCAAACATCTTTTCATCTGGCTGCACATCAGCTGAATACGATACGACGCAGCTCGAGAAAAAACAAACCGAACCGAAGAAACAGACGAGTGTCGGGAGCGTGCGGGGCGGCGGCGGCGGCGGCGGCGGCGGCGGCGGGCCAACGGTGTAATCTCATGGAAGAAGGCTTTGAAATTCAAATGTGTTGTTGCATAACAAAGCCATGTGGCGCCGAAGGAGGCCTGATAATCTGCGGCCGCACAGGACGGCACGGATCCGCTGCTATCCAGGCTCACAGCGCCGACCGGGGAGGAAGAGGACGCACGCTCTTTAGATTCTGACCGTTTCAAGAAAAGAAATTAATATTCATTCATTCATTTATTATCTTTACTTCTTATTCGCCACTCAGGGTCGGGGGGAGGGGGGCTGGAGCCAATCCCGGTTGTCATTGGGCAAGAGGCCGGGTTCATCCAGGAGGACCAATCACAGGGCCGCTTATAAAGACATTCACCCTCTCATTTGCAAACAACATACTGACAAAAACATTCACCCTCTCACTTATGTCATACAGAGACACACAATTATTCACCCTCTCATTCATAAATGTAGACGAACAGCCATTCACCCTGTCATTGATATGAAAAACAAGCATTCACTCTTTCATTCATACCAAAAACAAGCATTCACCCTCTCATTCATACAAATAGACATAAAGCCATTCACCCTTTCATTCATACAGAGACACAATTATTCACCCTGTCATTCATACATGTAGACTAACAGCTATTCACACTTTCATTCATCGAACAAACAACATTCATCCTGTCATTCATACGACAGACAAAAAGGCATTCACCCTTTCATACATACATATTAACAAACAGCCATTCAGTCTTTCATTCATACAAATAGACAAACAGGTATTAACTCTATCATTCGTATATATAGACAAACATTCACCCTTTCATTCATACAAAATACAAGCATTCACCCTTTTACTCATACAATAGACAAACAGACATTCACCCTTTATTCTTACAACAAACAAACATTCACCCTCTCATCCATACAACAAAAACAGGCATTCATCCTTTCATTCTTACAGAGACACACAATTATTCACCCTCTCCGTCATACATGTAGACAAACGGCCATTCACACTTTCATTCATCAAACAGACAAACAAACATTCACCATGTCATTCGTTTATATAGACGTACAACATTCACCCTCTCATTTACACATCCTTTCGAGACAAACAACCATTCACCCTGTCATTCATTCATACATACATACATTCACTCTTCTTCCTACATCATATAGACACACAATTATTCACCCTTTCATTTACACCAGGCAAGTCCAACGTCCGGCCCGCGGGCCAAATGCAGCCCCTTTTCAAACTTACACCGGCCTCTGTCGTAAAATCAATAATAAAATCTAATCGAGTCCGGCGGTGTGTTTACACTTCCCACACTCTTATTCCTCGCCGGTCATCTCAGCGAAGACCTCGTCTGTCAACGGATCCCGGTGACGATCTATTCAGCCACCGATGCCGTCGGAGTCTCGCTGGAGAAGCCGTCTCCTCCAGGAACACCAGGCAGCTTCACTGCTCCGTCCATTTGAAGAGCCTTTATAATGGCGGGCCGTCACGATGTTATTCCACGTGGGTACAATGGAAGGAGAGAGAATTCACCAAGGTGGGGATCTTTGTTTAGCAAAGATCTTGTATTTTATTTGATAAAATGAATTTTAGTTTAATTTTACTATATTTTTGGATGTTTTCTTTTCTTCTTAGGCTAAACCAGAGGTCAACGACCCGCGGCTCTACCATCTTTACACTGCAGCCCCGGGCGGCTTGGGAAAATAAATTATGAATATTCAATTGGAGTGCATTTCATCTGTGTTAATTCATTTGTTTTAACTTTTAGTTCTAAGTTGGAAGATTATTGTGATCTTGAAATATTAAATAAAATTATATTTATTATTTTTCGGCGCTCAAAATAACGTCACACTGGCGGAAGCCGGTATACCCGCCAGCCGGTAAATTTGCAGATGCTGTGCATAGAAGTTCAGGAGCAGAAGTCCCATAAACCAGGTGAAATAAATATTTATGAAGATATTTTGCAAATATTTATTTTTTTATTGTTTACTGACACAGTGATTTTTTTCCCGATTTATTTTTAAAATTCAGGTCAAGGCTCCGCTACACGCTCTGAAAGCCCAAAGCTCAAAATGAGTTCATTACATAAATAAAATTTAATTTTCTCCGTAATACTTTGTGAATTTCAGAAGCCACACACTACACACTTGTTTATACAAAGTGTAAAGGTAATAAAAATCAATATATACAGCGGTACCTTTATTTTAGACGTCAAAAAGTAATCGCGGCTCCCGGTGTTTTCTTTCCCGAGGAAACCGGGTCCAAATGGCTCTTTGGGTGTTAAGGGTTGCCGACTCCTGGACTAGAATAAATGGACTAGAAAATCAAATACTGCAAAAAACAAAACAAAACACTAAAGAACGATAAAGCCCGAGCGTCTATTGTAGTTCATCTGCTTTTAATATTAAAGGTTCAAAGAATGTCACCCTGAATGGTCGGCACATTCATCACCTCACCAAATATCTTTCCAAAAGTTTGGATCCCGCTGATTTACATCCGACCACTGGCCCTCTTCAAACATCTGGACCAGGTAGGATCTCCACTGAACCTCCATCATGTGTTTGGAGGAACCACGCAGGAAGGCCTCCAACCAGCGAGCTTCTGGCTGGGAGGTGCAAATATTCACTGATATTTCCAGCGGATGCCTTAATGAACAACAAACCAGCCTCTTTTTTTTTTTTGTTTGTTTTGTAGAACACAGTTTTACTGATGCACCTCATGGAGACGCACAGCATCTACAGCGGTTTCATCTTTATATTCGTGAAAATGCAGGGTTTTGTTTGTCAGAGTGAAAGGCCAGCGGGGGGGAAGAGGATGTGCTCTTCCTCAACTGTATGTCCAACCTGGGGCGAACATGTCAGCAAGAGGAAATCTCACCCTGAGTAAACCGCTGTGTGTGCTAACTTTGTCCAGATCCTTGGATGCCCCACGCTCTTGGGTGAATGTGTGTGTGTGTGTGTGTGTGTGTGTGTGTGGAGTCGAGATGGGGAGAGGTCACCGTGATAAAAACAGAAAATGTTTGCATGTTTGCCTTTTCTTGAAACTCCAAAATAAAACATCTGCTGACGCCCACGGGTTATTTATGTCACTTCCAGGGACGGGAGTGAACGAGGGATGAAAGGGGAAGTCAACGGAGGGAAAGGAGAGGATGGGAGTCAGTCAGCGGATCAGGATGGAGAAGAGAAGATGAAAGAAAAAGGAGATAAAGGAGAGAGGGAGGAAAAGAGAAAGAGGAAAGACATGCTGAGGTCTCAGAGGAGCAGCCAGGAAAACAGGAAATGTCAATATTACTATACTGAAGGCACGGAGGGAGAGTTTAAGAGAGAACCTTCGAGGTGTGTGTGTGTGTGTGTGTGTGTGTGTGTGTGTGTGTGTGTGTGTGTGTGTGTGGTTTCTCTGCCGTTAAGATCTGATCCTGCTCACACGGTGGAGGAAGGAGGACGTGTCCAGGTCCTCCCTGTTCCTGAGGGGAGCCGCCAATCAAAAAAGGCGTTGGAGATCCTGCAGCTCAGGCTCCGCCCACTTCCCCTCCATCATCTCCATTATTGATCTCCATCTCCATCCCGGACGGGGCACCTACTTCCCAAACCGCCTTCTTCTAGAGAGCTGGATGGCGTCCCTCTGAGAGGGAAGGTCTCCACGCTCTCCCTGCATCTACATGGGGTTCCTCCAGGTTCTCCAAGTTCCTCCAGCCGTCCAAACATAGAAGCAGGTCATAGGAGACCCTACATTGCTCAGACGCTGAATGGTTGTTTGTCTGTAGTACGTCAATGAGACTGAATGGTTGGACGTCTCTAGATGTGGCCCTGTGATTGGTCCAGGATGAACCAGCTTCTCGCCCAATGAGGGCGGAGGTTGGACGTCTTACTAACCGAACCAGTGGAGGCTCTCAGTCGTCCTGGTGAATTCTTGTCGACATCTTCTTGTCTTGGCGAGGAGTTTCTTCACTTGAAGATGTTTCAACCCTCACCTGAGAGGCTTCTTCAGTTCTGGTGACCTATGAGGAGTTTCTCCAGACACAAGGTGCACCTAGAAACTAGATGTAAAGGGCGGTTGTTGTGCTAATGAGACCATTAGCACAACAACTGCCCTTTACACTTTGTTTCTGCAGATCAACTCTTCCATTTACACAACAAGCCGCCGTAACCTAGACCCGCCCAAAATTCTTTTATTCAGGTTGTTAGACCTGAAGAAGGTGAAATTCAAATCCAGCTGCCAAGACAGGAAGATTTGGATGTGAACTAACCAGTTCATCTCAAACCCATTCTGGCAAAAGTCTTTCCCCCGGAGGGGAAAGACTGTTGTTTATCCCGGTGGCAGTGGCGGCGCTAAAGGCGGAGCCTTGGCGTTATCACACATCCACTCCGCCCCCGTACTGGTACGCTTCCACCGCAGAACAGGTTTACAGTTCTTCCTCATTTAAGTTGAGAGAAAAATGATACGAAGCAGTAAACGGCGTACGACCGTGGGATGAGGCTTACTTTTTTTTTTTTTTTTTTTTTTGGCAAGATGGCGTGTTGGAGGACGCTGGCACGTTTGGCTGCCGCTTCCCGCTCTCCAACCAATCAACCAAACCAAAGACGAAGGCTCACCTGGACAATCTCCAGCAAGCTACCAAACTAGCTTGCCGACCTGAGCAGACAGGCTGGCTGGTTAGCTAACCTATCAAAACTCCAGATCCCGACAGCGACCTGAGCAGGCTGGCTGGCTGGCTAGCTAGCCGGCTATCCTCTCGAAACTCCGGATCCCGATGGCGCCTAGCAAGACGGCATTTCCATCGGCCGAAATCTTCTTGCTCCTCCTGCTCCACCATCTCTCCCTCCACCAAAAATCCATCTCCGACATCCAGCTCCAACACTTGCCTCCTCACAGCAGCGCGACACTCAGCTGCACACCGGCGAAGCTCCTCCAGCTCGTCCCTGGACTGGCGCTCATCGCCACACTCTGCAATCGTGGACTTCTTCCCAATAATTCTGTGTATGTTCTGTTTCTTCTGTTTTTTACTTGTGAAGCGTCTTTGAGTGTCATGAAAAGCGCTATAAAAATCCCATGTATCATTATTATTATCATCATTATTAAAATACATCCAGTCGTCCCAGAAGAAGAATGGGCCGCTGCGCTCTGGATTTTGGGATCTCTGCGAACCCCAGGGTGCGGAAGGCGCTGCTTTCCAGCCCAGATGATCTCAAAAGCCTCCCGTTAACTATCCAGACCGATCGGAGACGGGAGGCAACCGGCTCGTAGAGGTTTCTTCCAGATCATTCGAGGAAGCGCAGCTCTGGAGGACACGGGAGACCTTCAGTGGAAGAAGCTTCTCCGTTCAAAAGCTTTCTGCACCGTGGAGAAGGGAAGCTCTCTGACGTGGAGTCCTGCTTGAGATTTTCCTTGAAATGCGAGAACTATCTCCTGTCCCAACGGACTCGCAGAAGTGCTACATCACATTTAGCATGCTACATCACATAGAGCATGCCGCTGAAACCCTTTTTTGCATCTTGTCCAGTCTGAGGTCAGGAGCTTCTGCGGTCACAGTCCGGAGCAGAGGCGGCGCCATGCATGATTCATAACGCAAAAAGCAGAGCCAGCAAGACGAGAAATGAACCTCCCTTCCCTTCAAGATTCACACAAACACACACTTCCAGGCAATATATCTCCAAGTCAATCCCATCTGCCGGGGTGAGAAGCATTATATTTGCCACGGCGCTCGAATTCCCCGACCACCTCGCCGTGTGTGGACAGAGGTTACAGGAGTGACCCGCATGTCATTTTTCTCCCGGCCGCAGTGTTTCCACTCCGGACCCGAGGTGCCGGTCTTGACTGACAGGCTAATTTGGCGGTATTGAAAACACACAGTGGCTAACATGTGTAAGATTCGGGTCGTGAAGCCTCGGGCCCGGACGTGATTATCACGATTGATTCATGAGAGATCGGGCCTGAACCGGGCGTCCTTTTGCAGAAGGAAATTTTCCAACTGCTGTAAATCCACGCCGCGGCGCGTGTTTTCCTAACGGCGGCATCGGCGGATTCATTCATACCGTCTTTGCGCTGACGGGTGGCATTTGGTTTTCTTGCTGCTAACAGGCAGAGAAAAAAGGGGTTTCCGCAAAGAAGACACCGAGTAAAGGTTAACTCCCAAGAGGAATAAGATGGAGAGACGATCCAAGTCTATACATGGCTGCAAGAGGCGGTATGCTAACGTCACGTCAATGTCTGGGTGCAGACGGTGTAAACACATCTCTTTGAAATAGTTCTTCAAGTTCGCGTCACTGAAATATGCCCACAGTTATAAACACCAATCAATCCGGATGATTTCTTTAAGCGGCGCGAATATAAACCAGGCGTCGAGACGTGGACCGACCTGTGACGTGTAGCCGATCCGCGCTGACCTCGATCTTCAGGAAAAGGCGTCCGCGGCGCTCCGTGTGGTCGGTCCCGCACAGGCTGGGCACGTTCACCACGCACTGCTTGTGCACGTTCATGTCGCAGGCTGAAGAGACGCAAAGCAGAGGGTAAACACAGATTTAACTTTCAGGACGGGGAAAACCGGACACGCTCTGAGGCGATCAGAGTTTTTAATTCCTCTCCGTTCAGCCGCCGGCAACCATAGAAACCTATCTTTAACCGAAAAAAACAAAACAAAAACTGCAATATTTAATTTCATAACAGCTACACTACAATTTTTCCTTTTATCATACTATTGTGCACTCCTTACCTCACTTGTTACTAAGACACTTATAGTTTTATCACTTGTTTACTAAGACACTTTATAGTTTCACTGAGACACTTTATAGTTTATAGTTTACTTTTATTTCTAATTCTGCCTTTTTCTTTTTATTATTTATTACTGTTATATTTTCTGTAACTCTGGCACAACAATTTCCTTCAGGATTAATAAAGTTGTTCTTATCTTATCTTATCTTATCTTATCTTATCTACAACACGTGTCAAACTCAGGGCTGGCGGGCCAAATGTGGGCCGCCGCAACGTCTTAAAAGATCTGATTGTCTTAAAATAAATAAGTCAAAACCAGAAACTACATTTCACACAATTCATGCTAAAATAGAAACAATTCCAAAAAGTCCAGGGAGAGAAAAGTTGATGCAGATGGAAGGCTGTTGGGAATGCATGTGTCGCATGTTGGATTTGAATAAATTCAAAAGTTAAATTCAAAGTTATTTAATGGAGTGGTAACATTTATTTTACATTAAATTTGGTTCCATTTATACTGTTGCCGTTACAAGTGGCAACCGCTATGCTGATGTGGCCCTCGGTGAAAATGAGTTTGAATTATAAGGACTGACGTGCGGTGATTCGATGATTGTCGTTACACAGATAGAAGTGCATTGCAACGAAATGCAGTGTAGCATCTAACTTTATGTACATGGTATGTTATGTCAATGATCTACACATGTTCTACAGATCGGGTACTATGAACATATTTTACTCATGGATATGTACTGTAATTTCCGGACTATTGGGCGCACCTCAATATAAGCCGCACCGGCTAGCCGGTCGCTATCTCGGTCTTCCTCTTGCGCGCTACAACGGTCGAAGTCGTCTTCTTTTGTGTTGAAGTTGAACCGACTCAGAATTTTCCAGTCATTTCATCGGTCCGATGTGACGAGGATAAAGGTTTAAGCGGCGTGAAGCTTGTAAGCGTCCCCCCCCCCAAAAAAGTCCATATATTAGCCGCATTGTTGTTTACGTTAAAAAAGTATATAAATATGGACAGCGGCTGCCTCGAGCCGCCTCTTTCCATCTCTTCGCCGGCAACACCTCCTTCTCCTGCTGGAGTGAGCTCTCCAAAGGCTCCTTCAAGGAAGAGCACATAAACGCTGGATATCTTGGGCTGCTGATGGGCTTTGGAAGGAGCGAGGAGCCCCCAACCTTTACTACCATCCGGGGTGGAGATACTGGAGCACTTTAATGGTTTCTGATGCCCATCAATGACAGAAGCTGTTTACAGGAAGGGAAAGAACTGAGCGTGTGGAGAGGATCAGCCTCCTGTGGGTGTTTAACCACTCCATCATCGCGTCCGTTATATTGCGCTTTTTTTTTTCCTTCGGGGAGCGGGACTGCTGCCGAGGAGCTGCGATCATCGGAGGGAAGCCGGCGGCGTGATCGGATTACAGCTGAACGATGCGGACGTTGCCGCATAGTGGAGGACGAAGGAGGTCCGGGGGAAACCCGCCGCTGTCTTCACTCTTTTTTTTTCCCCCTCAGAGGTCGGCAGGAGTGAGACCCGCACCTCGTGAATTGTATACCCCGATGGTTACGGTGACTTATTGGCTGAGACATTTATCGAGGTAATAAATCAAGAGAAAAGACAGATTTTTTCCCATTAGCCGCCGTGGGAATGGACGATGGATACGCCTCCAACTGGCCTTTGGTACAAATGGGTTTTTAATGCACTACAACGAGATCTGTCCATCTTTTATCTATCGTGTTCCAATTACTGTTGTCCACCTGCATAGGATGGAATACGCAATTTAGTCTCATTGATTTGGAGTGTTTGCAAACAGATAGAAATGTCGTGATGTGTTCCAGGTCAAAAGTTCAGCCATGTTTTATTGAGTTGGGTGAGAGTTGCCATCGGAGTAGCCGTCGGTTTGATCGAAGCTGCGGCGTCAGACTCAAAATCCATGAATCAATGGCATAACGTCTACTTGCTGTGTGTGTGTTGATGCCCATCCCCTGCTAGGGGGAAGGAAGGGGAAAAGGTATGTTCTGAGGAAGGGGAGGAAGGCTCTTTGTCTTCGATCGTTACAGGTAGTTTGCCTCTGCCGTCTCTTCAAGAGCTAACAAGTGAGCTGTTAGGGTTCACCAACGCTCAGGCTACATACCGAACGGTACATTATTCAATGTCACTGCTCACACGATCGCTTTATGCAGCCATGGTTGTTAGGCAATGCGTCCACTCGGGGGAGTGCAGAGTTCAGAGTTCCCTTCCAAGATCTGATTTCCGTTTTGGACAACAGAAGGAGACACGAAAAGAGGCCTTCGACCAATCCGTGTCCGACCCCGTGTTGTTTTCTTCGCCGTTCCTTTCACTGGTCACACTTGTGTAAGCGGCACAACGCTGTCCCGTGGTACTGCTGCCTTGGCGGCGTTAGGCTACATGTCTGGGTGTGACCCCAAAAAAAGTACGCGAGAAATGACTGCAGAGGACGAAAAGGAGGCTCTGTTCGTTTACACATTTATGTGTTGTCTCCTTCTCTAACCTCCACCTAACTGCAACCCAACTTCTTCTTCTTCTTCTTTCGGCTTTTCCCGTCAGGGGTCGCCACAGCGAGTCAACTTTCTCCATCTAACACCAACCTCTCTCACACCAACTATTCTCATTCACACACATATATTCTGTCTTGCTGCAACTAACTTTCATTCCTCTCCTTTCCAGAGCAAACCACCACCTCTCTAGATTTTCCTCTACCTTTTGTCTGCTCTCACTACAGATCACAATGTCATCCGCAAACATCATGGTCCATGGGGATTCCTGTCTAACCTCATCTGTCAGCCTGTCCATCACCATTGCGAACAAGAAGGGACTCAGAGCTGATCCCTGATGGAGTCCCACCTCTACCTTGAACTTCTCTGTTACCCCTACAGCACACCGTACCAGTGTCTCACAGCAAGCATACATGTCCTGCACCAGTCTACCATACTTCTCTGCCACTCCAGACTTCCTCATACAATACCAGAGCTCCTCTCTTGGTACCCTGTCATATGCCTTTTCTAGGTCTACAAAAACACAATGCAGCTCCCTCTGGCCTTCTCTGTACTTTTCTATTAGCATTCTCAATGCAAATACTGCATCTGTAGTACTCTTTCTAGGCATGAACCCATACTGCTGTTCACGGATGCTGACTTCTGCTCTCAGTCTAGTTTCCACGACTCTTTCCCATAACTTCATTGTATGGCTCATCAACTTTATCCCTCTATAGTTGCCACAATTCTGCACATCTCCTTTATTCTTAAAAATAGGCACCGTCACACTTTGTCTCCATTCTTCAGGCATCTTCTCACTCTCTAATAATCTAGTCGGAAAATCTACCGCTGCCTCTCCTAGACACTTCCACACCTCCACAGGTATATCATCAGGACCAACCGCTTTTCCACTCTTCATCCTATCCGTCAAATACCACGGCTCTCTCCTTTCCCTCCCCAACACTTGGCAGGCTTGGGAAGCTGACATGCCGGCAGAGGGGAAAGGGCACGCGAGAGCTGAGAAAAAAAAAACTCGAAATGGCGATGGCCTCCTCGTACGGACGTGTTCTGGTGCGCTCCCATTGCCATCTGCGACGAGAAAGCCACCAGAGATCCACAGATGGACGGACAGGGTAAGAAGAGGGAGATTGAGGGTGAGGGATGATGATGATGGATGGAGATGATGTTGAAACAGGGATATGTAGGCAAAGAGACCGATACTGTCGAATACCCAAGACTGGGGAAGGGCAGAGGGGCGTCTGGCCTGCAGATGTGGTTGGAAAAGCGACGTCGCCCGTCCATTGCCATCTCTTCTCATCAGTCGAACGCTCCGGGACGGAAACCAGAGCGGCGGGCTTGGCATGCAGGTGCACGGACGCCAGAATACTCACTGTCGCACTTCATCCCCTGGTGGATGAGGCCGTACAGCAGCGAGCCGCAGTGGTCGCAGAAGGTTGGGCTGCCGTAGGAGTGGATCTTGAACTTGTGCTTGCTTCTGGGATCCTGGGGAGCGAAGGGAAAAGTCAGAACTGGTTTCCTTTCCACGGCGAGGGCTCGCAGGAGCTCAAGATCACCGCGGTTATCCAGACTTAAGCACCCTCTTCATCCGTCTGCCGTCCGAGTCTTTTCACAGCTCGCCAACGGGCGCAAGGTCTATTCAATGGAAAATAAACGGCCTTCAGAAGATCACCGGTGGACCAACATTGAGACTCAAGTCCATAAAATCCGAAAAGACATTTCATCGTTTTCTTTAATATTCATGTATTTCTATCCAAAATCTGCCAACAAAAAATGGTCGGCGCCAGTTCCCTCATCCATCCTCAAACACACACACACACACACACACACACACACACACTGAAACACGGGTCAGTGTCCTGCCAGGGGCAGCTGTTTACTTTGGCTAAAACATCTGGCGCTGAATCCGAGACGGAAACCGTGGCTGCGAGAGACGGGGGGATTGAATCTCTGAAGGGTTTTCCGGGACTCCGTGATGCCGCAGATATTCACCGGGACGGGAGATGATTTCCGTATTGTCTGTTCAGTTTTGTAATAACCGAGGTTGGCCGATTTGTACAAATCCCACCAAAACAAGCGGTGGTTTCTGCAAACGAGGGCGGATCAACCCCCGGCAGACTTTTCCTTCCTCCATCACGCTGAAATGTGTCAGAACGGTTGGTGTGTAATTATGCAGGCCGCTGACTTCGCGAGCGCGCCCACATGAGCGCGTGATTTTTTTTTTTTTTTTTTAACTTCTTAACAGATGAAAACACGCTAAATCGAGCATGACGCAACAGAAGGGGGGGGCAAGAGAGAGAGAGAGGGCGGCAGGAGAGACGTGGGGAATTCGACAGAACGGAGCAGGAAGCCACTGAACAGTAGATAGTTAGCGCTAGGCTAACCCCTTGCTATAAGATAAGAACAACTTTATTTATCCCGAAGGAAATTGTTGTGCCAGAGTTTCAAGCAAAAACATAACAATAATAGATAATAGTAGGAAGGAGGGAGAATAAGAAATACAAGAAAATATAAATTGTCAAGGTGAAGGGTATCAAGTGTTTTAAGGTCTTAAGTACAAAGATTTGCTGCTATGCTGCTAAAGCTAATCCTGGGGAGGGACGTCCCTTCATCCGTGCATGATAGTCACTTCATATCTCCTCCTGAGTGCACGGTCTCTCTTGTCTTGCAGGTTTGATCAAGCCAGGGGTTTGATCTTCTGCCGCCTTATTTCTTCTATGATTGTGCCACTGCTGCTATTAGCACGTCACTGTTAGCGCCACTGTTATTATTAGCATGATATCATCGTGCGAGTCCCTCCCGACTGTCGAACCCCCTCCGTCTCTTTCACGCTTCTCTTTCTACTCGAAGCGGTCGAGGCAGAAGGCCGCCTTGAGGTTTCTGCACCGGTAAAAGGCAGCGTTCTTCCCCCCCGAGGGGAAGGCCGGGTTTCTGTAGATCGTCTTAAAGAGCTGCACGGAAAGCGTGAGGAGACAACAGGGTTGTGATCGGACGCCGCGTGGATAAAATCTGTGAGAAAAAGAAGCTTCGAAGAAAAACAAAACAGGCCAAACAAAAGCAGATGGCCGTGCATTCGAGCCTCGCGTGTCCTGAGACGTCCCTCGGGGTTTTTCTCTGTCTGCAACCCATTTCCACCTCCTCGCAGCATCAACAGTCAGCCCTTTCTTCTCCAGTGTGGATTCATCTTGAGGAAAGCCGCGCCGACAGAACAAAAGACACCGGGGACCCAAGAGGCCGCGGAGAAGATCATATCTACTTCCAGTTCATTTCCTCCCGTTTGACTTTATCGGCCCTTTTCGTGATTCCCTTCACCTGGAAGCCCGAGCGTCCGGCCCGCGATGCTTCTCACAAGAAAAGCCCCGAGAAAAAAAACAACTTCCGACGTGTCGAGGCGGCGAGAGAGGCTGAAAGGAAGCCGGGTCCGAAAGAATTGGGCGCCGTTTGCCCGTGTGGACGCGCCGGGCCGTTTGCATTTCTGCTGCACGTGCAAAAAACGTGCAAAAGCAAAGCCTTCTGCCCGGCGCCGACACATTTCACCTCCCCTGACCCGTGAATATTGGTCTCATCGCTCTCACACAGCCAAACCCCGACGGACGGCGCGAGCAGACCATTTTCAAAGCGGAGTTTCCGCAACACTGAATCACATTTATTCAACAGACGGATTTAAAAAAGATACGATTCCACACGGCAAATTAAGAAATCTTCAAACGAAGGTGTTTGCGACGCACGAAACCGCGCATCGAAACCAACGCTCGTTGAATCGGTTCGATATCACCCGCTGGAGTCGGAGGGGCTGCGAACGCCGCCGTTGTCATAGCAGCTCGTCGGAGCGTTTATGAATGCAAACAAGGGGCCCCTTTTCTCTCTCCAGAAATGAAAAGTGAATCACGGAGATGTTCTTTGTCGTCCCCCGGAGCCGCCGGGAAGACGACAAGAAGCCACCTTCATCGCCCGGCCCGACACACACCTGTTGCGGGTGAGCGGAGGACGGCCAACATACAAAACCACACAAAAGACATCGGATGGAACACATCTCAGGGGTAAATAAATAACACAGCGGCGGATCTAGGTCTTAAAAAAACATTTTTTCACGTCTCCTTTTGAGACATCTATCTTTTCATGGGGAGGCAGTTCTGGGAGGGGACGCCGGCGCTCACACTGTTGACACTAACACACAGAGCTGCTGAGGCGAAGCCTGGAGGTGGAGGGGGAGGTGGTCTCACTGAGGCGAGATGATGCCGCCGCCGCCGCCGCCGCCGCCGCCTACTGCCTCAGAGTGTGACAAGATCCACATCCGGCAGACGAGGAGGAGGAGGAGGAGGAGGTCGATGATGAGAGCAGAAGGACACCGGCTCAAACCCGGGGAAAGCTATCATCCAGAATTGACTGGCAATTTTCCTGCGAGGGGGACGAGGAGGGGGCAAGGAAATCTAATTACTGGGAGAAAACGCTCACATTGGAGGCGAGGCAGAGGGAAACAGCTGATGAAAATTACGTCTGGGGTTAATTGGTTAATGGGAGATCCTTCAAAGCTTCCCTCGTGTTTGCTGCACACACACACACACACACACACACACAGCTCATTCATGATGATGCTTCATGCCACATTGAGATATACATACAGTGAGATATATATATATACTATATATACGTATATATAGCATATACAGTATACCAATCACTTTATATGCACAATCTTTTACGATACGAAGCGCAATTCCAGCAAATATTATCCTTGAAATATGGAAAATATTTCATGATACGAATACGAGAAATTCTAAATTCCGGGCGAGCTCCCGCCGATTGAATACGTTTCCAGACGCAGCCGGATCTTCCGAATTGGCGCCGCTCGCCGCTTCCAGCATCCCTCGGCCACTCGGGTCGTTGGTAAAGTACGCATGTCTCACGTCGTGTTCCTGTCTCTTGCGTGGCATCATTTTATATCTTGGTGTTTATTTTGTGTTTTTGAATCGTCAAGAAGGTCTAGTGGTGAACCCAGAAAGAAGATGCTTTCAATGGAAATGAAGCACATGGTGCACGTGTGACCAAATATATTTGTTTTCTATTATTTCAAATGGAGAAAATTCATTTAAGATAGGAAAAAAAAACAAAAAATGAACAGGCAAACCCTCAGATAAAACATCATATTGTTTCGACTCAAATCCCAAAGGATCGGAGGAAAGTATCGTCGCGGACGTAGCGAGAAATCCAACTGAATGATCTGGATTTTTAGAAGTGAATTTGGGTTGGATTTCTGATCTATTGGCCCGTAAACCGGCTCCGCCCACGCCTGCTTGTCGTGGTCGAGCTGTAAGCGTGAGGTAAGACCTCTGCAAGAAGGAGGGGCGAGCCGGCCGCCGGTTGCCAGGTAACCGATTCCTTATCGAATCCGAGTTTCCGCTCCGTCGTCTCGGCACGCCGTCATTTTAACGGCGACGACACCCCGCGTCACCCGCTGACCTCGCGTCTCGCAATTACGGAGCGGCACGCCGGCCCGATGCCGCCGCCGCTGATTTATGTCGTTCATTAAAATGGAAACATCAAGAAATAACCCATCGGACTTCTCGGGGAAATATTTCAAGTGCACGTGTGAGAGCGCTCTCACTTCTTCCCAGACTTCACAAATGATCATTAGCACAGGTCGGAAAGCGGATTCGGTCCAGAGTTGTTATGTTGCAAAACCCCATCAGAGATCTTTAGCATTTGTTGTTGCTGCTAATGGCCCGTTGAAATATTAATCTGCTGCCACAAAGTAAAATGGTCTTCAGGCGTCACTTTGGGGAATAGCCTTTTTCTCAGAAGCGTCCACAAACAGGAATACAATGGAAAACATCATTAGATCAGCGCCGGCGCACCGCCCGCGTCCGTCTACGGCAGACCTGGGCATTTTACGGCCCACGGGCCACATCCGGCCCGTTTACCTTTTTTATACGGCCCGCCAAACTATTTTCTTTTGATACCGTATTTTCACGACCATACGGCGCACCTTACTAAAAGGCGCAATCTCGGTTATGTGTGCCATTATTGTATTCAACACACACATAAGGCGCACCAAATGATAAGGCGCGGGTTTTATATACAATCTACGGCCACGCTTCCCCTTTTAACGTTCTCATGGTGTCCTCTACTACTTCCGCCTTACAACAACAACAACACACACACACACATGCATACGAGTGTGCGTATTTAAAAAAAGAGCGGGAGCAAAACTGAGTTTGGTTGTGCTTTATTGAAGTATTGATTACAAAGTAGTAACTCATCAATCAATCCCACCGAAGTCTTCATCCTCGGTTTCTGATTTGAACATCTGCGCTAAATCTCCATCAAACATACTTTCTTCACTGTCAGAGTCACTTTCCGTGACGTGCGGCTCCTCGGAAATGGTGCCGGCTTTTGCGAAAGCTCAAACAACAGCGCCGATGGACACGTTAGCCCGAGCATCTACAATCCCTTCGCAAATTGTGGCGTAACTCGCCCGGCGCTGTCTTCCACTCTTCGTAAAAGAGCGTCTCCATCGGTCATCCGTCGCTCCCGCGCCGCTCGCAGCCTTACTTTGAACGGCCGGTTCCGGCCCGGAATGATAGCAAGCTCAGAGTTCGTTCGCTTCGCTTGTTTTTTCACATCGGCCGTGAGATGAGCACGCATAGTCACAGATCAACAGCGATGGAGATGCGTGGAAAAAAACACCTGGTCTCCTTATCCGCGTTTTTATATACCGTACAATCCACGCCCACGCTTCCCCCTTTAACGTTCTCATTGTGTTCTCTACTACGTCTGCCTTACAACCACACACACACACACACACACAAGGCACACTGAACGATAGGGCGCACCGCACGTTTTGAAGAAAATCTTTGACTTTTATGTGCGCCTTATGGTCGCGAAAATACGGTATTTTAACCCTCTCAGGCTCAAATTAAGTTGTGGCGTAATTAGCTAAGTAGCATTTAGCTGTCGCAAATCTGCAACATCTGCCTGGAGAGGGTTAAGAAGTATTTTCAATCAATATTGAATTTAGAAACTCCTTTCCCCTTTGTTTAATTTTGTATGGATGATTACATATAAAATAATGTCAGTATATTTATATGATCATTCATGATTTTAAAGTAAAAAAAAAGAAATAAAATGCCAAAAAATGTAAATAATTAAAATGAAATTTTCATTTTGTTCGATTTACATGGTACCGAGTTGGCCCGCGCATAAAAATGAAATAAGACCAGCCAAAATAATTGCCCACCCCTGGTCTACGGGATGAGGAACTCGGAAAAAAACAAAGTGAACAACCGTACAGTTGCTATGGTGATAACGGGTTACAGAAAATTCAGTGATGGATTGAGTGTCGTCAGAGAGAGAGAGAGAGAAAGGGCAAACGGTGGAGGGAACAAAAAGAAAAAACAAGCCTGGGCCAAAAACGCTGAGGCTTAATAAAATAAACCCAGCGCTTTTCCGCACCTGAGCAAAGTGAGGTTGCGTTCACGGACGCGGGAATCCGTGCAGGAGAAACGAAACAGCTCGGGAAGTCTCGGCGCCGGGCTCGCGAGACGGACGGGAGACCGGCAGCCGTTTCGGCTGTTCTTCAAAACGTCTGTGACATAAGTCCGAAAACACACACTGCCCACGCCCGCCAGCGACCGCGACGCTCTGACCTGCTGTGAGCACGGGAGGGCACGCGCGAAAACACACGCAAACACACACTTGTTTCCATGTTTGTGTTTAAAAGACTGTGAGAATGAGTAAAGATCAACCAACACCCACACAAAAAATGGCCTGCATATGTGCGTGTGTGTGTGTGTGTGTGGGAATCAAAGCACAATTAGCAAATCACCCACGGTGCACCTCACCGAGCAGGCGTGAACTCACCATGCCAAGGACGTGTGTGTCATCACACACTTACACCCGGATCTTCCCCGGTCAGAAAAGTCATCAGGAGTAGTAACTTAAAAAGCGCTGTTACAGTAAAACGACAACACGAGACGCTTCATGTTTGCAGTGCGAGTGACGAGCGCGCAAAATCTCCCGCCGCGTCTCACCGATTTGATTATTGTATCCTTTCAGCCGTTAGCATCTTACTGTTAGCGCGACGGCTATTAGTAGGATGAAATCATCTGCGCCCGTCCTGGTCTCTCTCTGGTCGAGCCTGAAGGCCGCCGGCACTGATCTGGGATCTGACCCACAAGAGTGCGGTCCAGACCCGCTCTGCACGGAAAGAGCCATGACACGACGGGGTGTGTTTGACGTGCGCGCGGGACGCTGCCGCCACGCTGTCGCCCGTCACGACTCGTCCATGTTACATTTGAATTAACCTACCGAGACCCCTCGCCCTTTTCTTTCCTGAGTTGGATTCATTTACATGAAAACAGAGCCATGTCCTCAAATAAGCGTGGTGTGTGTGTGTGTGTGTGTGTGTGTGTGTGTGTGTGTTTGTTTTGTTTTCTCCAGAAACCCACATAATTTATTATTAGCGTCATGCTTTGTCACACACACACACAGAGTGTTCTATCGGCGGTTCGACATGGACGACCTCGCCGAACCCTGTTGTTCAGCATATGCATGATTTGCTTCTGCACACACACACACACACACACACACACACACACACACACACACACACACACACACACAAACACATACATGCAGTGGGTGAGACAGGAAAAGAGGAGGTCATAAATTAAGGTTTAGAATCCCAAGATCAAGCTAGCTTTCTGTCACACAAGACACATGATCACTGACCTTACATCAAACACGAACACACACACGCACACACACACACACACACACACACACACACACACACACAGTCCCGGTGTGGGCATCAATCAAGTCTGACGCCGATCAAACCGATCGTTGGGCTCTGACTGCAAGAAAGAGGACGGACACGAGATGCAAGGCATGATTCAAACACATAGCAAGGATCTGCTACTTAGCACGCCATTACCTCCGTGATTTCTCACGTGCGTGGAGTGACGGCCACGGCGGCCGCGACCTCACTCATCTCTCCGTCTCACTCATCTCCCCGTCTTGCGGTGGATTGACAATCTCCAACGAGCCGCTGCCTCCTGCCTCCTCGCAGACGAGGCTGATCCACCGGCGGACGCAAGCGACAAACTCTAAAAGCTCTGCATGTCGGGAGAAACCCTCGCACACGAGCCGCCGCCACCTCATGTTTATTAGACGAAAGTGTGTGTGTGTGTGTGTGTGTGTGTGTGTGTGTGTGTGAGACACCGCCGGCCTGTTCCCTTGTCTTGTATCTGCCATTTGTTGTTTGCTTCCTCTGATTGTACGCCTCTTTTTTTTTTAGCTGTGTTAGTGAATTAAACATCAAAAGGCATTAGGATATCAAACACAACACTCAGTTACATGAGAACACACACACACACACACACACACACACACACACACGTATGCACGCACGCAGATATGAATGAGCTCATTAGTGAAATGCGGTACACAGAGCAATGTCAGCAATCACTAAGTAGGCTCGCTGGATTAAGGGATTGGTGGATGTTTGATGATGAGATGTGCAGTCGATTATGTGGATGATGATGATGAACGCGCCGGAAGCTTCTCTCCTGGGCGTTTTGGGGAGCGATGGGCCGAAGTTTTGTTTTTTTGGGGGGAACGGACAGGAGCGGACGCAGGTGTCGGCGCCCCCTTAATCTTTCCTGCGGGGCTGTAATTAACGGCGAGATGGGATTCATTGGCACCGCAACTCTGAACCCCCGCGCACCCTTTCATCGACACCCAACTTTCATCATCAAACGAGGCGTTTAATTACGCGGACTGGCAGACCTGGACCGCTTTCATATGCGTGTGTGTGTGTGTGTGTGTGTGTGTGTGTGTGTGTGAGCCTTTGTTGCCATTCAACAGGGGCTGAGCGGCCTTCAACCTCCCAAAGTGTTAGCACTTCCTGTGCGCGGCGCAGTTGTCTGGTCGTATTACGAGGCTGCGGCGGCAGCTCTGGATCTGCTCGGCGGCGACGGAGCGAGATGATGGTGAGCGAAGCGGAGAGCTTCAGACGACAAGAAGCTTGAAGTGCTGGAGGAGAATCCATCTCTGAGCAGCAGCCATCCAGGTCTGCTTATTCCAGCAGACAGTTTCTGCATTTACATTGAAGGTGATGCTTCTTCCTTTGGGGCCGCGTGCCTCCATCCAACCCATCTTCTCTGGACCTCCTCCAACCTGAACATCCTTCCGTGCAGATCTTCTCAAGCCCTCCTCTGTCCATTTCCAAACCATCTCATGCTGACTATTTTTCTCCAGAACTTCACCCATGCGATGTTCCTCTGATAGGCTCGTTCCCGTTCCTCTCCATCCTCCTCATTCCAAAAGAGGAACCTCCACGTCTTCATCTCTGCTGCCTCCTGCCTTCTCTTCATCGTCCCCAAACCGAATCACCTCCATCTTCTACACCTTTCCTTTCATAAGCTTTCCTCCACCAGTTCCAACCTTCTCGCACACCTTCTCCACTCCCTCCGTTGCTCTGGAGTGTTGACCTTCAGAGCCTGAACCCACACATGCACTCCGTCTCTCCAGGGCTAAACCCACCTAGATGTTCCACCTCTCAAGATGTTCCTCCCTCGCTCATCTGCAAACATCACGATGCACCGAAACAACTTCAGGTTCGTGCTTTGCAGCCGATCGAATTCCCCGATTTCCACGCGAAGCAGCGGCACAGGAACCCGGACTGATTCGTACAAAATTCTCCGAAAAGGTTGAGCGGAAACAAACGTGGGACGATAAATCTAAACTCCTGAGGTCGACCACGGAGTGAAGGTGCAGACAACCTGCTCTCAACATACCTGCACATTAATCAGTGTGACATTGTCATGGAAACCGAGGAGGACGAGTCCCGGCTGGCCATTCGTCTCCCGCCGTCTCTCCACACCAACGGGCAGGAATCGATCCCAACCGTAGGAATCATCGGCGTCCACTTGAGCAGCTTCTCTCCACCTCCGAGATGAACACCGGTCGCACGAGACAGCGAGTCAGATATTCGTCAGCGCGGTAAAAAAGGCCGATTTCAGCGCCTTTTGCGAGCTCTCATATGATGTCATATGAAGAAACTCGGTGGCACAAAGAAGCACGGGAGGTGGCAGATGTGGGAGGGCGGTTAGCAGTTAGCGCTCGGCTAGCCGGTTGTTACGCTGCCATAGGCCTAATCTGCTGAGGGATTTCCCACAATGCACCTCTCTTACCTTCTCCCGAGGTTGAATTCCACACAGCCTCGAAGGAACATAGTAAACAAACCTCTTATAATCACAATCTTCTTGAACATCAGTGGAGCTCCAGATATCTTGTGCGGAGATTCGTGGCGTTTCCAGCGGCTTTTGCCTCTAAACATCCTATAGGGTTCTTTATCTTGTGTGAAGATAAGCGGCGGGAGCGCAGTAGCGACACCCACGCACTTACAGACACGTCAAGTTAACAAAACAAACAAACCAAGGAGAAGAAAAAGAAGAGGAAGAAGAAGGAGAAGGAGGGAAAGTGCGCAAGGCTTATGGAATCCATAAGATCCAGCGCTAAAGCGCTAAAGCAGCATGGGATGTAATTACACACTTGGAAATCCTCAGCGGCCGTCTGTGACAACAATGTGTTTGGACATACGGGATGGAACGGCTGTGCTTTACGACGAGCGCCGCCGTCGCAGCGGAAGTGAGGAAACCTCGTGTTTACAGGCGTCGTGTTGATACAGAGGCCATACCTGAGCGTGCTAAGCTAGCAACGCCCAACCTTTTAGGTACCAAGGACCGCGAGGGTCAGTTCACAGTATTTAATCTAAATACAACCACCACACTATATATTTGGCAATTACAATAATTTTGCACAATAATATCAATTCCCCATAACGTAGAGTCTCGTTTCCCCGCTACAAGACCCTCCGACCTGGGGGTGATAGGAGACGCTGACACTCCAACTGTGTTACATCTATCCAGTCGACTCCGTAGTCTCGTTTTGGTGGCTTTCACCACGGTTTTGAGGGTTTCATAGCTTCACTAGCTAGTTCAGGGGTGTCAAACTCATTTTGGTCGAGACCAGTAAAATCATAGCTAATTACCTAGATTGAAATAAGTGCAGTTTCAATAACACTAGGCATCAATTCTGCCTTTTCGATTCTCCGTGAATTTGGTTGTATTTTGCGCCATGGCGAGTCTCATAGCGGCACCGGCACTTGCTGCATCCACACCGAGCATACATGTTTCTTATTAACCTCAAGGAGGAAATAAGAAGTGGTCCATTTTCTTGGAAAACCCTGCACTCCATGCCCACTTTACTCTTTTTTGACAACCACATCTTGCCGATGAGGGTGTCTGGTCCAACGGAAAAGCAGGTACATTTCTGACAATAAGAAAAGATGCTACTTCGTTAGCTGTTTTAGTCAGCTAACTGAGACTAAAACAGTGCACACCTAGCAGACAATATAGGAACTACATTTTTATTTTAAAAAAGTTGTTAATGATTTTTTTTTTTTTTTTTTTCAAATCGTAGTTTTATCCAACGGTCTGGACCGGACCCCCCTTGCGGTCCAGTATTGTTTGACCCCCCTGAGCTAGCCGTTCAATGCAAACTATGCATAGCGGGCGCTAAGCTTTGGTATCACTTGTTGCGATGAACCCATAACTTTGGTAGGAATCTTGATATTTTCTTTTAAATGCAGTTTTCTTGTCGGTGGCAGTCTCTCCGGCGACTTTTTGTTTCGAGCTCACAGTCGGATTTCAAAATAAGATCCGGAAGGTCAAATGCAGAAAAATATAAATTGTATCAAGAAAGATTTTCTTTGCGGGCCGCGAGCAAATGATCCCACTCGACCCCTATGCTAAGCTACAGTGAGCGCTAGCCTGAAAGATTCAACACATATCCTGATGTCCTCCATCCTTCAGCTGGATGTGTGTGTGTGTGTGTGTGTGTGTGTGCGTCCGGCGTCCAAACGTCAGTTGATTGTGCTCCTGCGGCGCTCGATAGGGAGTGTGTTCTCGGGCGGCGTGAGCGTGTAAAACCAACGCAGGCGTGCGCGTGTTTCTCTTCTGGCGTCTTCACACTTACATAAGCGACGCGGCCGCTCTTCTATCTTGTCGCTCTTTAACTGACGACTCGCCGATAGCGGTCGAATCCGCGATGAGTAAAAGTGCATCCCGATAAAGCCAAAAGATCAACAGCTGGCCGGTCACCGGGCCGCTAATCCCGGAGGTGTTAGCGATACAGGAACATCCCGGGCCGGCTTATCCATATGTGCTATACTCTCGTGATTAGATGAGCGGGGAGACGGCGGCGGCGCATTGTGGGTTGATATGAGACGTGGAGGTTTTAGAGAAGATGAACCTCTGACCTGCTAATGTGCGATTCACTCCAGATGAACGTCTATTGCTCTGCAACTCTAACCCTTTAATTGTATTTTTAATCCTCCTACGTCCAGTGTTCCTATCGCCGCCCTTAAGAGCCGACACAGGAAAAATAAAAGCCAACGGGAAAGCGAGAGTTAAGCGCGAGTACAAGAATCCCAGATGATCGGAAAGACTTCTCACAGCTTTGTGTCAGAAACAAAGACAAACGGATGTAAAGGGATGACTTGACTTTGTCAATAAGGATGTTTTAATCTTTCGAGCTGAAGATTCAGTATAATCTCCCGGGTTTTATACGCCGGGCCTTTAACCCTTTCCAACGTTCTGTTGATGAACACGCGGCACGGCTGTGAGTGCAAGCGCACGATAAATAACTTCTTTGTCGAACGTTTACGTCACTCGACGGCTGACACCACGGGTTCCTTATGCAGAGAAAGCAGGAACTTTCATATCCACGCGTCCCATTTGCAGAATAATGTAAATTCTGGAGTGCAGAGCGCACCGTTATACAGGCCGCACCTACTCATTTCAAATCAAAAAAGAAATTATGCATAAATAAGCCACACTTGTCTATAAGCTTCAGGCGAAACATGAGATATTAATGCTGCAAGATGTTCTGGATTTTTTTTTTTTTTTTTTTACTTTTAATGAAATAAATGACGGTAGCATCTAAAACTACTGGTACAAAATGCAAATTTTTTTTTCAGAACTTACGTGCAGCAGCTCTACTTCCTTCTTGGACCGGCAGACTGATCGCTTTACACTTGCATGTCTTGGTCATGATGGGTGTCCGTGCAACAAGCACAAAATGGCTGATCTGAAGAATTATCGTAAATGCGAGTGAGTTTGATTTGTCCACTGTGACGGTGACGGCGGAAGGAAAAATCCCTAAATTAGCCGCAATTTCGCAAAGGAAGTGGAAAAAAGGAGCGGCTTAAAGGCCGGAATTTAGGGTAGATGTTTAAAACGGGGCGGCGCCTCACAGCCAGAAGGTCTCCATGTTCTCCCCGTGTCTGCTTGGGGTTCCTCCGGGTTCCTCCCCGACTCCAAACACAAGCAAATACCCAAACATGTGGACGAGAGGGTGAACGCTTGAACGTCTCTGCTGGCCAATGATGCCTCGAAGCTGCACGCTTGCAATCGCACGTAAAATAAAATCCGACCGCATGGATTATAAACATCATTTATTCTGTCTCGGCGAGCGACCGGTGACAACGTGCGGTTCACGTGTATTTACAATCAATGTTATTAACAGCGCTTTATGCGTACATGCAGCTGTTTTGCACATTAGCGTGGAGCTAACGGTGCACTGGTGCCAAGAGAGGTAAACACCGCTAAACCCTTATTAATGGCATGAAAGCTCACCAAGCACAGGTAAAACAGAAGCTGGTCTTTTAAGATGGACTGGTTGGAGGTCAAACAGGGTGAGATTTTTTTCTTTTTCAAGTGTGAAGGAGCTGCTCTGCAAAAGATGCTACAATACCTAAGTAGCGAGCCAGTGTTTGGAGGTTCTTGTCTTGGCAACTGGACTTGAATTTCTCCACTAAGCGGCTCTTTTGTTCCAATAAAATACACCTCCGTTAGCAAAACAACACCTAGTTTCTGCAGATCAATTACTTACATAACAAGCCGCCATGATCTAGACCCGCCCAAAAAGCTGGCAGTTACAGAACTGTCTCAGAAAATTAGAATATTGTGATAAAGTTCTTTATCGAAATCTGTATCTGTAATCCAATTACAAAAAGAAAAATAGCATACATTCTGCATTCATTACAAATCAACTGAAATATTGCAAGCCTTTTATCATTTTAATATTGCTGATTATGGCTTACATCTTAAGAAAACTCAAAAATCCTGTCTCAAAATATTGGAATATCATGAAATAGTAATTTTTGTTTTTTTAATTGCATAAAGAACTTATCACAATATTCTTATTTTCCGAGATAGTCCTGTATATTCGGAAAATCCCCTCAGGTAATTAGAAATGAAAAAGCCACTTGAATGACAGCTGAAATGACTTCAAGTGCAGATATTCAAGTCCAGTTGCCAAGACAAGAATATTTCGAGGAGAATTCACCAAGACCTGGACGTCTGAGAACCTCCACGGACATACGGACTCGATGGAAGTTGGACGTCACATTCAGCAGAAAAGTCATTTGAATGCTGTTGGACTTGTGCAAAGATGCGAGAGGGGAATGGGGATTGGAATCCCCAAAAACAATTTAAAAATAATTCCAAGCAGTTTAGGTAAAGAAAGATATAACTGGTCTAGGAAAAGCCCTAGAAGAGTATGGGCTTTTCATCCTAAAAGCTGACTGTAGAGGTTGTCTGATATTCTTTGCTAATGCTAATGCTAAGGCTGACCCACATATTCCCATGTATAGGATAGGATCGGCACCCTGAGTGCAGGATCAGCGGTATGGAAAATGCCATCCATCCATCTTCTTCCGCTGATCCTGCACTCAGGGTCGCAGGGGATGCTGAAGCCTTTTCCCAGCTGTCAACGGGCGAGCGGCGCGGTACGACCGGGGCCGGTCGCCCGTCAATCGCAGGGCCGGATACAAAGACAGACGACATTCACTCCCGCACTCATTCGGGGCAATTTTCCCCATTTTTTCCCCAATTAACCCGCTGCACGTTTTTTGGAGAAACCTGGTCCGAATCAAACCGGGGTCCTTCGCGCGTCGAGGCCGAAGCGCTAATGAATGAGCCGTATTTTCTCATTTGCAGAGTTCGCGTTTCAAACACGACGGGCGGATGACGCCTCGGGTTTCATCTGTGTCACGCGTGACATTTGCGTGCATTTCAGCAGATGAAACATGACGTCGCTTCACGCGTTGATCGCATTAGCCTGTTAGCGACTGTCGCTAACAGCCATGTTCGGTAGCAGAGACGGCGACTCAAACACGGAGTAGTTTATCCAAAGGTCGTGTCTAATGGAGCCCGGCCGCGACCTGGTGTACGTCTGCAGCGGCGGTGCGAGGAAGCGTGCGCGCTTCGGGGGTTTTGGCCTCTTCCTAGTCAGATTGGGCGTCTCAGACGGCATTGATTGAATGATGCTACCGCGGCGGGAGGGATCAGGGACGGCCTCATGAGGCGACGGGGCCGCCGCGCTGGTGGAAGGTGGCAAAATAAAGCTGTAAAAAAGCAGAGGAGGGGGATAAATGACGGGACTTCGGAAGAAACGGTTCCAACCGAATGCATCGCGGCGAATGTCGCTCGTCCGCCCACCGCTAACAGCCCGGGACACACACCATATGTGTGGTAGTCTGCTCGGTGACTTCCCCCAACTGTTCGCCGCACTTAATTAGCAAAAAAAATGCAGCGGAGAAAAGCGGGTTTTCCGCGCCACCCTCCCGTTTCATCCTCCCTCATTTCCACTTCCTGTACGGGCGCGATATGAATCACCCGCGGTCACACTCCGCGGTCCCTCCTGCCTTCGCCGCCGGATACGGTAGCGCTCCGGGGGCGCGAGGTGCTAAGCCCCGGCAGCGAGCCGGCGGGGCCGGGGGTGTGATTCAGGGGTGAAGGGGATGAGTGGGTGGGTGGAACTCATTAGCTCCAAATCATCATGTCTGGATTTGTTTACCAACACCCAGGACACGACATTACAGGAGATGTACTTTAAGCCATGATTCTTAGCGTCTGGTGGGAAGATGGAAGCTCCTTTGGATAAAACGTGCCTAAACACCTGACTGAATCTGAGGTTTTTCTTTAAATGAGAAGAGAATTGATTACATTTACCGTCATACCGTCATTTCTGGACTTTAAGGCTCAACTTTCTTCACACGCTATGAACACCGCGGCTTTAACCACGATGTGGCTGATTTATTGATTTTATTTGGGGGGGCGAACGAGCTTCACGCCGCCAAAACATTCAGCCTGGTCAGATCGGACCGATGAAATGAGCGTAAAATTTGATGGCTTTGACGGTTTTAGTGCGCAGGAGGAGGAATAAGATAAAAAACAACTTTATTCATCCCGAAGGAAATTGTTGAAGACCAAGAATGCGATCGGCTAGATAGAAAATGGATGCGTGGCAGGAGTTTTCCTTGATTTATTTATTATTCATCTTTTTCATCAGCCGTGTTACGGCCACTGTTAGGAAAAAAAAAGCATTTCCAGTACGTATTTGTGGATATTACTGCCATGTGATTAATTAAAAGTTAAAAAAAAAAGGTTTGTTTGTAAATATATCTCATGACAACTTGGACACCTGCGGCTTATAGACAAGTGTGGCCTATATATGTACACGTAGATTTATTTTGTTATTTTTCCAGTCCGTAAATGATGGTAAGTGTGTCGTCACACACTCCATTTGTTCGAAACATTCGGCAAAAATAGTTTCTAGTTTCAAAACGACATTCGATTGAGATATTTAATTTAATTTTCTGCAACAGAAGTCCTTTTAAGCGGTTATAAAAGCAGAATAAGGCACCGCGGGGTCCAAACGGACGTATTCGAGCCTCAGCTGTGACGAGGACATCGCGTTCAGACAATTCCAGGGACCGACGGAAGCTTGTCGGAAAAGATCAATGGGGATCAATTTACCCGCCAACATGGCGGAGGTGTTCTTCGGTTTTGTGCAAACACGTCCGGCGGCGGCTCACAATTCCAAAGGTTTGTTTGCTTGTTTAGAAGTTTATTAGGACAATGTACAATTACGTTACGCACAGAGGCAGAGATGTTTGTACCAAATTGTAGCTCATAGCTAATAGCTCATAGCTTATTTCCATCTGTGGTCCGACACAGCCGGAGAATCCCCGACGACCGCTTCCAAGAAGCTGCCGAGCATCTGGATAAAGCCCGGCCGAGACGTAAAAGAACACAACTTCCGATCGATCGGCAATCGGATAAGCGAACGGAAACCAAAGAGGAAGAGACGGATAAACGCGTTAGCGCATTTCGTCAGGGGAGAGTTTGAAAACCGATCGCAAGCACGTCCGATTTGACATTTAAGCTCCGCCGGATGAAATGTCGAGATTGAAGGCAGGCCCCGCGTGCGAGGCGTGATTAGCGGATGCCTCGTTTATTTACGGGCTCCGTTTCCTCCCGGCGACTCGGAATCCGAGGACTTTTCTGCCGCGCTCCGCCTGAGACGGAAAAAAAAAGTAGGCCACCGACCGAGGTTTGTTCTCCGGAGTCGAACGAACGCTCGGCCCCGCAAACATCCGCTGGCGATGCAGTTCCCGTGCGCAAATATTAACGGCGTTCTCATACGCCTTAATACCCAAATAGACCCGAGGGGGACCCGCCCACAGGCCCGGAGACATTTCCGTAATGAAGCATTACGTCATCCGGCAGAGCGCCATGAAATGCAGCGTGAGGACGGCGAGGAGGGAGGGAAGACCCGCGAGGTGACGTCCCAGCCGGAGAGGGTTTGTTAAGAGAGACAGAATCCGAGCGAGATCCCGCCATGGCGTCCCGCCCCGGCTCCTCCCGGGGGGGCTGATTGCCTCCTCGAGGCTTTATCTTTTATTTATGACAGGCTTCGCTTCTGTTCAGACGCAGCAGGAGTGAAAGGAAACGCTCCAAACCGCCCGTGTTTGCGGAAGGACGGAGGTCAAAACGGTCCCGAGCGTGTCATCCGCTGGTCGTCGTGGCAACCGTGTCCAGTTGAGGCGACAAATTTATTTTACATATAGCACAAAAAAAATAACACGCATGTCTGGTGAGAATCTGAGGAGGAGTCTTTGTTTGTTCCAAACATCATGCGAGGAAAAGTTATTTTTTTATGTTATATGGAAAATATATCATTCTTTTTGGAGCATTTTCTGCACACGGATTTTATTCCAGCTCTACTTAGTCGACTTTTTTCGATCCCTAACTGGGTGTGTTTTTTCTTTCCGAACCCGGTTGCGGCGTTCAGGAGACACGACGGTCCTGCGAGTTCATTTTAAATCGATGGGTTGATCATTTTAACAACTAGAATTGATCCCTTATTAATCCCTGGCGGTGAAATTCATTCCCTGCAATGAAGCCGTGGTGGATGAGCCATGAGCAGTGGGCTCACCGGCCCCAGGGGAGCAGTTAGGGGTTCGGCGTCTTACTCAAACACACACTCGGAGGAGCCGGGAATCGAAGCGAGAATAGAATAGAAATATCAACGTTCTTCACATTTCTTGCTCAAGGACACTCGGGCAGGAGGAGCCGGCGGGCGTATCGATGAGCGCCGAAGTGACTCACTTTCACAGGAACCAAAAGGTGGTCAGGTTCGTTCGTGGCCTATTTAGAAAGCTATTCACGAGGGAGACGAGCCTGTATTTTTGGGACGGCGATGCAGCGAAGCCGTCCCCTCGCTCATCCCTTTTTTCCCCCTCCACCTGCTACCGTCTCTCCTGCGGTCCCTCCCTGCTGGTGACATTAAACACTGAGCTGTCTCCGCCTCCAGTCTGAGGAATAGGTCAGCTCCCCGGCTGCCGTTAGCCCGCAAACACAGTGTTTTGCCGCCTTTGTGCCGCCTTGATTCTCCCGCACCGACCACACACCGACTCGTGATCAGATATTATTTTTCCATCGCGTCTCTCCGCGTCGCGTTCTTGGAAAGATCTTGTTGCGGGCGGTTCTCGCCGGGTCCTTCTGTGATCGGCGTCGCCGGATAATTACAACCGGACGGAAAATTAAATATTTATGAAAGTAAAAGGTTTGTTGTTCACGCAGATATTGTTCTGTTGTTGAAACGGCCAGAGATGGGGAGAGCTCAGGAGGCAGTGGATTGCGACCATAAACACCTGCACCAGGTGCATGCGTCCATGTATGTGTGTGTGTGTGTGTGTGTGTGTGTGTGTGTGTTGTAGAGAACTGGGTTTATGACAGCAAAGCAAGTCTCAACTCCCCGGCCGGTCGTCGCGGTTGCTTTTGTGATGACTGGACGACAACGGGAGCAAAGTGCCGCCGCTGCAGGAAAGAAGTGACGGCTGGAGGAGACGTGAAGAACTGAGAGCGCAGAACGTAGGCAGGTTAAACATTCATCTTTACCGGCTACTGAAAGAATATAGCCTGTTGTGACAAGATGACATGGATTATATTTATATTTTAAGTGGTTCTAGCGGCTTGATTGTATGCGTGGTAGTTTAGCTTCGTAGCATTTGTAGCATCCATGAAAATAGTTATTAATTCCACTGATACTATTACAGTTCATTCATTCGTGGGCAGGATTCACCCTCTCATTAATATATATAATATATAATATAAATAGAGACATATAACGTTTACCCTCTCTCTCACACATCATGTGGACATAGAAGCCGTGCAAATCATAGTTTTTTTCATTTATAAACCGTCAGTTTCCGCCTTGGCCTTACTGACACATTTCACACAAAGGCTAACACAAGCTAGCCAGAAATAATGAGCCGGAAACAAAAGTTGTCACAAGAGAAGTGTCACGGACGGCCGACAAAAAGAATATGTAAAAGAAAATATCAAGATTTCTACTTTGGTTACAGGTTCATGGCAACACAAGCTCTGCGCCTGCTATGTTTTTATTGTAATACGCTCATATAAAGTGTCACGGTTTTATTCATAACAAAAGTTTTTCTTATCTGAACCCCTGCACCTCTAAATAGTTTTCATGCATAAAACTGGTACAAAAAAGGTTGTGGAGCGCTGGTGTAAAGACGTACAACAATTCACCCTCTCAATGACGCATCATATGGATTCACATGTCGTAAAGAGACGCAGACAAATATTCACCCTGGATTTATGAACCTGCATATTTTTGGACTGTGGGAGGAAACATGGAGCTTCTGCTCAGAGAGGCACCCTGTGGGAACCCAACCAGAGGCCTCCTTACGAAGAGGTGGAGGCACGAAAAACAGCACCGCCGTGACGCCAATCATTATTCCGTTAAGTTTTCTACTTGTACAGACATCGCAATAATGCCTTCCACGTCAAGTTCTCCTGAATAAAATACTTCTCAAGTGAAAATCTAACTTTGAGACCAACTAAACTACCAACGTCATCTGAAGTCCACACCAGACCTGCTTCTGAAGAGCTCAGCGGACGCAGGAATCAGGAAATGTAGGATGAAGAGGCGGAGATAGTGGACTCCTACAAGAACCTTGGAGTCCACATTAAGAATAAACCGGACTGGTCACGCAACACAGATGCTCTCGGTCGGAAGGGTCAGAGCAGGATGTTCTCCCTATGTTCTTCCAAGACCTTCTACAAGTCCATGGTAGCCGGCGCACTCTTCTCGGGTCAGGACCGGTCAGGTCAGCGGGGTCAACAAGACAGTGAGGACCAAACCTGGACCATCAGCAGGGAGGGTGAAGGACATACCGGGAGCTACCCTGGACCATCCTTCCCGCCCCCTGCACCACGAGTTGCGGCCGGTGTGCAGGTCCTTCATCCCACCCCAGAAGGTGCAGAACCAGACGCTCCTTTGTGCCCACGGCCGTCACAGCAGTCTGGACGACACACAACTCTGCCTGAGGTGCATCTGTGCTAACACCACCTCACCACCTCACCCATTCATGCCCAAACTCTGTTGACTGTCTTCTAATTGTCTCTCTATTTCAGGGGTGGGCAAACTTTTTGGCGCAGGAGCCGCATTGACTTTTAAAATTTGACAGACGGGCCGGGTCAGCACAAGATACGATACATATTTAAAAAACAGAAAAAAACGCATTTGTTAACAGTACATATCTGACTTGTCTGACATTTGCTTTGAAAATAAAACCAGCTGGGTTTTGAAGGCTCTGACGTGTACTCTGTGCATTTTCACGTCCAGCTCAGTCATGTGTGTCGGTATGTCCACAGTAAAGGCTAACTAACGATGTCAATCTGTGTCATTCAGCTCAGGAAAATTCCCAAGTAGCTCCAAAAAAAAAATAATCTCCTGTTTGAACTCCCACATTCATTGATCCACTCATTCAAATCAAGTGTGAATTCTGTACCGATCTTAGGCGGGCCGGATTAAAAGGACCAACGGGCCGGATGTGGCCCGCGGGCCGTAGTTTGCCCGCCGTGCTCTATTAAAATCTATATTCAATTTTACTGATATGACAACTGTTACAAAAGAATTCCCCCAATGGGGATCAATAAGTGTATCTTATCATATCCTTAAATCGCCCATGAATGAATGAACGCCCAGCAGTGAAGCTCTGAAATGTGGTTAGTCGTGGCGCTGCGCTTCATCATGTCACACACTTCCCAGCAGGGCCTCGCCAGTCCTTTTATGACTCTTCATCTCCTGCACTTCACCTTGGCGGCGGCGAAAATGAGCTTTCCGCTCGCCCCGCGATCATATCGCGAAAACGCGTGTTTGGAATGATTAGAAACGCAATAGGCCGCTCGGATGTGAAGACGAGGGACGCCGCCCTTTGTCGCCGCCGCCGTCCGGGGCGGGACGTCGATAAAGATCGACGCAACGCGACACTTTTCATTCGGGTAATTGATGAGCGCCGGCTGAACGGAAGGGTTTATCGCGCGGACGTCCGGCATCGCGGCGCGTTTCAGGATCAATTAATCATGCCGGCCGTTGGTTCCGCTCACGTGGGAAGTTTTAGAAAAGTATCATGTGACGAAGGTGGAGAAAGAGCTCCACTTAGCAGGGATCAGACCAGGTTAGCGTGAGGAGCACCATGGGTCACAGTTTGGTGGCTCAGGATAAGCAAACATGTCAGGGTGGCTCAGCTCCACCTTTCTTCTGGAGAGAGAAGGGGAAAAAAGGCCGGCTCAAACTGACATTTCTAGGGCGACTCTGTGTGTGTGTGTGTGTGTGTGTGTTACCTGTTGATACACAGGGAGTATTCACTCTCCGACAGTGGACGAGCAAGGTAGGACAGAGGTCTTTCCCCGACAACCCTCCCCAAAGAAGCTTCTGGTGTTTCTAATTGCAGCTCTCAGAAAGTCACCTCAAATGTTACCCGACTTTCGCCCGCAAAGGACGACTCGTCAACTTGAGCCCTTTTTTGCGCGTTCATAGTCCAGACGCCACGTGATCAGGACGCTCGGAAACCTTTTCACAAAACATTTTATGAAACACCTCATGTTTCCTTGGACAAAAGTGCAATTTACTTCTATCATTCACATGTTTGCATTGCAATCATGTGATCATGAGATCCCACTGATCGTACAAAGGCACAAAACTTAATCAAGGAGTTGGTATTGAAAAATATAGTAATGCACTTTAAGATTAAATGAGACTTATAAAGAAAGGGATTTTTAAACTATTTACACATGTGCGTATAAAATCTAAATTGAATCCCTCCCTACACCCTACAAACTAAAAAGAGTGCTTTTAAATGTGTAAGGAAGAAAGTCTTCACCTGTAAATGTGTAAACTTTATCCATGAAACATGCAAACACATACAATACATACTGAAAATGCATGGAGTTGCATGAACAGTAGAATTCCAACACACTCTTTGGCAGTGAAGCTGCTGACTAACATTAAATTGCACATATTCGCTAGCAATTAGCTAGCTGGCTTTTACCGCTGCTTCGCTGATTTCTCGGCTATGGGTGAAAGTGGACGCTGCTTCCTCAGACCTGCCAGCGATTGCTCGATCTTATCTCTTCTCAGTTTCCTTGGAAGCTGTCATATTTTTCACTCTGATGAGTCTCATAGCGGCGCCGTATATTATATTCCTTAAATACCGAAACTTGTTGCAAACACGCCAAGCACAAAGGTTTCCTGTGCGTCTCCGTAAATAAATAGGACGTAGACCATTTTTCTTTGAAAATTCTCCACTCTTTATCTACTTTTCTCTGTTTTGATAACGACATTTTGGCTAGTGAGGGCGTAGCCGGGAGGTAGAGAACAAGGTAGAAACAATGTCATAACAAGCAGCAGGTGGCGCATTGATAACGTCTGCTGATTGGTCATGCAGATTGTCATCTACTCTGACCAAAATGAATGAATGGATCAATATTTACAGTATTTTCAGTCGGCTTCCAGAGAAGTGTTTTGTCCAAGGTGTCGCAAGCCTGTGCTTGTCCTGCGCCCTCCGGGTCAGCTACCTACAGTTTGACATCGGTTGAGAAAGCCAATATTTGACGTTCGCAAAATAAGAAGTGAACAGCCACTGTGCTGCTTCAAGCCAAAGGGAAAACAACAAGAACAAAGGGGTTTTTGTTTTGAGTTTTCAAAAGTGGAATTCCGTGTTAATTTCCAGCAGGGCGGTGACTTACAAGTTAGCTTTGAAAAGAAGCAAAGGCGACCGTGAAGGAGGCGTGTTTGCCGGGACTCGTCGGCGACCTCACTCGACCTTTGGTTTGTTTCGAGGGCTTCACCGGGCCGCCATCGGCGAGCCGGCGAGAGGACCCAAACGTCTTCGAGCGACAAGTTTCGACAAGATCTCGCCGTGATCTGGAGGATCGAGAACCTCCACGGACACGGAGGAACTTTCGACGTTCAAAGGTAACGGCTTGAGTTTGTATTTTTGGCCGTTTCTGATCCTCCGGTGTTTCCGACCCGAGGCTTCCGTCTCGGCAATCCATCAAGGAGCCGGGAAATAAGGGCTGAAATTGCGCGAACCGGGGCATAATGGCGAGAAGCCCCGTGCCCGCCATCTCATTCCAAAGCTCATTCCCAGCGCTGAAGGTTAAGACATAAATCAGCTGCATAATCATGAACTTCACCTTCAGGCTCGGCTCTTTTTTCGCACGCGGGGGAAAAAGTCGAGCGAGGAGCCGTCGGGGATCGGCTACCAGCTGAAAACACAGGTTTGATGTTAATAAAAAGGAGCGTTTGGAAAAAAAAAAACGCACACCAAAAATGCTCCAAGAATAAAAGATGATTTATTTTACATACAACGGAAAAAAGCCAGGCTCTTCCTCAGATGTTTACCGAAGATGTGTGTTTACAAACATGTTATTGTGGTGCCATTTTTAAAGAGGATGATTATGTGATTGATTCCCTCTTTTTTTCTGTAACGTATTCTGTAATATTCCATAATATATACATTTTAACATGACAAAATTATCTTTGCCAGGGTTAAATGGAGAAGTTTGTGGCGGCCCCTGTAGGGGAAAGCAGAAATTAGAAGAAAAAGAAGAAGAAGAAGAAGATTATCTACTACTTTTCAAGAGCCGACCCGAGAAACTGATCGTCTTTTTTTCCATTTTTACATTCGTACAGATATAAACGTATGGGGGCAGAAAAACCTTTGTAATTGAAGGGCTTCAGCATTTATTATATTTTTTAATATTTTTTTATACTTTTTATATCTCACATTGTGTGTTATAATGTGTTAAAATTACGTAATATCCTTCTTCCCATTTTTACATATGCATGGATATAAATATAGGGACTGAAAACCTTTGTGATTGAAGGGCTTCAGCATTTAATGTAAAATATAAAACATTTTTTCATATTTTTTATACTTTTTATATTGTGTGTCACAATTTTTTAAGCGTTAAAATGACATCATACTGTTTTTTTCAATTTTTACATATGTATGGATATAAATATAAGGACTGAAAAACCTTTGTGATTGAAGGGCTTTAGCATACAATATAAAATATAAAATGTTATTTAATATATTTTATATTTTTAGAATATTCATATTTTACATTTCATGTTTAAGTGTTTAAATGACATCATATACTTTTTTAAATATGTGCAGGTATACACTTATGGGGACTGAAAAACCTTTGTGATTGAAGGGCTTCAGCATTAAGTATAAAATATAAAACATCATTTTATATATTTTTTTAATTTTTATCATTTTTGTATGATCATTTTCTTTAAAAATGGCGCCACAATAAGATGTTTGGTAGCACAGATCTGCGGAAAACATCTGAGGAAGAGCTTAGTTTTTGCTCGAAACGACATGCATGCAAGAATTACGTTTTTTGGGTTATATGTAAAAAAAAAAAAAAAATAGAAATAATCTTTTTTTTTTGGAGGATTTTTGGTGCGCGCATTTTTTCTAAACTCTCCGAAGTCGACCGTTTTTTTGATCCACCGGGCAGCAGATGTGTGTGTGTTTTTCTGTTCTAGATGTTAAAAAAGCAACCTCTCTTCTGTTGACTTCCCATAAGGGGCAGAACTTGTATGCTCTCCTCTCCTATGCGATCCCACGTTTCCAAAACAGTTTCCAAGCACTGCCCTTTGCTGCTTCCAGGTGGTTCGAAACCTAAACAAAACCTGACATTTCACAGTCTCGCTCGCGGAGGAACCTCGCCAACCCGGACCAACGCGGCGCCGGAAGCTCTCCAGACCTCGGAGAACGTCTGGTTCGGGAAACAACAACCGCCCGTGTTAACATTTGTCTGGAAGGAAGACGAGGAGTCATTAAAGTCCGGTTTGGATTTCGCTATTACGGTTTCGGCGAACCGGACAACCATAATTGTTCGTACGACCGCGGCGGCCGGGATTGTTTACCGGCGGCCCCGCCAATAAATATATCACCGTTTCCTATTTATGGTCAAAAACTGTTTGGGCCCGGCGAGGAATTTATCCGCTTACTTTTGTTGGACCAACTGCTCGCCGAGTCATTTCCTTGGAAGTCAGTTGAATCCAAAGGCCTGTGAGTGAAGCTTTGAGGGCTTTCATCACTCACTTCATTGGTGTTTTTATTGAGGAACAAAATATTTTCCACGTGCCAAAACACAAACACACACACACACAAACCCTGCAGGAGGTGGACTCGCCTGGAGCTCTCCAAACACGCTAACGTTAGCAATCTGGGCAGGGTATTGAATCAGAGCTCGCGATTGGTCATTCACATCACGGCAGCCGCCGGCCCACGAGTGTGTGTGTGTGTGTGTGTGTGTGTGTGTGTGTGTCGGCCCTCCTCCGTTCCCCCCCGCGGGTAGAAATGGTCCCCCAGACTGCAGCGCTTCCTCTTTTACCCGACTTTCCATTTTTTGCCTGACCTTCTGCTCGCCGCCCTCCACCACCTCTCGCCGAACGTCTCCTTTCTACTGAAGGTCTCTCGCCGTCCCTGCTTCCCTTCCTCATTATCAGCTCCTCTTTCTGCTCCTCCAGGAGACCACGACCCGATCTCCTTCTTTTTTCCCCCGAAAAAAAAATCGCCTGGCAAACTTCCCCTTGATTAAACTCGAGCGGGAGCCCTTTTTATTTTGAAGCCCCGGCCGTCTTCGCGGTCTGAAGCCCCAGATTTACCCCGATTAAACCCAGACAATTAAATCGCTCACACTCACGACCCGCTCGCGTTCATTAAGCTTTCGCTACGGAGTCGGTCGAAACCGGCATGCCGGGGATATTAATAAGCAAAACAAAACGGGCTTCTCGGCACTATCCGCAAAATCTACGTTTATCTTAAATGATCACACTTTAATCACCTTCCTCTCTTCAGTTTATGACCAGAAAGAAACTCTGGTAAATCTACTTTATCTTATTAATTGTGTCGCGCTCATTTCCTCCTCCTCCTTCCCCCTCCGGGGCTTCTGTTTTTTTTTTTTTTTTTTTTTAATTTTTTTTAGGCAGAGGGTCTCTGTCTTTGTCAGCCCGCGAGAGGATTTTAATAAGCCGCAATGTTAAGAAGCGAAAAAAAAAAAACCACGCGGTCAGAAACTGCTTGTCGTGTTTGCATATCGATGGCTGGAATGCAAAACCTATCTGGAAAAAAAAACACTTTTTTCAGGAAATTAAAAAAACATTTAATTTGAATATAGTATGGTCTTTGTTGAAGATATTCAAGAATATTCTATTGTTCACAAACTATATTTCTATGTTATAATTTAAAAATACATTGCATGTATTTTTACCACTGACGATGCAGATAAGTGTTTTTTTCCGAATTTTTTTCTGCTTCATAGTGCACACAGGAGTTTTGTCATGTGACATTTATGTCAAAAGAAAAGGCGGGATTATCTAACAGATAGACTGAAAATATGGAGCCGTCCCATTTCTCCCCATTCAACGCAAAAACCCAAAATTGAAAAATTTGCAGATAGGAGTTTTTGCATTCCAGCCATCGATATGCGTTTGCATAGTAGCATGGTAACGTTGAACACACACACACACAAAAAACGAGGGGTTGCATAATCAAATTATTAGCAAGGAAATGGAAGGCAGAGGGGAGAATGGGTGATTTTAGAAAACTGAAGCCAAATGTGTCTGTGTGTGTTCACGCACACGCGTACATGCCACGTGTCAAGAAGACGGCGTGAATCTATCGCAGGCTTTTCCACGTGTGGTCTAAAACGAGGAGCGTATCCTCGCCTCGTCTTGTGCAACGCATCTTTGATGACTTGACTCAGACGCCACTGGGAGTTCGTGATTACGTGCATGTTCAGACATAAAAAGAAATTTTTATTTTAGATAATAGAAGTACAGGTGCGGCGGCGCAGCGGTTAGCGCTCCACCTCACAGCTAGAAGGTCCCTGATTGGCTTCCCACAGAAAGTCTCTTTTTTCATCTCGACGTCACTGTGGATGAGTGAGTGAATTTTATATGTCGTTATATAACATTAGGTTGAGGGGGTGAATTTTTGAGTTGCTTTTTGAAATAAAGCAGAAAGGGAATGATTACCGTAATTTTCGGACAATAAGCCGCAACTTTTTTCACGTAAACAACGATGCGGCTAATATATGGACTTTTTTTGGGTAGGGGACGCTAACGAGCTTCACGGCGCTAAAACGTTTATCCCCTTCACATCGGACCAATGAAATGACTGGGAAATTCTGAGTCCGTTCAACTCCGACACCGAAGAAGACGACTTTGACGGTTTTAGTGCGCAGGAGGAAGACGGAGATAGTGATTGGCTAGCTGGTGCGGCTAATGTTAAGGTGCGCTCAATATTCCAGAAATTACAGTATATGACATGTGAATGGGTGAGTGAATGGTTATATGTCACCCTATAATGTGCATGAGAGGGTGAACGGTCGTATGTTACTATATAACAGGATCAGTGTGTGAATTGTTGACTGTTATATAACATGAATAAGAGTGAATGGTTATATGCCATTTTGCGATGTGTGAACGAGTGAATGATTGTCACCATATTACATCATTGAGAGGGTGAACGGTTGCATGTCTCAATTTGACAAGTGAATGAGTGAGCGAATGGCTATATGTCGCGATATAACATTGGGATGAGTGAGTGAATTGAGTGGCTAACGGTTGTATGCCACTATATAATACGTGAATGAATGAGTGAACGGTTGTCCAGGGTGAACCCTGCCTTGGACCCAACGACGGCTGCAACTCCAAGTGCAGGATTCATATAAAGAATGAATGAATGAATGAATGGTTTGTGACTCTTTGCACTTTAGGCGGGCGGCGGTCACCGTGCCAGTTTGTGAGCGCTAACAGCTGCGATAAGTGACATCATGTCCAGCTCTGCGTTATCATGACGCGAGTATCCGTGAAATGATGAAACCTCGTTAAATAATGAAGTGAAATGTGATTCATTTATCCAAACCAGCCGTTCTGGACGCAGATTAGAGTTTTAAAACCTCGCTGACGACAATCTGTCAACAGTGAGGGGAAACTGTGGGTGCGGCGAGCCTCGGGCTCAGGCCGGCCACCGCTGCGCGAGGAGGGCCACAGCAGCTGCACCGGGGGCCAGTTAGCCGGTGGCTACGTGCGGCGCTGACGTACCGCTGCGCCTGTTCTGCTCAGGTTAGCATTTTCAGACGCGAGCCGGTGATAATGACAGGGGCCCGGGGGGCCGGAGGAAGCCGGTGTGAGCAGGAAGCCGATGTGGCGTTGCTCTTTTCGGCGGCGGCCCAAAGATGCTAACGGAAACGGGGTTCCTTCCTCCCATGTGTGTTGACGCTCTACCTTTAGGGGACGCGGGATGATCAACGTCTTCTACAACAGAACCGCGCCAACGGTATATAATTGTTTTGTACATTGAAGAGGGGCTGTAAGGACTATCCTCCATGTCGGATGCGAAACTCCGGTTATGTGAATGTATATTTCATATTTCATCACATCGCTAGCTCCGAGATGCTTCCTTCTCCCTGGACATCTGCGCTTCCGCAACCAAATCCCTGAAATCCATTCCTAACCGATGCTGCCAGGAGCAACGCCACTAGCTTGTAGCTCTCCGGCTAGACTTTGTGAGCTTGCAACCCAACATGTGAGACTTTGTGAACCTTCACATTTCAATGAACATTCCACTTAACTTAAAGGTTTAAATGCCAGTCGGGTATTTTGCCATCAGATGTTTCCCTTCTGTGTAACATCTGATGGCCCCCAAAGTAACAATATCACAACAATATCACAGCAATCGCACTTTCAACTTGCAAAATACATATTTATTGCCTGTTTATATATTGTATAGTTATTTTGTTGCCTATCTGTATATTTTATATACATATATTGTCTATTTTATACAGTTTTATATTTGTATTGTCCAGGACTACAGATGCAAATTAGCTATGAGCTATAATCTGGTACAAACACCTCTGCCTCTGTGCTTAATGTATTTGTACACTGTTCTAATAAACTTCTAAACAAACAAACAAACAAACAAACTGTGTTGCCGCCATCTGTTTCGATCAGCTGTCTGTTCGCTCAATCATTAATCCTCATTTGCACCGCCAGGCAAAATGCACACACTCCTGGGTTTTCATTGAAATGAAACACTTGAAAACTCATTCATTCATTATCAATCCATCAATCTATTATCTGCCACTTATCCTGCCCTTGGGGTCACGGGGGGGGGGCGACTTGGGCCTATCCCGGCTTTCATTGGGCGAGAGACGGGGTTCACCCTGGATCGGCCAATCACGGGGACGCCGTAACTATCCACTCCAACATTCAAGCGACTCGTAAAGACAGGGACATACAACTCTTGCCCCTCTGGTTCAATGTAGGGTCTCCAGTGAACCTCCTGCTGTTTTTGGAGCAACTTGGGAAAACAAGGCTTTTTGAAGTGAACCAGGGCTCTTCTTGCGGTGAGTCGGAAATGTGAACCACCGCGACACCTTCACTGGAAATGTAAATAAAAGTGAGTGCTTTGGGAAACAGGTAAAATGTTTGGTCTGAAAGCAGCGGAGCCAAAGAAAACAGAACTACATGTGGTTCTTTTCACTGACAGCAATCTGTATGAAAAGGACCAGAGGCCGTGTCATCTGGTCAGCTTAAACATGTTAAGAGACTTAACAGTCGGACAGATTGTGATTCTTCAGCCTGGAGCTCGCGGCCTCTCGGAGTAGTGGCCTTACGTAATCACATCTGTAATCTAAGAGCCGACGCGCTCCCTGCGTTGATGACACACGGATCGACCTTCGCTTTCCGGCTCATCTCTCCGATGAACGCCTCTTTTTTTTTTCCCATCTCAGACGGCTACACTTGAGTGCACTGAGAAGCGCCGACCGTCCGTTAGCGGGTTCCCCGCTGAGCTTCGCTGCTCGTCGTCAGAGCAGAATGTCACCAAATGTAAGCTAACGTATGTAGCATCAGGGTACTGGAGGTAAATTGTGGATTAACAATGACATGCTCGGCATTTTGGTGTATCAGGACATGATTTTCATGTTCCACGCTGACCCGTCAGTCAGTCATTCATTATCTAAAGCTTAGTGATCTGGGCTGGGGGCGACCCAGGAGGTCATTGGGCCACAGACAACTAACTAAACCATTCGTCCTTTCATTCACACGCCTGGACAATGTCGGGCACATGTGTCAAACTCAAGGCTCGCGGGCCAAACGTGTCCCGCGACGTCACTTTATGTGGCCCGCGAGAACGTCTGAAAACAGACCCGGACATTTTACGGGCCCGTTTTCTTTTTTATCCGGCCCGCCAAACTATCTTCTTTGAATATTAGTATTTTCCAATCAATATTGAATTTAGAAACTCGTTTTTTTTTCCTTTTGTTTAATTTTGCATATTTATATGAGCACCAACTCTTTTGAAGTTGAAATTAAATGCAAAAAATGTAAATATTTGAATTGCAATTTTTATTTTGTCCAATTCATATGACACCTTGTTGGCCCGCACATAAAAATTCAGTAAAAAATGTGGCCCGCCAGACAAAATAACTACCCACCCCTGTCTTAAAAGTTCTGATTGTCTTAAAACAAATAAGTCAAATGTGTGCATTGACCATAAACTACATTTCCCACAGTTCATTCTGATCACTGTACCCCCAAAGTGACGGCGTCGTGCCATGAGATCGCCGTGTATCCACATTGATGCCATTTTCAACAAGTGGAATTGAGAAATACAAATGATCCCTAAATGTCCAGGAAGGGAAAAGTTGATGTAGATGGAAGGTTTCAGGAAAGATGGGAAGGCTAATACATGTTTGTGCTCTAAGGAGAAAAAGCGGTACGTCTTTTGTGTTATGAGTCAGCGTCGGCCGTCAAAGAGCACAATCTACGTTTGCTTTTCGACACCAAACACAGAGCTAAGATGCTAAATTTAGCCTTCCGGAAAAACAACAAATTGTCCAAGAATTAAAAGCCAAACTACGATGGCAGCAGAATGTGTTCATCCAAAACCACTGCGGCGGTGAAAGCTAGCTTTGGAGCAGAGCAAACAGAGAACATATTTTTTCTTACATCTATGCAAATGCATAATTAACATTTAGGATTTGAATGAGTAATAAATTTAGAGTTAATTAACACGAAGGAGTAGTTTTTACATGCCACTGTTACCGTTCTATGTGGAACCTCCTGCTTGTGTTTGGAGAACCTGGAGACTCCAAACCTGTGGGATTCCAACCTGTGCAGTCCAACATTAATAAAGATACATGTATGTATGAAATAGAAATTGTGTGAGTGAGAAAATAAATGTCTCCGGGCCAGAGGCCGTCACTTCTGAGAAGAGAAGAAGCGCTCTGCTGTCACAGCGGCCGGCAGCAGGTCGAGGAGAAGGGAGGAACCGGGGACCGTCTCCGTTTTAGACCATCACCCGTCAACGCGTCAGCGCTTCAGAAAAACGCAGCGACTCAACTCCTGTCATCGTCCTCTTCGGCGGTCGGATGACAGAAATGGAGTAGCTTCACACACACAATAATGCAGCTTCACGCAGAAACTGATGTACAGTGATCCCTCGCTATAACGCCGTTTACTTTTCACGGTTTCGCTACCTCACGGATTTGCATCGTGCGTCACCCCGCTTCTTCTCTACCTGTGCGTCAATAACGTTGCAGTTTAATATTTACACGTACGTAAAACAGTTTGCCAAATCTACATGACGTACGTACAAATTCTCTTGCAATTTTCGAGTTTCTCCCATAATGTTGACAAAACGCTCTGGAGCGACAAAAGGGCCCAAAAGGCAGCGGAAGATGCTATCTATCGCAGATAAAGTTAAACTTCTGGACATGCTAAGGGAAGCTAAAAGCTATGCGGCTGGAGGTCGGCATTACGGAATTAATTAATCTTCCGTTCGTTCCATAAAGAAGGAGGAAAAAAACATAAAGACGACAGCAGCGATAAGTTTTAATAAGGATGCAAAAAGGGTTGCAACCGTCCGCAACAAGACCATGGTATGTGTTTTTTCATAATTATATTTAATTTTCTCCCGTTTAATCCAATTACTCGGGTCGCGGTGGGCGGCGCTAATCTCTGCCATTTGAAGCCTTCTGTTCACATTGAGGATTAAAATAATTATTTGACAGTACAGAAGTTATTGGTTGAAAAAAACCTTTCTAAAGTACAGTACTTTTATTTGTGCCTGTAAGATGGTTTGTTCTTTCTTTTCAATGTATAATAGAGTATTTAATTGTATAATAGTTGTAAAAAAAATAAAGGTTTCTACTTCACGGATTTTGCCCATCACGGGTTCTTTTTGGAACGTAACCCCCGCGAAAAACAAGGGTTTACTGTATTGACAAATATCTGAGCGCCCTGCAGCAAGACCGCAAGATCTACCATCTATTAAAAGAAATGAACCTTCACTGGGAATTTGAAAAAAAAAAAAAAAAAACTATCTGAAAGGAGCTCGCCTTCACGCTCATCGCATCGGATATTTACCGTAAAATTGGAAAGCGCACTTGAAATTACAAGCGGTTTACGGTAGTTTGGACGTTATGAGTTCCCCACGTGCTTCCACGCGTCTTTGCATTGAATCCATTGAAATAAAACCCATTGTTTGGCCCCAACAGTTAATCCACACGCAAATGCCATACGTTTCGTTATTAGTTTTCCGCCTGAGCCCACGTCGGATCGGATCCCCGGTGCCGCCGTCGCTCGGCTCACCTTTCCGGAGCTTTCTATCGAAGCCCCGCAGAGTTTTTTTCCGCCGCCTGCGAACCTTCGTCGGAAACACTGGCAAACACACACACGCCTTTCAGGGCCAAAAGTAATGGATTCGCTTGGCCGCCGTTGAGGGTTGCGAGCGTGCACGTGATGCTGAGGCATCTCCAAGCGATGGAGATTTTATCTGTGGCGCAAAAATGTTTGCTCGGGTGAAGAAGTAAACGTTGGACGCTTATTCTTAATTCTGCCTGGTTTTGCGTCCAAACTCCCAAAACCAGAAGACAGGATTAACTTTATTGATCCTCATAGGGGGAAATTCTTTTGTCACAGCAGCGTAACTGAAGTGTCGATAAATATGAATATAAATAGAAGACAAATAGGAAATAGGAGAAAAAGAAATCCACAAGCAGAGAGAAGAACAACAACAGCAAGAAACAAAAAGACAGTAAGGGTGAAAACAGACAAACAAAATTAAACGACAACATAAACAAAGGGACGATGGCAATGAGAAGAATAAAATGAATAAACAAAAATAAGTAGGATGCAAGTGGGCTGAGACCGACAAGGAGATCCACATCCACCGCTCATGGGTCTCGACCAGAGAAGCCGCTATTTCAGGTTGTTTGTTTGTTTATTTGCCTTTAAAACGCGTCAGTCCTTTAAGAACCAAAATCCAATCAAGCGTATCCGTGCATCACACACACGCCAGCGTATACACTTCCCATCCAAACGAGCGCCAAGAAGTCATCTTTTGGGAGGGAATCTGTCCTCCGTTCCAGAACGCAGACAGACCCAGTTCCCGAGACCCAAACTAAGCCCCCGGTAATCTAACGGACAAACTGCTGCTGAATCACAGATGACCTCATTTGGCCAAAACTGACAGTTCACCGCTGAACTGAAAGCCGTTCAGCCGCTGAGTTTCGACCGCAGCGAGCGGCCGATCTCTTCTGCTAGACACCGACCCCGCGGATCATTAGCGGTCCGTTTCCATGCAGCTGCAAGACTTCAGATAGAAATTCCGATGAAATACGAATGAAGAAGAACGTCCCTTTGATTGCCTTTGGGCTGCTCCCTTCGGGGGGACGCCACAGCCAATCATCTGCCTCCGTCCGACTCGCGGCCAATCATCTGCCTCCGTCCGACCCGTCCCGTCCTCCTTCCCTCCATCCATAAACCTCCTCTGGTCTTCTCCAGCCTCGGCATCCTTCTACCTTCTTATCTCCAGAACATCTAACGTATGCCGTCCTCCTCCCCGATCCTCTCCGTCCTCCTCACTCCTGAAGGAGAACCTCTTCATCTTCATCTCCGCTGCCTCTTGTCTCCAACATGGTTGCTCTCAACTCTGTCTTCAACACCCTCCACGTTACGTTTCTCCATCTCCTCTCCGCCTTCTTGACTGTTGACCCTCCATCTTCTCCACCTCACTTGTATCCCTCTTTCTGCAGCTCACCTTCATTCCCTTTTCCTGTCCAGGATGTTCCTGCTCCTCTCTAGATGTTCCTCCACCTGTTTCCTGCTCTCACACATCTGCAAACACCGCGGTCCACGGAGATTCACCTCTAATCGGCTGAAAATACACCTTTAAAATGAACTTTTGGTTTTCTACTCCAGGGACGAAAGTGTTGCCCTCTGTTTACTTTTCAATAATATTCCCGTTTTATTTTAGGAGTGGCTAATGATGCCATCCATTCCGCTCATTATCGCTCCTGATGAATGTGGCCATTTGAGGAGAGCGACAGAAGCCAGAGGCCTGAAGGACTCCGATGGGGAGCAGATCAGCAGTCCAACAGTTGAAGTAGAAAATACCGAATTTTGCAGAGCATAAGGCGTGAAGAGCAATATCAATGAACGGGTCCATTCTCATACATAAGGCGCGCTACGTTATGAGGAGCATTATAAAACATACGGTCTAAAAAGCAAAACAAAACAGTTTGGTCCAACTTCATTCATCTCGCTTTATTCCCTCGGAAACTGTTTGGTCTTCTTTACTTCTCCGACTTCTTGCTTCGTAAGCTGGTCTCCTCACGGGTGCTGTTTTTGGGGTCCTCTTCCACACAAATGTATGGTAATATTCTGTTGAAGCGCAGCACGTACCCGAGGTAAGCGCTGCTGTCTGATTGGTTTCTGGTTGCCAGCGATAGCGGACACCTGAAGTTAATGCGAGGTTGGAACAATGTTGTATTCCAGCGCTACATAATCAGTTATCTAACGTGGTCCGGACCTATATTGGACCTCTATGACGTCCCCCAGGCAGGAATGCTCCCACAATCGCTGGAGCGAAGCGGCTTGGTCGCTTCACAAAGACGCACTTAAACAATTTGACGGATGTTTGAGTGCAGTGCGCCATATAAAACCGGTTGGAGGTCAGAAAGCACAACGAGAACTCATACATAAGGCGACGATTTTTGAGAACATTTAAGGATTTTAAGTGCGCCTTATAGTGCGAAAATGACGGCAATCTAGTCCTTTGGATGGATTAAATTTGATGGTAGACTCTCATATTCAACCTTGAACACCACCTTGGAAACTCCCTTCCATCCCAGTGAGTTGAGGAAGGGGCAGGTACCTCCGGTATCTCCATCTCGCTGGAAGCTAATGAACAGGAAATGCAGGAATCGCTGTGAGCGTCCACCCCGACCACACAGCTGTCACATTTTCCACCGTGTGGACCGCTCTGGGAGGGGAGGGTTGGAGAGCGACCACACGGCGTCACGTCCAGAGGGTAAAAACACAGTCCTGGCGGCACGAGAACCACAGAGCGAGTGGTCGTCGGTCTGCGGAAGACGGGTGAACGGTTGTACGTCTCCATATAAGGTGCGATAAGATGGGGAATAGTTGTATGCTTTTGTCTGAAGGTGTGACGGACGGATCCAGGATGAACCCAGGATGACAGTTGGGACGGACTCCACTCGCCCACCACCCCGACAGCAGAATCAGCACTACGGTTAACGAGTAAACGGATTGCTCGGGCCTTGTTTAGCTCCTCGCGGGAAACGGACTGCGGACGCGTAAAGGTCAAGGCACCAGACACCTTACATTAGGGACGAATAAAGCGTAAATAAAAGGTCTGCTGAGCCCGAGGCGCGTGATCCGTGCGGCACGTGGGCCGGCGCACAAACAAGATGCCAACTAAAATAAACACATGCTAATGCTGCTCGGCGGCGTTGTTGATAAACAGGGCAAAAGACAGATGGTCGGAAAGAGGATTTTTGCAAGAAGAGTAACAGCAATAAACCCGAGCGCGGCATAATCTCCGCGGTTACAGAGACCTAATCTATTACCCAAATCGTCATATCACTCCAAAAAAAAAGAGATTTGAAAAGGACCTGATCTTGTCAAAGCAGCCTATAATGTGTGTGTGTGTGTGTGTGCAACCAGGCTGTCATACACACATTGTCTCTTAGCGGATGAGTCACCTTCATTCAATAATTCCAGAGTGGCCGTTGACTGATAATACAGCGCTGTTTACCACCTACACGTCACTACGCCGGTGAATGAAAAGACCGCCTTTCACTCAGATGCTAATGCGAACATCTGTCTCTCTCCTCCACGTCGGAGCCGATCAAAGCATCTGGCGGACAGATGACGCCATCGGCGGGCCGGGTCGGCCGCGAGGGTCACTCCCAGCCCACGGTGCAAAGGGCCCGAGCATGTGTGTGTGTGTGTGTGTTCATATCTACCAGATCATGCGTGTGTGTGTGTGTGCCGGCCCCCGAGCCAGAATCCCAGTTATGACACCGCACTGATTCAGAAGCCGGGGGGCCGAGATGGAGGGATGGAGGAGTGTGGATGGAGGGATGGCGAGAAGGAGGACCGGGCGCTCGGGTGTCGGTGAGTCACCGGCGCCGGACGTCTGCGCCCAACAATCTGCGAGGCCGCCGTTACTACCGCCGGCCTTCGGGCCATGCGACGGTTAAAATCACGGGCGGCGAAAGCTTCCCCGCCATGTGGAGGATCAGGAGCGAACCTGAACCCGTCCTGATGCTCGTCTTATTGACAAATCCCATCAACCTGTAATAAACGTTGATTAAATCCAACAGACTAGCTGTGATAACTTAAATTGAATCACTATAAATCCTCTCTGCGGTGTCGCCCGCTCCGCGCTCTGCAGCGCCGTCTTAACTAAACACTAAACCCCTTCAAAATTAGTGATTTCTCAGGTTACCCAGAATTCCAGTGGAGTTGAATAATGCCGGTTCGGCATCATTAAGGAGTAAATTACTCGTGCCGCTGTCGTCAAACTTTATAAACTCTGGTTGAGAAACAAAGCCGCGGATAGCAGCTAATGAGTTAGCAACCAAAACAGATGTGGCTAACAATTCCATTTCGGGCTCTTTTCCGCTCCTCCCCAGCTGCACCCCTAGAGAAGGTACACTATCACGTTTTGTTATCATCTGGAACTAGCCCGGCTCCAGAAGAACATCCAGCCAGAGGGAGAAATCCCCAAAGTGAAAGTTCACAGCAGGATAAACGGCGTCCGCGTCGCCGGTCCGGTTTATCGGGTTCAGAGCCATCGTGGGGATTGCGGTTTCACCGTGCGAACGTGGGCGTGTGCACGCATCCAGACGTCATGACACGGATTCCGTAAAAAAAAACCCCGGCAGCGATCTTCACCGCAGAATCAAACGGGAGGGCGAGCGTCGCGGAGCAGGACGATCAGGTAAAGCGTGACCGCACCTAATAACCAGACACATAACCCGCTAATTACATGCCGCTTTTTTTTTTTCACGACTTACATCCGTGTCGGGACCTTTATCTGCTCCGGGGCAGGAGAAGCTGACGAACTCATGGCAGCGCTTGTGGACCACGAAACAGCAGACTGGAAGGAGAGAAGAAAAGAAAACACAGGAGGGCGACGTTAGAGAGACCGTTCTCACGAGACGCTCTGGATTAGCAATCCGGAACAATCTGTGCCTTCATGGTGGGATCATCAGCTTTTGGTCAAGGTCTTGGAGATGCACACACACACACATGCACACACACACACACACACACACACACACACACACGCCCTGGGCAAAGATCCAGAGCTGCAAACTGTGCTTGCAAATTATCCTCAATCTGCCTCGGAGGGAGGTGGACCGGCAAACAAACACACACACGCTCACTGTTTGCTTGTGGATTCAGCAGCTCTCGGTTATTTACAGTGTTTTTTTTTTCGGGGGTGGGGTCGCGGTGGGGGTTGATTGCAAGGAAAAAAAAATAAAAACAAAAAAAAAACTGTCACTCGGCATGACGCGGCCGCCATGACACCTGACAGCGCTCTTACGTCAGCCGCCGTGGCATTTACACGGGGACGGCGGTCGGCGTCCGCCGGGAGAAGCGAGAGCGCGGACATCTGTGACAGCTGGGACACGAGCTGACTCCCTCCTCCTCCTCCACGCTTCGCTTTATTTGAAAACATTTCTTCTTCCTCTTGTGTTTTTCACACAATCTGTCAGCTCCGCTCGCTGTCAAGCCGCTTGTTTGTTCATGTGCACTTCGGCGCCGGATCACGTTCGCCGCGCTCCCTCCCTCTCCTCTTCGATGGCCTTCGCGAGCCGATAGATTAGACGGATGCGCGGGCCGTAATCAGTATTCTCTCCGTTATTATTCGCCATCGGCCGTAATCCTAATCCCGGGCCGGGACGGTGCAGAATTTGAGTGTGTCAGAGATGAATCTCTCCCCGGTGCTGAGCCGCTGGCGGTGTACGGTACAAATTAATCTCCGTCAGTAATAAAGAGGGAGCCGAGGGGGGGGGGGGAAGCTCAGCGAAAAAATATCCGTGAGTGATTTATCTGGGCTGCGAAGATCTCCGCGTTTGTCATTTCTAAGGAGACCAACAGAAAGCGGGAGGCCGGCTGGGTTCGGTGAAGTTTTAGCATTTTGGCGCGTGACAAGCTTAGCGAGAGCGGCTTCGGGTGAACTTCGCTGAAGATCCGGGGTCGCAGCCGGGATGAGATAACGCTTTATGGATCCCTGGAGGGGGAATCTAGGTGTGGCGGCGGCGCAGGCCAGAGGACAGGTAACAAAAGGCGGTAAAAGATGTAACCGTCGCAGGAAGAGGTAGAGCTGTAACTGCGCGCCGTCAAGCACGAGCTGGTAGACGGTCTTGAGAAGCTCAAACAACCCTGAGGAAGAACATCCTGCTCTCTGACCCTTCCTGGAGAGGACATGTATGCTTCAAGTCCAGTCCAGTTGAATCATAATAATTCAAAATCCTTCGTGGGGAAATTAATTCTCTGCATGTAAGCCATCTTGGATGAACCCTGAGCGGTCGGCGACCAGCAGTGAGGGGTCGAGTGTCCGGCTCAACAACACTGGTAGGAGGCGGCGTGGCGCCGGAGATAGAGCGCCACGCCGATTCCTACTTTGCAATATTCAGAACTGTGCAATATTTCATTTCATAACAGCTACACTTCAATTTTTCCTTTTATCATACTATTGTGCACTCCTTACCTCACTTGTTACTAAGACACTTATAGTTTTATCACTTGTTTACTAAGACACTTTATAGTTTCACTGAGACACTTTATAGTTTATAGTTTATTTTTATTTCTAATTCTGCCTTTTTCTTTTTATTATTTATTACTGTTATATTCTCTGTAACTCTGGCACAACAATTTCCTTCGGGATTAATAAAGTTGTTCTTATCTTATCTTCTTATCTTATCTTATCTTTATTGTGGATCCAGAAGGTACTCATGAGTCCAACACCTGCACCTCCTCACCCTGGATGTTGACGGTGCAGGAGACAAAGCAACAAGGCAACAAGTGGAGGTAAGATAAGATAAACATCATCAATCCGCATAGGGGAAGTTCTTTTGCCACAGCAACATAATAGTTGTAGCGTCAATAAATATGAAGACAATTAGAAAGTAACAAAAGGCATCCACAACTCAATAGATGGCCTTGAAAACAACAACAAGGGTAAGAATGAACAGAAAAGCCAGGAAGGTTGAAAACAATAGCAATGACAAAAATAAAAGCAAATAAACAAAACAAAGCAGGATGTGAATGCGCTGAGACCAAGAAGGATAAAATACACAACGTGTGAATCCGAGCTTGATGTTGTTGTGGAACAAATGATTTAGAAATGACGAGGATAAAATGGTTTATTTTGTCCCGAGGAGTCCAACGACGGGAGCGCCTTCCCGACGCCGCGACGAAAACCTCACCATCAAAACCCCGGCGTCATCTCGGACCCTCCGCCTGTTTCCACGAGCGGCGGGTTCTCGCTCCTCCTCCCCACTGCCCACCTCCCAGACGTGAATCACGGGCGCGGTGACGCTTTCTGGCACCCCATCAGCCGTCCTCGCGCCCTCGGCACGCTCACCCCTCCGCCACAGCAGACGGAGATCTCCAGTGTGCGTGAATGTGTTGATGTCAAGGATCGGTGATGTCACACATACACACACACACACACACACACACATTAATCTTGACACTCTATTCTACAATGTGTGAAAAGCAGAGGCCTCCTTGAAGGAGAGGAATGAAGGTGCCTGGTTTCGTGTTCGGCTTTGAAGACATTTTTAATTTTGTTACATACACACACACACACACACACACACACACACACACTCAAATAGGAAACAAAGCTGAGCTGGCTGGGGCGCTGATATTATTCCCAGTGTAATAAATCTGCAGTGTGAGTCAAGTGCAAAGACGCGACCGGAAAAACTCGGTAGCAACAAGTGCATCTCTGCAGATGGCCGAGTCCGAGCGGCGAGACGACGACACACCGCGTCGTCAGGGAAATATTAATTACACGAGCGAGCAGATAAAGGGCTCGGCCGTCACGGAGCGGCTTATCGAACCAGAGCGCTTCCTCGTGCGCGAGCGCGGTGGTGCCGGCGAGCGTCCGGCCGCACCTCCGCCTCTGTTTGCAGTTCATTTCCTGAGTGGTTCCAGCCCTGGAGGAGAGGTGTTTACTCTCATAACGTCCGGGGATGTTTCTCCACAGGGTTATGGTCTGCAGCCGCCGCCGCCGCCGCAGTGCAAAGAGTTCCAGAGGACGGGGTTCGTGGCAAAGATCCCCCGCGGCGCCGGACAAACTCAATACCCTCCGGGAGGCAGGCGGATCGATCCGGACCCCTCGGAGGCCATCTGAACACCGAACCGCCGAGGCTTCGATCTGAGACCCGCGGGGGACGGCGGGACTTTTCCAGACAAGAACGTCTCATCTGCTCCAGGTGGAATTGGAGGTTTTCATTAATCCTCATTTGTTCATGAGGAGGCCGACATCTGCCCCCCCTTCGTCCCCGCCTCCCTCCAGCCGAGGCTGCTGGGATTGTTGTCACGTTGGGTGTGATGTTTCTGGGGCAGACCCGACTTTGCACGTCGCAGATGTGGATCTGGAACATCTCAAGAGGTTTCCTCGCGTGGACGAGACTCTATATGGATTCAACCTCGGGGTCCAGCGGACCCGGGCTTACCAACGCCCCTGATCACCAACAAAACCGCCTACGGGCAGAGTTTTTATCAAACTTTCAATCGAGCCGCGAACAAGCCTCAACACATAAACAAACTCATGGGGTTTCCACGTTGTAGCATGTAGCATAGCGGAAGTCATGCGCTTTACTTTCCTTCATCATTTCGTTCTCCTGTTATAATCCCTCTTTTGTGCTCTTTTCTCAGTCAGCTAGCTCATCATGGCTCCCTAAAAGTTATAGCCGTGTTAAGAACTTAGGAATTACAGTGGATGTGAAGAAGGAAATACTAGCTAAACGCGAGAGCGGCGTTGGCGCCACACCATCCTGAAGAACAAAGATGTGCTGAAGGCGGCTAACGTTGCTAAATGGTAGGCTACGTTAGCAAAGGGCAGTGATCGTTCATTTGGATGAATGACGGACAGCCAGCTGGAGATAGCGTTAGCGTTAGCATTAGCAAGGGTCTCCTATACCAGAGGGCTTTTGCTGATTTAGTGAAGGAAAGAGAACAAAAAGAGAAAGTACTCATAAAGGTTAGCTTTGATTCCTTTCTGCATTTTTGCCGCAGACAAACCGGTAAAAAGTTTCCAGAGGGTGCAGAATGTTCCAGGCGCTGGAGAACGGATCAACACTGATTTCAATGGTTCGCTAACATTTTGCTTTTTCCAAAAAGAATAATAAAATCCGTAAGACGATTCTCTACTGTAGATACATTTTTGTCATATTTTCCCTCCGCATGTTTTTTTGATATTTAGATTGACTCATTCATCCATTATTTATACTTCTTTTCCTGCTTTTCCTCAGGGTCGCGGCGGAGCTGGAAGCTCTCCCTGCTTGAAGGTTCACCTGGACCCTGGGAAGATGAAGCCATTCGCACATCTGGATATTTAAGGGTCTGAACCTCCTGCATCTTTTTGGACGGTGAGAGGAACTCTGAGGATCTGCACCGCCGCGTTGCCCTAATATCTCGATAAATAGAGAAAATATCAGTGTGTTTTGTTCTGTTCTGGAGAGAGAGGGGGGGAGGAGGAGGAGAGGGGAGAAGAGGAGTGTGTCCCTCAGATATTTTTAGGCTCGATTGTGGCCGAGGCTGGAACAGTGTGTACTCTGCCCTGCCACGGCGGGGAGGCGAGGGGAAGACTTGGCCTCTCCGATGATCCCCACCTGGCCGGCGGACGCCGTAAATATCCGTGTGCAAACAGACGCCGCCTCGTTCCAGGCCGGCGTGCACGGGAGCGACGAATGAAACGCCGTTCCTGTCGTCGACGCTGGCGCCGGCGCCGGAAAAAAAAGCGGCCGGCAAGAAATCACACAATGGGGCGGCTGCGCTCCTAGTCTGGGTCGAGTTCTCATCAATCATTGAAAGAGGTCAAAGGTCAAGCAGACGGAGAAACTAAATATGGCGGTGGCTCGTCATCTTGACCTGTCCAGAGTCTACAGCTGGATCGGTTTCAGCAGCGCTTATTAAAAAGAGGCAGATGAGGTGAATCAGCCAGAAGGAAAGGGAAGGTGGAGGAGACAGGGATGATCTACAAACACTGACAATGACCAAAAGACAGGAGGCAGAGCTGGAGGTCACAGAGATGAAGATGTTGAGGTTCTCTTTGGGAGCGACCAGGATGAAGAAGATCAGGAATGAGTCCATCAGAGGGACGGCACATGGTAGATGTTCTGGAGAGAAGGTCAGGGAAGCCAGGCGGAGATGGTTGGGTCATGTACAAAGGAGGGATAGTGAATATATTGGTGGATGGATGCTGGAATTGGAGGTCTAGATGAAAACCAAAGAGAAAATTGATGGACATCATGAGAGAGGAGGATCCAGAAAATAGGGTTAGATGGAGAAGCTGGAGGAGACCCCTGAGGGGAAAATCCCAAAGGAAAAGAAGAATTTGTCACAGGGGTGCAGGACATGTATGACCGAGACAAAGCGATGACTGCGATAGTTTGAATATGACCACTCTGTCCATGTCGAAACCATGGTGAAGATCTGGCTAAAAGTTTGCTGAAGGTGGAGCTGCCAGGCAGGAGGTCTAGAGGAAGACCAAAGAGAAGATTTATGGATGTCGTGAGAGAGGAGGATCCAGAGAATAGATGGAGAAGGTAGATTCTCTGTGAAGACCCCTGAAGGGAAAAGCCCAAAGAAGAAGAAGAAGATAAGGTGAACCTTCTCGCTGCCCCCTCCTACTCTGAAGATGAGCGCACGTGGACGTGGGTGACCAGAGCTGAGGCGACTGACAGCCACGATTCTGTTTTTGTTTTTGTTTTTTGTTTTTTCCCACCAACGTGCCCTCGTGCACGCCCAGGCTCCCGCGCACCCACGCACTTCTGCTGTTTTAGCTGAAATAATTAAAAAATACACTTGCGTCTATTAGCCGGCGCTGCGGATCTGAATGTAAAGCGTGACGTCTGGCGGCGGCGGCGTCTCCCGCCTGCCAGATCCCGCCTCTTTTTTTTTTTTTTTTTTTTTCTTTTAGTTTTGTTAAACTGTCTCCACCTGTAAAGAGCTTTCACACGGTAGCTAACCAGACCGGCGGCGAGGGTTCTCGCCCGAGGACGCCTGGGCGAGCCGGGGAACGGCCCCGTTACATAACAACCTCATTCCGAAACGAGTAAACACTTTTATTTTGCTTTGATTTTATTGTTGTCTAATTATGGCGGCGGTTTGAATTAGCATGCGTGCGTCTGACGCTTTGCTTCTGGGAGGAGTGTGTGTTTTCTGCCTGGGGAAAAAAGAAGGAGCGCTTTGGATCGCTCATGTTCAAATTTTTGACGAAATTCCAAACTTGGCGTAAACCACACAACGGTTTTGTGCAAATTTTTTTTTTTTTTTTTTTCTGCTAACGAACACCCTCTTGTTCACACACGATTGTTTGCAAACCTTTTTTTTTTGTGTGTGTGAAAAAGGCCACGGGGGTACGGATCAATTATTCCAAACTGCAGGTGGGAGAGACTGCCAGGCATTGGTGAGTCACACAAGAGATACAGCGATACCGCCTTATGAATTAAATATGATTTTTTTTTTTCATGCACGGGGGAAAAAAAAAAAAAAAACAGACACACACATCTGAGGCGGAGGGCGAACTCAGGCGGGTCCGCGTTTGTAGTTTCGCAAATAACCGCAGACACCTGCTCAGATCTTTCACCTGTTCCACATGTGCATGCTCTGCAGACGCTGGTGTGTCATCTTCTCAGTTACAAACACACTCGCCCAGACAGTGATGTACGGCGTGCGGCCGTCCGCCCGAGACCCCCGTGTCCGCGGATCGGGTATCAGCCGTCGTAGTAATGTAGCCGTCGCGGCTATCTTTGGTCCTCGGTACGGCGCCGCCGCTCGGGAAGTGGGCGACGTGCGGTCCACGTGCAGGCGGCGGCGGCGCACAAAGACAAATAGAAAGCATGATTCGGCGCTCCGATGTTAAATTTGAATCTAATCCCGAACGGAGGCGATTGACTTCCGGGCCGGTGGGAGTTCGGACACCCGTAGCGGAGCGCCGAGGCCAAGGCTTTCTGTCTGGCATCAATAAGCGCATTCCACAAAGCGTCCGGGAGCCGGTAAAGGTCAGGGACAAGTGTGGAGCCGCTTCACTCGCCCGGGTTTAAGGATTGATTCGTGGCGAGAAACGGCGACGGCGCCCTCGATCTTCATCGATGTCCTGGAAAGGGTTCGTTCCTTCTCGGAATCGCTGTTGTTTACGCACAAAAAAAAAAAAGAACAGTTTACTAGCTAAATGCGAGAGCGGCGCTGGTGCCACACAGTCCTGAAGAACAAAGATGTGCTAAACACATAAACAAACTCATGGGGTTTCCACGTTGTAGCATGTAGCGTAGCGGAAGTCGTGCACTATACTTTCCTTCATCATTTTGTTCTCCTGTTATAATCCCTCTTTTGTGCTCTTTTCTCAGTCAGCTAGCTCATCATAGCCAACTAAAAGTTTAAAAGTGCAAGTGATAGCCATGTTAAGAACTTAGGAATTACAGTGGATGTGAAGAAGGAAATACTAGCTAAACGCGAGAGCGGCGTTGTCGCCACACGGTCCTGAAGAACAAAGATGTGCTAAAGGTGGCTAACGTTGCTAAAGGGTAGGCTACGTTAGCAAAGGGCAGTGATCGTTCATTTGGATGAATGACAGCCAGCCAGCTGGAGATTGTGTTAGCGTTAGCATTAGCAAGGGTCTCATATACCAGAGGGCTTTTGCTGATTTAGTGAAGGAAAGAGAACAAAAAGAGAAAGTACTCATAAAGGTTAGCTTTGATTCCTTTCTGCATTTTTGCCGCAGACAAACCGGTAAAAAGTTTCCAGAGGGTGCAGAATGTTCCAGGCGCTGGAGAACGGATCAACACTGATTTCAATGGTTCGCTAACATTTTGCTTTTTCCAAAAAGAATAATAAAATCCGTAAGACGATTCTCTACTGTAGATACATTTTTGTCATATTTTCCCTCCACATGTTTTTTTGGTATTAAGATTGACTCATTCATCCATTATTCATACTTCTTTTCCTTCTTTTCCTCAGGGTCGTGGCGGAGCTGGAAGCTCTCCCTGCTTGAAGGTTCACCTGGACCCTGGGAAGATGAAGCCATTCGCACATCTGGATATTTAAGGGTCTGAACCTCCTGCATCTTTTTGGACGGTGGGAGGAACGGCACCCTCGGTCTTCATCGGTGTCCTGGCTGGAAAAGGTTCGTTCCTTCTCGGAATCGCTGTTGTTTGCGCCAAAAAAAAAAAAAAAAAAGAACCGTTTTGTACGACCGGGTAGTCCTGGGGGAGCAAACGAGGAGAAGGAACCCCTGTAGGCCACCTTCACCTTGTCACTGAGAAGCAACAGATACATGCCTTTTAAAGCGTGCGTGCACGAGAGAAGCCTCAGGCCGGGGAAAGCCGACATCGGCGGCGAATAAACAAGTCCGTGTATTTGACTTCGTAGTAATGATTATGTAAGACTGCAAAAAGGGCCCTCGCTCGTCTTCTCACAGCTCACCTGAAGCTGGCAGACATGTTGCTGAGGGAATAAAATGCCCGCAGCCGATACGGAATACGTACAAAATGGCGGCCGAGCAGGTTTTTTTTTTCCCCCAACACACTGGGAAGTAAATAGTTTGTTGGAAAATCCCGCAGACGTGCAGAGGAACATCAAGCCCGGGCAGGACACAACCTTCTTTCTCACCTCCGAATCACTGAAAATCAAATGATTGATCTTCCACACCAGGCAGGTTCTCACGTGCACGTTTTACGTGGCGGAAGAAACAAAAAGTAATCGACCGGGTGCCAAGAGGGGGACTGTGGCCGTAGGGAGCGGCAGAGAAGGACGGTAGAGGGGTGCAGGACATGTATGCAAGCTGTGAGACGTGACGTAGGTATGGTGTGAGGAGCTTTGGGTGCAGAGCATCAGGGAGCACCTTCTTGTTTGCTATGGTGAAGATGTTTCCAGATGACACTGTGATCTGTAGCGAGACAATGGAGCAGCTGGGAGAACCTAGAGAGGTGGTAGGTGGAGGCAGCAGAGATGAAGATGTGGAGGACGGATCAGGAATGAGTCCATCAGAGGGACACAGCACGAGTTAGATGGAGGAGAAAGATGCTGAGGCTGGAGCAGCCAGGCAGAAGGTCTAGAGGAAGACCAGAGAGGAGGTCTATGGATGGAGGGGGGGAGGACAGGGTGGGATGGAGGCACGTGATTGGCTGAGGGGAGCAGCCAGATGGAGATGATCGTCCCGAAATGTTCACGGCCGACGTTTTATCCAGTCAGAGCTTTGAATTGCTGGATAGAAAACAAATGAAGTACCCGCAGATTCATTTCAACAAATGACTTATTGTTTATTGTGTTTAATACCCACTCATGGAGTCGGGGCTCCACAGCCAATCAGAAACGATCGCTATCAGACCCGGCTCATATATCAGATGTAAACATTATAATTGAGTCAAGCTCGTATCACAAGCGGCGCCGGCTTTCATAATAATACCGCGCGGAGCTAAGTGAGTTCACACTGTAGTATGAATCACTCCTCGACGCACTGACCTGCACGTCCAACTCCAGCAGAATGAACAAACACGCCGCTTGAATTAAGGTGAATCATCTGCACCTTCTGCCAGGGTGGCAAAAAAAAAAAAAGCGTACGGATTAACGACGACATATCTGGTTGTAAAACGTTAAATGGCAGCACGTGCCAGGGAGGGCTCTGAATGAGGGAGGCTCACGTCCACGGGGACGAAGCTGGAGGACAAGGAGGTGGACGTCGCTGGAGATCATGCACTTCCAAACCCCCCGAACTGACGCTGTTGAGCCGCATTTTGTAATAACAGTGCATTTTGTAATAAACGTCCAAAATGTAATAACTTTTTCATTTCATTTTGTAATGAAGCCGCATTTTGTAATAAACTGCCCCAACGCATTTTGTAATAAATTTTGCCGGATTATGTAATAAGTTATTACATATTGAGAAGATTATTACAAAATGCACTTGCAACTTTTTTATTTTCTAGGAAATGTAATAACATGGTGCATTATGTAATAACAATTCTAAAGCATAAGTTTGTTAATTGTATTTTATTTTACATTAAAGTATTTGTAAAAGCGAGGCCTATTATTAGTATCAGTGTATTAGCCTAGTAGCAGTACTTAGCAATTACTATTAGTACACTATTCAAAGGTTGCATTAACAGGGAATATTCTATAAATTCCTTGAGAATAAAAAAGTTGCAAGTGCATTTTGTAATAATCTTCTCAAAAAGTAATAACTTATTACATAATGCGGCAAAATTTATTACAAAATGCGTTGGGGCAGTTTATTACAAAATGTGGCTTTATTACAAAATGAAATGAAAAAATTATTACATTTTGGACGTTTATTACAAAATGTACCGTTCTTACAAAATGCGGCTCAACGGACGCCTTCACACCTCCGGGCCTGAAGAGCAAACACCCAGCAGCTCCTTCTCCCTCTCTTAAGCCTTCCAGAGTGTGTTTTTGCAGCCGCTGGAGAAATGCAGTCACGCCATATTGAGGTCAAGAGGCTCCAGACGGAAAACCCGTCGGTGGAGCCCATGACATTCGTCTGAAGAGGAGAGTAAGACTCCCCGACCCTCCTCCCCGAAAATCACTGAGCATCTCCACGCCTGTTTATTTGCCCTAGTTAATCCAGGCGGTTGTAAGCGGCGCCGTCGCGCAGCCCGTCGACTAGGTGACGGTGGGAGGAAAAACAGAACCGGCAAAAGCAAATAAAGAAAAGCAGAACTCTGGATTTTCTGCAAGATGTTTTCACCGAACGCCCGCCTCCACTTTCGCCCGCTTCCACCCGCCGGAACCATCATCTTCTACTCGACTCTCGGCCGCGGACGTCCGACTCGGCCCGCTTTCCCACGCTTCGGGTCGCCTCGATTTTCCCGCCTTCGTGTTTCCACGGCAGTCGGATCTGTTTATCGGCGAGTTTGAAGCTCCCGTGGCCGGCGCCCGCGTTGGAAGTATGAACAAATCAAAAAAGAAATAATCAGCAAATGGCTGTGAGAACACGACCTCCACGTCCTCCATGCGTCTGCGCTCCCGCTCAGCCTCACAATAAATAACTCATGACGGCTCCCGGCCTCTCGCCGGATCTTAATTTAAACCCGTATACTATTTTTACCGCTTCATACAGATGATCCGACGGCATCCGAAGCTCTACATTAAATACCAGTTCCAGCAACGTGGCGGTTTTTTCCAGTTTCACGTATCCGAGCGGCCAAATGTGAGCGCGGCGTCGCCACCTTTCCCTCTCGCTGGCGGAGACGTGAGAGCGCCAGGGTTCGACGCCAAAGTCGTGATGATGGATGTTGGTGTCAAAGTGGGACTTCGGTTCAATCGTCCTTTGGCCGACGCTTTCCGAAGGAAGGAAGGAAGGAAGGAAGGAAGGAAGGTGCAGCACAACCAGGACAACTCAGTTACTTGTCACATCCAAGCGTTCACGCTCTCATTCCCACGTCTGGACGATGCAGGGTCTCCAGTGAACCTCCTTGACCTTGCAGCCTCGCGGCGTCTCAGAGGGAACATATTCATGTGAGCCAGGGGTCTCAAATGTACGGGCCGCGGGCCAGAACCGGCCCGCCGGGGGGTTCCAGTCCTGCCCGGGGAATAAATCTACAATTTGGGAAAATACATAAACCATGAACTACTTTTTTAAAATAACAATACAGTTCCTATATTGTCTGCTAGGCGTGCACTGTTTTAGTCAGTGTTAGCAACACGGCACAACACCAGGTGACTCAGGCGGCAGCAATGCAGCTTCCGGGTCTGTAAATAGTGCTTTTATGTATCGTCAGAAATGTAGCTGCTTTTCCGTTGGACCAGACACCCTCATGGACAAGATGATGTTGTCAAAAGAGAGAAAAGTGGGCTTGGAGTTTATGCTGCTCCAAAGAAAATGGACCACGTCTTTGTTGGTTGGGGTTTATAAGAGACATGTATGCTCGGTGTGGTACAGAGAGTTTCGGTGCCACGATGAGACAAAAAATACAAACAAATGCGAAGACGGAACTGAGGCATGATGTTGTTGAAATTGCTCTTACTTTCCTTCACGAATCTGAGGTTCTTCTGTCATGTATTTGTAAAAGGAGCAGTTCATTCCATATAAAGGTTGTTACAAGGTACCTGTTGGGAAACATTGGACTTAGTGTTACTTCTAGTTTCCAGCGGAACTCCTCCGCCCTGGCGGCGGCTGGAAGCCTTCGAGCCGCCTTAGCAAACCAATCTGCATGACATTTGTCCTGAACTACAGAGTGGACGAGGGCGTCGCAGCCAGAACACGCTTCAAAAATAAGTGCTACATCCATCCTGAATGCGGCGTGTGTTTTAATAAAGATAGAGCTGCTATTCGGTATGCGTCCGTGTATGTGTGTGTGCAAGCAGAATCTGGATTACAGACCATAAAACGTTGGGATGTATTTATCATTATTTCAGCCGGAGAGCCGCTTCCATTCAGTCACTGAACTCTGGGTTTATTACTTAAGTGCGGGCTGTCAAATATTCCAGCAGGAGGATCGGAGAACCTCCGCCGTGGAGCCCACGCACATCCTCCGGCAATTAAGGGCAAAAAGCCCCGACGACGTACGCAGCGGTTTAATTAAATGACTTTTAAAAAAAAAAAAAAAATGGTGCAATTCAATTTGGATATTGCATTGGGTGAGTCAGCGCTTTCGTGGAGTGAGCTGAGCTCCTCGGATCCAGGGGGTTCCACCGAGTTTCGGGACGCCCACAGAAAACTCGCCGGGACCCTCCTGTCTATAAATGCAGATCAAACAAAAATTCCATCCCAGAGACGCCAAAAACAACATGCGTTCCTGCCCTCCTGCCCCCCCTTCCCGCCCCACGCTTGCTATATTTGCCCTGGACGGAGCGGGAAGGCTGGGAAACAAATATGAACACACACACACACACACACACACACACACAGCGGTGACACCTTCAATTACAGATCTGGCCTTGACATCTCCTCTCCTTTCCAGCCCATAAAATTAGAAAAACTTCATTTATCCCCGACAATCGGGTGACGCATTGGTGTAACAGCATCGAGGAAGTTGTGAACATCAAAAGTAAAAAAAAAAAAAAAAAAAAAAAAAAAGGAAATAAAATAAAATAAAATAAAAATGATTAAAATAAATAATAATTAATAAAGATTAAATTAAATTAAAATATAAAAAATTGTGCAAATTGTGCGTACCAAATCCCTCTGCATTGATATAATAAACACATACATATTTAATTTGTAATATATAATGCTTATAACATGGGTGTGAGGGGGGCCGGCTTTGCAGTGAAGGCTTTTCGGGGTTGCTGGCTAATGAGGAGTTGCTCCGGGGACGAGGGTTCCCCTTCTCCTCTGGGTTTTGCAGGCCGGTGGTTGGAGGTCTGGGGGCCTCGGCGTTGGACCGGGGGGGGTTGGGGGTGTCTTTTCACCTCGGCGTGGGGGAGCTTGAATCTAAAACTCGTCTTTTTGCACCGACGAGAACTTCACTTCGGCTGAGTTTCTACCTGAGGGAGGCGTCGCTTTCTTCGAACCCGCTCTGAGTGAAGGCCGGTGTTATTTTCGGTTCCACCGAGGTGAAACTTCTCTGCACAGCACAGAATTTCCACAACTTTCAGCCGCACGGATGACTTTCAATTAGATATCAAATGTAATCAAGCCTCTATTGATAAGGCATCGAACATATTAGTAAGAAGCAAATCCAATAGATCTTTCCTGAGACCAGGAACAACAGTTTCCATTTTCAGTCTCGTTATTCAAACCGTGACCTTAAAAATAAATATTTGTTTTATTTAAATGTGACCCTCGTGCACGTAGGGTTTGTTCACGGCGGCGGCGGCGGCGGCGGGGAAACGGGCTGCTTCTGGTAAATACATACACAGATGGAGCGCCAGGTAGAAAGAGGAGGAGGTGTGAGCGCGACACCGAGCTGCAGCCTCTCACCGAGTGACCCCACACACACACACACACACACACACACACACACACACACACACACACACTCATGCATGGCGCCACAGGAGCAGGAAGGATGAACACACGCTTCAGAAAACTGGCACACACACTCTCCAGCCCTCTGCGTCCGCCTCGCTCCGTCGCCGCATCTTCGTCCTTGTACTGAAATAGCAAATATATTACCCGGAGCCTGGGAAAGTCCCGCGTGTCCGTCGGAGCCACGCGCCCCCCCGCCTTTTTCCCATTATATCTCCTCGAGTTGTTTATTTTATCCGGCTCGACGTGACGCTACCGGCGGGGCAGATATGCGAAATTTGAAAGGGGGGGGACGTGAAGTAATGGACGGATGAGATCAGCTGTTTACCGCGCTACGTGATGTAGCATCTCTACTTTTAGCTGCGAATATACAGCCGGTGACGGCGGCGGCGCCGCCTCTCCCGAGAGATGATTTTCATCCCGCCGTGACCTTTTCCGGGATGGACGGCGGAGATTATCGTAACCTTTCGTGAAAAGTCAGGGGGTTTTTTTTTGTTTTCGGGGCCGTCCTTGGACCCTCCGGCGCCGTCGTACCTGAGGACGTCCTAGCGGCGCAGACGCACTCGGTGAGCTTAAATCCCTCCGGGCCGTACGTTGCGTCCGCCTTATGTGGGTCAAGACTGATATCTCTTAAACCATTCCTGAAATAGCGGCGCGTGTAATCACCCCAGAATTCATTAAGCACAGCTGGAGCCGAAAGAAACGTCGAGGTGAGCGCTTCTGCTCGAAATTCCGCGGCTACAAAGAACACACGCGTCGCGGCCGGACGACGTCGCCATAGCGATAGATGGCGTCGGTAAAAGAACGACAGGCCGCTAGTCGAGTTAAATGTCGGATACTGGAATACGGGTCGCCCGCTGGTATTGTCTGTTATGCATAAACCACTGCAGCAGCATGTATTATGGATGGAGGATCAGCACGCCGCCAACCTTCCTGGCTGGGGTGAACCGCATCGCCCGGCTCCTCTGAGACGACCGTATCGTCCGTCCAAAGGAAACGGGCAAATGGGTGGAAACGATAAAACATGCTCTGAAATTGTACTGGGAGGGAAAGGGGGGGGGGGGGGGTGATGCGTCGCGGATGTTTCGCGGCGATGAGCCGAGCTGCCGGAGATTTCTCACAACCCGCCGCAAACCATTTCCGTCCGCTGCTGTTTTTGGAAGCGCCGATGATGAAATTGTATCAGCGCGACGGCTCCGGTAACACCGTTGTTTATTTTCTCACAGCGCCAACAAATGCGGCCGTTCGTATCGGCTATATATAGTCCGTCTAGACTCAACGTGTCTATTTATTCGAATAAAAACGCGTCTTCGTCTTCTCCTTTGGGCTTCTCCCTTCAGGGGTCGCCACAGCCAATCCACCTTCTCCATCTAACCATATTCTCTGGATATCAACTACCTTCATATCAATCTTCTCTTTGGTCTTCCTTTAGACCTCCAATTCCAGCATCCGTCTACCAATATATTCGTTCTCCCTCCTCTGTCCATGACCCAACCATCTCAGTGTGGCTTTGCTGACCTTCTCTCCAAAACATCTAACATGTCCCTCTGATGGACTCATTCCTGATCTTCTCCATCCTGGTCACTCCTAAAGAGAACCTCAACATCTTCATCTCCTGTCTCTTGGTCATTGTCAGTGTTTGTAGATCATCTCACCACTGTCTCCTCCACCTTTCCTTTCCTTCTGGCTGATAGTCTTCTATCTCTTCGTACCCCTGACACTTTTCTCCAACCATTCCAGCCTGCTTGAACCCGTCTCTTCACCTCTTCTCCACACCCTCCTACGCTCTGCACTGCTAACCCCAAGTAACTGAAATCCCCCACCTTCTTGATCTCCACTCCCTGCAGCCTCATCGTTCCACTCCAGTTCCTCTCATTAACACATATTGTCTTGCTGCGACTCACCTTCATTCCGCTCCTTTCCACCTCTCTAGATGTTCCTCAACCTGTTCTCTGCTCTCACTGCAGATCGCAATGTCATCTGCAAACATCATGGTCCACGGAGATTCCTGTCTAACCTCATCTGTCAGCCTGTCCATCAAACAAGAGGAGCTGATCCTCGAAGTCCCAACTCCACCTTGAACTTCTCTGTTACCCCTACAGCACACCTCACCACTGTCTCACAGCGAGCATACATGTCCTGCACCATTCTAACATATTTCCCGGCTACTCCAGTTATTGGAATAAACACGCTAAAAATCTCAATGGGATTATTTTGATATAATTGCGAAGCAAGAAGAAAATGCATGGTGTTGAAGTTATCCACATACATGGTCAGAAATCCTCTCAGCTGTCACTTGCCGACTTCCTGACACGTGGATCGGTCTTTAAGCGCACACATAAAAAAAGGAATAAATGCTGAAAAAGTCAAGTTTCTCATTGTGCGATTTCTAAAAGCCCGCTGCGACCTGCTCTCCTGGCTTGGTTTGTTAAAACAGAGGTTGCCGCATGTGTCATCTCATTACACCGCATTGTGTCTGAGCAAAAACACACAGGCAGCTCCCCGACAATTAACTCCCACTCTTAGCTGAGTAATGCTACGTGCCTCCAAAAAGACCCTGTTTTTAATGTCACCAGATGACACCGCGTTATGTAAGCAAAACACAGTGACATGATCTTCCAAGACGGTCCGTTAGCGGGGAAAACACCGGGCTCGTGGGGGCGCCGCCGCCGCCGCCGGCCTAAAAGCCATCGGTGAACTGGACGTGCAAAGGGCGCTCAAGGGTTTGGGGGGCAGAGCAGCTTCGTTCAAAACTTTTATTTTTAGGCTGTGAAAGATGGAGTGCGCGGTCACGGCCACCGAGACCCCTTTCATTCGAATAAAGGCGACCCAAGACGCCGCGGTGACTCATCGTTTCGGGATTACTTGGAAACGAGGTGTTTCGCGCGAGGGTTCCTGAAAGGGGGGGGGGGGAGGTACACAAGCACTGTGACCAAGGTAACCCAGCTAGTTATGTGGGGATAACCTGACCAGAGATTTCAAACAGAGCACCGAAACCACAGCTTGTCCTTTCTTTATAATTGACTAACGGTAAAGAAAGGAATCGGACGATAAATGAATGCGTCTGATGGAGGAGCGATCGGGATATTATCGTATTATAAGCCTGGGTTTTGAACCATGCGGCGTATACAAAAGTGCGGCTATTCTATGGATTTTTCTTCCATCGCTAGGGGGCGGGAGTAGAATCCAAAATAAGATAAGACGTATAAATCAATGCAAAGAAGGATAGCAGAAAGAGCAGATAAAACACGCACAACGAATTACTAACCGGTACTCATTTTCAAATCCTTGCCCCTTCATCATAGAAACCACAAGAAGAAGCTCGTATGATGCAACTTTTAAGTTGAAGGCCATCGAGCTTGCTATCCACGAAGGAAACGCAAGCTTAGCGTCAATGAATCTATGGTAATCATGCAACGCCAAAAGTGGAAAAAAAGCCTTCAGAGGACACAAAAGCAGGTGGCCTGAACTTGAAAATGTCCTGGAGGACATTTCTTTTCAACATAGATATCTGCGGCTTATAGCCTGGTGCGGTTGGAATATTTTTTTTTTACTTTTTTTTTTTTTTTTTGATAGAGCAGACGCAGCTTATTTACAGGTGCGCCCTATAGTCCAGAAAATACGGTCATTCATGGATTCATCTCCCGGCACAGCCGTCATCGGACGACAGGGAGGGTTCACCTCGGACATCTTAGAGAGACAAATAACCATTCACCCTCTCATTCACACGTCCTACCGAGACATTCGAGAATCCATTTATTTAAGAAGCCGAGGTGTGGGACGGTTGAGATGAACCGCCGTCATTTCATCCTCGGCGTCCTCGGAGGACGTCTAAATAAGAGCCTTTTGTCTCGCGCCTCGTCGCCGGCAATTCCATTACAGTGACGTACAAGAAGGTCGCGTGTCACTCCATCTTTAGGGGCGCTAACTGGCATGCGGGCGAAAAAGCCTTTTGGGGACCGGTTGTAAAAACTCCCCGATTTAATTTGACAAGCCACCAGTGCAGACAGAGGAGAGCGCCAGAGGGAGGGATCGTGGTGGCCTTTGAAAAGAAAGGAAACATGAACCGCAAATTGCACCGGACGAAAAAAAAAGGGAGCTTTGTGAACGTCGACCCGCCGCAGAACTTCATATTTGGAGAGTCGCTTTGCACAGAGGGGCCTCCGAGTCCGTCCGGGTTTGGCCGCGGAGGGAAATGCGGATGAAGACGGAGGCGACGCGGCGGGCGAGGACATGAGTGACGTTTCAAAAACAGGCCTGAGGAGCCGTTACCATGATAACAACATGGAAGCGGCCCATTGGGCTGTCGCTGGAGCGAGGAGGAGGGCCGCCGGGACCCGGGAGGGGGGGGGGGGGGGCCGAGACCCGGAGCTCCAAAAGAGAAGAAGGTGGCGTTAGAAAGTGTGAAAGAGAATTACACGCAATTATCCACAGCGGCCGGGGCTGAGCAGCCTCTCCGTGTAATTAATGCCACGGGAAGGTTGAGCGCGCTCCGTGTGAGGGAATATGGGACTGATTTTTACGCTTCACAAGCCCCTTTCAAAGAAATACGCCTTGTCGGAGCCCCCGAGGCGTTCGGGAAACATTCGGGACGCCTCCCGCTCCGTCAAATCACCGCTGGGCTGGAACCCCGGCGGTCAGCGGGCATCCTTCGGCCACGAAACGCTTGTTTCTTCTCTCAGAGCGACATCCGGTAGCTTCTCTTCTGCCAAGTCATTCTGCGATCTCAACCTTCCTCCTGTGTTAGTTTTCTGGTAGCATCCCCGGTGTTAACGGGTCGGTTTCCACCCGTGTCTTAAATCAGCTTTAAAATACACTAAAAATAAAAACTTGAATTCCAATTCTTTTTCTCATCTCTTGGTTACCTTGTTAGGCTTCCTTATCCATGAAAATATTGGGTTTAAAAATTTTTGTTGTGGTTCTCTGGGCCTTTTTATTGTTGTTAGTATACCTCTCGATTTCAATAAAAAACAGAAAAATTAACCTCAAGAGATTAATATAAATAAATTAAAGGATGTTGTGTTACCAGAATATTGGTAAGGGGTATAGAACAAATTTCTGAAATGAATTTGTTGTTTCCTTTTTTTTCATTTTAAAATGAATTACTATAGTAACATCTACGGTGTTATGGGTCATTTTCGACCCATATATATTTTCTTCAAGAAAATGCAAAAAAACAAAAAAATGTCAGCAATAGGACTTTAATGAGGGGTCTTTAAATAAATAAACATAAAATAAAAGAACGACAAAATATTTCATGTGGCTGTAAAGATTCATTCATTTGCTATAGCGTGATGTGAACACAGCAGCCTTCACAGGGACGCACAGGGAAACATTCACTCTGTCATGCAGAGATAGACAACCTTTCACCAGCTCATGCACAAATCATAAAGATATGAGATCGTTCACTCATGACAACCAGAGACAGACGACCATTCACCCTCTCATTCACACATCATATACATACAACAATTCACTCATTCACACGTCACATAAAGACATACAACAATTCACATGCCATGCAGACATAGAACTGTTCAAATGTTATACAGAGACAGAAAACATTCACTCTGTCAAATAGACATGCAACATTCACTCATTCATTTAGGAGGGATTTGCAACCATTCACTCTTAATCACATTTCCATTGCATACAATTCATTTGTTCATGTACATAGAGACATGCTTCCATTCACTGTCATTTACATATAGCCATATAGAGAGCCATTCACCCTCTCATGCACACATCATATACATACAACAATTCACTCATTCACACGTCACATAAAGACATACAACCATTCACATGCTACGCAGACATAGAACCGTTCAAATGTCATATAGAGACATAAAACATTCACTCATTCATTTAGGAGGGATTTGCAGCCATTCACTCTTATTCACATTTCCAATGCATACAATTCATTTGCTCATATACATATAGACATGCTACCGTTCACTCTGTCATTTATATATAGCCATATAGAGAACCATTCACCCTCTCATGCACACGTCATACAACCATTCACCCGTTCATGCACACATTATAAAGACATGAGACCATTCGCTTATTCATTCACCATCACACAGACTTACGAGCAAACACAGTCGTATAGAGGTAAACAACCATTCACCCTCTCATTCACGCGTCAAATGTCCTCGCCGTAAAGCAATAAGTCGCCGGAATAAGTCAATTTAAATGTTGCGGTGAAACTAAACCACAGGTATTAATAGAAAGGTCGGAAACCTCGTCCCGTTTAGGGTACAAACGGCTCCTCCTTTGACCCGCTGACCTGTGAGCCTTTAACCCACCTCGCGTTGCAGCGGCGGCGAGGGCAAACAGAAATAAGACCAGGGGTCCAAGAGGGGCACCTTGTGTGGCAGCTGACAAACACACACACACACACACACACACACACACACACACACACACACACACACAACGTGTCATTATCCACCATAATAAGATTTTAAATGTGTCGGACGATTCCTCTGGACCTCTGGACCCCCTCCAACCCCAAACATGGCACATCCCTGGCGGTCTTAGACACCCATCGCCATAGCAACGGTTTTCAGTGTTACACCACTTTTCTGGCCAGACATGACAGAATGATTGGAATAACTTATAAAACGTATAAGATTTCTGGGCCGAAGGGAAAAACTGTAACCAAGACACGGTTAAATAGAAGATTATTACTGCAAAAAGGTCAGACGTCCCTTTTTCCCTCAAAGCCGTAAAAACCAGGACGCCGTCTTCTCGCGCTTCCCGCTCAAATCACGATTCCTCGCATCGAAATCATGAAATCCGTGCGAACGCGAGGCGGAGTGGCACTCCGAGCGGCGAGTAGCAGATGAATGATATTTCAGAGGGTATCATACAGCCGGTCTCTTTCATAAAATAATATTCGGGGCGATTTTAAGAGATTCAAACATTTTCACACAGCAAGCAGGAGGACCCTCGATATCTCCACGCCGCCGACTCGAGGGGAGCGACGCCGCGGGCCGGCCTGGTATTGTGTAAGACGCCGATTGTTTGGGACCCCCCCCCTTCAAAATCCTTGCCGCTCCAGTGTTCCGACGCCCCCTCACTTCTGCTCCGAGGCCTCGAAACGAAGGCCGTCGCTCCGCTCGCGGCGGAGGAAGGGACCGGCTCAACGCCTACGCAGCTATTAGCGACAGTCGCTTTCGGCGCGTGCCAGCCCTCGCCATGCTAACCGACACATGCGCGATGTCGCACGGGAGGGCGGCGGAGCGGCGTCGCCAAGATCCGCGCCCCTCATCTGTGCAGGCGTTAAAGATGTCGGCACTCGCAGCTTCAGGAGAGAAGCTACATTCCGAGCGTGACGCGATGGCTTGCGTTGCGCGAACACGTCCAAACGTTGTTGTGATGAACAAAACGTTCTCTATGACAAACTATCTCATGACTTCTAATCTACCGATGGCGCCGTCGTCCTCCTCGTTCAGTCGACTGAACGAGGAGGACGACGGCGCCACGGGACAATTTGAAGTCCCAAGTTCGTGTCTGATAACTGAACAAGAAGTCCAGTTGCCACGAAAGGAATTCGCCATGGCCTGGAGGACTGAGAACCTCCAGACGTCCAAAATACTGTTGGGAAGAGTGGGTGGAGGCCAAATATTCAGGGAGCCAAACAACAATGGTCCCCTTTGGCTCAAAGCTCCATGTTGGGGCGGCATGGCACAAGGGGTTAGTGTGGTCGTCTTTGGAAACAAACATTCCTGGTTGAGTGGGACACTGAACCCCTCGCTGCTGCCCTGATGATCTTCCTTAGCTGCCTTCTGCTCGTGGTATATCCATGACGGGCTCAGTGCAGTGGCCAAATTTGGCTGATGTCGTGCTCTATGTAGAACCGGATGTGACGATAAACTTCTATTTTCTGTGAAGGTCCACTTTCCTCCTGCTCATCAGACCTTTTGGTGTCAGATGGACCTTGAGGTTCTTCAGCTCTAACAGACTGGGGTTTGTCCATTAAAGCGGAAAGGGTCGGTTCTGAACGGGGTTTCTGTGCGTGTCTTGTCATGGAAGTTTTTGTTGGCTTCTTTAAGAAAGTCGGTGTATGACAAAGAATGGTCAGAATGGTCTTTGGGTATTTATTCGATGCCTCGAAGGTACAAGTCTCACAGAGTACTGAACAATCTGTAAGAGAGTACAGAGACTCAACTCTAGGGTCTGTTTTTTTATTTTAATACCCGAGGAGGACCGTCAGGCCCTCCTTGAGAATGGACCAATGTGTAACATCCACGTGTTCCTCACAGAACCGATGTTACAAGCTTCTGGATATTGGATTCGTTAGAAACCAAGAGATTGAGGATCAAAACGAGTAGATAACAGATCCGGTCTACATCAAGGTTACGAGGCCTCATTAAATTCTCCATATATGGAAACTACCAGGCACATACAACATTTTCCATCACGGTCTTTATGGTAACAAGTCAGAGTTCCTGAGTTCACCTGAGTTGGAATCTGGAATTCTGAAGCTACTGTGTCCATTGTGTAAGTAAAGGCTCACTTGGCCTGAAGTTTGGGGCCTGGTTTGGGTGGTTGACCCCTCAAGGAGGGTGAAGGTTCCTCTGGTGCCTCTGCTGCCTTAGTTCTTGAGCTCTTTGTAGCTTGAATATGAGACCCATCAGCCATCCAGGGAGAAGATTACCTGGACAATTGTTCTCCAAAGTCCAGGACACCGATTCTTTCCGTCATGGAGACGTAGCAGGACCAGATAATCGTCATGTTTGAGGAGCTCTGATTCAACATTTTAAATTTTGTTTCTCTACACCGCAATTAAAACCCATTAATCTGTTGTCAAAATATTGAAGATGACAATTAAATTATATTTTCCAATCAACGGATTGTGTCAGCTCTGCAATCAAATCTAAATTAATAAACGGCTCCGTTAATGTGTTGACGCTTCTCCGCATTTGCCAGCTGATGAAACTGTAGCTATAGAAACAGCTCGTGCAGATTTGACTTGAAACGACAGCTCCTTTGAAACAAGCCGGTGGGGCAAGTTCTTCCACACTTCCAACTCCAGCATCTTCGTCCAAAACGAAGAAATCCAAGCGTCGAGCGCCCACATGGCCACAGGCGGAGGGTATCTGGCAAGTCAAAGGAACGACCGCCGGGTGGAACCGCTCAAAACGGATCGCGGATGAGCGTTTTATTTCACAGATCGCTCCGTGAATACTTGTAAAGGAGCGTTGAAGACGTGGCGTTCACACGTTTCCTCGAAGGAGCTGCATGGGTGTCGCGGGATGCAAAACAAAAACGGCTGGACATACAGCACCAGAGGATTCTCGCTGGGATTCGTTTTAGACCTCCGGAGATGAAGCGATATCCGCTAGTCTGTGAATTTTTGCTCCGAAATCGAGGTCTTTTTCGGGGGGGGGAAAAAGGCTTTGGAGGCTACCTACCACTCCAGTGGTAGGTCATCGCCAACATTTTCATTGAGCGTCGGAAATAACTTCACGACTAGCTCCGCCGATGGCTATCAGGTTATGTCGTGACGACCCGACGCTCAGGTTTTTGTCTTGTTAGGCCGGCTCTGTAGGTCACCGTGGTCATCAACCTACCAAACCTACTGAGTGGCACGGCGTGGAGATGCTTGAACTTCTGCCAGGTTGGCTCTTCACCCACTGTAACTGTGCACTCTCTGCTTCTCGGCTACCGATATATTCCAACGCGACGTTCACCGCGTTTCATCTCTGCAGAAAACGTCCCGAATGCCTCTCACCCTCACATTTCCACCCGTGCAAATGCAAAAAATCCCCCCAGTGTTTATGTAGCCTCAGAGCTCCTTTCACCTTCGGTTCCTCCTTGGCTTCCCTCCATCTCCTCTAAGTGCATCCCCTACTTCCAGCCGTTCCCATCTTCATCATCATCATCATCAATTCAGTAAGCAAACCAAGTGCTTCTCTGCAAGAGGCTGATTCTCTCCAGATGGCACCGTGGCTTCCCGGCAAACGTCAAACGCCACGGCGGCAAAAACACCCGTTTCCTTCGCATCGGACGTTCTGACATTTCCAGCAGTGGCAGCAGAGGAGAAGAACCGTATCCAGGAGGTTTACAAACGAATACCGGCAGTAGGATAGAGGTACGTCAGATAAACGTGAATGAGTTACTGTTTGTCGACGGCCTGACCTTCACATCTAAAAGCCTCATCTCTAATTTATTCGTATTATTTCTAGTTGATTAAAAGCGCCTCGGTGCCAGGAAATCTTGGCCCGCCGAGCGGACGAGCAAGACTTCGAGTAAACTTCGCTCTCCCGATCGGCCTCCTCGCTCGTTCTGACGAATGTGAGAAAAAGGACCGTTTTCTTACGACAGAAATAAAACTAAATTATTATCAAAATAAACAGTCGCCAAAAACGGGGACTCCTCCTGTGGCGGTAAAAGCAACCGACCGCCGGCTGGATTAGAATCATCTCCGGAGGGACGTTAAAGGAGGATATTTTCCGTGCCTCCCCTCCGCTAACGATAAACATCCAGCCGCAGAGGCCGAAGCCGACGAAAGACCAATTACGTAACAACAATCGGCGACGCCGATCGATCGCGAAACCCACCGTTATTCATCATTTCACGGCGAAGAGAGAAATCCATGCGGCAAAAGCCCCCGGGACGGTCGGTCGGTTCGGAAATCAATGCGATCGGTTCGCACGCCGGGACGGTTTATATCCAAGAACATGCAACTGTCCGCCCGCGATCGGCTCGGGGTCTCGGTCGGACGCAGATGTGACGACAATCCACGACATCCTCGGTCGCCGCTGCTCGGTACGAAACCCTTCGTGCTCCGTTCGCGCCCGTCTTCGCCCCGGAGTGACATTAAAACAGAATTTAAATTCAATAAATTCAATTCAAGGTTACGCCGACAGATCATTCATCTCCTGTTGGACACGGTAAACGTGTTTGCCTTCACCCGAGAAACTCGGAAACCAGAGTTTAACCATCGTTTTCCCCCATGAAATCTTCCTTTTGACGCAGGGTGTCGACTTCAGGCTTTGGACGCGTAAAAACTACAACAGCGAGGTTTGGACCGAGAAGAAAACACGCATGCGATCAATAAACTCCGATGAGAAAGAAGAAAACCTCGATCCGGATCCGGCCTCCGTGACGGCGGCTTAAAAAGCTTAGTGTATGAAAAGGTGAATGGGGGGTCAGAGGTCACCGTCGATTCCTGGCCTGCGTTTCATCTCGCTTCATCAAACCCGTTCTCGTGTTTCAGAGCCACTTTTACCGTGCAAAACTTTAAACTCAATCATATTCATATCAACCTTCATGCCGCCCGCACTATGTTTATAACTTGTCTATTTATTCTTATTTTCATCCCGTGCGTGTCACTGTGCCTGCATAGTGACCATTCAAAACCTTGTTAAAGTTAAAAAACAGCAAAGTTAAATGTGCGTGAATGAGATAAAGCCATCCACTCAGTCAGTGTGTGTGTGTGTGTGTGTGAGGTTTTACCTTGGCACTGAAATCCTTGCTTGCCAAATCCCCTGCAAGAGAACGAATCAGTCAGAGGTGGAAACTTTTTTCCAGATGAACTCCAGGTGTGAGCAGAAGCCAGCCTGAAGTTACTCACCAGATGAAGTCCGTGCAGTGGCTGCAGAAGGTCGGCTGCTTGAAAAACCTGGCGGTGAATTTGTGATTCTTCACTTCGTGCACGTTTTTCTGCCTCAGAGCGCCTTTGCGGGCGAATCGGTTCCCGATCCCGGCCGAGTCGTTGTAGTGCAAGTGATGATCCGCCATGATGGAGAGAAAAATAAACAAGAGAGCCCAGAAGTTGCAGAAGCGGAGGAGCTTGTCGTCGGTGGGTGTGCAGAGCAGAGCCGCTCTCCTGACAGCCCGCACGCCGCCCTTCTGGCCGCTCCACGCCGAGGCGCGTCTTTTTCATTCACGGTGACGCGCTGGCGTGCACTTCACGGACTGCAAGGAAAATACACCCATCTTGGAAGGTAAATTATAAAGCGGACGCGAAATGCGTTTGACGGTGATGCCGAAACGTGGCGGATCTGTCCATCTAGATATCATGAGCTTGCAATCCGCTCGAATCAAGCGAGTGAAAAAAGGAAATTGATCCACAGGAGGGAAACGAGGATGTACGAGCGGAACCTGAAGGCAACATCCAGCGCTTTGCGTTGCCCGTCAGCACGCAAAGTGGTGATGTTTTGGCGCCCCCGTGTGGACAAGAGCGGTACTGCAGGAAGACGTCATTTGCAGGGCCAGTTCTGGTTGATTTTAAATAAGAATTATAAAAACTTTATTTGTCCCTGACGGGCACATGGGGGAGCAGCATCAAAGTTGGGAACATGTGAACATCTAGAATAAAATAAAATAGAAAATTAAAAAGAATGAAGAGAGGAAAAAAGAAAATGGTATACAGTATATAATGGTATATACTGATACCATCCAGGAGCTCCACTGAACGCCACAGGAGGTTTTTCCTACCTGACTTTTTAATTCCTCTCCCTTCAGCTGCAGGGAATCTCAAAATCTTTGTACTTCAGACCTTAAGACACCTAATAGCCTTGACTTGTTACTCAGACACTTTATGATTTTATTTGTATTTCTTATTCTCCCCCCTTTTTTAATACCGTTTATACAATTTCCTACTATTATCTATTATTGTTATGTTTTACTTGAAACTCTGGCACAACAATTTCCTTCGAGATAAATAAAGTTCTTATTCTTATTCTTATATATGAATATAAATATATTACTTCACAAAACCGTGCACATTGTCGTCACCAAAACGCTCTGCATTTACAGTATACAGGACTGTCTCTGAAAATTAGAATATTGTGATAAAGTTCTTTATCTTCTGAAATGCAATTAAAAAAACAAAAATTACTTTTTCCTGATATTGTAATATTTTGAGATAGGATTTTTAAGTTTTCTTAAGATGTAAGCCATAATCAGCAATATTAAAATAATAAAAGGCTTGCAATATTTCAGTTGATTTGTAATGAATCCAGAATGTATGACATTTTTGTTTTTGTAATTGCATTACAGTAGGTAATGAACTTTATCACAATATTATATTTTCTGAGACAGTCCTGTATAATAAATATGTTAAATGTAAACTATATGGCCAAAAATATTCGCTCACCCATCCAAATAATTGGAATCAGGTGTTCCGATCACCTCCATAACCACAGGTGTATAAAATCAAGCACCGAGCTTGCAGATTTTCTTTTTTTTTAAACAAACATATTTGAAATAGCTGGGAGTGAGTTGCTCTCAGGATCTCCGTGAATTCCAGCGTGCAACCGTGATCGGATGCCACCTGCGTGCAACAAATCCAGTTGTGAAATTTCCTCGCTCCTAAATATTCCACAGTCCACTGTCGGCTGGATTGGAAGAACATGGAAGTGTTTGGAAACGACAGCAGCTCAGGCCACGTAAACTGAGGGAGCGGGATCAGCGGACGCCGAGGCGCATAGAACTTTCTGCAGAGTCAGTGGCTACAGACCTCCAAACTTCTGCTGTTTAGCTGAAGAGTGCGCAGAGAGCTTCATGGACCGGGTTTCCATGGCCGAGCAGCTGCATCCGAGCCTCGCATCATAGAGTGCAACGCAAAGCGTTTGATGCGGTGGTGCCTTCTGTGGAGAGACCAGCGATCTGATGGACCATTCTGGGTTTGGTGGTCGCCGGGAGAACGCTGCTTGTCTGACTGCATTGTGCCGAGTGTGAAGTTTGGTGGAGGAGCTTATGGTTTTCAGCATCAGGTCTTGGCCCCTGTTGTTCCAGCGAAAGGAACTCGGAAAGCTTCTGCATACCGAGACATTTTGGACAATTCCATGGGAACAGTTCTGGACTGGACCCTTCCTTTTTCCAAAAACAAGTCCCAGAACGATGTGGTCGACGGAGTCCGGTGCGGATGAACTCGACCGTCCTGCACGGCGTCCTGACCTCAACCCCATCCAACTTCTTTAGGATGAATTAAAGCGCAGGCTGAAAACCAGGACTTCTCGTCCAACGTCAGCGTGTGACCCATAAACATGCTGCTGAACCTTCTGGACAGCCTTTCTAGAAGCGTTGAAGCTGTTCTGGCTGCAAAGGCTGGACCCACGTCGTATTGAACCCTATGGATTAGAAATGGGATGTTACTTAAATTCAGATGCCAGTCAAGGTGAGCCAATACTTTTGGCATTATAGTGTATATTCACGGATTGGGGGCGCTGTTTTGAACGATCACGCTAATAAATGAAACAAACTTCATTATTTGGATGAAAAATTGCAACAATTACTTATTGGCAAGTTCTTTACTGCCTGTCACTGGCTGCCTTGGGTCATTTAAGGGACTTTAGACGGTAATAAAACACTTAATGAGCTATAATCTGTCAAGTGTCAACAGGGAAACCTGGTCAATTTTGGGAAGACACAACCTTGAAAGATACAAGGTGAACGCAGCCGTCGGTTCAATAACACACTGAACGGACTGCTTTAGCTCTTTGTAGGGGTTTCAAAATGTCAAATACAATCCCCATGGGTCAGGGTTTATTTTTCATCAAAAGGCAAGAGCTGCAGTCGCTTTCGGGCAGTTGGATAACTGCCTATCACCGATTGTATCGCTCCCTGAATATATTTCAACTGATACAATGGACTGAGTGGGTTATGTAGCCAACAAAACTGAAATGCAACCTGCAGTCACAAAAGAGCTTTTTAGCTGATGGAAAATGGCACACTGCCAGTTGCACTGGACTTTTTGAGGAGTTTGAACAGGGAGAAATAGGCAAAACTGGTTATCCTCTGAAACTGGAGTACAGTATAATCCCTGGACTGAATCAGAGATGGGGGGGAAAAACATGGGTTTGTGGTTGTGGTCAAGCATCCCAGCGAGGGAACGGTGTAGACGTTATTACTGCGACTGTGGGAAGAGGGGGGGATGAACGAGATATTAATACGATCTTTGGGAAAAAAAAAGAGGTATATTAGTCTCATGTAAAACTGGAAAGAGGCACTCAAATCCGCCAGTGGGTCTGAATGCCTGAAACGTCAACAAAGAGTCGTTGGAAGTGCGTGTTTGCTTATGTATTTATATTTAAAACCCATCGGGGGGCAGTAATGCCCGTAATGATTCACCAAGGCGATGAATGAGGTGTTTGTGATTATTCCTGAGGATATGGGGAGGTGAGCGATGGTGAATGAACGCGCGTCATGGAAATAGGAAAGGAAATGGTGAAGGTTTGTGTGGGGGTGAGGGGACAAATGTAGGATTTCAGTTTTTGTTTAACCGTAGAGAAGTTTCTTCTTGTCCTTTGGACTTTTTTCTTCATGGGTCGCCAGCGAATCCACCTTCTCCGTCTGACCCGATTCTCTGGATCCTCCTCTCTCTCTAGGTCCATCAAGCTTCCCTTTGGTCTTCCTCTAGACCTCCAACTCCAGCATCCGTCTACCAAAGTATTCATTATCCTTCTGACCTTCTCTCCAAAACATCTAACGTTCTGTCTCTCTAATGGACTCGTTCCTGGTCCTATCCATCTCTGTGGAGGTTCTCAGTCATCCAGTTTGTGGTGAATTCTTATCAAAATCTTCTTGTCTTGGCAACTGGACATGAGTTTCACGTCCTTGAAGATGTTTCAGCCCTCATCCGAGAGGCTTCTTCACTTCTAAAGGCCAATGGGGAGTTTCTGAATATAACTGCCTGGGTTCTGGGCTGGTCTTGGTTATGGTGGCTTATTGTGTAGATGAGTTGATCATAGATTGAAGGTTTACAAACATAAAGCAGGTTAAATGCACAGAGCATGAATGGCATGATGACATCGGGGCTGAGAAGCTGCTGTTGTCTCTCGGAAATGCCTTTATGATGAAGATGAGACAGGGGAAAATGTGGCGGCACACCTGGACGGGCACCAAGCCCAGGCTTTAACCTTCTCCAGGCAGATGTTGCAGATTTGCGACAGCCAAATATCAGATTTTTCCTGCAACTACAACTTAATTTGAGCCTGAGAGGGTTAAGAGCTGCAGAACAGGGCGCAGGGTGGAATCCATGACAAGGATTTGAAGAAGAGGGTTTATTTCTTAGAAAATAGTTGGGATGCAAACAAGGATGAAGACAACTTGAAGAAGCAGCTATTTGGATGACAAGAGGAAGAAATCCTCTGTGCAGCCGCCTCAGTGTGATCGTATTACTCTTTGTTTTTGTTTTTTTTTTCTTCAAATGTACAACTTTATTGTTCACACACAGTCCTCAGAACTCGCTCTCGCGATAAAGCCGGGGATGACGTAGCGGTTTTCATGGCAACAGGTCGACGCGGCGCCTTCACGGGAAACGGATATGGCGTAAAGAGGACGCCAAATTTTTTGAAAATATAATTTTTTTTAGCGGCGAAGGCGGTCTTGGGAGGGGTCTAGTGCTATTTTATAAAATTCGTATTAGTATTTGTTTACTCAAGTTCTACCGTTTCAGTTAGCATACAATTAGCATGTTTCCGTGATTAGCCGTAGATGTTTTCCACTAGTGTGCTTCACCTCGGCTAGCAGCAGTAAGTCAAAACAATGTTTGCTAACAAACTTCGCTCTCCCTCTAGAACACGACATTAAACCACGCGTCCACACAACTATCAGATCTTATTCGTAACTTCCCAGCAATTGTTCTGCAAATAGCTAACCTCTACTGTAATCCCGAACTTTGTCGCTAACGCAGCGATGCTAGTTGCATGAGAACTTTTCCCTGATATCCTTCCGCAAGGCATCATGAGCAGACAGGAGGAGTCGCTGGAGCGGCTGGACGCGGAGTTTGACCATTTCCTGATGGAGATGAAACCCTATGTGCTTAAGCACCCTAGCAAGATAGGTAATCTGCTCAATATTGCTTACTCTGATGATTTCTTTCGGCTGCCCCCATTCGGGGAACCATCGTCTTCCACCTGAGCCCCATTTTCTGCATCCTCTTCTTTCACTGTTCCGTATTCCTCTTAATCTCCTGCCTGTCAGCGCCGTCCTTCTACCCAGATCTTCACCAACCTCCCTGTCCACATCTCCAAAGAGTCTCAGTCTGACTTTATGTCCAAAACGTCTAACCCGTGCTGTCTCTCTGATGGAGTCTTCCCTGCTCCTATCCGTCCTCCTCACTCCTGAGAAGATCCTCCACATCTTCATCTCCACTATCTTGAGTTCTGCATCCTGTCTTTTCTTCAATGCAACTGCCTCCAAACTCCACAGCATTACTAGGCTCATACTTACACTTTTCTCCACCTGTTCCAACCTGCTTAAATGTGTTTCTTCACCGCGATTCCACGCTCTCCATTGATCTGGACCACGTCTTCTCCACTCTATCCATTTATAGATGAATGCACATTATTAATCTTACACATGAATCCTTGATTACCACTTTTGTACCTTGTCATACAGTCTGATATGCTAACTTTTCCCACTTTCTAACACTCATTGCGGACAGCCATGTAAGAATTGATTGTGCAGGAAACACGTTTCCTCACTGTCCATATGACAATAAACACTTTGAATCCGAGGCGAGAAGCTTAGTGAGGATATAATACAAATACAAGTGACGCATGCATGATGCATCATTATAAAAAAAATCTACTTCCTGCTCAGAACTTAAACAGCAGTTTTCTTTTTGCATTTCTCTGCGCTCACTTGACAACAGAGCGCCAGCTCTGTGCCTTATGGATCAAGAAGCTGTGTGACCCAGCAGTGACCTGTGGCTCAGGTCTTCTGGGTTGCAAGAACCGCAACATCTATGCACGTTTACTTCTCCTCATGCTGAAAAGAGGAATTCTGGAGGGCCCCTTCAGCAAAAAACCAGAGCCCGGCAGCCTCAAGACACTCCCCACTTACATGGTATGGATGGTTACAGGATCAGTTCCTCAATATAGCTTTTTTCGCTATTGTTACCATCATGCAAATGTATAAAAACACTGATTTTCTCACCGTGTTTACGGCATTTTTGAGTGTATAAGATACATGTGGAACTAAAAACACAGTCCGCTCCTGCGGATGTCATCTCATACTCTGATCAAATGTACCGAACTTTCCAGTCCATTTACTTTGACGAGCCCCTGGGCGTCGGACTGTCGGACTGCAGCAAAGCAGGTGTGCCCGACTGGGTCGCGGGAGAGCTGGGCGACTGTGCGGAGAACCGTTTGTCTGCAGGCCGACTGAAGAGCAGATCCACCTCCGTTTCATATACAGCCTATGACAGGTACTATTTCATGCACCTCGTCTGTGTTTAATGAGCAGAAATACATTCATCAGGGATAGCAGTAAAATATTTATGTGGTGTTTAATGAATTGTGATAAAATTCAAAGCTGTTTAAAATGCAGCAAGCAGTAAAGTGGCAACGAGGTGAGGAATGTCTTTGGGCTTTTCCGTGAATTAAATTCCTTTACGGTGCAGTGAAATCCATCAGTCCTGCCACAAATTGACGTATTAGCCTGTCATTAAAATAGATTTGAGGTTGTATGTAATGCGAAGGGTTATTTTAAATGCTGATAAATTCCCAATGGAGGAAATGTCTGCGGATGGGAAATGGGGTGATACAGCAGTTTCGCTCTGATTTGCTGAATATTATGGATGTTTGATTTCAAATATTCAGCTGTTTCAACCATATATTATGTTACTGTTTGTTGCATGTGTCGTTGATCTTTGTCAGAGCTGTTAAACACCTTCCATTTTTCTGCTTTGTGCTCATGTTATTTAAGGGTCCCATAAGGATTACTCTTTTTTTCTTAGTTACTAGAACCTCAGCTAATAGGTTTCACGGATACAGATTTTTGTGTGTTTTGTAAAATTAGTCCTCTAATGGTCCTTGTGTGCACGACCATGAAATATTTATCTATTTCCTCTGTTTCCTCAAATAGGGTAGAACAATGCTTTGCAGAAAGAAAGATATGTTTCATGCAGATTGTACCTGCCAATCCAGGGTTCTCGTCAAAAGTTTTCAGAAAATCTCGTTTCTTCCCGGTCAATAACGGATGTAAAACCGATGGTGTTAAAAAGGGCTGAGTTGCGTGATAATTATGTAAATCTTGAAATGTTAACGCCCTCAAGTGTCTTCAAATGTTTCCAGCTGCAAAAACACTCAAAGGCATGTCAATTTAGTGACTGCAGGCTTGATATATACATCCATATAACCATACTATTTAATCGCCCTGGACTCTAGATCATCTAAAAGTAAACATGATACTTTAATTGTTCAAATTGTTCAGCACTGTTGACTTTTAACTGTGGTGGTCTTTATTGGACTCAAACATCAACCTTGCGGCAGCACGGCTGCACCGCACAGCAGGAAGGCCTTTTGTTGGATTCCGTTAGTGTGGAGTGAGCATGTTCTCCACGTGTCTGCGTGGGCTTCCTCCCACAGTCTGCATGTATGGATGGATGGATGGCGTGTCAATGAGAGGGTGAACGGTTGCTGGGAATCTGCGCGACCCTGGGTTGCAGGATAAGTGTGACGAATATCCATCTAAATAGTGGGAAAATGCATAAATAACTAGCATTTTTGTCTCCGTGTGGAGTCTTCACTGTCTTTGTGTGCCTCAATGGCTTTTCTGTTTTTTCTTCCCACGGTCCAAAAACTTGCAGTAAGTCAGTTGTTGTCAGTGTGTGTTCTGCAGCCTTGGCCGGGACACCAGGTTTCATTTAATCGGCAACCACGGCGGTTTACTGTATCTTGTGCAAATAATCACTATTTTGATCGGAGCCATGGAATATGAGAGTTCTTCAGCGGACACAGGAGGAGGCCTGACATGTCGACTCGAAAGTTTGCACACAAAGAAAAGTAAAATGTGTAACACATTCTGCCTTAAAGCTTTTGTGTTTCAACCTGGTTGTGAGTGAGGCGCATTGTTTGTGTCTGCGTTCACCTTTGATCGGTTTGTCGGCATTCCTAGGGTGTAAGATATGCCAGCCGTTGTTTTGGTGAGATTCCCTTCATAGCGGCTCGATTCTCGCTGCAAATGTCCTTGAGAACGATCGTCAGAAAATAATGGGAACCCAAAGGAAACTCCAGCTGCTTTGAATTTTATTACGGTTGACCAAGAGGTGAAAAGATGAACATTGGATGTGGAATTTTCTTCCCTCTACATCTGAAGCATTGGATATTTACCCCAACATTCTTTCAAGATGTTTTTATCAACCTGAAAGCGCCGAACTCTGCGGCGAAGGTGGATGGAGGCGACTTCACAAGTGATCACGGCGCGTATTTGCTCATCAGCTCTCGCTGAAAAGTAAGAGGCATTGCCACCTCCTTGCATCAGGCGGCATAAGTGATCCAATCTGATTTTTCAAAGCGCTTCAAAACGGCTCGGGAGGATGAGGAACATCTCACATTCTCTATTCATCTTTCTGTAGCTCGCCCCGCTTACTCTTTACCGGCTCTTGAACCGGCGGCGGAATCCTCACAGGGCGCGGCAGACTAACGTGTTAATTTGTTTGCTGCCTCTTTCAGACATTTGACTTCATTTCTCACTCACATCCTTATTAACATCATCTGCTGGCTTAAAATGCAAGTGTGAAATGCGACGCTTGGTATGAGCAACTTGACCGAAGGCGCGTTTAGTTTTCCGCCATGCATTAATTCACACGTATGAACATTTTTAAACGAGCTTAAACGATACTCCGCTATCCCACTCGGCTCGGGGGTATTTCCTCTGACTGCCGGCGGTTCCGGGACACGACGGTGCGAACGGAGTCGTGTCTCAGGGTTTCTCGTTCCAATTACCAAAGAAAAGCAATTTAGCTCTCGGTAGCAGGGCGTGCTCATTATCATAATAAAACAAGGGCACTGTAAATGTCGTAAAGAGAGCTTAATATCCACCAGGACACCCCTGTCTTGTTTCTGGCACAATTCATTAAAAGTTTTACTGTTGCGGGTTGCAGACTATTTGGCTCCTACAAAGCGCTCGCGGGGATTTTTCTTCAATATTTGGCACCGTTAACACAGAAATATTGATCCCCGCTGTCCATGCGTGATGCCTGCGATCAAATATCGCAAAATAGCAGCGGGCGGGAATCACTTCCTCTTTACCCGCCGAGTTAATAAACCAATATATTGTGAATTAATATGAATTAAAACGGCGGCGCAATGGTTAGCGCCCCAGCATCACTGCAAGAAGGCCTCCGGTTGGACTCCCAGCCTCTCCGGGCTTCTCCCGCAGTCCGAAAACACGCAGGAGGTTCATCGGAGACCCGACGTGGTCCGGATTCGAGACTGAGACAGTGAACGGTCGTCTCTATATGTGGCTCTGTGATTGGTGGAGGAGGAACTGCCTGTCAGCCAATGACAGCTGCGATAGGCTGACATGAAGGATCGTAACGCAGATAAATCAGTTTATTTCCAAACGCCTGTCATTTGGTTCCCTGAACTGAACTCAGGCTTTAACAAATATTTTACCACTAATAAGGTGAACCCCAAAATCTTCATCAGAAACCTTTTTTTTTTGTTTTGTGGGGGGAAAAAGTGATGACTGCAAAAGTCTTCAACACTTCCTGTGTTTTATGGGGTGTGAGAGGGCCGGACCGCCGAGTCCCACACAGCGATTGGGATTAGACTATGAAAGACACTCCGGTGGATCACAAGCTCACGTCCTGATGGAGAAAATTATCCAGGCCAAGAGTCCTTTTATGTGTCTCTCTCATTTAGATAAGATTAAATAGAAGAAACCCGACCGACTCCCTCCCTGTGATTTGGACACGTTTGATCTCTTCCCCTCGCCGTGAGTCAGGTGACGGTTCGAGCTTCGGCGTCGTTCACGTTTCTCACAGGAGAAGATGAGCCGTGTTTGTGTCGTCGGACGCAATTAGCGAAAAGCAGTCCGGAACATGAGCGACGCAAAGATCTCCGTGGAGACCAACATCAGGGCGCAACCGTCGAGCTGGCCAGGAGATGGAGCCACTGGTTAATGTTTGCCGCTGCTTCCTGCAGAGGAGCTCTGGAGTTGAGCAGAAGCAGGCAGGAATGGTCAGAGGTGGCACTGGTTAATCTGCAACATAAATCAAGACACAAAGAGTCAGGTGTGTGTGTGACAGTGTCGGTCGGGCTGGAGTTGAGTGTAAATTGCTAATCAGTGCTGGTTCAGGTTCAGAGCAGGAGTTGAGATGAAGAGTTAGTACTTTGGGCTTTTTTTCTACCACCATATAAATCTGCTCTCCACCTTCCCGGCATCTTGATGAAGCTCTCCGCCTCGTTTTTAAGAATTTGTTTTCCGCTCGCGCGACTCCCCACTTCTGCCTTCCATCTGTGCACATTTCATCCACATGTGAAAACTTTTAACCCTTCACCCCGTCGTCTTCTCCTTCTGATATTTCTTTTTTTTTTTTTTTTTCCTTTATTAAACGCGCCACCGATATTGTCCCGGCGGTTGGCCGGATCCGTCACCGATCGCAACCCCTCTCACCTCTCTCATACCCGGGCCAGATCGCTCCCTCTGATCTTGCCCTCAGGTGGTGTTGGGTTCTGGCCGAGGGGTTGCCACGGCAGCGGGATGTTTGCGTCCCAAAGTCAGCCTGCTTCCCTCATGGCGCCCGGGGCTGTGAACCGAGCCCACGGGCTCCGCACCTGGAGGTCAAGCTGGTGTATGGATGTCAGGCTGCTTTAATCAGCCAAGCTGCAGCTTCTGAAGCTCTACATGGTGTTCTCATTTTGGTGTGTGTGTGTGTGTGTGTGTGTGTGTGTGTGTGTGTGTGTGTGTGTGTGTGTGTGTGTGTGTGTGTGTGTGTGTGTGTGTGTGTGTGTGTGTGTAACTCCGGCCTGACTTGCTACAGCTTTGATCTCCGGGCCTCAGACTCTAGACACATCTGATTCAATTATCCTCATCCACCTGTTGACTTAGAGGCCCAAGATTGCAAAGTGCCCCCCCATCTATTCCCCCCATCCTAGTTTTCAGGGTTGCATATATATGTGTGTGTGTGTGTGTGTGTGTGTGTGCGCACACACAAGTGAACACACTCAAGTACCCGAGTGGACCTATGTCGAAGTGAGCTATCTATACCCTGCATGCTTTTACTTGCATTTTTTTTTTCAATCACAATTTATTAATATCGTTTACGAGCGAACCGCCGTTCAGTCACAAACGCCATTGTTGTAGTTTCTCGAGTAAAGTTAAGGACTGCAGATGTTGACCAGCCCGATATTTCTGTCCCACTTACACGATTCTGATGCGGCTTATTTTGGGAATGACGTGACTTCTTGCCCCTGAATCCTCTGCCGCGCGGAGAACGTAGGGATGGAATGACACTGCCGATACTATTTTGGACGTTTGCCTCCGTTTGTTCTCCCGTCGTGGTTTTTTTTCAAACCAACACAGGGAAACATAATCACAAGTCAAGCACTTAATCTCACTATCGCCGAACGATCAAACAATAAGCCACGCTCGCTAATGAAATAACCTTTGAGTGAACCTTCTAAGAGAATAAACAACAGGGAACAAGGACAGGCGAACCACATCTCAACGCCTGCTTTCAGATTCTGGTCCGGTGCCTTCATGACTGTTAAACCCATTTTGCTCTTTGATCGGCGTCAAAGAGGTTTCCATGTCAGTGGCGGATTAGCACAGAAATCTGAGGCTCATTTAAAACCGACGTGCTGTCCAGCAACTATAATACAACAATTTTTGAATTTGAAAAAAAAAAAAAAAAAAACGTTTTTTTTCCCCATGATAGAATGTTATTTATCCAAAATGAAAGATTTCAAGACCTCATCTTTCATGTGGTCATTACCACTCATTTCACTATCACTCGAAGGCCATTAGTCACTTTTACTGCTGAAAATGAAATTGGTTTTTCCATTTGTTTCTCCCACCCTCTCCGGTCGTTTCTGCCCGACAGAGGCTGTATGGTGCCAATAAGAAATGTGTGTGTGTGTGTGTTCATGTTTTTGGTTTTCGATGAGACAATGACTGAGGTGTATGGTAATGAAAAGATTGTAATCACCATCGACTCCTGCCCTGTGGGCTGTCAGATCAGATGGGATGAAGTGCAGACCACAAACCGTAAGAGCGCTGCCAGATGTTGATCAGTGTAAATAGCAAAACAGGCAGCTTGTGCAAGAAAATTTATATGAAACTAGAGCAGCCCAGACTCAGAAGAGACACACACACACACACACACACACACACACTTTGCATTAAACTGTAACGCTGCTGCTTCCTCCCCAGCAGAGAGCGGTATGGAGAGAAGACCCCATCGAGACCATTGACCTCCAGTCCAGTCAAACACTCGCCCAGACGTGACTCCAGAAGGGTTAGTTCATCTCCGCCTCGGGCTTTTTTTTTTTTTTCCCCCTGTAACTTTGTCTTTACCCTAAACAGCTTGTGTTTTTTACAATTATAGGTTGCTAGAATGTAGTTGTTGTGACACATTGAATTATTAGCAACAAACGTGGTGGCAACAAATATAGTAGCCACAATCCTTCCCGTCTCCCTTTATGTGGCCGAAGGGACATTTGGAAATCCCTGAACTCAATTTCACATTAAGCCAAAGGAATTTCCTTGAACTCGTTCTGAACGGAGCAAGGTCCTCATTTTGGAGTTGGGTGTAACCGCTGCGCTTTCTATCAGGGGTTCCCAAGAAGGAGTTCATGACGCCCTCCAAACAATTGCGATACAGTTAAATGATGAAAATCCTTTTGATCGATTTCAAAATAATGACAAAACGCTGTGCGTACGCGTCGCGCTGACTCACCGTCGCGCCCCACCTTGTGGTGAAACGGGGGTCCGAACCCACATTTCACCCAGAACTCTACCAAAGCTTGCAAACGACGATCGAACTTAGAGATGCACTTGTAAACTATGTTTACGTGATCACGCGTGCGATGACGCCGTTGGCCGCTCCCGCTTTCCGATCACGTTTTGAACGTTTGAGCGTCTCCGTCGTGGCGCCGCACGGAGCCGAGCCGGCGTTTGACATTTAGTGACCCGCATACTCGGAATTCCTAGATCTGGAAATGAAAATTTTCAGACCGTTTCTCCGAGGGTGAGGTTCTGGGACCTAATACCCATTTAATCAGAGTAAGCGTTTAATCCCCAGCTATTCCATTGAGCGATGCGTTTGTGTCATTGTTGAGGTACGCCCAAGGTCCAAACCAGATCCTAATCAAATTCAACAACATCTCTCCTTTCTCTATCACCTCCTCAACCTTATTAGATATTTCCTCTTTTGAAAGCGAGCGGTCCGGGGCGCCACGTGAGTAAACCGATCCTGTACAAACAGAACCCCTGGAAGTTTGAATTATACCGTACAAAACAATTCCGGACACCCATCGCCGGGGAATGACGGGGCGCCGAGCTGCGTTTGCCCCCGTTGTGGAATTCACCGCGTGACAGAAATGATGTGGAACTGCCAAACATCTGGAGCGCAGTATGCGAGAGGGAGGAGAGCGAGGGAGAGATGGAGATAACGAGGGAGTACAACGCTGTTAGTATTGGAGCGAAACACATGTGGGTGTATATCTGTTAGCTTTTAAAGAACCCTTTTGTTGTTGCCAAGAGAGGAATTATGTTGTGTCAAAATAATAACCTCCATCACTGTCTGCAGCTCTGCTCCTCAGGCCAAACTGCCAATCAAAGCGCTGTCAGGAATCTTCTTTATATCTCTCCGCCCTTAATTCTCATTTTTTCCCCCTCTCAGGTAGACGGGGAGCCGAAGGCAGACGCGTCTCCCGATGACAGTGACCTGGAGGCTCGTCTCAACAGCTGGAACCTCGGGGTGAGTCCAGGGGCATGCCTGGAGCTTCTGGGTTACATGCACTGTCAACATGCTCCGGCTCATCTCCGCACGCCAGCTTTTATCCGCATACGTTTCTTTTTCTGCATCGCATTTGTATAAAATGATGAAAATGGAAACACGTTTCCCATCTAATAGTCGACTAAATTTCAGACATGTGTGCTCGCGCTACGTAAACCCAAACCACATTTCGGCAGACATCAAGTAGATGACTTTCTGCTCCGTGCACTTGTGTTGCACATGTCGCACTACATACCGCACAGCATCTGCGGCTCTGCCACGACCCTAACCTGTTTTATATTGCCGGAGCGAAAAACAAACAGAAATTCCATGCGGTTTGAGTATATCAACACGAAGCGCAGCCGGTGCGATACGCCGACTGGACGAGGAACGATTAATGTCCTTTCTCGGACCTGGAAGTCGAGTATAAACGTCACTCGGACCCGATCCATTTACACTTTTCGCACGAATCCTCGATAGAGGGAATCTAAGGTTCCGTCGGTTTGAATATTTCATCCGCGTAAACGGGTGGTAAATAGCACGTCCGTTCCAGAACCCCCCCGAAGAGCAGCTTCTCCTGCGTCAGCCGCCCGCCGACGTAGGGGGTGAGCTTGGAAGGAGGGATAAGAGTTGTGTAAACTGAGCGGTTTTAAAAGACGTTTTCACCTCTTTATCCGCCCTATCTGGAGTGCATCAGGTCAGGGCTCGATCAGCTCACTGCCCTCATGTCTTTTATTCCCTCATATGTTTCCTATCTCCTTAATCTTTCCTTTTTTTTTTTTATTTATTCATTTACCGTCATTCCTTCCACATTATGTTTTCTCCTCCGTGTCCTCGCACCACTTATCCTGCCGTCCACGTTCTCTCGCACTTTCTGCCTCCTCACATCCCCCGCTATCTGTTACTCTCCCTCTCTCTTTCAGTACTCGGGTAATCTGAGGTATCTATCAGACATGAAGCCGAGCGCTACTCCACTCTGCGCTCGTCTGTGTTGAGACGCCGATAAGGGGCATTGCTTGGCAACAACCGTCCTCCTCCTCCTTCCACCTCGCCCCGCCTCACCCCCCCAGACGCCATCTTTCAAATCGACAGATGTGACTTCACTCACGGAGATACACAGAAACCCCCTCATGTTTACAGAAGTTTGAGAGATGCACTGCTTCAAAGCGACCAGCGCCTCTGAAATTTTTAGCTCAGCACCCAGAATCGCTTTTTTTTCCTCTCCCCGAGAACGTTCCTCGGCTCTGCCACAGATGTTCCGAGGCCGTACGTATTGGTTTGTTCATTTTCCCCTTTAATGTGATATAATTTGCACGGTAGGCATACAGGACGGCCGAGCGCAGATCGGTTCGGACTCAGATAAGAGTTCCTTGGAGAGATTCCAGAACCCGAGTCAGCCGGCCCGCCGTCTGTTTCACTCCGGCTGTGTCACGCTCGTTGGGATGGCGAGGAACTTGTCAGAATTGAACTCGTCGCCGTCTAATGGGATGAAAGCGCCGCGGCTGTGTGAGGACAAACGTGCGCCGACTTGCCAGCGAAGGTCAACAATAATATAACACTAATACAACAATACAATAATACAACAATAATAGGTCTGTAGTGCAGGTGTCAGAGAGGAGGATGCTGAGGAACCTCCTCAGCATCATGGACAAGGTCCATCACCCCCTGCATGGACACTGACGTCCTGTCAGAGCTCTTCAGTCGTAGACTGATACCACCAAGGAGCTCCACTGAACGCCACAGGAGGTCTTTCCTACCTGAGGCTATCAGACTTTTTAATTCCTCTTCCCTCAGCCGCAGGCAATCTTCAAATCTTTGTATTTAAAACCCTTGATAGGCTTAACCATGACAATTTATATTTTATTGTATTTCTTATTCTCCCTCCTTCCTACTATTATCTATTATTGTTATGTCTTTGCTTGAAACTCTGGCACAACAATTTCCTTCGAGATAAAAAAAGTTGTTCTTATCTTATCTTAATAACACACCGAAATTGCGCAAAAACGCCTTTCGGAGCGGCGTCCCTCCCCGCTCGTCCTTCCGTTGTCTGCGGTTCGGATGGGGAGGACGATGACTTGCTCAGAGCTCGTTCAAAAAACAAGGAAAACGTTGATCGGCGTGTGTTTATTTGGTTGCGGAACCAGGCCGCGTGACGCGGCGTGCACGCTGTTCATGTTTCTGCCGGCGCGTTCGTCCGTCCATCCACGTCCGGTTCCAATGGACACTTGGCAGCTGTGAGTTGGGATGTACATGCGCCTGCAGGTGTGTGTGTGTGTGTGTGTGTGTGTGTGTGTGTGTGTGTGTGTGTGTGTGTGTGTGTGTGTGTGTGTGTGTGTGTGTGTGTGTGTGTGTGTGTGTGTGTGTGTGTGTGTGTGTGTGTGTGTGTGTGTGTGTGTGTGTGTGTGTGTGTGTGTGTGTATGTGTGTGTGTGTGTGTGTGTGTGTATGTGTGTATGTGTGTATGTGTGTGTATGTGTGTGTATGTGTGTGTGGCCACATGCAGGTGTACATACTGTACGCACCAAATCCAAGTTTAGTCTCATTTCCGTGCCAGCGCTTCAAAATAGCATTTAGTCTCCAGGTCTGTCTCGGCCTGTGGGCCACGCTCAATCAAATCCGATGACTGGCTGTCTGTGGGTAGAAAAAGAAATCCCATTCTCGTTTTCTGGCCGAGCGCTATTTTAGAGGAACATCGATTGCTTCATCACTCGGGAAATCTAAATCCTTTTCACTCGGTGCCATGTGGAAGTCGCGTTTCATCACACATCATGGTACGCCGTTTGCACTGTGGTTGCCAAACGGAGACGCACGTGCGCGTTTGTGTGTATTTGGCCGCGTTCGGAGATTCACCGAGAACCCGTTAAGCCGGATGTCTCTTTTTGTCGGCGACAGTCAGAAAAAGCGAAACGGTTGACCTGTTTTTCTTTCATCCCCCAAGATTTCGATGGGCTGCAGCGGCGTTTCACGTACTCGGCGTGCCAGAGCCGCACCCTGATGCAACAGGTTGTGACATTACGTACTGCAGCTTTCGGGGCTTTTTCAATTCCTGTCCTCTTATCTCCTATTCATTTCTGGATTAGCTTCATGTTCGCCGCGCCACCTCGCAACGTTAAATCCCCCTTTTTTTTTTTTTTTTTTTTTAACGCCGAATGAATCCCACACTACGCTCCCGATCCTTTTCCTCCTCGGCTTCCTCCTCCTCCCACTCGTCCCCCTTGTTCTCCCTCTTCATCCCCATGTTGAGGAGATTACCAACGGAACTGTTTACTTGTCGTCATTGCAGTCTGTCATCTCCGAAGTCAGCTGTATTTCTTTGAAAGGCCGTGTTCTTACCGCTCTCTGGCAGCCGCGGCGCGTGAGAGCGAAACGCTCTATAGCGTGAGCTCATAAGAAAGTAACAGGGTCATAAACAAACGTCAAATAGTGGAAGGAAAATAACAGGTTGTCAACACGCCGGGCTTTTTCTTTCTTTTTTTTTTTCTCTTCTGCTGTTTATGTCACACTTAGTGAACTGCGGTGATGTAACGCTGCAGAGTCACTCGGGCCGTGACCCCGCCGCTTTCAGGTGGTTTTTTTCGTGGCTCGCTCTTTTTTCCCGCACCCGGGTTTCATCTTATAATCAGAGAACATATCGTGTCAGTTATTGGCAAGGGCGCGTACACATTTGTCTCCATCCGAATGTAAACGGACCGGATCGCCGGAACCTGGATGTTGACAAAAAGGGCCGTATGCGGAAACGGAGGTGGCCGCATACAAGCCCTTGAAGTCGCTGGACATGTTCCGTCTATCTAAACAGACGAGAGTTGAAGACATTCCTGCCACCGCGTTTGATCTGCTCCCCGCATTGTTAATAACAAAATGAGGGCGGAGGTCAGGTTCTGGCTGTGGTGAGACTTTGAAGATCTATGAGAGACTCGTCTAAAGTTTGGTCTTTTATTTTTACTTTCAGATTGAGAATCCCAGGTATTTGCGAGAGAAAACCATCCCCTTGTCCCCGGTAAGTAAAAAAAAAAAAGTTTCTTTTCATCATCGCGCTGCGTATAAATATCTCATTTGCTTCAACGCCAAATCTCCTCCATGCATCGTTAGATTTTCAAGGCCAGCTTCGGAGGGAACGGCACCTTGTCCGACGAACGAGACCCGCTCCTCATGCAAGGGACGGAGGTATCTGCCCACCTATGAAATACCGGATCGGGTCAGGATGGATGCAATTCTCCAATAATTCCAGTGGCGTCTCCTTGCTTTTGAGCAGCTAGAAATAATGAGACAATTAAAGGCACCATTTTCACATCCAAATATTAGTGTTTTAGATACGACACCGTGGGGAGAAGTTGTCCATTTACACCCAAACTTTTTACGCACAAACTTTGATTGGTGACCCAGCCGGTGTACCGTCTCTTTGGTCCCCTTCCACTGGTGCGAGATGAAGACCTTCGGAGAGGGCTTGTCAACAAATTGTACGTCTAATAATCGTCCCAGTTAGCTAACATAGTCGCTACTGCAGATGTTATACACTCCTTTGGCTGCCTTTTGGCGTCGGCCACGTGCGCACGTCCTCGCACATAGTTTGTATTGTTGCAAACGGCCGAGGCGAGCATTCCTTTCGGAAGACAAAAATAACGCCTTCTCTGCGATGACAGTTTTTTTTTCCCCCAATGTGGATTTAAGCTGAAAAATCCCATTCTGAAAGCACGCTTTGAAGTCCCCTCTGGTCCTCCCCACCTCGCCCGAACAACCACTCATTCCTTCCGCCATATGCCTTTACTCGCGCTGTTAAGTATAAAAGTGAGCATGACATTGCTGTAATAGCCATAGATTTTCATTTCTGCTGGGGAAAAGGGGTCCAGTCAATTGGCTACACTGGGAGAAGGCGGAAAATGGGTGGAGAAAGGGGGACACGATGGACAAGATTGAGGTCTGAAAGGAAGAGGAATGGAATCCGGTGACACACTCAGTTGAACCGTCCACATGTGGACAGATTATTGAATCCAGAAATGTAAGAAGGCTGAAAAATAGAGATCCAACCGCGTCTTGCCAGAGCGGCTGCATGTCCATGTGTTCATGATGGGACCGTAAACATGGACCACGACATCATCCCTCCATGCTAATAAAGCAGTGGACCCTCACTTTTCGTTCCAAGACCCCCCACCAAAAGTGAATTCCCGCAAAGTGGAGCATTTTGATGGTATTTACAGATGTATTAACCTTCGACGAACTTCCCCGCGCATGTGCTTCACTGCCGTGTCTTTCTTCAGAAACATCCTCATTGGCCGTTACTGCCTCTGCTTTTTTTTCCTGGTTGAAAATGGTTTTCTAAACTGCCACGGCCCCATCCATCAAGTTACAAGTGGACCGAATGAACCGTATCGCCTTCCCGATCTTGCAAATTTTGCAGGGCTTTTGCGGCGTTTGTCATAGCGGCGTGAGACCGATCTCTGCGATGTCCTCATGCTGTCATGCCAGAGAAGCCGTCTCCTCCAGGAATGCGTGCCGGCAAAGGAGAGCTCGCATTTTTTAAAATGAATTTTTGTAAAATTTCACTTTTTTTTTTTACTGTTTTTTTTTTTTTTTTTTTCTTCTTCTTGGGCTAGAATAAGGCTTTTTTTTATCATGAAAAAAATTCAAATACCACAAAAAAAAACAAAGTATGATAAATCCGAGAACCGAATTACAAAAAAAAACCAAAGTAGCGAAAGCGCGAAAGCCGAGCCGCGAAGTGGCGAGAGTCCACTGTATAAACTATGGTTCCATGAAATGGCTAACTCGCTGTAGCACAGCAATAAATAGGATCTTGTTTTGCATGCATGTTATTGTCATCAGTGGTGATTCCAACTAGAAGTGTTTCTAAATCAGCGGTAAAACAGGAGAGCACTCTTGTTTAATAATCTTTTTATTCGCCCTTTAAAAGCTCCGATTTTCTCTTTGCATCGGTCGATACCGATGGCTTTCTGTACGTTCAACCCGCTGCTATCCGTATGTGTGTGAGAAGCCTTTATCTGTTTACATGTCGCAGTCGACATCCACACACGCACTTTTTGTCTTATAACGTGGTAAGTCGTGTCATATTCAAAAGCCACCGCGGAAATATCATCCATCTGAACCTGCGTCCTCTCTTACAAGCCCATTAGGGTTTATCTCTATTGACCGAACGTGATTAGCCAGGTAGCGTTTTAGAAACTCTGAACTTCGTAGCGCGATGAAAAGTGGCGGCGGGATCGGAACCCCTCCCGCGAGTGTCGGATGTCCTCACGAAAACCAACAAAACCGCGTTAATTCATCGGCACACTACGTTACATCTCGGAGTGATGAGGGCCGGGCCTTGATTCCATCCAATGGCCGTTGACGACTGGAGCTCCGCCACGCGCTCGTACGCTGATTAAAGCGCCCCGTCTTTCTTTGAGATCAGCGTGAGTGTGTGCAAGCTTTAAACTACCCCCTTGGTACCTGACCGGAGGGATTGTTGGCAGTAAGCACAGCACGGTAGATGAGTGTGTAAGTGTAAAAGCAGGCACTCTAATGGTCACAGGCCCCTGACTTGGGATCAGACCCCATTACTTTCCGACGCCATAATGATGCAGTCTCTCTAATCTAAAGATCCTCCGGGAAGGAGCCTGAGCTCTCAGCCTGTGGTTTAAAGGGCCATAGCCTGTCTTATCTGATCAGGTTTTTTTTTAAGCTAAAAAAGCGCACTGGTGAGGCTCAGAAGTTTAAAGTGGACCAGTTCAGCAGTTGGGCTTTCAAGATGGCTCTTCTGTAGGAAACACAAGGGAGCGCGAGGCTTGCATAATGATTAAGTCGCTATTTGAAATGTGCCCCGTATTTCAAATGATAGGATATGGATCGAGCGTTCTTTTCAGACCGTATTGATATTACACGGGATTACGGGGTTTACCGGACCGCACGCATCTAAACTATCGTGGCTATTTGCCTTTTTGTTTTCCGTGTCAGAGATTCAATTTTAGCCCGGGCCTCTCGCGAGTCTCAACAATAATTTGAACTCGGCGTCAGACTGCGGAAACGTCGCCTGGCTGTTTCTCAGTAGATAGCGCAATGCTGCAGAGTGACTATCCCGCAGCATCTGTGTTTAGCCGGGATGAAAGATGCTCCGAAGACGTCGTGCATCTCGAAGTAGATGCACAGAAGCAGCCTCGGTTTGCGGCACCCAAACAGTTACCGTACATCCTCTGAACACATCCCCTCGGGGAGGAGGCCTTGACCTCGCGCCGTATTTAAGAGCAGAAAAAGCAACTGTTTCCGTCTTTTACCGGCATTCCTTCTCTCGCACACACACACACACACACACCCTCCTTTCTCCTACCCTCTCATCCTTTCAAGAGAGAAGTGTCAAAAAACATGGCATCTTACAGCGCTAGCTAGGACTCTGAAGAAGAAAGGAGGGAAAAAAGCTGTACCACCCAGCCGGGCTGATTGAAGGCACCTCAGAAGCCTTAGGTGTACGACATTCCTCCTCCTCCTTCCTTCACTGACGCCTTTATAAACAAGTTTTTTAACGCCCCTGATCTAGTTTGACAAACTTTCTCCAAAGAGCATTTGAAGAGAGGCTGAGAAAGTGACACCCCCACATGTGCTTTTCTTTTCTGCCTTCCCCTTTTTATTGGGCGCCTGCAGAATCAGGTCTCACTTACTCTTCTGCTTTTCAATCACTGCTATCTTTCTCTCTCCCTCTGTCTCGCTTCGCCTTCTGCTCGTCTCTTCTTTACCCTGACGGGTCTCATGCGGTCGCCTCAATTGCATAAGAAATGGCGGTAAATCGAGAAAAAAGGACAACTTTGTCGAGGGTTGGGTGTTTTAAACGCAGCCGGAGCGCATTAATGAGGAGGGGCGTCTAAGCGAGCGTTTATGCGTCTTTTTTTTATTTTTAATGGGATTTTATGCACGCCCCCATTCCAGTCCCACAGCATTAATATATAGTTTTGCATGACGTGTTTTCGACGAGCGCGTCCTCGGCGTCCTCATGACATCGTATCAGCGCTTCCAGATACAAAAAACGACCGTTTAAACGTCGGCTCCGTCGCCGTCCTTTTGATTACGCCGACGAAACAAGTTCCCGCCGTGCCAAGCGATGTTGTGGGGAATTTTCCGCTTAATTGTTTTGATGAGTAGAATAAACAGGGGCTAGCCTCGGTGTGCCGCGAAGCCGTGACACACACTCGCACTTTGAAAGCGGCGACGTTGTCGGCGTGTTCCAGGGATGATTAACGCGGCAGAACAGGCAGTGACTAAACATGAAGGGTGACATGAAAGCTGGTGGACACTCATCACTCTGTCAGAGGGTCCCTTTGTATTTCTATATTTGGGAGCTGAATAATCTCCCGTGTAGAAACGGACACATTTGTAATGCATTTCGATAAGCGGCGGGGATTTGCAGGTTGAATCCACGCGGCTTCAGAAAGAGGGCGAAATCCGCAAAGACTAAAGCGAAGCTTTTGTTTCCCCCCCGAAAGCGATAAGCATCTGAAAACAACAAAGTCGTGTTTCTCGTCCGACCAAAAATAGGAGACGGAGCGAATGATGAAAAGAGTTAGCGATGACACCGTTTGCCCGCCGTCGCAAGTAGAAGTTCATCTTCGGACGAAGACGCTCGTTAAGACGGCGACTTTTTTTGCCGCTACTCGTTTAAAGCGCACGACCCGTTAGCATTTCCTTCCTTCAGCGTGGAGCCGGTCTGCGACTGTAAGAGCGGGAAGCCCTCCAGCTCGCGGCGATCTGTTCCAATATGACGATGCAGAACTTCTGATCCTCGGCAAACACGGGGTGAAAATTCAAACCAGCCGTCTCTTCGTGATTACTTGTCATTTGCATGCAGAAGAAGACACTTACCCCAAACCGCGAATGCCGTCGCATCGCTGGAAACTGACTGGAGTGAAGAGGTTGTCGTCAACATGCATTTTTGGTACACCTCGGTGTCAAACTGGGTTTTAATGCATTTACGTCGTCCCCAGCTGCTCCCGGATGACAGAAGGGACACGCCGTAACTTCTTGCATCCAGATGCACGTTGTCTTGGACGAGCCGTCACGTAACACTTTCTCTAAACATAATAAATTCGAGGGGACGCACTCTATCTTCCAAAGGCTCGAGTTTTGGCGTATTTGCTTCCTGGAAATGAATAGTTTTTTCCTTTTTTTTTTTCTTTTTCTTAGAAACTTCATATACTGCGAGTAAAAGAAAAGGGGGGGAGAAAGATTTTTTTTTATTTTTTTTAAACAATGTTACATAATTTTGTTTTTCTGTCTCCAGATCGAGATGAGGATCAAATTACTGGAGGCCAAGCACCAGGAGGAGAAACTGAAGATGCAACAGAGACACGATGCAGCTGTTGAGAAAGTAAGAGAGTCCTGTTCTACCACTGGAGCCCTGAAGTGGTTTCACACTAAAAGATCTTTCCTTTTTTTTTTTTCCCAGTTTCGAGTAAATAGGTCGAATTCTTTGATTTCCGCCGCCGTGAAAACCGATACGGTTCCATGCGGGACGGGCGGTCTGGATCGACGAGGACTGTCGTGCGCGTTCGCCGGTGTTAAAAGGACACCGACCCAACTTTGGTGTCGTTTCATTTCCGATGGTCCCATAATGCCATAGGTATCATCGGCGGTGTTGACGTAGGACCCGATAAAAGCATCTGGAACACCTCCCGGTGAATGATCGCGTAATTGGAGCTCCGCGGAAGCGGCGTTGATTCACGCCGGGCTTTTGGGCAGACGTACCCCGAGCCCACCGGGGTAATCTGATCTGCAACCTTGATTGCCGCCAATGTCGAGTCCAGATTTTCTGGTTACCGCGAGGGGCTCTAAACCTCAGACGTGTTGAAATTTGAAACGATTACATCCCGACTTGCAGAGCAGAGATCGACCTACTAAGAAAAAGAAAACCGCCAGGATTACCCGTCTTCCTGGGAGATCACACCGTATCGTTGACAGGACAATCGTAATATTAGCTCTCGGCGTGTAAGGCCTTCACATAGGTGATGCTCCAGCTAGCGGAAGAATCCTGGTCGTCCCCAACCATCTGATTTGTTTTCCGGGTGAAACTCGCATTTGTCGTCCTGTGAATCCGGACTTCCGGGGCTGGAGGGCCGATGATCGGTGCTTAAACCCCTTTCACCGTGGACGCCCGATTCCACTGGGCGTCTAATGAATACGAAAAGAACGAGTCGCTCCTCTTCCTTCCCGCGAAACAGTCGTCTCTTCAAAGATCTTTGTCAAGCCAGCGAAAATGGCATTAAAGCGGGTTTATTGAACAGGAGGTGTCCGTCAGATGGGCTGCAGATCAAGCACCTGGTATCTGTCACTTCGCCGCCGTGGCTTTCCTTTGCTGTGACAGAAGCTTTTAATAAAACAGGGGGGAAAAGGACTCCAATTTTCTCTCCACTTTAAGATGCCCGCTGCTTTGTGTTTGACGAGTCGGGATGACAGCTACCCCCCCCCCCCCTCCTAATTACATACAGATTGTGAGTTATGTCCGATTTAATTTTCTCTTATTTTTACCCCGAATTCCCATTAATGGCTTCAAAGAGAAGTGATCCAGGGGTGCACGCTGATGAGCCTGACTAATTTTAATTAGGTCCCTTTTGAATAATGTATAGGCAGCTGAGGGGCTACTGGTCATTGTCCTCCTGTGTAAAATGAAGACGGTCATTTAGGAACGGGCTTGAATGTCGAATGGTAATCGTCGTGGGTCGGCGCGAGAAAAATCAAAACAACCTCAGGTGAAATGGCGCCCCCCCCCCCCCCCCCCCCCCTTCAACATTAACAGAATTTGTTTTTAAATGCCTCTGGCGCCGAACGCTACCGCCTGTATACTATTTTACCTTCTTCTACGTGGCCGTATGTGTGCCGAGCATGCTCGTGTCAGAACTCCACGTTTTGTAGTTTAGCTCTCTTTAGTCTGAAATGAGGATGTTTTTCAAGCCGCGACCGGCCGGCCGCTACATTAGGACGAGCGCTAACAGCCTAAAATTGGCACCCTAAAAGCTGCCATTTCCCCGCGTCCTGCACGCTCTCCCCCGACCGGACACGACTCCGCCGCTTTGCCTGTCCGACCCCGAAAGAGACGATCTCTTCGGGGTGTTGAAATGGAAGAAATTGGATATCCTCTGAACTCTGCTGCGGCCGACCCGCCCTGCTTTCATCTCGCCGTCCCGTTCCCACAAAGAGAGGCGGGTCCGGCGTCCGAGTGCGAGGGCCTTATGCTTTAATATCGCGCTTAAAAAGAGACACGCTTTTCCGCAATTTCATTCTACTACTTTGACAGATCACACCTGCGCAAAATGATGATGGCAGGAATTGAATCAAGCTTTTATCCAACATTTTCCCCGTTTATTTCCGCGCCACGTGGTCGGCGCGTAAAACCACGATAGGATTCCTAGCGAAACACTTCCGAACTGATAAAACCTCACGCCTGCAAGTTTTTCTGATACGCGTCGATGAAACTAACACGGTGTAAAGTCGTTTGATTCGGGTTGTATCGCCGCTTTTAAAGAGCGCTTGCAACACGTTTGGATAGAAAAAGAAAACCCCCGCGCTGCCGGCTGGGCGAGGCAGGAAATGTGTCTTCGCAAGGAGTAAATGGACACGTGAAGTGTTGATTTATTTAAATGTTTTGTGCCGCCGAGCTCTGCGGGATCTTTACGCCGAAGTGTGGCCTCCACCCGGATGCTTTAAGTATCTCTGGCTCCAGATCCAGGAGCTCCGGATCAGATCATATTTTTCCCCGGTCGGTGTATCCCCGCCTTTTTGCGAAAAACCTTAACAAATGCACAGGGTGTGTGGATCAGACAGAACGGATGCAGACGTAGAGGACGATTCGCGAGGCGTGGGCCATTTTCCGTTATAACCGTTTCATTATCGCCGTTGCAACGGGAACAACCTCGTTATCCAGCACGTTGGTCAAAAGCGCCGTATTTTTCACAACATTGCACGAAATCAACACTTCCGACAAGGGGATTCACTAAAAGCGGTGCATCGTAACCCTGGGAAGGGTTTATCTGATCGTCCCCTTCCATACATCGGTGGCTGAGCTTATGTTGCACATTATACAGTCAAAGCACGGCACTTTTACTCCCCCCCCCCCTTCCGTCCCGGCGCGAGTCATTTTACACCGGCGCTCTGACGGCATGCCCTAATTTAACTAATTACTCACAGATGTTGGGAGTAAGCAGATGCCGTTAACTCGGCACACCTCGGCACAGGTGGTTCATTCACATGCCATTTTCTCCGTTACCCCGTAGCCTCCCAAGGAATTACAGAACATGTCGTAATCGCGCTTGCACGAAGCGCCGTATGCGTCTAAATGGAAATCTAGATATTCTTTAACCACGGGTTGCAATTTCAGGACCGTATTGATTACACCCCGCTGTTTCCCAGGCACGTATTGGCACCAAGTTTTCTCCTGTTTCAGAAAAAAAAAAAAAAACAAACACACTCTGTACTCCTTCAGATTCTGAGCCGCAAGAATGGTGAGCTGGAAGAGATGAAGACTCTGCACCGGGTCAAGCAGAAAGAATCAGAGGAGATGATCCATAAGCTGGAGAGGAAAGGTGAGAGGTCACCAGATTTGCGGGGGTTAACTGGAAGGATGTTTACAGAGCCGTCTCTGAACACCCGCTGCAAAAAGCACGCTCAGATAGAAAGTCCTCCGGTGTGGAGTGACGCTCTCCAGCTGTGACGCTCAATCTAAAATCTAATCGCAAAATGCGCCCGTTTCTCCGTGCCGGCTTTGCTCTCCACGAGTGTCCTTTCTCACTTCTTCAAGCGAAGAAAAGGAATATGGACTCCACAGAGATGAGAGCGGCATCCTCTTTGACAATGAGTCACCGACGCATCGGTGAACATATGACCGTGTGTGTGCGTGTGTGTGTGTGTGTGTGTCCGGCAGTTCAAAGCTTGCTGAGGGAATCCCAGGTCATCTGCGAGAGCAAAGAGAAGCAGATTGCAGAGCTGAAGAAGATGTCTGATCAAAGCGTCGACTCCTTAAAGAACGGGTGGGAGAAGAAGGTATGAGGGAGGTCGGAGGGTCTGGATGTTTCTCGGCCCGCGGAAAAGCGGTCTCGATTTTTCGGAAAAATGAACGGGAACGCCGAAGGTTCGGCGGCGTCCCGGAGAAATCTCTCGTACGTGATGTTCACCCCCTTTCGGGGAAAAAGGTGCGCGTCGCACGTGTTAAAATTTGTCGTGACGCAAACCGTCCCCTCGCCTCCTCAGCTGCACGCCGCCGTGGCCGAGATGGAGCAGGCCAAGTTTGAAATGCAGAAGAAACACACGGAGAACATCAAGGAGCTGCTGGGGGACACCGGTCGTAGGCTGGCCAAGATGGAGGCGGAGTACAATACTCGCTCGCAATCCACAGTAAGTGGGGAAAAAGTGTGTGTTTAAGATTCACATCACAATTTAGCCGGACGCTGTGTTGTATACATGCGATAATATCATATTGTGGATTTGACTAGTTCGACATAATTTCACTATATATCCATATATAGCTCCTATTTCCGTTATTGTTACATGAGAATTTCAAATGCATTTATTTCCTTTCCCCATCTGTACTCTTATTATTGATTCTGTTCTGAAATGGCAGCAGTGATTCATGAATATATCATAAAGAATCCCCTGGAAACTTGCTGGTTTCCTGGCAACACACAAGGAATACACGGGTTTCAGATAATCGGCCTTTTCGATACATGCAATTATGAACATCTACGGAGCACAAGAGCGGTCGACCTTTAACAGCCGAGAATGATGTGAAAATCTGCTTTCACTTATCGAATCACGACACTGAGGACCATCTTTGCACCAGCGGCCACCTTTCTGGCCTGTCGCTTCCCGCCGCGCTCGCCGTCGTCAGCCGTTCCCGCCCGTCACGGAAAACCGGGAAAAACGATTGACCGATTTTGCGTCCGTGGGAAACATTTGGAAAAGTCAAATGTCCTGGAAAACGATTTCTCCTCTCCTTGCGAGTCTCAATGTCTTCAATGAGAGAAACAGCGCCTCATGTCGCCCCATGTGACGCTAACAGCCAATCGGATACGTCCTGCTGCCCAGCGTCAGGTAGACTAGCTCCTATTGGGTCTATGAGCGATATATTTGTCATTATTTCTTAGAATGTAATCGGATAAATCTTAGCTACAGAGTGCACATCCTTGAAATTAGCCCTCCGGGGGCGGAACTGGAATAAACATCGACGTAATCTGGGTAAATGGACAAAACGCAAGTAACAACTGCAGAAAAGAACATGTCGTGTGTTACCGTGGGATGATCCGTGCAACTTCTGCAGCTGGGAAAGTCCTGGAAAATCACTTTGGGACAAGATCGGGAGCCTTGTGAATTCACCTGGGCGCCTTATTTTAAAATAAAAGCAGTATTCCATTTGAAGAAACACTGTTGATAGATATATATTTGTGTGTGTGTGCAATTTGTTTAGGTTTTTGGGAATAGTTCTGACCATCCCACTGCTGCTTCAACTACACACAGACACTGTCATTTCAACCCTTGAATCTAAATCTTTTAATTTTTCAAAGTCTTTGATGCAGGAATGGAGTAACTCTTATGCACAGTTATGGCAGCGTACACACACACACACACACACACACACACCTCCCAAAGCTACATCTCCTTTGATGTCGTAAAAGCTGTAAAACTCTAGCTGTGAGTGGGATTGTGAATATTTCTTTAATGTGGATTTTAACCACCAGAGGCTCTATGAACGCGCTCCTTCATAAATAGTATTGTTATTGATATCAGCATCCACGGTCTGTCCTACTGTGTGTTATACGTACACACACTCTGCTCGTGGCCTTAATCTGTCAGCAAGCCCACATTTAAGAGGCTTCAAACACCGGACAGTGTGGGGCCGGCGCTAAGGCCCTTTTTTTAATAATTAAGGACAGACAAGGCCCCAGAGGATGAAAAGAGCCCTCTGTCATTGTAAATTAGCTGCCGCAATGCTGACACACACACACACGCACACACACACACACACACCTAATAAAGGGTGTTCAAAGTAGACTTTATCTCCGCCGAGTCGTCCCAGTACCTGTTGGTGGGGCTGAGTTTGGACACAATGGCTCTCATTTATCAGTGAGCCTCAGAATCAGACGGGTTCGATCTTCTTCTTCTTCTTCTTTTGGCCTTTCCCTTCAGGTGTCGCCACAGCGAGTCAACTTTCTCCATCTAACCCTATTCTCTGTATCCTCCTCTCTCACACCAACTACCTTCATATCCATAAATCTTCTCTTTGGTCTTCCTTGAGACCTCTTGCCTGGCAGCTCCGCCTTCATCAACCTTATGCCCAGATCTTCACCATGGTTTAGACATGAACAGAGTGTTCATATTTAAGCCATCGCCGTCATCACTTTTGTCTTGGTCATACATGTCCTGCACCCCTGTGACAGATTCTTACTTTCCTTTGGTCTTTTCCCTTCAGGGGTCTTCACAGCAAATCCACCTTCTCCATCTAACCTTATTCTCTGGATCCTCCTCTCTCACACCAACTACCTTCATATCCTCTCTCACGACGTCCATAAATCTTCTCTTTGGTCTTCCTCCAGACCTCTTGCCTGGCAGCTCCCATTCCAGCATCCGTCTACCAATATATTCTCTGTCCATGACCCAACCATCTCAGTCTGGCTTCTCTGACCTTCTCTCTAAAACATCTAACATGTGCCGTCCCTCTGATAGACTCATTCCTGATCCTCTCCATCCTGGTCACTCCCAAAGAGAACCTCAACATCTTCATCTCTGCAACCTCTAGTTCTGCCTGCTGTCTTTTGGTCATTGTAACACTTTCTAGTCCAAACATCATCGCTGGTCTCACCACTGACTTGTACAACTTTCCTTTTATTCTGGCGGGAAGTCTTTTATCTCTTGTTACCCCTGACACTTTTCTCCACCCATAAAGAATCAGACGGGTGCAGTGATGACGTGAATGTAGAGTTAATTCAAAATAAAACAGTCGGTTGGGGGAAAAAAGAAAACAAAAAACACTGTAAAGGAGTTGACAATGAAAGTCCGATCATAGAGTTGAGGTGGATATTCTTATTTGCTTATATTTTCTCTCCGCACAAAGCACTGCTTCTTTCTTCTGCTGTTCCTTCTTCTGCGGGCCGCTCGCTTCTCGGGTCACCACAGCCGATCAGCTACCTCCATCCAACCTTCTCCTCTGCTGAATCTTTCCCTCCATCCACAAACCTTCTCACTGGTCTTCCTCTCCACCTCCTGCCCGGCAGCTCCAACATCTAAAACACGCCGTCCCTCTCATTGCTGATCCTCTCCGTCCTCCTCACTCCCAGAGAGGAACGTCCACATCTTCATCTCTGCTGCCTCCAGCTCTGCCTGCTGTCTTTTCCCCGATGCCGCCGTCTCTAAAACAGACATCTTCTTGAAGCGTTTAATATTAAAAGCCCTTGATGAGATTAGTCTGAGCCTGACAGCTAATATGCAGTTCTTTCTGTGCGTTTTGAGCTTATCATTTTACACTAAATGATATTCTATCAACGTTTTAAGCCTTTGCCGCCTCGCTGACCGAGGCGGTTCGATGTCAACGGCAGTTTGCTGTCAGGAAACCACGTGAAATTCACGTTTTCGGTGAATACGAGCAAAAACACACCCTCGTTGGTCGACACCGGCACAGTTTTGTGGATGTTTGGTTTCAGAAAGCGAGGCGAAGACCGTTCATCATCTGTCCATCTTTACCTGGTTGGATTTTGATCAAACGCAGATCAAACGTCTCGCGAACGGCTCGCTGATATGTCAGATGTTATTTTTGGACCGTGTCTGCGAGCAGAGCAGAGCAGATCAAATGACTGAGGAGGTGTTCAAAAATACAGACAAGCCAGTATCTGCCTTGGTTCTGCACCAGCCAAATTCTTGACTGCAGTCCCTGCACGTACACAATGACCCAAGGATTAGACAGGGGGTATTAACATTGCTAATATTGCTTGTTTTATATTGCTTGTCAAACTTCACCGCCTCCATAGAAGCTTTAAGACGTCCAAAATACTCCCAGTAAATCTGTCTGACATACGTCTTCCCCAAAACACATGTTACCGCCACATGAATATCCTGAAAACCCTGCTCTCCGCTCAGAGATTTATACATCGTATACGTAAAATCGACGATGAATTATTGAATCCGATCGGGCCGGCCTGTAAATTTTAAAGCCCGGTCTTGTTTAACTGGGAAAAAAAATCCCGAATCGGCGAGGAAGTCGTCGGCGCGGTCCAAGATACAACAATCCGACGCAGGAAACGTACTGTAAATATAGCTTGGTGAAGGCCGCGCTCGGCTCGTGAGGTCGGGCGTTTGATTAGCGAGGATAGAGATGTAAAGCACGTGTGGAGGCACAGCGAAGCTCAAACATTTCGCTGGAGGAACAAGAAGAGCAAGGATGGACTCTGAGTGGGAGACAACCTGCGCTTCAGTTATTCTAAGGCATCCGAGTCTCTAAATTACCTTGTGAAGCCTTTATCCTCCATAGACAGAACCGCATCTCGCCTTCCAAACCCACTTGCGAGGAGGTTTTTTTTCACGTGACGCACTCCTTCTTCCTTTTTTTTTTTTTTCTGCTTTCGCTGCCACCGCACGCCCCGGCCTCCAGACACAATGTGCACGTACACACATCGAGCGCCAAGCCTCCGGAGATGACTGATGCAAGCTGTCATCCGGTCTCTGGCCTCAGTGCTGATTTAAAAAAAAAAAAAAAAAATTAAAAGGTTATCCGTCACACGCAGGATATAATTCCTTTTTTTTTTTTTTTTTTTTCTCCCTAAATCTTCAAAGACTTCAAATTTTAATCTCCGAAGAGGCTCATAACGTAACTCATGTAGTTTGCAGTTCACACCAGGTAATTCTCCGTCTCAAACACCTAATTAGGGGATGTAATTTGCTTGCGTGGAGCGCGTCCAGGTGTCCGACGTCCAGCCTCAGCTGGATGGACAGGTGCTTCTTGTCATCTCCTGCCAGGGAGGTCATTTTCAGCACGCGTCCCGGCACAACATAGACCCCCTTATTCAAGTCTCGGCAACCTCCGGCGCAAACCCCGGGGACAAAAGCCTCTCTCAGCGGCGGCGCGACGGCCGCGATCCGCCGCTAAAAAACACACACCCGCTCCATCCTCTCCCATCACGACGCCTCCTGTCATCGCAGCTTCTGTCATCATCAAGATCAACTGGCGCTCCATCTTTAATCAAGAGCCCGTCATCGCCTTTATCAGTCTGGCCGCGCCGCATTCCACGCTGTCGTATGCACAAACACACCGGCAAAAGTGTGTGTGTGTGTGTGTGGGACAGTTATGCAGAGGAGGGATGTTCCTTTCATCAAAACGCTGCCGGAAGAACCTGTCTGGACTTTGATCAAAGTTTTTTTTTTTTTTTTTTTCTTGAAAAATCACGACCGATCCGGCGGTTGACGTCTAATTCTGGTGAAAAAGGAAAAAAAAAATCGAGGAGATGGAGCGATCACGCACCAAGTGTTCTTATCGGGAAGCTTATTCCTTCAGTTCGATTGTTTCCAATGTCAGTCCCACCCTGACTGCAGGATAAGCGGTAGAAATAATAAATGGATGTTTTTCCCGCGGAGCTGCTTGGGACTAAAAAGATTACTTCCCTAATATGTTGGAATCTCATCAACCTTAAAATAAAACTATTCTCCAAAGCGGCGCTTTGAGACGCGCCGTGTCCATGAGTTGTTTTACAAAGAAGCGCGGGAACAGGTTGAAACAGCTGCGGGATCAGGAACTTTTCAAAGCTGCTGAACAGAACACAAGCGGGAAAAACAAAACAAAACAACAAACAAGGCTTTTACAGACGGGTTCTTGTCGCAACCAAAGGTTACCCGCCGGTTTGACCTTTGATTCGGGTTATATCGAGAATATGTTTTGGCTTTTGATGACTCACGGATCTCGGGAAACAGTCGATGCAAAACAGCCCGTTTGAAGTTCTGCCTCCAGATTAAGACTCTGATATGTATGAAAAGCGAAGCGCTAGGTGTGTTTGGCTTTCTTATTTTATTCTTTTTCCAGCTACCGCTTCATTCCGACCGTTTCGGAAAGTCAGGAGGGCTGCCGCTCACATGGTTATCCACCGTCTGCGACGTTAACGACCAGATTTATGTGTCGGCTTTCGGTATCGGGCCTTGGCGTCCTCCGACCCGTGACTTTTTTTTTTTCTCGGCCCTTTGCCGTTATTGGACCAAGATGTGAGGTTTATGGGTTTCCCCTCTATCCTCGCTTGTCTAGGACAGAACGGCGCGTGAGCTGGAGCTGCGGGTGACGCAGCAGTCTGTGGAAGTGGAGAAAGGCAACGCGTTGCGTCAGAAGTTGACACAAGAGAAGGCCCAGTTGGAGATCCACGTTTCATCCATCAGCGCCGACCTGCAGGAGGCCAACAGACGGTCCGGAGATGTTTGACGTGAAGTGAAAGAGATGCAGGAGGGAGGGAGGGAGGGAGGGCTTTTTCCTTATATTGTCAGTTTGGAGACAAGAAATGTCAAAATCCATCATTGTTGTTAGAATCATCCACACAGCAGGTCTAATTGCAACCCGATAAGTCCTCTCGATGGTTAATAACCTGGTTCTTAGCGTCACATCTTCACCGCCTGACAACAGAGGAGGAAATTATCACCCCGTTTAATTTCAAGATGGAATCTAACACAATCGTAACCATTTCATTGGTTTGAGTTTGTAAAATTGCAGTGATGCATCAGGTTTGTTACAAATCTGATGATTTCTGTATTCATTTGCTCATTTGGTTACACGGAGTTTACAAGTCGGGTGCACGGGTGTTCTTTTAGTCTGAATGGAGTCTTAGAGGTTAGCGCTTTGGCCTCGCAGCAGGATAAGTGGGGAAAAATTGTCCCGAGTGAGTGAATGGTTCTTCTTTCCCTTTGGGCTTTTCCCTTCAGGGTCTCCACAGTCCATCCACCTTCTCCATCTAACCCTGTCCTTGTCACCATGGTTTTGGCATGGACAGAGTGTTAATATTCAAACTACCCCAGTCATCACTATGTCTCGGTCATACATGTCCTGCACCCCTGTGACAAATTCTTCTTTTCCTTTGGGCTTTTCCCCTCAGGGATCTCCATAGCGAATCCACCTTCTCCATCTAACCCTAATTTTTGTATCCTCCTCTCTCACACCAACTACCTTCATATCCTCTCTCACAACATCTATAAATCTTCTCTCTGGTCTTCCTCTAGACCTCCTGCCTGGTAGCTCCACCTTCAGCGACCTTCTAGTCAGAGCTTCACCATGGTTCAGACATGAACCGAGGAATGTTTATGTTCAAACCATCCCAGTCATCACTATGTCTCGGTCATCCATGTCCTGCACCCCTGTGACAAATTATTCTTTTTCTTTGGGCTTTTCCCCTCAGGGGTCTCCACAGCGAATCCAGCTTCTCCATCTCACTCTATTTTTTGTATCCTCCTCTCTCACACCAACTACCTTCATATCCTCTTTCACTTTGTCCATAAATCTTCTCTTTGGTCTTCCTGTAGACCTCCAATTCCAGCATCCGTCTACCAATGTATTCACAATCCCTCCCCTGTCCATGACCCAACCATCTCAGACCTTCTCTCCAAAACATCTACCATGTACCGTCCCTCTGATGGGCTCATTGCTGATCCTCTCCATCCTGGTCACTCCCAAAGAGAACCTCAACATCTTCATCTCTGCCACCTGTCTTTTGGTCATTGTCAGTGTTTGTAGATCATCTCACCACTGTCTCCTTCACCCTTCCTTTCCTTCTGTCTTCCATCTCTTCGCATCCCTGACACTCTTTTCCACCCATTCCAACCTGCTCGAACCCGTTTCTTCACCTCTTTTCCACACTCTCCTACGCTCTTCACTGTTGCCCCCCAGTACTTGAAATCCTCCACCTGCTTGATCTCCACTCCCCGTCGCCTCGTCGTTCCACTTGGGTTCCTCTCATTCACACACATATATTCTGTCTTGCTGCAACTACCCTTCATTCCTTTCCTTTCCAGAGCATACCTCCACCTCTCTAGATGTTCCTAAACCTGTTTCCTGCTCTCACGAGTGACTGGATGGTTGTTTGTCTGTATCTGTGGCCCTACGATTGATTGGCGATCAGTCCAGGTTGACATCTGAGATAGGCTTCAGCGACTCCAACGAATCTGAGTGCAGAATAAGCAGCAGAAGATGGGTGGACGTGTGGATGAGTGGATGAGTCTCATGCAGCAAGTGTTCCATTAACCCCTCGCTCTGTCCCGTCCATAGACTTGCGGTCCTGGAAAAAGAAAAGGATGAGCAAAGCCGACATTACGAGCAGACTTTGCAGAAGTTCCGAGCCAAACACGAAGCCGACGTGAGCCACTTGCACCAGGAGCACGCCCTGTCCGCTGCAAAGGTGCGATAATCATTTATTAATCCCTTCTGGGGAATTTGGTCCTCTCCGATGAACCTGCATGGTTGAACCATGAGCAGTGAGCTGCCTTCCATCTGTGCTGTTTGGGGTTCGACACACTAGTTCAGGGGTCGGCAACTCGTAACACCGAAAGAGCAATTTGGACCCGGTTTCCCCAGAAAAGAAAACACTGGGAGCCACAATTACTTTTTGACGTCTAAAATAAAGGTATCACTGTATATATTGCTTTTTATTACCTTTACACTTTGTATAAACAAGTGTGTAGCTTCTGAAATTCACAAAGTATCGCAGAGAAAATTAAATTTTATTTATGTAATGAACTCATTTTGAGCTTTAGGCTTTCAGAGCGTTTAGCGGAGCCTTGACCTGAATTTTAAAAATAAATCGGGAAAAAAAATCACTGTATCAGTAAACAATAGAAAATAAATATTTGCAAAATATCTTCATAAATATTTATTTTACCTGGTTTCTGGGACTTCTGCTCCTGAACTTCTGCGCACAGCATCTGCAAATCGGGACTTTACCGGCTTACGCCAGTGTGACGTTATTTTGAGCGGCGAAAAATAATAAATATAATTTTATTTAATATTTCAAGATCACAATAATCTTCCAACTTAGAACTAAACATTAAAAAAAGGAATCAACACAAATGAAATACACTTCAATTAGATATTTATAATGTATTTTCACAAGCCGCTCGGAGCCGCAGTGTAAAGATGGAAGAATTGACCCCTGGTCCAGGAGGAACCGGGAATTGAACCGGTAACGCCGGCAGAGAGCGACGCTCCCCGCCTGCCCTGCCTGAACCCTCCCGCCCCGAATCTTAACTATTTTTTCCCCAAAATGAGTTTCAAATACTTGGACGATGCGCGCCGTGTCGTGTCAAACTGCTATTTCTCCGCCCTCCTCCGCAGGCCTCGGAGGTGATGGAGGACTTCGAGAAAACCATAGCTCAGCTCAAACAGCAGCTCCTGGACAGCGAGCATCAGAGGCAGAAGCATGTGAAGGTACGAGCTGGGGGGGCGTCCGTGCACGTCATCGCGTCGCACGCTTCTCTTCGGCTTCATACTAACGTGCAGCTTTCCTCCACGCTTGATGCGCCAATGGACGAACCATATCAGACTCTTAAACGTCTGATACTCGTCTTGCACATGTAGCTACTGATAGCTACTCATTGCGTACCGAGCTGCACGCAAATGTCTTATTGCACTGTTTACATATTTCTAATAATGTTGACTCTTCATATTAGCACACATCCAAATGCACGGCGGACAGCAAAGTAGGAATTTCCCTCACTGTGCGGGGACTTAACTGGCTTCTACACCGTGCATGTGACAATAAACGCTTTGAATCTTGAATATTGAACCTGTCCCTTCGCTCTGCCCCCTTTTTCCAGGATCAAGAATTAAAGCATCAACAGGAAAAAGAGGAAGTGCAGATCAAGTGCGAGGAAAAGGTAGCCTCTCCTCTTTTTTTTTTTTGCATGAAAACCGTCCCGGACAGGGTGATTAGAGTCCGGTGGCTCAAAGGTCAGACCGGCATGTTTCTCTTGGTTTCCCCTCCATTCAAGTTTTACTTGTGTTCTAGTAAAATCCCCTTGCTGATGAGCAGAAAACCGGGGGAAGAGATAAACCAATCGGGCGACGGAGCTGTGAATACTAGTTGTTTCCAGATGCGCCCAAACATTTAGAGTCTGGGTAAACAATGCATCTGGAAGGGGGAAGTTTGCAGAGCTGAAGTGTGCAGCTGTGGACCGGCAACCGCCCCGCGACACACTTCTCAAGTTCCCCCTTCAAAGCGGCGGGGTCGTTATAAATCACGCAGTTCAGAAGTCATGGGTCGTGATCAGAGCCAGACCTTTAAGGTGAAGATCGTCTTTTCACTTTGCTCCTATTGGTTCCGGCGTGCGACGTCGCAGGCCGCCGTACCCGGCCGGCCCTTCGGTCTGGTCCATCTGCAAGAAGTTAGCCGGCCCGGGCGCACTTGATTCAGGGTCAGGCCGTACGTAATTGACCCGCCTGGAGAAGAAAGTCGGTCGCGTAATTTCGGCGCTCTTGCTTTCGTCCGACGGGACACGAAAGAGCGAGCGAGAGTCTGTTTCTTTTCTCGAAATACTCGTCTTTTCACAAAGGGCACGGGGACACAAGAGCCCCTCTTACGGCCGCTGTAGCTCCAGCGTCAGAGGCCCTTTGTGCCGCTCGGAAAGCTCAGATTGTTCTTTTTGATAGAAAAAAGAGACAGGACCAGATGCACAAGGTCACAGGCAGGAGAGCTTTGCTGAGTGATGTTTGACGGAGTCTGTTCCAGCACTCTTATACACTGCGTTTCACCCACTCCCACTCCCTTTTTTTTTTGTTTTTTTTCTTCTTTTCCAGGCCTTGGCAATCCATCGTGAGGCAGAGAAGGAGAGAGCAGAGGCTAAACGGAAGATAGCCAAACTCGAAGATGCACTGAGGTACGTTAGGAGAGGAGACGCCACTGTTTTCTGCATAAATAAAACATTTCAAAGGAGGTCTTTTCCAAGGGCACGGCGGAGCTGGCATTACGCAGCTGCCGTCTGATATAAAAAGATCGCTCCGAACTGGTGTTACACACTTGAACTTTGGAAAAACCGATGGCGAACGTGAGATTATTTTTAGTATTATTGGCCCGAGGCGGCTTCAGCTTCTACTAACAACTGACAGCCATCTTTTGACATCCCACCCAAGGTTAGCGTTCGGTGAGCCCCGTCTAAACACCAACAGCATCATCCATGCTCCGCGTTTGTGCAATTAAGAAATCCGTGGTCCTTTAATCATTCCTTTTTCGAGTGTGTGTGTGTGTGTGTGTGTGTGTGTGTGTGTGTGGTCCTTCTTCTTCCCTCCGAGCCAAGAGTATGACCTGATGGTTTTAGGCATGTCCGCCCGTACGTGTGAAGTGTTCTTACGCACGTGTGTTTTGCAGATGTGTGTGCCGGTGCAATAAATCCCATTGAAATAGAAAAGGGAGGCGGACATTTAACCTTCTCCAGGCAGATGTTGCAGATTTGCGACAGCCAAATATCAGATTTTTCCTGCAACTACAACTTAATTTGAGCCTGAGAGGGTTAAGAAGGATGGGGTTGATTGTTTTGCTGCACGCGTTTCAGTAAACTTTATTATTATTTATTTATTTTTTTTTAATCAATCAAGTCATGACCGCTCACATAAACGATTATCACCGAGGCTCTGGAGCACAACCGAGCTTTTTCCAAGGCATTCAAATTTTTTTTTTTTTTTTTTGTATATCAGCCTTTTCCGTCGTCACGGCCCAAGAAGTTCTGCCGGGTTCTCGACAGGTGCAAGTTTCTTTTTATCTGAGCCGAACCCAAACGCGATGGATTTGACGGATGTGACCCTAATAAAGGGCTCTGTTTGCAGAATGCGCTCGCTTCAATCTCACCTTCTCCACGGCTTGTTATCAATCCGCTACTACAGATGTCGCGTACGTGTCAATAATTAGCTTATCAAACCTTTATCTCTCGCTTTCTGCCCCCCTTTCGCTGTCAAATCCAGAGGTGGGCAATTATTTTGGCTGGTGGGCCACATTTCTTAATTAATTTTTATATGGGGGGCCAACTAGGTATCATGTAAATTGAAAAACATTGATATTGCAAGTGAAATATTTGAATTTTTTGGCATTTTATTTCAACTTTAGGATAATTAATGATCATAAAAATGTACCGACATTATTTTGTATGTAATAATCCATACAAAATTAAACAAAAGTAAGAAAATAATTCTAAATTCAATATTGATTCAAAATACTTGAAAAGAAAAAAAAAGTTTTGTCGGGCCGGATAAAAAAAGCAAAAAATGGGCTGTATGTGGCCCGCAGGCCGTAAAATGCAAAAAGGAAAAACAAAAGGAAAAACAAGGGTTTCTACGTTAAGTATTGACTGAAAGTTATTAAGATTTTTTAAACTATTGAAAGGAAATCGTTTGGCGGGCCGGAAAAAAAAACCAAAATGGGCCATATGTCGCCCGCGGGCCATAAAATGCCCAGGTCTGCTCCAGAAACAGCGACGCACAAACGCCGACGACCTTGACTGCTACAGACTCCAGTCAGTTTGTCCGGCCAGCCGGTCTGAACATTCCAGGTGGTAATTAATCCCATACAGGACGGCGTTACTCGCTCGCCAGCAGATCGTTGCCCTGGTGAAGCTACAGTCGGCTCTTCCCAATTAAACACGATGTTTAATTGCTGGCGGTCACAATATAATAGAGAAAGAGTCGGCAAGGGTCTGCCTCGTTTTCGGCTTCAGGTGTTTTTGGTTGTTCGTGAATCGAGGAGAACATCACCGTCAACGGCAACGGTGGTCAATCTGCAGAAGAAAACACTTTTGTTTATCTAACAGGGCTTCACTCCGGGTTAAGATACAATAAGATATACTTTATCGATCCCCAATGGGGAAATTCTTTTGTCATAGCGGCGCAACAAAAAGTATAAATACAAATTAAAGAGACAATTAAAAGATGGCAAAAGTCCTCCGCAAATAGCAGAGTGAACAACAACGAGGAGGAGGACAGAAACAGAGTGACAGTAGCAATATTAAAATTAAACAGGATGTGAGACCAACAAAGATAACAATAGACAACAGAGTTTGGGTGTGAACGGTGCGCCGGCCGTGGGCGCAAAGGAGCGTCCGAAGCGTTGGGTTCTGCGCCGGGGCGGGACGAGGTTGGACGAGCTGTCGGATTAATGAGCCGGGTTCAGAAATGTACAACGTTTTAATGCCCGGAGGTGCTAATTCGCTAACGCACGAGTTCATCTTTCCGTCTGCGTCTCAGCTGAATACAGATGACCGACGGATACTCCATCACGTGGAAGTCATTGATTTTGTCGGGGGAGGGGGGAGGGGGTCGCTTTGTGCCTGACAATGTGACACAAATTGCCAGGATGTTGATAGCGAAGCCCGCGTGCTGCTCGTGCTCGTCGTTGCAAACCGAGCGACGCTCAAACGCAGCCCTCACACGGCTTCCTGCACACATGAACCTTGTTGTTAGTTTCAGTAACGAGCCAGTCATTCCCTCATTTAGTGTTAAACACCGAGAAAGTAGCCCAAAAGGGGCTTGGCTAATTAAGTACTCAAGCCACACACACACACACACACACACACACACACACACACACACACACACACACACACACACACACGAAGCAGTCTGATGTCTTCTACCTGCCTGCTGCCGTGGCAACACTGAGGGCCTTTAAAGGCGATCCAGCAGAACTTCAAAGTCAAAGCAAGACCGCATGCAGGTGTGTGTGTGTGTGTGTGTGTGTGTGTGTGTGTGTGTGTGTGTGTGTGCGTGTGAAGATGGAGGGATGGATGATTAAACAAGTAGAACTGCTCAACATGCCCACCATGTGCCAGATACTCTGTGGTGAGTGTGGTCTGCTATGAAGAGCAGTTGATGTGGGCGTGTGGACCCACAGACACACACACACACACACACACACACACACACACACACACACACACACACACGTGTTGAAAGAGGACTCCGTCCACGCCGATCTATCGCTAACGTTTGTCGTCGTTCTGTTAGGATGGGTTCTGCTGCACGATCAGTCGGTCTAACGATCGATCGGACGTAGCCGTTGTTTTAACTCACAACGCAAACAAGCGTTCCTCTGTACGTTGGAGTTCTGCGTTACTATAGCAACAACAGAAAGCAATACAAAGCGTCTCCTCTCGGGCTCCCCAGATCATTACGGGACATTAGCATACGGACGGAGGGATTGACAAAAGGACACGATGGAGGTGGAGGGAGCTCATCAAGGCTACAACTTGTCTGCCCTTTACAGCAACCTCCATATCACCGTTAAAACACCATCAATCCCCAAAGCAAATGTTTTTCCAGTCCTCCTCCTCCTCCTCCTCCTCCTCCTCGCTGCTTGGCACCCGACTGGCTTTTTCAGAAACATGTGCCTACCATAGTTCGGCGCAGGGCTGCTGCAACTCTGGCTGTTTCTCAGCAGCAACTTCTACACACTTTGATCATTTAAAGTTTGGAGACATCCTTTACTTCACGCAGCCGGGGAAGAGGAAGTAGGCCTTCTTCACGGGCGCTCGGCCGAACCCGACGCGCACACACTCCCGCCGTCGCCGAGGGGACGCGTCTTCTTCTTCTTCTTCTTTCGGCTTTTCCCGTCAGGTGTCGCCACAGCGAGTCAACTTTCTCCATCTAACCCTATTCTCTGGATCCTCCTCTCTCACACCAACTACCTTCATATCCATAAATCTTCTCTTTGGTCTTCCTTGAGACCTCTTGCCTGGCAGCTCCACCTTCATCAACCTTCTGCCCAGATCGTCACCATGGTTTAGACATGAACAGAGTGTTCATATTTAAGCCATCGCCGTCATCACTTTGTCTTGGTCATACATGTCCTGCACCCCTGTGACAAATTCGTCCTTTCCTTTGGTCTTTTCCCTTCAGGGGTCTTCACAGCAAATCCACCTTCTCCATCTAACCCTATTCTCTGTATCTTCCTCTCTCACACCAACTACCTTCATAGCTTCTCTCACTACGTCCATAAATCTTCTCTTTGGTCTTCCTCCAGACCTCTTGCCTGGCAGCTCCAATTCCAGCATGCGTCTACCAATATATTCTCTATCCCTTCTTTGTCCATGACCCAACCATCTCAGTCTGGCTTCTCTGACCTTCTCTCCAAAACATTGAACATGTGCTGTTCTTCTGATAGACTCATTCCTGATCCTCTCCATCCTGGTCACTCCCAAAGAGACCCTCAACATCCTTATCTCTGCAACCTCTAGTTCTGCCTGCTGTCTTTTCGTCATTGTAACAGTTTCTAGTCCATACATCATCACTGGTCTCACCACTGTCTTGTACACCTTTCCTTTTCTTCTGGCTGATAGTCTTCTATCTCTTGGCACCCCTGACACTTTTCTCCACCCATTTCAACCTGCTTGGACCCGTCTCTTCACTTCTTTTCCACACTCTCCGTTGCTTTGGACTGTTGACCCTAAGTACCTGAAATCCTCCAGCTTCTCGATCTCCATTCCCTGTAGCCTCACCGTTCCACCCGAGTTCCCCTCATTCACACACATATATTCTGTCTTTCTGCCACTAACTTTCATTCCTCTCCTTTCCAGAGCATACCTCCACCTCTCTAGATGTTCCTCTACCTGTTGTCTGCTCTCACTACAGATCGCAAACATCGTCCGCAAACATCATGGTCCATGGGGATTCCTGTCTAACCTCATCTGTCAGCCTATCCATCACCATTGCGAAAAAGAAGGGGCTCAGAGCTGATCCCTGATGGAGTCCCACCTCCACCTTGAACTTCTCTGTTACCCTTACAGCACACCGTACCAGTGTCTCACAGCTAGCATACATGTCCTGCACCAGTCTAACATACTTCTCTAATCTAACATACAGGGGACGTGTCTGTGAGGGGAAATACGCCGACTTCTGGCATCGCTGGTCACAAGTGAGGCTGGATCGGCGAGAAATTAACAATATTTGCGTCTTGGTTTCCGTTTCCATCTGACGCGGCGCACATCTTTGAGGTCTTATCTTAGCATTCGTCTAAGGGAGGGATGGAAGGGGGCGGAGGTGGTGGTGGTCCTGTCGTAAGCAGAAGCCGGGTAGAGTCGAGGTGCAGGAGCAGGTGGAGGTATGGATCCTGAATATTGAGGATCAATATTTCGTCCCACGGCATCTGCATGGAAGGAGACGGGTTAAGCGCCCGTTCGATATCGTCAGCCTGACAAACGAGAAAGCGTGAAGCCTCCCGAAGTGTGTTCTGCAGAGAAGGTCGACCTCGATCGAGACGCGCCGCTCCAGTCGCCGTTCGCGTGCGTTGCCATTTTGTCTCCCGTACCGATGCGAGATGCCGCTCACAAATGGGCCACTTTGGGCCGGCCTTTCTGGAGCCGTCACACACAATGATCCCGTTTTCACTCCCTCTCCCCGTCTCTATTATTTTCTTGGCCTCGTGCTGTTATTTTTTTTCTTTTGTGTTCACTTATTTTGCGGTCTGTCTCTTATTCCACCCCCCCCCCCAAACCCTTTCTCCGGGGATGCGGATGAAAATCCAGCCTGTTTTTTTTTTTTTTTCCTTCAGAGCGGCGCTGAATATTTCAGTTTTTGTATTTTCTGTCTTTTTATGTGCTCCCTCTTTTTTTTTCCAGGCCCCTTTGATGTGTCTGTGGATTCGTTATCATTCCATTTGGATGAGCTCACAGACACAGATGCGCAGCCACTTGCATACACTTGGCACACACACACACACACACACACACACACGCTCACTGTGTTTTCTTTTTTTTTTTTTTTTCCTCTCTTCTACCAGAGGCATCCGCATGCGTTGGAGTCAGTGTTTCCCAGCCGCCGCCGCCGCCGCTCCGCCCACATCGCAGCCCATACCGTTCTTAAACGCCGCTCTTCCATGCAAGGAATATTTGCATAAGCGATGCGAAGCGCCTGCGTGCGCTGCGACTTCGCTTGTGTAAACTCGACTCGCCGTAGGTGTTTATTAGCACTGTGGGCTTCTCCGTATCCTGCACGTGGTGAACAGTCGCGCAGCCGGGTGTGTTTTCGCGGCGATCCAGACGCGTCCAGAAGCGCGTCTGAAAAGGTGGCTCCGCGACGGAAGTTCCTTCTTCCTCCTCCCGGCCGCAACCCCAGCTCTCTCCTCCGTCTCCCTCTCTTCCTCCACCTTTTAAACAGCCGTTTAAAATTGAGGGATGAGAAGACTTCCTCTTTAGAGAAGGCACATCTTTAATTTGAGCCTCCTCTCCTTCCACTTTTGTAACCAGGAATCCATTTAAAGCCGTCGGGCCGCCCCGGCGCTGGCAACCTTCTCCTTTCTCTCCATAAATGCATCTCCCTGCCAGGCGGCCCTGATTCTTTTCTCTGTCCTCTCATCTCAGCTTCATTGCTCTGTTATTGATGGTGACACGCTGTCTACCGCTCGAGTGACCACACACACACACACACTCACACACACAAATAGCAACGGGCGCACACACTCCTCCGTGCGGTCGCACGCTCTCTCCGAGTTGAAAGCGTCGTACGTTTCGATCCGTCGTTCGGTCGAGCGGAGTTGTCAGCTCCGAACAGAGGACGACTGTTTCTGGCCAATCGAGACCTCAACACACACACACACACACACACACATACCTATGCACACCATTTCTCAATTCATTTCTGCTAAACTTTCTATTTCTGTGACGTCCTCTGCTCTGTCTTCACTTTGTTGCTGCTTCCTCCCCCCCCTTTTTTTCCATTTTAATCGCACCGCATATCCTTTGTTTCTGCCTGAGCCTGGAAGTAAGTCACACAACAGGACTGATTAATAATTACAGAGTACACAAAAATCGGGAGAGGGAGAGGAAAGGAAAAAAAAAAAAAAACAATTTCTTTGTCGTTTGATGTCCGACATGAGAGAGACCAAAATTACAAAGAGACAGAACGCTATAAAGAAAGCTCGCGCATTCCTTTTTCCTTTTTACTGCCTCCTTCTCAATATGCTGTTTTCCCCCTCCGTCTCTCTCTTGCTGTTTTTTTTTTTGTTTTTTTTCTTCTTCACACACTTTTGTCGCTTTGGTTATACATATGTAGGAATTGTGCAGTTGAGGATGTTTTGTGGGGGCAGCTTTCTTTGTAGATAGTTTCACTAGGTGGGTTTGCAGAGCAACAACACTGGCGTTAATGCGTCCGTGCACTATATCCCTTTGAATTCTGTTGACACACACACACACACACACACACACACCTTACTCTGAGATGCGCCTGCTCTCCCCCACCACCCGTTTTTGTGCCTGTTTTAATTTTCTAATTGTATTTCAGTTGCTTCTTAAGTCACACCCACCAGCCAAAAAGCAACTCTTGCTCATCAGCCCCCAGAGGAGGATGATTCATGCACGGCCAAAGTATTAATTTAACGGGGAAACACGCCGAGCACGCACGACCCAACGTGCGCGCTGTGCAGACCATGTGCGCGGAGTCTCCCGAAGAGGGGGGCGGGTATATTTGAGTATTCAAAAGAAGTTTTGTTTTTTGTTGTTTTTGGAGAGCTTGCAGTGGAGCGGAATCTCTGCAGCAGTTTCCCAAGACCGTCCCGCATTTTGCGTTCGTGTCAACTTTCTTTGTCCTTCGAAGACATTTTGGATGTTTTTTTTTTTTTTCGGAACAATGCCGTCGATGTCGGTCGCGCGTCACGATTTTAATTCAACAAAAACGCGGTTGTTCCCAATGCGGCCTCGTTGAATCTTCGCTAGGAATGCACGCCGGGTAATTATTTGCTTGTGAAGGAAAGGAGAAACTCGGTCGCCCCGTCTAAGCCAAACAAACGTGTGGTCAAAACACAGCGTCGGCGTTTCCTGTCCAACTTCACACCTGAGCCGGCCGGGGAGGATTTGATTCCACACTCATATGAGACGTGACCACATGTTGACACCATTGTTTATTTGCAACTTCTCAGGTTCTCACCGTGACCTTCAAATACCTCGCGCACTTTTGGTTTTATCTCAGCTCATATCAATCTCCACACACACACACACACACACACAGGCGCTCACATTGACAGCTTCCTGCCACTGGAGTGCCTGATGCCGCGGCTCACACTCCCGCTTCGGCGTTGGCAGCTCTCAAGACGCCTGTCAGTCGACTTAGCTCGCAATTGCACAACCTGACAACTGCCGGCGATAGCAGCAGTGTATCAGCATAGCACACACACACACACACACCGACACGTGTATCCGCGCCCAGGCGGCGGAGGTGACAGATGCCGTAGGACTCGAATTCTACTCATACACTCGTAATTAACGGTCATGTGAATGTTATTTGGGTTAAAAATAGGGCTCATCAAGAGAATCCCCTCCGCGCTCAGCTGCAGTTTGAAAGCGTTCGCTAATCCATTGTTCCGCCGTCTCATCTATTGTCACCTGTTCTCTTCTGGGCAAGTGTACCGTGGCCTCACTTTTGGTCCGACGCTTGTGTCTGTGTGTGTTCGTCCTTAAAGGGAGATGGAGAGCCAGTTGGAGAGAGCCAGGGAGAGCCAAAGAAAGCAGATCCAGCAGGCAGATATGGCACTGGAGCAATTCAAGAAACAGGTGGAGCTCAGCTCCGAGGAGGCCTACGCTGACATGAAACGCCAGGTCTGACACACACACACACACACACACACACACACACGCGCCTGCAACATAAAGAATTCTGGGGGGGGGGGGGGATGTTCTACACATCGACTACAAAATTGTAGATTTGCCAATACGTAACGACATCCAGTCCCGACTGGTTCTTATCTGTGCAAACTGCCTTCCATTACGGTCCATATGGTCCGGGGGGAGGTTTTTGCTTCATAAACGCTTATTTAAACAGTCATAAAACGTCCCCCGGGTCTCTTTCGTGATGCCGTACCACGAAAGGATTGAGCTCTCTGACAATATGAAACCAAGACAATGCATTCACACACACACACACACACACATGCATACGTAAACACAGGCATATGCACGCTTGATTTTTTTTTCAGCGGCGAGGCACAGCCTGACCGCAGATGCAACCGGGCGCCGCACTGGCTGCACTTGAATTCTTCCGTATGTCTCCCTCTTCCCTTTCACTCCGACCGCTAATGATTCGTACCATTAGGCCGCCCTACGTCCTATCAGATGTCTTTTCCTCGCACCTTTCGAGCGCTCCCGCGCCCCAAAAAAAGTCCATAAGCAAGTAGCGCGAATATCATCATCATCATCCCAAGGCCGTTTTCAATCATGAGGCGGGTTCATTCATATCTCCGCCATCACACGCCGACCTCTACGCTTTTTTTTTTTTTTGCGGGAACGTGGGCGGGGCTGCTTTGGAATTGGATGCTGGAGAGGTCGCCGGAGTTAGCAGCCGTGCTAATTAGCGGTTGAAGCCAGCCTCACAATCAGCTGCTCCGAATCGGAACAGGCTCTCCGATCAATGAAGACTCTGTTGTAAACTTCTGCTGCAGCCTCGCGGGTCAGACGGGCTATAGGCGGTATTTTTTTATTTTATTTACTTTTTTCGGTCAGAGTGCATGTTTACCGTATTGACGAAGCATCTGCCTCAGCTACCGTTTGATGCCGATACGTTTTTCTTTTCTTTCGATCGGTTTCAAGAGGGGAACGCGCTCCGTAAGACGGGATACAATAAGCGTAATAAGCGAAGATCTCCTTCCGTACGTTGATCCGGCCCTCATAAATATAGAATAAGGTGGCCTATATGTGCTGCACTCGTGCAGGTCGGCCATCGGTATGCAAAAGATGCCCTAATTGGACCGTAGGCAACTGAGGGATTTGTCATTTTCTTGTACTCGCGGATAGAAATCCTGGGTTTTCTTCCTTGAGTGTTCGCGGTGCTTGACCGCAGGGCTCCGTTCGTGCAAAGTGTTTATTTTTATTGGGTTCCCTGTGATGTCCTCTTTTCTTGGTGCTTGGAAAATATCTGTTTTGCTCCATTCCTTCTCTCCATCCTCCCACTCTTATTTATTTTTTTTTTTTCCTCCCTCCCTCCCGTTCGCATCTCTCTCGCTTGCTTCTTCTCTCCCCGTCGAGCCGCCGGCATCCACCCGATCTCCAATCTGGCTTTATCCTCAGCCCACATCAAAGCTGCGGCGGAGAGGAGCTTCCCTCTGCAACCATGTCATCCTTTCTCCTCCTCCGACCCTCCACGCCTTCCACCTCACTTTCACTTGATCGCTCCATCACGTTCTCCGGCCGAGGTTCTCCATGGAGGTGTTTGTAAAAGGAGCTCCTTCCCTGCCTGACGCGCCGCACGTTCAATCGGCGTACGAACTTCTTCCCCATTGGATGATCTGTGATGCTCATCTTTTGTCTCGTTGGAAGATCGGAACATCACGCTTTTTTTTTTTTTTTTTTGTATTTTGGTTCAAATTATAATGTTCAAAATCATTTTTTTATCCGGCCCACCAAACTTTTTTTTTTTTTTTCAATTATTTTCAATCAATATTAAATTTAGACACTCCTTATTTTTTTCCTTTTGCTTAATTTTGTCGGGATGATTCCACACAAAATAGTGTTGGTACATTTATATGATCGTTAATGATTTCAAAGTTGAAATAAAAATGCAGAAAAATTGACACATTTAATTTGCAATTTTCATTTTGTTCAATTTACATGATACCACGTTGGCCAGCGCATAAAAATTAGATAATTATTTCCCACCCCCGGTCTAAATGGAGAGTGTTGGGTGAATACGGAGCAGAGGGATCGATCAAGATGCACATCATCATGGCCCTCATACCTTCTGAAATGACAGGAACACCATTCTTCTTCTTCTTCTCCTTTGGTCTTTTCCCTTCAGGGTCTCCTCAGTGAATCAACCTTCTCCATCTGACCCTGTTCTCTGTCTCCTCTCTTACACCAACTACCTTCATATCCTCTCTCACGACGTCCATCAATCTTCTCTTTGGTCTTCCTCTAGACCTCCAATTCCAGCACCGTCCACCAATATTTTCACAGTCCGAACCATCTCAGTCTGGCTTCTCTGACCTTCTCTCCAGAACATCTAACATGTTCTGTCCCTCTGATGGACTCACTCCTGATCCTATCCATCCTGGTCGCTCCCAAATAGAACCTCAACATCTTCATCTCTGCATCCTCCAGCTCTGCCTCCTGTCTTTTGGTCATTGTCAGTGTTTGTAGATCATCTCACCACCGTCTCCTCCACCTTTCCTCTCCATCTGGCTGATAGTCTTCTATCTCTTCATACCCCTGACACTTTTCTCCACCCATTCCAACCTGGTTGGACCCGTTTCTTCACCTCTTCTCCACACTCCCCTACGCTCTGGACTGTTGACCCCAAGTACCTGAAATCCTCCAGCTTCTTGATCTCCACTCCCTGTAGCCTCAGCGTTCCACCTGAGTTCCTCTCATTCACACACATATATTCTGTCTTGCTGCGACTCACCTTCATTCCTCTCCTTTCCAGAGCATACCTCCACCGCTCTAGATGTTCCTCAACCTGATCCCTGCTCTCCCTACAGATCACAATGTCATCTGCATACGGGAGCACCGATGTTCTTATATGTCTTCATCCAGAAAGGCATCTTGAAGTGATAATAATAATAACACATAAATTTGTAACGGTTCGCTTTTCAACAAAGAGCTGCAGAAACCGATTCGATTGAGTTCCATCATGGAAGTGTTGCGCAGTCTGTCAACAAATCCAACCGCTGGTTAAATTGTTGTTGTCTTGCCTCCTGTGCCACAGATGGAGAAGGTGGAGGAGGACCTAACTCGATCCCGATCCCTCAGGGAGATCCAGGCCAAGGAGTTCACCCAGCAACTCGATGCCCTCAGACAAAAATACGAGCAGCAGGTCTGTACGAGTGTAACCTTCTGCCCGATTGCCGCCGACGTCGATTATTTTCTTCTCCTTTCTCACGATCAGCGATCTGCTTTTGATTACGCGTAGATTGGGTGTCAATAAATGTGTTAAATAGTAGAAAATTGGAAACCATCGGGGTCTGCGGAGCAGATGCAGAGCCGCCCGTCGACTCTCCTCCCGCCTTATTGAAATGTAACTTTCTGACAGGGCGTCGGGTTTTTTCGGACAATAGATCCAAATAAAGTAATTTCCAGACTCTTGAGCACACCTTCATATAATAAAAATGAATCCTATGTGTACATCTATAGGCCACACTTGTCAAAAAGCTGCAGGAGTCCATGGAGATATTTACACAAACTTTTTTTTTTTTTCAACTTTTAATGAAATACATATCGGTAACATCCATAAATACGTACTGGAAGTGCAGTTGTGGATCTGCAGCAGTTGGAATTTCTTCACTTAGAGACTTTTGTGAATCAGAAGTGTTGTTTCCTATGGAGTCCATTGACTGTTGGACACTTGTTGCTTTGGCCCGGCCGTGTTTGGTTAGAAAATAACCTTAATCTCAGAGATGGTGTCGCCAAATGTCGTGCATCTGGTTGGCGTCCAGACCGACGAGGATAGTAAACAACCTCTCTCTTGATGAAAGCTAAATCGAGGATTAGCTTGTTTTTCGGACGATGGAGCGAACCTGAATATAAGCCACGTTGACTAAAAACAAGTAAATAAATCTAAGCGCGCATATGTAGGCTGCACTTGTCTATAAGCCGCAGGTTTCCGTGTTGTAATATGATACTTTTTTTTTTTACTTTTAATTAAATAACATCCACAAATGCAAACTGGAAATGCTTATTTTCCCAACAGCGGCTGTAACACGGCTGATGAAAAATATGAATTACAAATAAGACAAAGAAAAGTCCGTCCATCCATTTTCTATCCCCGCTTTGTCCTACTCCGTTAAAGTCGTCTTCACGGTCATTTCATCGGTCCGATGTGACGAGGCGAAATGTTTTGGCGCCGTCCTTAAATCCATAAATGAGCCGCATCGAGTGCTCAAAGCACGTGAACAAAATAAAGTCCGGAAATGACGGACTTTTAACGGAGAAATAATTTCCAAAGACTCTGGATATTGGCTTTAAATGTGAAAACGATATCATCGCTCATATTGCGACGGAAGAAGAGGAGCCGAGCCGTGGTTAAAGGCTACAGTCCACCTTCAAATTAGCACCTCACGCACGATCACCTTCCACCTCGCTCGTAAAATCAACCGAGAAGGTTTTTCTCGGAGGCGAACCGAATGGGGCTCTTGACCCCGGCTGTTTTTACGCTCTTGATGTCTGCACAGGTCACGCCACGTTTGTGCTGTTAAGTGTCCCGCCATTAAACGATAGGCTTTTTGAACACAGTGAAATAGTAGGTGCCGATTTCCACTTTGATTTTTTTTTTTTTTTGGCAAACGGCTCCGGCTGCCAGAGACGTCTGGGACAAATTAAGCGGGACCACAGACACTGGTTGTATCGAATCACGAAAAATCTCGGCTCCTCCAGTGAAATGTCACTCGAGAATCCACTTAAGCAAGAGTGTACGTAACACGGTAACGTGCCGGCCCGCTGCATCTTATATTTCTTCCAGCAAGGGCCTCTCGTGTTCGTCCGGTAGATACCAACGTTTCTGCCGGTCGACCCCATAATGCGGCTCGTGTTATATTTATTCTAATCTTCTTCTTCTTCTTCTATCGGCTTTTCCCGTCAGGGGGCGCCACAGCGAGTCAACTTTCTCCATCTAACTCTATTCTCTGTATCCTCCTCTCTCACACCAACTACCTTCATATCCTCTCTCACTAAGTCCATAAATCTTCCCTTTGGTTTTCCTCAAGGCCTTATGCCTGGCAGCTCCACCTTCAGCAACCTTCTACCCAGATCTTCACCATGGTTCAGACATGAACAGAGGCGTGTTCATGTCCAAACCATCCCAGTCATCACTTTGTCTCGGTCATACATGTCCTGCACCCCTGTGACAAAATCTTCTTCTCCTTTGGGCTTTTCCCTTCAGGGGTCTCCACAGGGAATCCACCTTCTCCATCTATTCATATCCTCTCTCACTGCATCCATCAATCTTCTCCTTGGTCTTCCTCCAGACCTCTTGCCTGGCAGCTCCAATTCCAGCATCCGTCTACCAATATATTCTCTATCCCTCCTCTGTCCATGACCCAACCATCTCAGTCTGGCTTCTCTGACCTTCTCTCCAAACATCTACCATGTGCTGTTCCTCTGATGGACCCATTCCTGATCCTCTCCGTCCTGGTCACTCCCAAAGAGAACCTCAACATCTTCATCTCTGCAACCTCTAGTTCTGCCTGCTGTCTTTTGGTCATTGGAACAGTTTCTAGTCCAAACATCATCGCTGGTCTCACCGCTGTCTTGTACACCTTTCCTTTTATTCTGGCTGAAAGTCTTCTATCTCTTCGTACACCTGACACTTTTCTCCACCCATTCCAACCTGCTTGGACTGTCTCTTCACTTCTTTTCCACACTCTCCTACGCTCTGGACTGTTGACCCCAAGTACCTGAAATCCAGCTTCTTGATCTCCACTCCCTGTAGCCTCACCGTTCCACCCAAGTTCCTCTCATTCACGCATATATATTCTGTCTTGCTGAGACTAACTTTCATTCCTCTCCTTTCCAGAGCATACCTCCACCTCTCTAGATTTTCCTCTACCTGTTGTCTGCTCTCACTACAGATCACAATGTCATCTGCAAACATCATGGTCCATGGGGATTCCTGTCTAACCTCATCTGTCAGCCTGTCCATCACCATTGCGAACAAGAAGGGGCTCAGAGCTGATCCCTGATGGAGTCCCACCTCCACCTTGAACTTCTCTGTTACCCCTACAGCACACCTCACCACTGTCTCACGGCGGGCATACATGTCCTGCACCAGTCTAACATACTGCTCTGCCACTCCAGACTTCCTCATACAATACCAGAGCTCCTCTCTTGAGGACCTCCTCTCTATGCTTTTTCTTGGTCTACAAAAACACAATGCAGCTCCCTCTGACCTTCTCTGTACATGCAGCGACACTCGTCAGGAAATCCAGCACGCAGGCCTTGGCGAGGCTACGTGCTCCGAAGTACGGCCCTTTAATTGCACCATGTTATTAGAGATGTCTGCCCTCGTACGTCCTCCATGGACGTATACCGTCACGTAAATATTTTTCTCCCTTCTAATGGTATGGAGAATCCGATCCCGCCACGTTTCTTTGATATAACGCGATCACATGGTGCCACTTACGCCTTGGAAAGCTCGCGGCACGAACCCATGTAACATCTTTATTTGTATCAGTGTCCATAACACAATTCATTACCGCTAACCAAAACTGCCATCCTCTTTTTTTCTTTTGAGGAGCGGCCTATTACTCATTTCCAGGCTAGATTGAGTTTCACTGCGTGTAAAATCCCTTCTGATCGTTGTAAGTCGAGTATAAAAGCCCAGTGTTATTTCCAAGCAGTGGAGAAATCATTTCCCGCTATTGATTTGCTATGTGGCAGGATAGATGTTTTTCTAATTAGAATGACATTTGTGTATTTTGTATTCATTACATTAGAACCCCCCTCTCTTTTTTTTTTTTTTTTCTTTTTAAATCTACCAAATCCATGTTTAACCACTTAGGCTGTGGAATGCATGTTTTCATGTTTGCTTTAAGGGTACACTGTCAAGACAATCAAGCTCTGGCAGTTAAAAACCATGAAAGGATTGTATTTATATCCAGAAGACATTCTCGTCGTCCTGCGGCGGCGCAGTAATTGTTAGAACTCGCCTCTCCTCTGTGAAATTGTATAAAAAATAAATCCATTTTGTGTGCATAAAAGGTAAGCCATCAAATTGCTGGTGAAAGCGTCGCCATGATGATTCTAATCTGCCGCTGCAGAGCGGTTGACAGTTACGGCGATCTACACAGGGTTATCTGAAACATCAGGAAGCCTTTTGTCTTCAAGATAAAAACACCCGGAGATGAAGGGCCTGTCCGTGCCATGATGGGAACGTGAGCGCTTGTGACATTTATTTTCACAGATGGAAGGGAAGGGAGAGCGAGGACACGAGTATCGCGGCAAACGCGTCGATTATTCATGACTTATTGCGAGTCGTGCTTTTGCAGCTCGGCGCTCCGGCGCACACTGAGAACTTTGTGTGCGGCCTTTAACCGTGCCGGCGTCCGGAGGTCACGGGGTCAAGTTTGTTCATTCAGACGTTTACAAAAGAGCTTTCCTCAAGGGTGGCCTCGGCGACACTTAGAAACGCGAGGCTTCTATGAAACGCTTGTTTTCCGGCCGACCCTCTGCAGCTGGATGTCACCGTCACCCGGCACAGCTCTGCCTCCTGACGTATCCAGGTCAAACGGTCGGTTCTGGATCGTGACCTTCGCACTGCAAGGGAAATGCTGAACTGCGCCGCTTCTTGGATGTTTGTTCGGCACTCTGGAGCGATGCATCTTGCAGACACGCAGCGGATACAAACGTGCACACTCTAGAAACAGTGATAATGACCGAAAGACAGGAGGCAGAGATGGAGGTTGTAGAGATGAAGATGTTGAGGTTCTTTTTGGGAGTAACCAGGACGGAGAGGATCAGGAAGGAGTCCATCGGACGGACAGCATATGTTAGATGTTTTGGAGACTGAGATGGTTGGGTCATGGACAGAGATAGGAGAGTGAATATATTGGTAGACGGATGCTGGAATTGGACGTCTAGAGGAAGACCAAAGATTTATGGACATTGTGTGAGAGGATATGAGGTGAGTTGTTTTGAGAGAAGAGGATCCAGAGAACAGGGTTAGATGGAGATGGTGGATTCGTTGTGGTGACTCCTGAAGGGAAAAGCCGTCAGGAAAAGAAGAATTTGTCAGTGGTGCAGGACATGTATGACCGAGTTCAAAGTGATGACTGAGATGGTTTGAACATGAACTCTCCTCAATTCATGTCTAAACCATGGTAAAGATCTGTCTAGAAGGTCACCGAAGGTGGCGCTTCCAGGCAGGAGGTCAAGAGGAGGACCAAAGAGAAGATTTATAGATGTTGTGAGAGAGGATATGAGGTTAGTTGGTGTGAGAGAGGAGGATCCAGAGAATAGGGTTAGATGGAGATGGTGGATTCGCTGTGGTGACCCCTGAAGGGAAAAGCCGTAAGGAAAAGAAGAATTTGTCAGTGGTGCAGGACATGTATGACCGAGTTCAAAGTGATGACTGAGATGGTTTGAACATGAACTCTCCTCAATTCATGTCTAAACCATGGTAAAGATCTGTCTAGAAGGTCACCGAAGGTGGCGCTTCCAGGCAGGAGGTCAAGAGGAGGACCAAAGAGAAGATTTATAGAGGTTGTGAGAGAGGATATGAGGTTAGTTGGTGTGAGAGAGGAGGATCCAGAGAATAGGGTTAGATGGAGATGGTGGAGTCGCTGTGGTGACCCCTGAAGGGAAAAGCCGTAAGGAAAAGAAGAATTTGTCACAGGGTTGCAGGACATGTATGACAGAGACATGGTGATGACTGAGATGGTTTGAACATGAACACTCCTCTGTTCATGTCTGAACCATGGTGAAAATCTGACTAGAAGGTCGCTGAAGGCGGAGCTACCAGGCAGGAGGTCTAGAGGAAGACCAAAGAGAAGATTTATGGATGTCATGAGAGAGGGTATGAAGTTAGTTGGTGCGAGTGAGGAGGATCCAGAGAATAGTGTTAGCTGGAGGATGTGGATTCGCTGAGGCTACCCCTGAAGGGACAAGCCCAAAGGACAAGAAGAAGAAGACATTCATTTAGCTTGGTGTGTTATTGGTTCTCCACGACCAGGGTGTCGGGGGTTTGTGAGTCCTCCATCTCGCCTCCTCTTTCACGCTCCACCCCAGCCTCCCCTGCTGAGACCAGACAGGGCATCTGTTTCACTCCCTCCCCTCCCCTCCTCCATCCCCAAACATTTTGGATTTTCCCCCAGGGGTTGGAAGAAGCCCATTAGCTCGCTGCCCCGTCTCAGTGTGCGCGGCGCGCTCTCAAAAGCGACCACGTGAGCTTGGGCTGACAGGAGTCGTGCTGTGTGCTCACAACAGAACCCCGCTCAGCATCTCTGGCACCAAGCTGTGCTGTAACCGATTCAGTCTTCCTTCACAAGCGCCATGCCGGTCCCTTTAAGAATCGCAACACCCGGCATCCTCCATTGCATGCCGGTACTACGTGATGTCACCAGCAGGCTCCTCGCCGGGTCTGCTCCCTGTCATCTCTCTTTCGCTAGTTTCCTTACGGTGGATGTACCTCGTCCGTTTCTCCTCCTACGTTCTACCTCTGATTACTCTCCAAAATTCCTCTTGGTCCAAGACTCTAAACTGGAGCGAACAGTAAGCCAGGATGTCGTCCCCCTGCCCCCACCTCGACTCCATCACACCCCACTTTCTGTTACCGCCTGTCCCGCTGTCGTGCTGTCCTGCTGAGGAGTTCTCAAAGCATGTTCTGCATGTGTGTGTGTGTGTGTGTGTGTGTGTCCGGCTCGACCTGCGAGGAAGCGCGTTCGCACCTGTTTAATGTGAACCCTTTATATTGGAAAGCCAGAGCGGATTCGGTCTACTTATCCAATGCAAGCCTTTGACGGTCCATGTGTCCGGTTAAAAAAAAAAAAAAGGCTCTCCGTGCATGTGTGTGTGTGTGTGTGTGTGTGTGTTTTGTATGTGAGTCCAAAAGCAGCCACATAGTTGAAAGTTCTCCTCCAACTATATCCATCTATTTTTCTCCGGTGCCCTTTCGGAGGGCACTAACAAAGCTCCCCCGAAGCTGAAGGGTAGATTCTTGGCGGCCAAAATGAAGCGTCTATTGTGGCCTTCCCTTCAGAGCCGGGCCAGGAATTCGGCTTCCTGTAGATCGCCCCTCATTCATCACCTGCTCTGAATAGCGCGCGGGGTCCGAAGATGGCGCCGGGAACAGAGCGGGCAGCAGGCATAGAGCTTGTGGATCTGGCTCCGCTGGCAGGCCAGGTAGGGTGCCGTCAGACACAATGTGCAGGGGATTATTTTCAAAGCGGGGGAGGCGAATAGACCCGAGGCCCCCGCTGTTTTTTCCAAGGCTCCGGCTGGGGCTTCGCGGCCGGATGGCGCGGGGGGTCACTCGTCCCCCCCCCCACCCCCCGGGCGCCGTGGGGGACTGGGAACTGGAGCTGAGCCTGGGAAAAGGCTCGCCGCTTTCGGGACGTGAGGCGGCGGCAGGTGACTCCGGAATAATAACACACACTCACGTTGGCTCCAGCTAACGGGACGAATGAGGAAAAACAAAAAAAAAACAGTAAAACCGTATCTTTAGCGTTAAACGTCCGGCGTGGTCCGGAGGCCGGGCTCCGGTGCGACTGCGGTTATTATCTCAAATGCTCTTCCTCGAGGGCGCGAACGATAGCGGCGGGAGGTCGGTCACATGTCACGCCCACCGATAATAAGCAGTGACTTTAAAATTAATTTGGAGGACGACACCACCGGGAAAAGTACTTTTATCAACAATTTTTTTTTTTTTTTTTCCTCCCCCTCCCCCCCCCCCCCCCCCCCCCCACATCAGGGTGCTACTCTAAGCTCTCGCCTCCCACTCCTCGATTTTTTTTTTTTTTTTTTCTGATTTGGATTTCTAATGATCACAAGCGATGCCTAAGCCGATTTTCGCATGCTGTCAGACGCATAGCATGGGGCATCGGCTGGTTTCTGCAGACAGATGGCTAACCCCTGCCAGCCTTTATACATAGCCTAAACTAGCCGCTCTTTTATATCCCGACCACAGAATGGGAGCGAGGGGGACTGAATCCGAGCGGGGGAACGGCACATTTAGGGCCGGTCCGTGCAATTGGCGGAAAAAGGTGAGAGGGCGGTGGAGGCGTCCGGATGTAAACACATCACATCGCGTCGTCCTGCGACGACGTGACGAAGCGAAGAAAGTTCGGAAGCCTTTTTTCGGTCGGGCGCGTAGACGTCCGGTCGGTCGGGGGGACGGGATAAAGGAAGAACGGGCGGATGGACAAGTTGTCATGACGACAGGGTTGCTCGGCTGATGGAGTCTTTCTTTGCCCCGCTTGTCCAATCAGATGGCTGAGCAGCGCGTGCAGCACGAGCAGGAGAGGACGCGGCTGCAGCAGCAGCACAGCGCGGAAAAGGACAGCCTGGTCCAGGAGCGCCAGCGGGAGGCGAGCAGCCTGGAGAGGCAGGCCAGGGCGCTTCTCCAGCAGCACCAACAACACACCCAGGAGTGGAGGAAGCGTGATGCCCAGGTAGGGGGTCTCCACTGATCCACGTTCGCACACACTTGCTGACCCGACGCTCTCCCGTGGACAAGCATTTTTGTATTTTCCCCCCCCAGTGACATTTCCATGGGATTTCAAAAGCACAGTGGGTGAAGACACTTTTTTTTTTTTTCTTTCCTTTTTTTTTTTTTTTTTTTTTTTTTTTTTTTTTTTCCAGCTTCTTTCCGCCCTCCCTCCGCCGGACAGATATTGATTTCACAGAGGGTACCGGTCCAAAAAGATTTGCCGAGCGCTTTTGGATAAAAAATTTATTTTAGTCAATCGGCGGCGCAAAGAAAGAGTGCAATAAGCGAAAATGATACCGCCCTAACTTTTTAATATTTTTAAAAAAAACTGCGCAGGGGGGATTTTGGTCACCACGAGGCGAGGTTTATTTTGAAATCGCCGATTTAAATCGTCTTTTCTGGTTCCGAACCGGCGTCAAGTGTCTGGTTTCCCCCCCACAGAATCGCCGTCCGCCCGGGATTCTCATGTTCTCGGGCTGGACAGCAGCGTCGCCGCCGTGACTTTTGGACACTTTTTTCGGGGATGTTCATCGCGCCGCCGAGCCGGCCGTACTTCCCGTGTCCTCGCCTCTCCTCAGCCCGGCTAGCTTGGAGCTCAGCGGGAAGCCGCTTTGACAAACCAGCCCACAGCTGGGCTTGTGTTTCACTCCTCAGCCTCTCCAAAATGAAATCTTACTCAAAGGCTGTCAGACCCGCCGACCCGGCCGGATCTGAGAATAAAGAGGCGCTCGTTTGGAATATAGACCTCGGACCGTCCGGTGGAACCCAAACTGTTTTGTGTGTTGTTTTGTCACCCGGCGGGATTGTTTTTGAGCTTAAAGCCGATGCCGGAATCTCTTCGTTTTTATGGCCGGACCTGTTCTGCATGTGAAATGTGAATGCACTTTTCAACCTGCCACGCTCCCCCACTCTCCTCCGCACCGTCGAACAAGCGCGTGTTGTTTTTCTTTTCGCGTTTGTTTTGGGTTTAATTCTTCGGGAGTGTGTCGTCCTGACATGCTAGGTCGCCTCCAACCCGGCTTGACGGCTGCAGGGTCAAGACATTCTCTGATTGCTAATATGGTCAGAGCTTCTTTCTGAAAATCCTATAGTGGCGGATGCGATTCGCAGCTGTTTTCCCGTGTCGGTATATTTCCAGAAAACGGTGTAACATGAGGGAAACATCATTCCAGCTCTTGTCTTCTCCCTCTCATCTGCTTTTCTCTTACGTCTTTTTTGGAAATCGTCCTATAGAGCGATCAGCTAGAGAGTCGCCGGAGAAGCTGTCACACCAGAGCACGTCTGCAGATAACGTGACAAAACGCTCACGTCAAAATGACTCGCTAGTCTGACAAATCTCGGGGTCTCAGTAGGTGACAGAAAGCAAACGCAACCCGGTCCTCTCATCATTGCCGGTTCCCGTTCACCCGCGCAGCATTTTAAGCAGACATCAGATGCCTGTCTCAAGTCAGACCTGAAAGCGGTTGAAATCAAGATTTATTTATTTTTTTCATTCAGGCCTCGAGATGAAGGATTGCGAGGAAAAACTGGAAAATATGAGGCGGGATCGGCTTCTTGTTCAAGCGCCGCTCAGCGGCCGGGCTCTGAGAAGGACACCAAACCCAAACCGGGGCCGTGAAAGATGAGGTTTTTCCAATCGGAGCGAAGCCGCTTATTATCGAACAGGTTTCTACGACTCGACCGGATCGGCTTTGAAAACCGTAAAGCCAAGGTTATGAAAATATGGCGCGCGTTCTGTGGCTCGGACGGCGCTCGACCGCAAAACGGCCCGGGATAAACGTGGACGGGATTTAAAAAAAGTGGGAAATAGACACGCCGAAATCACACACGGAACGGAGGAGGGGTCGCGAATCAAGAGCTGGCCGGAGGAAAGGCGAATGTCAGTCAGGCACTCGGAGGATGAGTAATACCCTCTGCCTCCATTGATGTGGGACGCCAGTAAACAGCATTCCTGACTTGCATAGTGTTTATTGGAATGAAAGCCCGTGAGTCACCGCCGTCATCGTGAGAGGAAGCCGGAGAAGTCGTACGGGGACACGCCGTCCTCATCCCGGCGCCGCCTCCGGTCGAGACGCCCGCCGTGCAGAAACGTACACGTTTTCTTAATGTAACAAGTAATCCGCCAATTATGCGTAATTCCTCATCTCATTTAAAAAGCGCACTGTGGCTGAGCTGCAGGGATGAGCTGCGGGCGAAACCACTTTCCTCAGCTCTAAATGATAATACGTGACATTTTCAGAGCAGGGTTGGGAATCTCCAAGAGTGTTCTGATTGATTTAGGCGATATTGAATTGTAATAGCATCTGTTATCCACGCGTCTTATCGCCGCGGTTACAATTTCAGGCTTTTTAAATGTCGTTTGAGTCGAGAGATAACCTCTCGGAATTGAACCGCCGTCCACCGTAAAGCTAGTAAAGCACAGTAAAGTGTTCCTGACGCCGGGAGTCGCTAACTAGCCGGCTAGCTGCTTTCACCGCAGAGTGCCAAATTGATTTGTTTTAGTGTTTTCAGTGCAGACGAAATCGGAATGGGAATTTATGAAATCGGCCCGCGGCGTAGAATCCATGCCGAAGACTCCCGAGATGAATTCGAGCGCAAAGACAAACTATGTTGAGTTGTTTACGACCCGCCTGCTGGTCGTTGGAGGGAACGCGAGCAGATCCGACGAGTTGTTGTTGTTTTTGTTGTCGTTGTTGTTGTTGTTATCGTTGTCCAGACATCAACGCAGTGGGAAGGTTTGGGAGAGGCAAACATCTCTGTAGTAACAAAGGGTCAAATTAAAACAGGAAGTTGCACAAAATAGAAATATCATTGGGGAACGTTTTTTTTGTTCTTTTTTTTTTTCCCCTAGAAATGTGTTAAATTCCAAGTCTGCAGAAATGAAACATCACATGCAGAGGAGCACGTCATCGTGTGCAAATACGATGGCGGTCTTGTTCTTGAGATTCTCTAAATTATATCTGAGGCTGAATTTGACTTCAAAACTAGGGCTGGAAAATTATAAATTCATTTAGTTTTATTTTCTTAGAAACAACTGAATTGTTTGTTCTTTGCAAACTTAATCATTCATTTTTTTTTTTTTTTTTTTCCTCCGCTGCTTCTCCAAAACTCATTTTATGGGTTTTTATTTCTCCCGAATAATTATGCCTTTCCTCGGCACACCATCTGGACATCAAACAGCATCAGCACAAGTCTTATGAGTTCCTTCCTTTGGGCCGCGATGGACTAAATAACGACGCCGTCAATCTTTCAAAGCATTTCAATCCCGGGATTGGTTTTGAGACGAGTCGAATCAAGAGCGCGGTGACAAACAAAGGCAGACAAGCGACGCCGCCGTGAACACGGATCGTCTCAGCGCTCGTGTTTTGTCATTTACCGCGATCGGGCCGTAACGTCTGATATTCCCGTCTTGTTATTTACTGATTTGCCGCGGCGGACAAATAACCCCCCCCCCCCCCCCCCATCTGGTGCATCTTTTATTTTGTTTGTGTGATTGAAATTTAATCGCATCCTTCAAGTGCGGCTCTTTCCCGCGCAGATGACAAGTCATCACGGGGGAAATTCACGGACGCGGCTCCGCGACGTACCGAGCGTTTCACTTTTCCAATCGTCATTTCGTCCTCACGCGTGTCGGACTAAAGATACCCGGCTGACGACGACGACGACGACGCCGGCCAGCGTTACTTTTATCGCGTGCACAAATGCACAACCGTTGTTTATCTTCCATTTCTTATACATGATTTATCTCTTTTAATTTCTCAATAGTCACGCCGTCAACGTATATATGATACAGTGAGTAAAAAAAAATCAAAACAGCGAGCAGTGGTGTTTGAAAGTGGCGTGGGCGGGATGGCGACCGCCGAGCTCACGTGCGCACTCGAGACTTACTGAGTCACTTGAAACATCATGCATTTGGGAAACAGAGGGCTTAGAGCTAATCTGCCCAAAAGTAAAGAGAATGCGAGCACTTCTAAATCCCAGTAATTAGCATAATAAATCTTGTTTGTTTATTTCATGCGAAACCTCATTTGACTTCTTCTCCTGTAACTCTGCGAGAAAAACAGCCACAACAAGCAGTCGAGCGAGCGAGCGCCTCCGAGGCGGAGGAACGTAATTCCGGGTCGACAAAGTTGGCGCCGAGCGTTCCCGCCTGTCAAACTAACAGCAAACTTGAGCCTTGTCTCGTGCCGGAGTCGTCCTCGCAGGAGGAGCGCCGGCATCACGCGAGCGCTAATGAGATTCATTAGGGTTTAGCGCCATTAAGCGGGGCCTGTAAGCCACACCGGCGCGCCGGGAAGCGCACGACGCCACGGTGAATTACGTGCACAGGCGCCGCAGGTCGAGCCGCAACCACGAGCCGACGCATCCCAGAGTCGACGATGATGATAATCATGAACTCGCTACCGAAATAATCTCGTAATAATAGTTTTGAACGTTCCTCGACCGATCGAATGCCTCGTGAATTGAGCGCGGGAGCGCGAAGGTTAGCGTAGCGTCTGGCATGAATGACCGCGTCCAGCAACCGTCCTTATTATCAGAGGAGCCGCCGCTTGAATCCGCCAGGACTAATGTTTAAGATATTGCGAACAGATTGCGCCCCTCCCTCGTTCATTCTCGCCCGTTTTACTAAATCGAGCGTTTCAAAAGATAAGACGACTGTTCGTCAAGAGATGATTCGTTTCTTCCCGGCGAGGAAGGCTCACCTATTTCCAAAGCGTCGAGGCCGAGCGTGGAACACGCGTTGTTTTTGTCGGGACTCCGTCCCGCCCCTTCATTTGGCAACCGGCTCCGGGACTGAAAAGCGGCGATTAATCCCCCGGAGGCTATTTCTGCTCGCATTAAACGCTCGAGTCACTCGAGGCCTCGTAGCTTATCGTACCCTTCGGATGCCTCGACGACGACGTCTCCCGGTTTTCCACGCGCTCTCCAAACTCGCTGATATTTTTTTCTGGATTTAACAGATGGGCTCTGTCAGCCGGTGATTCATGCTTTTCCACCCTCTGGTCTGATGCTTTGCCAGCCTTTTGTCTTGCCAGCTGACACGCTTTGACCCAATATATTTGATTTGACACTCTCCTATTGTCGCCGAGAGCCGCTTCATCACAAAGCTCCCCCCGTCAGCTGCTAACACGTGCCGCGCCGAAACGGCCGCGTCGCGCACTTCCAAGGCAAACGCGCTCGCTTGGCCTCTTCTCCGGTTGCCGACGAGTTATTGCCAATGCCACTGCTGTGGAAGATTATACCGTAATTATTACAAGATTTTTTGGAAGGCAGATCATCCACATTTGTTAAAGAGAGAATTATACATTAAAGGCTCTTCGGGGCTCACATCAAAAAAAGCCGTTTGCCCTTGAAAGCCGCAGCGGCGCAAAGAGACTTGTAATTTTGTGAGACGGGCGAACGGGAGGCGGCTGTTTGTTTTCACCTCCTGCTTGCGCTCTTAAGGTATACGGCGGCCCGGACATGCGTCCGCATGTGGATTTATCCGTGCGTGCCGGTGTCGGAGGGAGTGTTTCGCCGAGCCGCGGCATCTGCCTGTTTCTTTTTCTTTTTTTTTGACACCGCTTTGAAGTCTCTTTGATCCTCCGGCGTGCTCGCCCCGAAAAAGACTTCACACACTTTGTGTCTGATTGCCTTAACGTGGCGTTGTCCTAGGATGCCCGGGCTTTTTCCGGCGGGGCGGAGGCAGGGGGCGAGGGGTTGCGGCGGCTGCACGGGCAGACGGCAGCGGAAAGTGGAAGAAGTATGAAATAAAAACCACGCTCACCGGGGGGAGTAATGAGGACGTGCAATAGCGACGGAATATTTGCAATAAATGCAGGAAAGTCTGAAACCCCCGCTGCATCTTTCTGACGATGCAGAATTCTCCCCGCTTTGCTGCGCGTCCATTACGGCGCATTAAAATAATAAGTGGGACGTTTAAGTCGCGCAATTGCCCCCTCAGTCATCGTCTTCTCGGGAAGAATCATTCAGTTCCACGTGCCTCTCCGTGCACGTTTGAACATTCGCCCCGTTGTTTGTTTCCATTCCAGTTCCTCTCTTTGAGCGCAATTTTTCCCAATTTTTTTTTTTTTTTTTTCCAAATCCAAATATTTCCCAAACTCTCGAGCTGATTCTTCACAACATGTCAGGCCGGTCTATTTCTGCTGTTGCAGGAGCGACGGGTTTGAACTTATTAGCATTCCAGCGATGTGATGTTGAAACTCACTGGTAACTATTAAAAGGCTCTTCTGGGCAAAATCAGAGCTGCGCATCCAAAAAAAGAGAGGTGAAAGGGGTCAGAGCGTGGCGGCTTCCCCGCTCCACGCCCCGAAACAGCAACATTTAACAACGTTGCGTGTCTCCTCCCAGCCTCATTAGCTGCTCCACTTAGCGGTGTGTTTGCGGCGGACGGCGATTAAAGACCGATACGTGCCGATACTCGCCCCTCCCCGAACGGCTCGGGGATTTTATCTTCGTCACACACGGTTGTCAGGATGCGGGGAGGCGCCGCGAGCCGTCGTATCAACGTCCGTGTCACGCCGTCCGCCATCTATAGGTGGAATCGATCGGGAAAATTCCCGTACCGACTGGAATCCTCTGAATCGTCACAAAGTGTAATAACCCAATGAGCTTACGCGGATTCGGAGCCGCGGCACGTCTGCGGGGTGTGTAAATATAACTGGCCTAAATTCACTTCGCCTGTCTGTTTTTCGCGGCTCTCTAGACAATTTCGGACTTGGAGGCCCAGTTGTCGGCTCTGCGCGAGGAGCTCCAGGCGGCCGGCGGCCAGCACAAGCAGCAGTTGGCTGAGATGGCCATGCTGCGGGAGGAGGACAGGCAGAAGGCCTACCTGGACAAGGAGGCGTCTCTGGAGCGTCTTCGCTCCGATCTGGAAGGCGTCCGCGGCGACCTCAAGAGAAACCACCAGCGGGAGATGGACGCCGCCAAGGAGAAGGTAACTCGGGAATCGGACGTGAAATCTAATCGCTCGCGGCCGGGAATGTATTTCAAATTTCACATCTGACCGTGGAGGAAGATGTAAACACACACTGAGCGCAAGAGGTCGGATCAGTTCAGAGCTGAAGAACTGAAAGCGACAAACGTCCGGCTGACGCTGAGGTTCGGCCCGTATGACCGCACGCCGCCGGGCCAGAAGCACGAAACATGACATACGGCCTCTGTTGTTCGGACCGCGATGCAGTTCGGGTATCAGATGAGGTGAGAACAACTTTATTTATCCCGAAGGAAATTGTTCTGCCAGAGTTTCAAGCAAAAACATAGCAGTAATAGATAATAGTAGGAAGGAGGGAGAATAAGAATGTCTTAAGAAGGTCTTAAGTACAAAGATTTGAAGATTCCCTGCGGCTGAGGGAGGAGGAATTAAAAAGTCTGATAGCCTCAGGTAGGAAAGACCTCCTGTGGCGTTCAGTGGAGCTCCTTGGTGGTATCAGTCTACGGCTGAAAGAGCTCTGACAGGACGTCAGTGTCCATGCAGGAGGTGATGGACCTTCTCTGACACCTGCACAACAGACTCCAGCTCCACTCCCAGGACAGATCCAGCTCTCCTGATGAGCTTGTTGAGTCTGTTAGCGTCAGCGGTCTCGATCCTGCTGCCCAGCACACAACAGCGTAGAAGATGACGCCGGACACCACCGAGTGGTAGAACATCTGCATCATGGTCCTGCAGACGTTGGAAGATCTGAGCCTCCTGAGGAAGAACAGGCGGCTCTGACCCTTCTTGAAGATGGCGTTGGTGTTTACAGTCCAGTTTATTGTCCAAGTGGACCCCCGGGTATTTGTAGGTGTCCACAATGTCCACTTCTGTACCCCTGGTGGTGGACAGAAGTGGACATTGTGGACACCTACAAATCTGTAGGGTATCTGGGTATCTTCAGAAACCAGGTCCTGGTCGCTGCGCACCTTAATGTGATTGGATTAGCGGGTCTGAAACAGACACCCGGGTCGCTCACAGCAAGGAAACACCAGCTTTGCGTTTCTGATGCGTCTGCGAACGCACGTCTTCTGAGGTTCCCTATCACACACACACACACACACACACACACACTCGCTAGAAGAAAACGGACCCACGGCTGGGAAATCAGCCGTAATCTCGCGCTAGTGGAGCGAGAAGCTAACCTTAGGCGGTGTTGATCAGAACCTAATCCCCCAGCAGGGCCCATCAAAGACAGCGTTTTTCATTAGACGCCGTCCGGCGCCAGCTGTGCGGCATTAACCCCGGAATGCCGAGACCTCCGGAGCACCGGGACGCCATTTTGGCTTTCAGTCGCACACAAAAAGCGGGACTGGAAGGGAGCAGAAAGAAGGAGAGCGGTGAGCTTATTACCGGGGAGATCGCATTTGAACAAACCGTGCCGTTTCATATCTCCTTTTTTTTTCTTTTCTTTTTTAGATCTATTAAAGACACTTTATCTCTAATCCCTCTACATGACCGACAGTTTTCTGGGAATTGGGAGTGGATTCAAAGCAGCGTGGCTGAATTTTGAACTTGGACTGATAACACTATCAGCAGCAATGTGCTAGATTCATGTTTTTTTTTTTTTTTTTCATGAAGCAGATGAAGGAATTCTTCCTCTTTGTCAGCCAAAAGTGCAAGATTCAGGTTGAACATTTTTTTTACCCTTCTTTTTTTTTTTCCCCGACTTTCTAATCTGTCCTCCGCTTTAACTTTGGCGTGGGCGAATCGCGTCTCCGTCGCCGTACCCTTTCTTTCTTTCTTTTCCACATGGGATTGAAGTCAGCCAGGCATCAGACCCGTATTGACTCGATCGCCCCGTTCCGTAAGCTGAAAAATTTCTCCTCCGTTTGATGCCGAGAGAAATGCTGCGCGCTGCAGTCCGAGCGCAGCCCGGGCAGGACGGCTGGGGTTTTTTTTTTTTTTTTTTTCTCAACACATCTCCCAGATCCAGGAAAAAAAAAAGGCCAGAGAAATCCATTAAATCCATGAATGGATTCTCATCAAAGACGCATGCGTTTAAGAAGGCAGAGACAGAGGGAGAGGGGAGTGATACTGGCAGACGGGGGGAGTTTGGGGAGCTGCAAGTCGGTGCTGTTGGAATGAAATAATGAGAAACAGAATGTGTGAGGAGATACGATAAGGAGAGAAGATAGCTCTCGACTCCTCAGCTGCAGGAAAGGAAAAAAAAAGAGAAAGAAAAGGCGAGGAATGGAAGGTGGGTTGAGGAGTTTGTGAGGGTTTCTTAGTCCGGGCGGTGATTGAAGTGTGTGTGAACACACACACACACACACACACACACACACACACACACATATGCCTCGACCTCCCAATCTCTGGGCTCCACTGAGGGGTCTGTGAAGCTGCCTGGGTGGCTGATAAAGACACCTCATCTCTGGGCTGCACTGTGCAAGAATCCTGACACACACACACACACACACACACACACACACACACACACACACCTTTTTATTCTCCTCCACACGTCTACTGTCTTTCCTCTCTTGTCTCCATCACTGCCATCATACCCAGAGCATCAGGGCTTCCACCAAAAAGTTGGTCTGACTGAAATTCAGGGTCAGCTGTGGAGGAAGACACACACACACACACACACACACACACACACACACACACCGACGTAGCTATTCCGGTCCTTGTAGTGTCACACAGGAACACACACAGTTATTCACCTGCTCACTATCACGTAAAAGAGAGGTCATATTTGTTTTGTGGCCGAGAGTTCGATTAACTTTGAAGTACAGAAAAGCTCTTTGTTTCAGGGCCGGGCTCGGCCGTGCTACGCTACGCTACGCTATGCTACGCTACGCTTCGCCGCGCCGCGCTCCCTCCCTGCCCGTCAATATAACAGATATGAGATTAAATGAAATGAGAGATCAGTAGGGCACGGGCTTGATAGGAGATGAATAGTGTCTGGAACCTTGAATTCATGTTTACTCTCAGTCTGGGGACCGCGGCACTTTTGAAGCACGCGAGCAGATTAGCTGTGCAAATTTTATCTGATACGTTTGTGTTGACTGAGGGTTTAGAAATAGCCGAGGAGCCCCTTTGCAGCCGCGCACCTTGTTCTACCCGGTTTTATTTTTTTCCTTGCTTTTGATTATCGGTGACGCCATAAATGCTAGTATATTCCTAGGACCAGGGCAAAGACCCTCCTCCCTGGTGGCTCCTCAGGCAAGCTGAGCGTTTCATCCAGGTATGGAAAAATAAACTCTAAAAGCAGACCATTGGTTAGGCTAGGATTAGGAAATGCTGCTATTCTTTCCTTTTCTCTGGAACACATACTGTTTTTTCCGGACTATACATCACTCCGGAGTACAAGTCGCACCAGCCATAAAATGCGTAATAAAGAAGGAAAAAACATATATAAGTCGCACTGGAGTATAAGTCGCATTTTTGGGGGGGAATTTATTTAACACCAAGAATAGACATTTCATCTTGAAAGGCAATTTAAAATGAAAATAGAATAGAGAACAACAGGCTGAACAAGTACAGCCTATATGACGCATAAACAACGAACTGAGAGCATGCCTGCTAGGCTATGCTAACGTAACATATTACGGTAAGAGTCATTCAAATAACGATAGCATGTAGCACATGCTACAACCAAACAATCTCTGTCACTCTTAATCATTAAATCAAAGGAAATCTTCTTCTTCGGTGTCACTTCTGAACAACTCCGCCAACTCCGAAGGTAGACAACACGCCGCTTCCTCTTCTACCGGTACGTTTCTTACGTCAGAGTCATCGTCACTTGCAGTTCCAAATATTCCAGCCTTTTTTGGATCCCGACAGGACGGCGTCCTTGCTCTGATAGAGAGGCTATTGCGTTGCATGAAGCGGTAACGCCAGGAAGCTCCTCCCACAAAGTCATTTAAATTCATCTCCTTGGCAACGACCTGGTGTGAAGAAGCAACCGTCCTGTTGACAAGCCTCTCCCGGCAGCACCTTGTTCAAGCACCAAGTGTGAACTCGTTCCGCTAGCCGTGGCCAGCTAGCTTTTAGCCCGCGATTAGCTTTTTTAGTTTTCTTCATTTCAGTAAGAGTAACCTCCGCTTTTCGCCAGTCCCTTAAGAGTTTCTCTCTAACTTCGAAATTTCTGCTGCTCGATCGCCATTTTCGGCTGCATATTTCACTCCTTCCGGCTTGTAACCTGTAGAATATGACTTTCTTTTCGGTGCCATTTTTGTTCCGCCCTTCTCGGTTGTTTTTATAAGTTAGCGCGAATGTTGAAATGATCAATTTTCTTAAGTACAGAAGTCGCTGGCAACTTTTTTTTTCACAACCCACTTGGTTGCCATGACCCGCCCCCGCTAAATTTTGATTGGTTGGCATGTGTGTGTGACGATCGCCGTTATATTAAAGACACACACGCAGACACAGACACACACACATATCAGAGCAAGAGAGCTCAATTATTTCACACATAAATCGCTCCAGAGTATAAGTCGCACCCGCCGCCAAACTATGAAAAAAATGCGACTTATAGTCCGGAAAATACGGTACATACATGCACCTGTAAGTTGCATGCTTTAGTCCGGTAAAGTACAAAGGTGTCAAACGTTCGGGCCGCGGGCCAGCAGCGGCCCGCCAGGGGGTCCAATCCCACCTGTGGATTAAATCTACAATTTCAAAAAATACCCAAAAAGTATGAACCACTTTTTCAAAATAAAAATGCATTTTCCATATTGTCTGCTGGAGCTGCACTGTTTTAGTCAGCAACACGGTGTGACTCCGAACTTTCAGCAGATGGCAGCAATGCAGCTTCCGGATCTGCAAAAGGCATTTTTTACTTATTGTTAGAAATGGTCAAAAAAGAGAAAAAAAGGACATGCAGTGTATTGTACTTCTTATCTATTCCTTGAGGTGAATAAGTAACCCGCATGCTCGGTGTGGTTGAGGCAAGTTTCGGCGCTGCTATGAGACTCGCCATTGCAAAAAAATGTATTTTGTTGAACTGAGAAGGCAGAACTGAGGCAAAGTGTTGTTGAAATTGGACTTATTTTTCCTCATGAATCTCAGGTTGTTCATTATGTATTTTTTAAAGGAACAGTTCATTATACATGAAGATTTAATCATATGTCTCTTCTCCTTAACACTGAAACGGAGGAAAAAATTTGGATTCAACGTTACTTCTAGGTAATTACGCTATGACTTTACTAGGGTCAACAGTCCAGAGCGTAGGAGAGTGCAGAAAAGAGGTGAAGAGATGGTCCAAGCAGGTTGGAATGGGTGGAGAAAAGTGTCAGGGGTACTATGTGATAGAAGACTATCGGCCAGAATAAAATGAAAGGTGTACAAGACAGTGGTGAGACCAGCGATGATGTTTGGACTAGAAACTGTTCCAATGACCAAAAGACAGCAGGCAGAACTAGAGGTTGCAGAGATGAAGATGTTGAGGTTCTCTTTGAGAGTGACCAGGATGGAGAGGATCAGGAATGAGTCTATCAGAGGAACGGCACATGTTCGATGTTTTGGAGAGAAGGTCAGAGAAGCCAGACTGAGATGGTTGGGTCATGGACAGAGAAGAGATCGAGAATATATTGGTAGACGGATGCTGGAATGGGAGCTGCCAGGCAAGAGGTCTCGAGGAAGACCAAAGAGAAGATTTATGGATGTAGTGAGAGAGGATATGAATAGATGGAGAAGATGGATTCCCTGTGGAGACCCCTGAAGGGAAAAGCCCAAAGAAGAAGAAGAATTTGTCACAGGGGTGCAGGACATGTATGACCGAGACAAAGTGATGACTGAGATGGTTTGGACATGGACACGCCTCTGTTAATGTCTAAACCATGGTGAAGCTCTGGGTAGAAGGTTGCTGAAGGTGGAGCTGCCAGGCAGGAGGCCTTGAGGAAGACCAAAGAGAGGATTTATGGACGTAGTGAGAGAGGATATGAAGGTAGTTGGTGTGAAAGAGGAGGATCCAGAGAATAGGGTTAGATGGAGAAAGTTGACTCCTGAAGGGACACCTGAAGGGAAAAGCCGAAAGAAGAAGAAGAAGAAGAAGAAGAAGAAGAAGACGCTATGACTTCACTGGTCCGGACCGTTGATCAATCAGGCCGAATGTGACCCTCGAGCCCCTCTGGTATAGTGTTTACATCTGATCCATATCCGCTATCTGACCTGGATACTGCGTGCAAGTAGCCATTTCCTCAGATCTTGGTGTCGGACGCCAGAAACACCGTAGGATCAGGCTAGAATCTGGATCCGAAGCCGCAGCTTTGCGTCGTTTGACTTCGGCGAGCTAACGGCGAATCGTCCCGAACAGATGGACGCGGCAAAGCCCGTCTTCCTCCGCGGGGAGTTGGAAATCAAAAGTGAAACCAGTGCAGAAGGTTTCTGTTTCTTGCCCAAGATGTTGAACGTGTAACGTTCTCTCACTGGATTGTTGGACTTGTTCTGGACGTCTGATGATACGAATGGCAGTCGGCAAGCGTCGGAGTAGAAACTCGAGCGAGGGTGAAAGCGGTTTGCGTTTCCTTGGCTTGGACAACCTGGTCAGATGGAACCCGGAGAGCCTCGCAACGCCATGTGAGTAATCTGATCCGACAGGTTCCTTAATTCGCCGTGTCTCCACCTGCACTTGAAGCCGTCCATGTGCGATTGCATCGCCCGCTATACCGCCGCCATATATTTTCCCACCCGCATCATGTTGTGCCCGTCGGCGCTCCAGACATCCAGCGGGGGAAGGACGAGAAACAGACGTGGCGTCAGAGCTTTTTCCACGTTCTCCGGCGATCGTGAAACGGCCGCTCGGGTGAAACGCGACCATTTGCGCCGTCCGTCTCGTGCCACGAACGGCGCGCAGAAGCAGGAGGTTATTATTTCAACCGTTAGCACACGCCGCTTCAGACGTCAGTGATAAAATTGTGTTTATATATTGCGATGCGTTTCATATCGGGAAACCCTTGCTGCTACCTGGCCCTATTAATACCAGGGCTCGAAACACGGCTCAAGGGCCTTTTTTTCCCCAAATGGATTTGCGAGAGCGCATCCTCAAACATCTTTGAAGCCGGTCGCGGTGTGAGGTTACATGCACCGCGTCTGCATCTATAGTTTTCTTTTGGAGCCTCTCTACTCCTGATGAAATTGAATAATGGTCCTTTAACCACCGCCGATCATCTGAAGGAGGGCTCTGTTCGGCGCGGTCCCGTTTTTCATAACGGGAAACCAAACATTTCCTCGCCTCGCTGTGGAAATCTAACGTCGGCCTCAGTGGGATGGGCTTGTCGATGACCGTGGAGCTCGTTTAACCGTTACCCGCCTCAGGAATCCCATGTTTCAACGCAGTCGCGCCTCGATTCGATGGATCGGAGACGGGTCGTAGGGTTGTTTAACCTTTGTTTAACCTTTGACCCCGGCGTCAGGGGTCGCGCAGAGGCTCGGCCACTGGCTTCAAACTCTCATTTAAGTTGTTTGCTTCAAGGCGATTCTCCGAATCTCGCTTGGTTCGACCGCTAATCTTCGTCGTTTGCGCAGTTTTGACTGATTTGAGCCTAATTCATCATCTAAACGCGTTCTTTGTGCGTCGGTTGCGGTTTGGAGCAAATACAACAGAGAAGACAATGGAGTTCAGGCGCCCGCGGGAGTAATTTATCAAGAATGTTGGATATGAAACCATGGAGATCTGGACCTTCTTGTGAACGTCCATATCATTCACATCTGCGAGGTCCTCACCGGTGGAGATATTTAGTCAGGAGCGTGAAATTAACCTTTCTGAGAATTTAATTTCTTGGCATGGTGTGAATCAGAAACATGGCGTCGCGAGCGCAAAACGAGACCAGATGGCAGAAACGGCGCTTTTCGGAGCCTCGGGATTGCGGGATGGAAAGGAGCGTTCTCCTGAAAAGTTCCGGCCCGAAGCGCCCGTCTCTCGGTTTGCCTTTTTAGAACCTTCTCACTTCATCCAGCGACGGACGTGGATGGAAAAAAGTGTGGTTGGATTAAAAGGCGGCGTTCTCACCTCCACCCTGAACAAGTTCATCGTTGCTAATGCTAATATTATTATAGCTTTTACTGTTCTCCCCCTCAGCCAGAAGATGGTGGTACAATGTTGTCGTCGTCGCGTTCCTTCCTCCGTCCTCTCATGTCGCCGCCGATTTATTAAGTCGGTTCCGTGCCATTCGGAGATACGCAAAATCGCATTATTCACTCGGCGGTGGATTAGGTGACGGAGGAGAGCGGCATTGGCTGAGGGATGATAAAAGAACCCAAATTCAGCGGCAGACAAAGAGATGAAGAGGCAGAGCGGGACGAGGAGCCGCCGGAGAATCCGCCGTCCAACAGAGAGGTAGACTTTGGGATGTTTGGCGATTTGTTCGAGTCCGGCGAATGTTTCCGCACCGGGAACTCGCGTAAACGCCGTCGTGCGCCGGACGCGCGGGCCCGTCCGGGCCGTGCGTTTCTGGGTTTGCGGCGTCGGGCCGGCAGCAGAGCGGGAGAGGGAGTGATTGAGTCACCCGGCAGATGAAAGAGTCAAAGTAAAGGCTCTGCCATCCCCAAAAAAAAACATCACACGGCTCTCGCTCACTTTTTGAAGTCATCCGAGAGGAAGGGGGGGGGGAAGCGACACACTTTCTCAATCGCATTAAAACATGGCGTCAGGCAGCTTCCATCTTGTGACAGGCTATAGATTACACATTGGTTTGAAGTGAAGCTTTAAATGGGACACCGTGATGTTGTGCTCTGATTTTTTTTTTTTTTTTTTGGGGGGGGGAGGGGGGAGGGTTGAATTTTTTTTTTTTTTTTTTCCCCTAATTCAGCGCTGAATCACCCGGCATCTTGAAATTAGGCAGACTTGTTGATGAAAGGACGGGGAGGAAGCGAGGTCTTCCCACGCGGGAGGATGACGGGATCTCATCGCAGTTCATTCAGGGTTTAGTGAACTTGTGAAGAACCTCGCATTTCTTTTTAGAGATTACCTGAGCCGAGCGGCCGACCGAGGCTTCCCGCTCGTCGCAGAAGACGCGGTCGGGAAAACAAAGTTGCATAGCGGCCTTGTATAGCGGCTTCGCTCACGCTAATTCCAGCGGATGCACCGTGATACACTCATACCAAGATCAGCCTGCTTCACAGTGCAATCACTGCACTCTGTGTGTGTGTGTGTGTGTGTGTGTGTGTGTGTGTGTGTGTGTGTGTGTGTGTGAGCATGAATGTTTGATGTATGTTTAGCTGCGCCTGCCTGCTTGTGTGTGCCCACGATGCATCATTTCTTCACCGTGTGTGTGTGTGTGTGTTTGTAATGCGACGCTGACAGTGAGCAGCAGGGATGAAGAGAATCACTTCTGCCAGGCGGCGATGGCAAACTGTGAAATGGAAATAAAGCCTCTTGTCATTACAGCCACAACTCTTTTCTGGCGCGCCGGCGTGCACGTGGCGAGCGCAGCGAGACGCCAATGATTACAGACAAACGAGCAAATAGCTTTTCCCGGCTCTCCCCGGCTGGCAGATTGAGCTCAAATTGTTGTGAGACAAATGTGGCGAACGGAAAGTCGTTTTCAACGCTTACAAACACCAGCGCCGTTTAACGTGACGGCGCCGCGCAAAGCTGAGCGTTTCGAAACCGGCGACGAAAACGGCCCGCGACGTTGATGTGAGGGAACGGCTTCGTTTGACGTGGCCTTCTAGACCAGGGGTCGGCAACCTGTGACACCCCAAGAGACATTTGGACCCGGTTTCCTGGGAAAAGAAAACACCGGGAGCCGCAATTACTTTTTGACCTCTAAAATAAAGGTACCGCCGTATATATTGCTTTTTATTACCTTTACACTTTGTATAAACAAGTGTGTTGCTTCTGAAATTCAAGTATTGCAGAGAAAATTACATTTTATTTATGTAATGAACTCATTTTGAGCTTTGGGCTTTCAGAGCGTGTAGCGGAGCCTTGACCTGAATTTTAAAAATAAATCGGGGAAAAAATCACTGTGTCAGTAAACAATAAAAAATAAATATTTGCAAAATATCTTCATAAATATTTATTTTACCTGGTTTATGGGACTTCTGCTCCTGAACTTCTGCGCACAGCGTCTGCAAATCGGGACTTTACCGGCTTCCGCCAGTGTGACGTTATTTTGAGCGGCGAAAAATAATAAATATAATTTAATTTAATATTTCAAGATCACAATAATCTTCCAATTTAGAACTTAAAGTTAAAAAAAGGAATTAACACAAATGAAATACACTTCAATTAAATATTTATCATTTATTTTCCCGAGCCGCGGCGTAAAGATGGAAGAGGAGTTTCCGACCCCTGGTTTAGACCTCAGCCGTCGACCGTCCCGTCCCTCGTTTTCCACCTTCTCCAGAGGTTCAGCTGTAGGACAATAACCCAAAACCATAATTGCTCTTGAGCAACGTGAGATGATTGGAAACATATCGGGGGGGCGGGATGCCATATGGATGCAATATCCTGTCTAGGACTGCAGACTGCACACTCCTTTCGGAAAACGTTCTTCGCCGACTTCCAACGCAGTCGCGGGAAGTCGGCGCTGTTTCTTGGCCGTTACTTTCTACCGGCGTGTTTACATTTCTTCATTCCTCCCGTAGAGACCGTACAAGCCGGCTGTAAATAATGGGAGTGCACACCTTGAACAAATTTCCCTTCTAAACAGCGTTGGATTAAACTCGGCGTGCGTGTGGCTTTCATGCATCCTGTTTGTCCACTGTCTGTGTTTGAATAAGTGTGTGTGTGTGTGTGTGTGTGTGTTTGGCCTCGTTCCCACTGCAGATTATTAATTAAGTTCTGGTAAGCGATGCATGCGTTTCTTTCAGATGTACTTCTATTCTCCTCAACACACACACACACACACACACACACACACACACACTTCAAAGCAACTGCAGTCCTCACTGCAAGGATTAAGAGGCGATTGAAGAGCCTGATACAGCCTCAAAGTGCCTTCAGCATGAAAATGCCTTTGGCAGGGCACAGGTAGGCTCTTTGAAAGTGCTTACACACTCTCACACAGACCCACGCGAGTGGCCGGGCTTTTAATTTAGCTCTGATTTTATTTTTTCTTTGTGTTTGTCACAGTCCCGTCGGGCCGTTTCACGCGCGTTTCATCCGTATCTCCGTCTATCATCATCCCCGGTTTTCATGTGTGTTTAAATGAGGAAACTCTATAATGCATGATGTTGTATAATTTCCCCGGCTATATTCCCCCCCGAGTGACTGACGGTAAAAGGAATGGGCGAGTAGCGAGCTCTTTATGTTTTTATGAAACATCTGAGCGTGTTTGCATGTCAATATGGCAATACGTCTCCGTGAATGCGCCGCAGTATCACGCCGAGTACATCTGATTACAAAAGTAATCATATCCCGTTTTAATGCAAATACGCGGCTCTCGGGCCGTGCTGTCATATTTCACTTCTATATACAGCCGCCCCTTAAGATACCATCACTTCATATAGGTGTTTTTTTAAGATACGAAGCGCGATTCGAGACAATTTTATCCTTGAAATATGAAAAAAAAATCATGATACGACTAAGAGAGCGAGTTCACGCAACTCCAATATGCTTCAAGATGCAGCCGCATCTTCCGAATTGATGCTTCCGGCCTCCGTTAAATGACTTGGCCAGTTGGTCCGGTACGCATATCTGGTGTTCCTGGCATCATTTTATAGCTTTATGCTTCTTTTGCGTATTTTTAATTCTGGTTCATGGGTAAGAAAGCGAGCGGTGAACCCAGAAAGAAGATGCTCTCTATGGAAATTAAGCATGAAATAATAGCGAAGCGCGAACGTGGTGAAGGTGCGACCCGTATTGGAATGATCTGAATTTGTTTTCTGTTATCTCGAATGGGGAACATTTATTTTAGATACGAAAACCAACCCGCTTTCGGAAGGAATTGAATTCGTATCTTAAGGGAAAAACGCGAGTCACGATTTGACGTTGTTTAGCCAAATCCAGCGCTCACCAGGACTGACGGCGGTCTGAGTCTCTGCTTCACGATCGCATTGCATCGTCCAGGAAGGGAAAATAGATCAGTAGGAACATTAGAACATCAGCCTCTTTGGCACTGGAGGAACTTTTCGCATTTCCTAGAAGCTTTCCCAGCTAATCACTTTTAAGAACCGTTAAATATCTACTTCCTTACTTGACTTACTGACGCGTGGAGAAGCTACGCTACGACTGAGCCGCGTGCGGAAGTGAGAAGCCAGCGGATGTGGCATTTGTTTTCCAAAATAAAATACAAGGAAGACTCGTGAAAAAAAAAAAAAAAAATAGTTTTAAGCAGCTTTATTCTTTTTTGGCGGCCCGATGGTCGAACATCTCAGCACCTCCTTCTGGGCAGGGTTTTTTGAAGCACCCATGACGTACAGGTACGCGTGCTTGGTGCTTGATGGACCTCATAAGCCACATCCAAAGCCAGATACTTCATTTGCAGTAACTATACACGAGCATTTTGTCATAAATAAGTCCATTGTGAGCTGACTGGGTTGAAATACAAAAGGGAGAAGGTGGGAAGGCCGTGGCGGCCGGTACCTGCAGAGCTGAAGGTGCACCGGGGTGCCTCTACTGCCGCTGGGAATACAAAGCTAAAAAGTTCCACATGAGGAGGTGGAGATGGAGGAGGTGGCTGGTTCCTGGATCGAAATCCGAGCCGGACAAATGCCGGAACTCAGTCCGTGGAAGTTTTCTGTCCGTTGTAACGTGACGATTCCCACGCCGCCGCCCGACAACATCACATCAGAACAGCAACGAGCGGCACAGAAAGTATCTTAGACACAAGAATATGGCCTTTTGACGTTAAAAGGTAGAAAAATGGGAGTCGTCTCTCTTACGCAGGTGAGCGGCGTAGGAGATCCTCTAGCAGAAACAATACATGTCGGATGCAAAGAAGGCGTTAAAGGACTTCTGTTTGCGCCTCTGTCACACTCCGTCGCCTTTTCCGCACCTTCCTTTGTCCGTCCCTCCGTCATCGGCCGTAGAGTTCATGGAGTCGCCCGTTGGAAATTTAAACGAAAAGGAGATCAGTTTCCGGACTTTAAGCCGCTACCTTTTCGAACGACAGCGTCTCTTTAAAACGCCGATGTTGTGCGTCGTAGTCGGCGTTTGACTCAAATGGAAATCAACTTTGTTTACGGCAAAGTTGAGGAGATACCGAAACGTATCAATATTTAGAGCTTAGCATCCTCGAATGAGGGCGCGCTTTTTCAGGAAGACAGAAAACAGTTGGTTTTTAAATAAAGGATGTAAATAGGATCCAACGTACCATCGTTTCCGGACTATAAGAACACTGAACGCTGCAGCTTAAACAACGATGCAGCTCATTTGTGAGGTTTTTTTTTTTGAGCTAACGAGAATCTCGCCGCCAAAACATTTAGCCTGTTCACATCGGGCCGATGAAATTCTGAGGCCGCTCAATTCAAACAGCGAAGAAGATCATTTTAGTGGTTTTAGTGCGATGACAAGGGAAATTTCACAAAAACACGTGAGGAAGTTACAGCTGACAGTTGGAGGCGAGAGCCGGGAGGTATTTGAGCCGCACGCAGCGAAGCTACTTTAAATACTCCAGAATGCTTGGGGAAAAAAAGTCGTCGGTTTGTAACGAACCTGGAGCATCGCGTCTACGTCAACATCCACGTTTCAATATATCTACCATCATTTCCAGAGTGAAGCCGCTACTTTGTTCACACGCTTTTAGCACTCGATTCGGCTAATTTATGGATTTGATTTGGTCTCACGAGCTTCAGGCCACCGAAACATTTAGCCCGGTCGCATCGGACCGATGAAACGACCCGTCGAACTCCGACGCCGGTCGACTCCGACACCGAAGAAGACGACTTTAACGGTTTGAGTGGGCAGGAAGAAGAACAGGACAGCCATCGGCTGGAGGAGGACACTGTGGGGATAGAAAAGGGATGGAGTTTTCCTTGTCTTATTTATTATTCGTCTTTTTCATCAGCCTCAATACGTATATGTGGATGTTACACCTGCGGCTTATAGACAAGTACGGCCTATCTATGTACACATAGATTTATTTATTCATTTTAGCCGGTGCGGCTTATATTCGGGTGCGCCCAATAGTCAGGAAAATTGGGTAGATCTGCACTTTATGCATTTTCTGCTCCGCGCAAGATCCCGTTTAGCAAAGCGTTGAGTCGGCACGTCAAGAAACTCCATCGCCTCTCCGCCTTATTCCATCCCAGTGGTTTCGTCGCTTCGTTTTACCAGTTCACGTCAAAGTTGAATCAGCACCGAGCCGCCGTCCGCCCAGTATTTGCGTTTCTTTATTTCTAAGTTACTGCAAGCGTTGAGGTTCAGTCGGCAGGAGTGACTGCGTCGTCCGCGGCGAAGCTCAAACCGGCTCCGAGGTGTTTTTGCACAATTAAGGCAGATGAAGAATATGTTGCCATTTACATTTCCTGTCTGTAATGCTAATAACGCTTCAGAACGTGCACCGGGGTGCGTTGATGAAAACACAGCTATTGACATCTTCGCTGGATTCCGACACTTCGCACCTAATTATCTCTGTCCGCCGTTAAGCTCCTTATTGAAACCCCGGCTTCAAAGCTGGCGGACGGGAGACGGATCTTGTATCCGACACTGACGGTCCTCGCCTCCAGCTGGCGAGCCTCCCATTAAGAGACAATGGAAAACAAAGAGGCGAGCGGCGCCCGAACCCCTGACGACAATCTCCACACACACACACACACACACACACAGATAAACGCCACCCCTCCTCCGTCGTTGCCGTTTTGCGTCTCCCGGCTCCTCCCGGTCGTCTTCCCTTTTTTTTTTTTTCCCTCCCCCGCGGCTAATTGGCAGCAAGGTTTTAATTCCTTTCGCCCCCCCGCCCGCCCGCCCGCCCGCCCGCCCGCCGCCACCTCCTTGTCAAGTGATGAAGTTCTGGCCGGGGATCAGAGAGCGGCGGCGCTCCGTGTCCGTCACTACCTGCTGGCAGACGTGAGCGCCGGGCCTCGAGCCAAGGGGCCACAAGACCGTGCTTTGGGGACTCGCCGCCAAGAGGCGGAGGTCACCGCGAGTGTGTGTGCGAGCACCGCGGGGACGGGAAGGCGGGGGAGGGACGTGTGTGTGTGTGTGTGTGCACTTCCTAACACCAGATTGGATTTCTCAACTCTCTCTTTGTGTCTCTATCTGTCCGTCCTCCTATCTCGCCCTCACACTCCCGTCTCCTGTCTTGTTGCAGACCAGCAGCAAGTTGAAGCACATTGAAATGGAGTACAGTCAGAAGCTCGCCAAGTCTGCCCAGGTAATCAGTCCAACCCCCTCCCAGCTCCACCTTCACACACACACACACACACCCTTCATTTCACATTCCTGTTATTTTTTTTTTTTTTCCCCCGCTGAACCTCCTGAAGGGGATGCAGGAGCAAATCCGCCGCCAGCCGCCGGCTCCCTTCAGGTCCTCGGGATCTGAAGATGCTCGGGCTAAAACGGGGATCACGTCAGGGATTGAAAGTCTCAAATCCGCTATCGATACTCGTCGTTTAGTATCCAGAGTCGCACGCGTGAAAGGGAGCGTCCGTCGTGACCTAGAAAAGTCTGAAAATTGGATTTGAATTTGTAACGTGACTGGAAACACAACCGTGATCCCGGCGGAGGAGGTCCGTCTCCGCCGCATGTGTGAATTGTTTGCGCGACAGCCGCACCGAGCGACAGTTCCCGAAGTTGGGGTTTCGCCGAGCGGCCGAAGCGCGCCGGATCTGCGTCGCGCGCATTAAATCCGAATAAATCCGCTTGTTTTTCAAAGAACGTTTTCAGAGATGGGATTCGTTGTTTGTCTTCCTTGTCGGTTCTCCTGGAATCCGCCTCCCCGACTCCGGGCACCGAGTTGAAAGCCGGGTTGACAAGCAGATGTTGTGAGAAAACGGTAGCTTATTAGATTAGACAACGCGCGACTTCAAAGAGGCTGAACGCCGTGCAAAAGTTCAGCCGCGTTTGCTTCCTCGGTCGCAGCAACAAGTGACTAATCCGCCGTTTTAGAAGCGCCTCGCCGGCGGCCGGTCAACAAACAAGCCTCCCCCGGACGCGCCAAGGAGAAACGCCGCATCTCGGTTGACGCCGTCTTTAGCCCGGAGAAACACGATATATGTGGAATTAATACGAGCGTTTTGTCGCGGGCTTTGTTTTAAAGGTAAAGGTGGACGAGAGGATTTTCTCCCGCTTCCCCTTCGGGGGCGACTCAGCCAAATGTAAACAAGAGGCCTCTGAACCTGAAAGGGTGACCCCGGTTCTTAACCCCTCGCCGCTCAGCCGCATGCTTGATAGCCCAATTAAAAACATACCTCGCCGTTCGTTATCCTGGGGGGACGGCAGACGCGCCACTTAGTGGGGGATGTTTGCGCCAAAAAAAAAAAAAACATCCCCCTCGTTGCGTGTTTGCTCTCACCTCTCGTTCCCCCACACACACACACACACTCCTAATTAACGCCTCTCCCATCCAACGGTGTGTGTTAAGTGCGAGCGGTCGTCCCGGGCGACCCGTGAACCGAGCTCTCTTCGCGCTCAACTTAATGATGAGACTCAAGTGGGTGGTATCCGCCGCGCTGGTGGGAGATGATTACTTTTATCCCTGACCGTCCGACGCGGGAGGACGGAGGTGGGAATTTGCCGAAGGGGGTCGGCGGTCGGAGGGGTTACGGTTTATGAGAAAATCATGTTCTGGAAGAAAGGGGTCGAAGTGCAATCCATATGCAAATGCGTCCAAATCCGCCTCCCGCTGCTGCCGAGCACGCCCGTGGGCAGGATTTAACCAAACAGGTTGATGAAAGTTTCACCTTTATAAGAAAGGAGATGCTTGAGAACGATAATGCGCCGCCATACCTTCCGCCTCAGGGTTTTATCTGCATGAATAATGCATGCGGCCGCTCTCACGCCGCGTATTCTCTCGTCGTTTGTTTTCTTAGACCTCGCCCAGACAATAAATGCCCGTTGTATCGCGTTCCTCGCCATCCCTTGTTTTCGTCTTATCTCCTACTTTTTTCCCCGTAATCCGCCGGAACGGAAAAGCCCCGGAGGCTCCGGCGATCCGCGGTAATTGCTGAGGTCATCTTCCATCCTAAACTTAACGATGTCGGTAAATTACAGCATTTCGGAAGCACGCGGTCTAATTAGCCTCGTGGGAGTCGGAGGCCGGTCTCAGGTAAATGATGGGCGGCGCCGTCGGCGAAGGTTCGGCTCGCTCCGAACCCTCGCCGTTTCCGCACGGCGAACCCGGAATGAATCGTTTTCTTTCAAGGGGTCTAATTATCAATTCATGGCCGCCCACCTCGGCGGCGCTGTTGCCGGTAAACACGGGACTTCTTCCAGTCCACGCGTGCAGTCATTAATCATACAACATCATTTGTTCATTGGAGTTATTAATAAATCCAAGGCGTTTCCGAGCAGGCCGAGGAGGCGTGACCGATGTGTTAATGTGTGGATTTCGTGCGTCGGACAGAAGCTGTTTGCTCCGCGGAAGGCAGTGATATCTAAATTATATATACATATATATATATATCTATATTCACCACATCCGTGTGTGGTTTTCAGATTGTGTGGCGATGATCGCGGCTCTTATTCTTTTCCAGAGGTGATATTAGCTTGGTCAGATTTGTGCTATTTGTTTGAAATTGATTTGATATCTAATGTTGGAGGTTTGGGCACCCTGATCATTTTCAAGATTTTCCTTTATAAATCATCGGTTGTTCGGATCAGCAATTTCAGTAAATATATTATAAAGCAGACAAACACAGTGATATTTGAGAAGTGAAAACAAGTTTATAGGATTTACAGAAAGTGAGCGATAATTACTTAAACAAAAGTCGGCAGGTGGATAAATTTGGGCGCCCCAACAGAAAAATGACATCAATATTTAGTAGATCCTCCTTTTGCAGAAATAACAGCCTCCAAACGCTTCCTAAAGCTTCCAGAAGATATTTCTGACTATTCTTCTTTACAAAAATTCTCCCGTTCAGTCGGGTTTGATGGTTTCCGAGCACGAACGGCCGGCTTTAAATCACACCACAGATTTTCAACAATATTCATGTCTGGACTGAGACGGCCATTCCAGAACGTTGTACTTGTTCTTCTGCATGAATGCCTGAGTAGAATTTGAGCAATTTTTAGCGCAACTTCAACTTTGTCAGTGATTCTTGAACCTTGTTGAAAGTCGACCCCCACGGCCTGTTCTTGTTTTGTTCGGTCCGCCCTTGATCGCCGTAAATGTGTTTACGAGGAAACGCGCGCCTCTTGTGACTATTTGCATGCGTAAAATGCAGAAAGAGACACCTGTCGTGCAGCCGGGGAGGCGGCGGTGGACTGCGTTGTGAGAAGGGACCTCCGGAACCTCAAATAAAAGGCCCGACGACACGGCGTTTACACTTTCCACCGCGGTGCCGAACCGGGAGCTCCGCTCGAGCCGGCCAATGAGTTTAAATCATCGACAAGATTTCATGAATCCACCCGAGCGTTGTTTTACGCTGTACTTTTTATCAACTTTTCATGTCAAGTTCAAAAATAAAAACTGTGAGAACTCCCCCGAGCCTCCTGGCTGCCTGGTGTCAGTAACGCCGAGGCCTTGTTGGAACTCGTCCTCCTGCAGGTGTTGCAGGTAATGCAACGCGAGGTGGATTTGTGGGCGATTGTAGAAGAAAGCGCCTTAATCGTCCCTTTAAACCGCCGTGACGTCAAAAAAACGATTTGCCCGCATATTGATCCGTTCGATGGGAGCGGGGATGGTAAAGGTACGGTCCACTCGTGTCAGGAAACCTGATGGTATTTCACGTCAACCGCTTCCGCCATCCGTAAAAACCATATATTCAGGTTATGTATGCAGACGGACGCTTGTAAGACACGAGATGTTCTTCTTTCTGCGCGGCTTAAAACTTTAGCGCTGATTGGTTTGCAAGCGCGATGAGCAGCCAATTAGCTCCTCGCGTTCATCGTTTCCCTTCCGAGCGTGACGCCCAAAAACAGGTACCGCCAGAAACCAGATTTAAAAAAATAAATAAATAAAATAAAATAATACCGCGAGCATTTTCTTATCGGTTGTAATTTGGAAGCGACTCCCCGCTTCCCGAACCTTCGGCCCGCCACCGCAGGGTAATTATTACACCCAGAAACGATGTTACCATAATAATATGCCATTTGTTGCCGTAATGTGGCATTCCCTCCGACAACAGAAGCCTAATCTCTCTCTTTCTCACTCCTTCTCTTCCTCCCTTCCATGCTCCCACCCACGGTACAGATTCCAGCAGGGCTAGTCCTCCAGAGTTTGCACGGTAAACAATTATCCGTCTAGCCCAAAGCTACCAGCAGCTCTGCCCCCCCACCCTACTTCTTTTTTTTTTTTTTTTTTCTCCTCTATTTTTTCCTTCCTCGTCTCATCTTTCCTCTGCCTCTCCCCGTCAGTGGCTTAAATAGAATGTTAATTTTGACTGGAGGATTTCGAGCCCAGGCAGTCCCTTTTCATCTTGCCGTTGCACCGCGAGTTCACCGACGCAAAGTTGCTCCGCTCTTCAAAAAAAAAAAAAAAAAAAAAGGAAGTTGTTTTTTTTCCCGTTCCTGTCTGTCTTTTTTTTTTTTTTTTTTTTTTTTTTTTTGAATTTTTTTTTTTTTTTTTTTTACATCTTTCTCTTTTTCTCGCAGCCTCCTCTGCATCTCATCTCAAAAAAAAAAAGAAAAGATATCAGCGATGAGACTCTGGGAAACCAGTGTTTCAAGGTGACCGTTACATCCTTCGGAATCCACGGCCGATGGGGAATTTTCCATTTTCGGTCCCCGCTGTATTAAAAAATACCTTCTTTTAATTACATCACCTTATCTGGAAGCAGATTTCACCATCGGTTTAGGTGTTTTTTTTTCCCCCTAAATCACAACATTTGAAGAGCAATGATGTGTGTGTGTGTTCCTCAAACACACCTGTCCAACCCAGGTGAGGTTCGACCACGCTTGCTTTTTTTATCAGCACTATCCACGATTTTATATTCAGGGCACTTTTCTGCAATTCTTAGCGTTGCTAGGTTACTAACTCCCATCTTTGAGCAATATCACGCTTCTCTTTATTTGCTTTGAAAGATTAAGGTAGACCGGCGGAGAAGAAAAACCCTGATTTTTGCAGGGATTCTTACCGTGGACACTGACTGGCCCTTAAAAAAACAGAAATGGCGTGTCCGAAGGTTGGAAACGCTCGTCATCACGGCGCCCCAAAACTAAAACTGGTGTATTTCATCATTTATTTCACTCGCGAAATAGAAATCTGTGCAATCTCTTCTGTTTTGTTGAATGAAACATCGTCTATCTTGTGCGCGGATGTCTGCAGTTTCACGTTATTTTGTTTTATATTTGACAGCGTGCATAAAAAGCAGGATGTTTTATTAGCTTAGCGCTGATGTTATCTCCCAGGCCCACAGCGGGTCCCCCATGGACGGCCCACTCACACTTAATTGAGTGGAAAGAGCGAAATGTATAGCGTTCCTTTCCTCACAATGCGCGGATCCTGTCCTTTGTTGGCGCTGCTACGACGGACGGCGGCGGCGGACGGCCTTTTCCTCTCGCCGCGGGCGGCGGGGAGCTCAAGTAACACATGAATATATATCATCCACTTTGTAGCGGCAACATTATGAGCTGGTGACATTTTTGTACCCCGGAATGGTTCTGGCAGCTGCGAGGCGGCCGCCGGGAGGTCCTGCGGAAGGCAGACCCCGCCAGGCCCGACCGAGTCCAAATCGAATTGTGACGCTCCGTTCTCCGTGGCGTTACGGCGCGCTCGTGCGTGAAATACGACACCGTCCCGCACAATGCCGTCCGACACGGTCGGTCAACGCGCCCGAAGGCGGTTTTGCATCACAAACCAACGGGGACTCGAAAAGGTGCGCTAAGCTACCGCTTCCCGTTACTGCTGTAGCACCGGTAGCTTAGCCCGCTGTGTGACGTCCTGAAGTAATGCATGGATGCGGTGAAAAGGATCTCACTCGGGTGTTTTTCCCAGAGGCCGACGAATCGATGACCGCCGCCGCCGTTTGCGTGTTCCGCGGAGCCCGACCGAGTCCCGATCCAGACCAGGAGGAGTCGTTTCCAAACACTCGAGGCGTTTTTGCGGCGTTGGATCGGATAGATTAAATAGTCTGCAGTCCATCTGTCGTTTGTGTGGACTGTCCCTCAGATGCTTCTCACATGAACATCGAGAATTCGGCTTTTTCACACGCTGTTCGTCCGGTTTTCCCCCGCAGCTTATCATGGAGCTACAGACGTCGTTGTGCAGCTCGAAGGAGGAAGCGGTTTTTGCGCAGCAGGCCATGAAGAAGCATCTAGAAGAAGCCAGCAGTCGCTGGGACCACGAGAGGAGGTCCATCACCCTGCAGGCGGATCAGGAGAATAAGGTTGGTGTAATAAAACCTATGAAATGGTTTCCAGTCGTTTCCCTCATGGGTGTGTTTTCGGCGCGGGGAGTGTAAGTCGGGGACCTGCCGACCCAAAACTCTTTCGGTCAAACATCAGTTGGGCAGCCATTTTTGTAAATCCCTTCCCCCTCCCGTACCTTCTAGCCGTTCCTCACGGCCCCCCGCCCTCCTCCGGCGGTTCATCTGCTTTCAGGGCCAGATAATGGAGCCGCCTCTTGTCTGGGTCGGGCTTTTACAGGGCAGAGGAGGTGGCGTTGCTTTCGTCAAACCCGGGTCATCGTATTGAACGCGTGTGTTGTGTCACTTTTACCGCTAGCTGCTAACGCCAGTGTCTTTAAGTGTCTTATTTGCTCTGTCTGGCTGGAGCTTATAAAACGTGCCGTTTGACCGTTTCCCGGTCTTCACGCACCTTCACGTGGATTTCTGTCATGCACGGCCTCCCGCGGTGGCAGTTGATGGGATGTGTCTCTCCAAATAGAGTCTTGTTGTGTCTGGGATCAGGACATGTTTCCAAACCCGGCCTTGTCTGCGTTGCGGTTTCACCGCCTGGCGCGGTGAACGGGCAGGTCTGGAAGCGGCGAGCGTTCGTTTCCGAGGTGGTCTGCAACGCGTCGGAGAAGATGGGAGCTGCTTTCATTGAAGAGGGCCGGAAGGCTCCGACAGCGACCTTGTGGTCGTGGTCTGAGGTTCAATGTTCTCGCCGTCTGGACTGAAGTTTCTCCTCCTTTATTCCGTAAACGACCTTCTAGTGCGAAATGCGAAGTTTAATATATTCCTGGGATGTCTGCGGCGCGGTCGGACCTTCGGCATCGCCGTCAGTCAAAGATCGACCGCCCCCCTCAGGGGTCGCTTCGCCCAATCAGCTGCCTCCGTCTAACCCTCTTTTCTCGCACTGTCTGACTTCCTGTCCTCTTCCCCTCCATCCATCAGAATAAAGGAATAGATCTTTATTTTTCCTGAAGGAAACTCTTTTGCCAGAAGGCTCCGACATCCATTCACTCCAATCACGGCATTGATTTTACGGCCGTCAGGTTTCCTTCTTGCAGAAGGAGGAGGAGTTAAGAAAGGAGGTAAGAAAGACCTTCTGTGGCGTTCCATGGTTCTCCTCGTGGTCTCGGTCTCCAATACCGAGCGGCTTCTTCAGCGTCCTCCTCCTCTCAGACGCCTCCGCTAGAGAGTCCACTTCATCTCCCGGGACGGAGCCGGCGTTCCCGATGAGCTTATCGAGTCCGTCGGCCGCCTTCGGCCTCCGGCTCCGGTCGAAAGACCCGAGTCTCCTGAGGAAGAACGGGCGGCTCGGACCTTCCTTGTACACAGCATCTGTTATTTTTTAGTCCGGTCTAGTTTCCGGTCTATGTGGACACCCACATTTGGACCCCTCCTGCGTTTCCTCCAGTCCACCACCGACTCTTTTGTCCTCTTTGCGTTGAGTTGCAGGTGGTTCAGTCCACGCCCGTCCACACACCCGTCCACCGCACTTAATAATAATAATAATACATGGGATTTTTATAGCGCTTTTCATGACACTCAAAGACGCTTCACAAGTAAAAACAGAAGAAACAGAACATACACAGAATTATTGGGAAGAAGTCCACGATTGCAGAGTGTGGCGATGAGCGCCAGTCCAGGGACGAGCTGGAGGAGCTTCGCCGGTGTGCAGCTGAGTGTCGCGCTGCTGTGAGGAGGCAAGTGTTGGAGCTGGATGTCGGAGATGGATTTTTGGTGGAGGGAGAGATGGTGGAGCAGGAGGAGCGAGAAGATTTCGGCCGATGGAAATGCCGTCTTGCTAGGCGCCATCGGGATCCGGAGTTTCCAGAGGGGATAGCCGGCTAGCTAGCCAGCCAGCCAGCCTGCTCAGGTCACCATCGGGATCCGGAGTTTCGAGAGCCCAGCTAGCTAGCCAGCCGGCTCAGGTCACCGTTGAGATCCAGAGGTTCGAGAGGCTAGCCGGCTAGCTAGCCAGCCAGCCAGCCTGCTCAGGTCGCCGTCGGGATCCGGAGTTTTGAGAGGCTAGCTAGCTAGCCAGCCTCCTCAGGTCGGCAAGCTTCACCTGGCAGTTTGGTAGCTTGCTGGAGATTGTCCAGGTGAGCCTTTGTCTTTGGTTTGGTTGATTGGTTGGAGATGACTTCTCAGTCATCTCACCGCCACTTTATCTCCGGACCTTTGCGCCGTCCCTCCGACGGACTCGTTCCCGATCTTCTCCGTCCTCCTCGCTCCCGAAAGGGAACCTCCTCATCTTCATCTCTGCAGCCTCCGGCATCTCCAAACCGAACCCCGGAGCTGCTCCCAGATCTCCATCTTTGCTTTCACTCGCTGATGCTCTTTTATCGACCCAGACGTTTTCTCCAACCTCCTGGCCCACGTGTCTTCTGCTCTCGGTACCACTCGGTACGCCGCACCTTCTGCATCTCCTCACCGTTCCACTGCGGTCCTTCTCGTTCATACACTCTCCCATACAAGACGTTCCTCCACTTCTCTAGATGTTCCTCCAGCCGCTCCCCGCTTTCACTGCAGACGTCTTCAGACATCGCGGCCCACGGTGAGTCCCGTCCAACCTCACCTGTCGGCCTGCGCATCGCCATAGCAACCAGACGGCGCTCCCAGCAGATCCCCGACGCAGTCTGACGCGTCAATCAAACAGTGGCCCGTCATATATCGCTCTCCTTGAAAATATGAAGTTTGAAGTGTCTCTTGTCTGGATATCTCCATTAATTTAATTATTTACTTCTTATATATTTTTCATTTTGCACGGACTTCAGACGAAGGTCTGCTCTCTGCTCTCTCCGAGTGCACTTGTAGTTCATTTAAGTTTCGGGCGAGAACTCGGTGAATATTTCAACGCGTAGTTACCTATTCAAAACATAGTGTATTGTACAAAACACCACCGGAGAGTCCAAAACCTTGACAGTTGCATTTTGCACAGACGGCTTTTCATCACCGTTGTATATTAAAGAATCGATCACGGTCTAAGTTTCAAAGACGCCGTGAAAAATGCAAAACATTCGTGCATTCATTTATTAACTGTGCCCGTCGCGGTGGGCTCAGGGTCGCGGGGGGTCAGGAGCCCATCAAGGCGTTCGCCGTCTTCGTCTTGTGGGAATCCAACCGGCCGGGACCTTCTGGCTGCGAGGCAGAAACCGCCGCGACGCCCCGTTTCCAAACATAAAACAACATAAGACGTGCAATTGAAACGTTTCACGGTGAAACGGTGTGAGCGCAGCAGGCGGTCTTATCGCCGTTCGCGGCATGCGGCAGCGCAACACCGCCGGGGGCGTTAGGAGAACAGATCCTCGGGGAGCGGCCCATCCAAAGAGAGCGTGAGGATGTTTCCTCGTCAACCAGAATCACTGAAGGCGCCAGAGAATAACAACAACAACAACAACAACAGGAGCGGAATGACAAGTGCAGCAAGTCATCTTCAAATGGATTTTGGGTTTCCACGGCAGCGGGGTGACCCTGTGCCGAGAGAGACGGGGAAGGAAGAGTTGCTCTGTGAGCGTCTGAGATGTTAGTGCATCGAAAGGACGTTTCCGAGGAGGCTGGAAAAAGACCTGAGACGAATGGACGGTATTTTGCGGAGCATAAGGCGCACTGGATTATAAGGCGCAGGATCAGTGAACGGGTGTATTTTCATACAGCGCGCTGTAAGAACCACGATAAAACATACGCTCAGTTTAGTCCAATTTTATTCAACTCATTCACAAAAATACACACATTTCAAATCGTTCGTCTTCCCCATACACACAATAGTATAGTTATATTAAGATAAGACAAACTTTATTGATCCCCGTCTGGGAAATTCCTTTGTCACAGTTATGTCAAAAAATAAAGTAAAATGACTATAAATAGAGACAGAAGATATCGAGACATCCGCGAATAAATAGACAGCAGCGACAACATGAGGGATAATAATGGACAACGTAAAGGAACAGTGAGGGTGAAAAATCACGATATAAATAGAGTGACGACAGCAATGAATGAAATAAATTATCCAAAATAGGGAGGACGCCTGCGGACGTGGGAATGCGTGAGGCGGTGAGTTTGTGGAAGCAGCTCAGATGCACCTCAGGCCGGCTGGAGTTTGACGGCCGTAAAGGAGCGTCTGAAGCGTTCGGGTTTGTGGGTACATGCGTCGGGTACATGTTACTGTAAGGTAAGCGAACTACTGCTCTCTGATTGGTTGCTGGTTGGACACCTGAAGTTAGCGTGAGGTTGGAACGGCGTCGCATTGCAGCACGACGTCATCAGCTGTCTGATTGCAACCCGTAATTAAAGGTCAGGAAGCACAACAAGAATCCACATAAGGCGCACCGGATTATAAATCGAGGATTTTAAGTGCGCCTTGTAGTGCGAAAATGACGGTCTGTACGGTATGCTTTTGGTCCTCAGTTATTGTGAAAAAGCGCTCCGCTTTTATCGTCCGCCAGGGTGCGCTTGCATCAAGCGGGCGTTTATTTTAAAACGCGTCGGAAGGTTTACCCGATGCAGAAACACTGAACGATGTTGACGGGACTACAGATGGAAATTAGCTATGAGCTATAATCTGGTTCAAACATCTCTGCCTCTGTGCTTAATGTAATTGTACACTGTCTTAATAAACTTCTAAACAAACAAACAAACGTCTGCAGATCTGGTCCGAGGACTTGCCTCACCTTGGCGCTCCCTATCTGGGACGAACCGAAGCTTTCCTTTTATTATCGACAGCTTCATTATCGTGACCCCCCCCCCCACGGATTAGCCGCTTGCTAATGAGACGCCAATTAATGGCGTGTTTGTTTAGCGCACAGCGGACACGCGTGGGTCGGGGAAAAAGAAAACAGTTGGAGCTCAGAAGAAGAGGAAGGGGAGAGAAGATGAGATTTACGGAAAGGTGAAGCGTAGATGAACGGAAGGACGAGGGAGGAAACGGCGGCGAGCCGTCGGAGGCGGCGTGTCGCTCGCTGACATGGTTTCCACGCCGCTCACTTCAAAGGGCCTGGATTATGAGGAGAGCGAGGGGCTTCAGACAATGGGAGGGGAGGAAAATAACATCAAAGTTTGCAGAGTTGAATTGGGCTAATCCCAAAACAGTTGTTCTCAGCGCACGCCGCACTGGATACACTGTCCCTTTTTTTTTTCCACTGCCGTTTCTACCCTCCAATTTAGCTCCTTTTGTGGATCTGCAGCAGTTGGAATTTCTTCAAAACATACAGACCTTTGTGGATCAGAAGGGGTTTTTCTTACGGAGCTCATTAACCGACTGTGGGACGTTTCAGGTCACCACTATTTGTGTGTTTGAAACTACACTTGCCGGGCGTTTTTTTTTTTTTAATTTGTCGTTTTTTTGTGTCGCTTTGTGACTTGCATTTGATAAGAAAATAATCTTAATCTCAGAGATGGTGTCGCCAAATGTTGTGTGTCTGAGCGTCCAGACCCGCGAGCCCGGGGACGGCGTGGAGCGTAAACGACCTCCCTCTCGATGAAAGCTAAATCCAGTATTAACCTTTTTTATCCAGACTATTGAGTCCAGAATCAAAGCGTTTCTTGTCACATGTACAGTGTAGAAATGTGTTTCCCAGTAGAAATGAAATACTTACTTTACCTTAGACAGCTGACGCTGGTTCTTCTTGCACATGGAAAGTCCACCGCCCACTTAAATTGCGCTCATCCCCGACATGCACTTTGTGAGTTGCACACCAAGCGGCACTTAAATGTCTTATTGCAATGCTGCTGTTCTGTTGCACTGTTTTATATTCATATCTAGAATCATATTTATGATAATGTTGGCACCTAAATAGAAGCCGCACCGGCTAAAAAATAAGTTAAAAAATCTATGTGTTCATATATATATATACCACACTTGTCTATAAGCCACAGGTGTCCACGTTGTACCATGAGATATTTACATACCAACCCTTTTTTTTTAACTACAATTTCAAATACAAACTGGAAATGCTTTTTTTCCTGAACAGCGGCTGTAACACGGCTGATGGAAAAGATGAATAATAAATAAGACAAGGAAAAGTCCATCCATTTTCTATCCCCACTCTGTCCTCCCCCAGCCGATCTCTATCTTGGTCTTCCTCCTGCGCACTGAAACCGTTCAAGTTGTCTTTTGCCTCGGAATTCCACGATTATTTCATCGGTCCGATGTGATCAGACTAAATGCTTTGGCGGCCCAAAAAAATCCATAAATTAGCCGCATCATTGTTTAAGCCGCAGTGTTCAAAGCGTGTAAAGAAAGTAGCGGCTTATTGTCCGGAAATGACGGTATGTTGGATGCTATTCATATCCTTTATTTAAAACCATTATTTTCAGGTACTTAGGGTCAACAGTCCAGAGCAACGGAGAGTGCGGAAAAGAGGTGAAGAGACGGGTCCAAGCAGGTTGGAATGGGTGGAGAAAAGTGTCAGGGGTACGAAGAGATAGAAGACTTTCAGCCAGAATAAAAGGAAAGGTGTACAAGACAGTGGTGAGACCAGTGATGATGTTTGGACTAGAAACTGTTCCAATGACCAAAAGACAGCAGGCAGAACTAGAGGTTGCAGAGATGAAGATGTTGAGGTTCTCTTTGGGAGTGACCAGGATGGAGAGGATCAGGAATGAGTCTATCAGAGGGACGGCACATGTTAGATGTTTTGGAGAGAAGGTCAGAGAAGCCAGACTGAGATGGTTGGGTCATGGACAGAGAAGAGATAGTGAATATATTGGTAGACGGATGCTGGAATTGGAGCTGCCAGGCAAGAGGTCTCGAGGAAGACCAAAGAGAAGATTTATGGATGTCGTGAGAGAGGATATGAAGGTAGCTGGTGTGAGAGAGGAAGATACAGAGAATAGGGTTAGATGGAGAAAGTTGACTCGCTGTGGCGACACCTGACGGGAAAAGCCGAAAGAAGAAGAAGAAGAAGAAGAAGAATTTAAAACCATTATTTTGCGTAGCATAAGGTGCACCCCATTATAAGGCGCATGATAAAACATACAGTATATAAAGCCAAACAAAACAGTTTCGTCCAACTTTCTTCATCTCACTTTGTTCCCTCAGAAACTGTCTGGTCTTCTTTACTCGGTGCGGTCGGTCATCTTGCTTCCTCCACTTCCATGCCATTGATTCATTCATGTTTGAATTCTTTGCTCTTTTCCCATCATCTACTGCGTGACTGATACGACTGATGTCGCTTAACGGTTGCTGTTTTTTGGGGTCCTCATACACACAAATGTACAGTAATAATTTGCTGAAGCGCAGAACGTACTACGTACTGTTCTCTGATTGGCTTCTGGTTGCCACCTGAAGTTGGCGCGAGGTTGGAACCACGTTGAATTCCGGTTCTACATCATCCGTTATCTAGTTTCAACCCAAATTTAACCAAGGACTCGCTTTAACCCGTCGTCCCCGTGTCAGGTGGGAACGCTCCCACAATAATCGAGCTTGGTTGCATTTGGAGAGATGTTTGAGTGCAGTGTGTCACATAGAACTGGTTGGAGGTCAGGAAGCACAACTAGAATCCGTACATAAGGTGCACGGATGATTTTCCAGGAAATTTAATGGTCTTAAGTGCGCCTTATAGTGCGAAAAATACGTCAATTGTTTTTTTGTCTTCCTGAAAAACAGCGCCCTGATTGGGAGACGCTAACCCCCGAAAAGCGGATTATTTTTGGTATCACATCAACTTGACTGTAAACACATGGCCAAACATTGACCGCCAAGAGACGCCGAGGTTTTTATCACTGCTCCCGACTCTCCGCCGCTCCCTCGTGAATAATAACCGGAGTAAGGTCGTGGTTTAGGAGTACAAAGTGGGTCAGTTATGTGTAGGTTATCAAATATCTCTGGGCGCAAGCCGGCGTGCAGGACATGGGAAGGTTTAAGCGCTGGATCTGCTCGGCTCTTATCCAATAAGGAGCGGCGGTGCGACACGCATCAAAGTGTCGCCCAGCGCCGCACGCCGTTCGCGTTGTTTGCTTTTTCACGAGCGCGTCTTCACCCGGTAAACGACTCGGATGGATGGTAGTAAGAGTAATATTAATGTTTGTTGTAATTATGTGTTTTTAATGCTGCAAGCTAAAGCAGAGATTGTGCAAGAGTGTGTATGTATGTGTGTGTGCATTTGCTGAAATGTGAAGTTTCCAAATGTGACAGAACTCAAGCCCACATTACCCACCAAGTAACACACACACACACACACACACAGAGGCCTTTCCTACTTTTTCTCTCACAAACCCTACCTTTCACAGACTGTATCTTCGAACTGGTTTCTGTCTGAAACTCTGTCTTCACACACACACACACACACACACACACACACACACACATGCTCACCTCGCCTTGCCAAAAGGGAGAGGTGGCTGGTGAATAAACAATGGCACTCCGCCCATGGTGTCACCCGCCTGGGCTTTGATCAGCGCCGCTGTTCCTGCTCCACACAGCAGTGCTTCCTGTCTTTTTTGCCTGCTGAATGCTGCCATGTGTGAGCACACACACACACACACACACACACAGACAGACAGTCACATGTTTAAGATAGTGCTCATTTCTCATTCATATACATGGGCCTGCACACACACCCTCTCACTCTTCCATGTTTTTCCTCCCCTGGCCGAGTCTTTAACTTTCTGTCCCTGGAGCTCCTATGCTAACGTAGCTTTGAGTTAGCGCCCCGTCTGTATCTTACCGACGCCCCGTGTTTTCCCACGCAAACAAGGACTCGCACCTTCTGATCCGAGCCGGTCCGGAGCTCACATTTCAGTCCTCGTGTCAGGGAACGAGTCGTGTTGCGGCGGGTGACGTACGTTACATAATGCATGGGTGACCGGCGTCTGGCTCGGGGTGAGGACACTTTTATGAGGCGCGCCGCTTTTTGAAGACCAGACAGTATTTAGGTTGCACATTTCTTCATCAAATTTTGATGGAGTCCATGTGATGTGCTTTGCTTTTGTGAGTGGAGCCCAGTAACAAAGGACAGGGTTCCTCTGCACACACACACACACACACACACACACACACATCCAGGGGGCTAGTTGTAGCAGCTGCAGTTTGTCTGTAGTTCTGTAGTTATATATGCATTAGTTTCTGAGGGGGTTGAAAGGATGACTTTGCCTGTGGGTAGGAATGGTAGCAGTGGATCAAGAACAGGTGTGCTGGATACCCTCTGTTGCAGAGGCAAAGAGCTGCTTCGGTCATGCTGTGTGTGTGTGTGTGTGTGTGTGACCACACCTCCCGACATGTGTCGACGCTCCTGTCGTCAACCTTCTACGTCTCATCTATCATAACCTGCGACTAAAATAATGGCGTTTGGTTTGAGTAAGCAGGTAAATACTGACGTTTTGGTGAATAGTTACACTCCGTTGTGCAGATACACACTGAGGTTTGTTGCCTGCACACACTTCTCCTGTCCGGCAAACTGGGAAAGTGTCCATATATACGTGTGTGTAGGTAAAATATATGCATCTGCCTTCAGCTCGGGCACTTTAGCCAGTGAAGTGTGTGTGACCGCTGCATGAAATATTTGAAATGCTGTATATGATTCAGGAGTGACATTACGTAACCGAACGTGGGATAAATGCAACTAAATACATCCCCAAGTATGGTACTGCATGCTGCAGGATGTTAGGAGGGATGAACCGCTGAAATGTCTGGCTTGAGAAAGCTGCAGGTCTGTCACTTATAGCAGAAACAGTAGCGTGACTTCAGCGTGGACACATTACCTCAGGAGATAAATAGACGTTTGTGACTCTGGTGGCCAGACTGAGATGGTTGGGTCATATATTGAATCTATTGGTAGACGGATGCTGAAATTGGAGGTCGAGAGGAAGAGAAGACTGAAGTGAGAGAGGATATGAATAGATGGAGAAGGTGGATTCCCTGTGAAGACCCCTGAATGGAAAAGCCCAAAGGAGAAGAAGAATTTGTCACAGGGTTGCAGGACATGTATGACCGAGACAAAGTGATGACTGAGATGGTTTGGACACAAACACTCCTCTGTTCATGTCTAAACCATGGTGAAGATCTGGGTAGAAGGTTACTGAAGGTGGAGCTGCAAGGCAGAAGGTCTAGAGGAAGACCAAAGAGAAGATTTATGGATGTTGTTAGAGAGGATATGAAGTTAGTTGGTGTGAGAGAGGAGGATCCAGAGAATAGGGTTAGATGGAGAAGCTGGATTTGCTGGGAAGACCCCTGAAGGCAAAAGTCCAAAGGAAAAGAAGAATTTGTCACAGGGGTGCAGGACATGTATGACCAAGACAAAGTGATGACGGTGATGGCTTAAATATGGACACTCTGTTCATGTCTAAACCATGGTGAAGATCTGGGTAGAAGGTTACTGAAGGTGGAGCTGCAAGGCAGAAGGTCTAGAGGAAGACCAAAGAGAAGATTTATGGATGTCTTGAGCGAGGATATGAAGTTAGTTGGTGTGAGAGAGGAGGATCCAGAGAATAGGGTTAGATGGAGAAGGTGAAGAAGACCCCTGAAGGGAAAAGCCCAAAGCAAAAGAAGAAGAAGAGTCACGCACCTCTTGTCATTTAGAACAAGGCAGCCATTGGTGCTGACTCTTTGTAAAGTCCTCATGGGCTGGACAATTGGAAGTGTCAAGAGGAGCGTGTTTCTCATCAGGTCCAAGTCAGTCCACGAGTGCAGCTCCGTGTCAACATTGCCAAAGTTCGGAACGGAACGGAAACCACTGTCTTTACGTTCCCCTGCGCCGGGTTTAGCACAGGGAACCGTCGCTGCTCTTTGTTGCGAATGCGTCACCACGACAAATGTCAAATTGGCTTAAGCCGGTGAGCGAGCCGGGCGGCGAAAACAGCGGTAATCAGCCCGAGCACAGGATGGGACGCCCAGTCAAAAGAGAACAACCGGTGATTTTTTGTTTGTTTGTTTGTTTGTTTGTTTTTTCCCCGACGTTTGCGTCGTGTGCCGCAGAGCCGACGCGGCAGAATCCCCGCTCGACGATAAAGCTTAAACGTCCGTTCGTTTGCGTTTTGCGCTTCCTGTCAACGACAAAAACAAACCCCTCACGTTGTGATGCGGGTTGGTTAAATGGCTCGCTCTTCGCCGCCCTCGGACGTGCTTGGACACGCAGGCCTACGTCGGAGCGTTCGCCGTTCGCCGCCGGCTGATGGACGACCTCTGTGAGGGATCGACGGTGTTTTTTGATCGGCGAATCACAAGCGGCCGAGGCGGGAGGTGAGATAACATTCCAGGATGCCGAGAGGGATCGCGGGAACAGAAGCGCCTCGCGGTCGCGAATTCGGAAAACCCGAAACCTACCGCTTCGTATCCCGATGGAGTTCACAAGGCGCGAGCCGGGAAAGCTAAAACGATGAGCTAAACAGCTAAAGCTGCGCTAAGCGGCGCAAACCGAGGCGTAAGAGACGGTGACGACTATCGTAGCATCAGCCGGCGCTTTTGATTAGCAAACGTAAAAACACAGTAAAATAAAACGAAACGTTTATTTCATTGTTTTGTTTTTCTTTCCTCCGTGAAAGAAATGTTCAAGTCGTTCCAGGCTGCGGTTGTATTTTCGCTAAACTTAACATCCATGGAGTGTTGTGCCGTTTGATAAAGCGAATGCAAGAACATCGTCGCACACACACACACACACACACACACACACACGAGGCATATGGTGCATATTTCAGAGTTGTTTCCTATTCTCTTTCTACTGTAGCTCACAGCGGCTGAGAGGCAAAGGGAAGATGGAGCACAGTGTGTTCCCCTCGTGGGCACGGCTCCGTTGCAACATGTCTTCATTACCGCGGCAATTGTCTTACTATTTTCATCAGTAACAGGAAAAGCGTCCGTACGACGACGGCGGCGCACACGCGTGTGCGTCATAGCACGAGACGGCAGAGCTGTTCGGTTACGGAGTAGATTGGCGTCTTCGCCGCCTCCGACACGTGAATTCGTTACCGTGATGAGAAGTTTGGCTTCGCGGGGTTTTCTTTTTTTTCTCTCCTAAACACTGACCGGCAGTAAAGCAAAAGTTGCTCTTCACCCACGCCTCGGAGCGAGACCTCCCGTCCTCCTCCGGCCTCCCGTACATTCACTTCTTCACCTTTCGCACAGCCTTTTGATAAAAACCAAGATGGAAGAGTCTCTCTGGCCATCCGTCTCTCCTTGAGGTTCACACCTCCTTTATTATTTACTATCAGATAAGTAGACGTACATACAAATCGCCTTGTTGTACTAAAACCGCATGTGTGTGTGTGTGTGTGTGTGTGTGCAGTCAATATACTGTGCTTTTGTTTATGTATGTCTGTGCGCTTCATGCCCCCTTGTGTATGTATTTCGTCTTATCCGTGTGTGTGTGTGTGTGTGTGTGTGTGTGTGTCCTTGGCTGGAGGCAGTGCAGTGTGAGGTTTTTCTGCCGTCTGAAGTCGTCCAGCCTCAGTGTCATTAGAGGATCTCTTTAATCCAGACTTTGGGAGAAACTTCTGACAGCACGCTGCAAATAGAAGGCCTCGCCGCACATGAAGAGCAGCCCGGCTCCTAACAAAACACCAAGTTTAAAGAGGCCCCTGGCTTTTTCTCTCTTTTTTTCTCTCTTTTTTTTTTTTTCCCTTCCTCCCCCCGCGATTGCCTCCCCGTCTTTCTTCTTTGCTTTTTTTTTTCCCTGCCCTCTGTTGCTTTTACTTCACCCTGGGGAAACTCGCTCGCCTTATCTGCACAAGAGGACCACCCAGGAAAGATGATTCAGGCATCGGTGTGTTTGTGTGTGTGTGTGTGTGTGTGTGTTTTACGTGGAATCGCACATTCATTCGACGCTTTAGCACTCGCTCTTTTTTTTGAGGGGGGGGGGGGGGGGGGACTTTTGCTGTTAATATTAATGCATGCCCGGACCTGCACGAGCGCTGTGTTTGTTGGTGCTTGTGTCCACGTGCGCGTCGCTAATCCCGAGCCAAAGTTTGCAATGAAAGGCAAAAGCACATGAGTGATGGATGGGTGAAAGAGGCCTCGGTGGAGTTCAGCGCCGGCCCCCATCTTCCCTCTCACGTCCCTCCTCCTCCATATCTTTCTGTTCTTTCACTGTCATCTCCCCTGAACCGGCTCTTTTCTCCCTTCCCTGATTCTGTCACATTTCTTCCTTATCTTCCAGCGCTTTTCTGCTTCCCCTCCCTCCACCCCGCCTCGCCAAGGTTTACCTTCTTTTCCCCCCGCGAGGGACCGAGACCCCCCCCCCCCCCCCTCCCGGCGTAAAAGGCGATAAAGGCCGTATCGCCCCGAGCATCTAGACACGCTTAGCGCGCTCGCCGTACAACGGCGGACCCCGGTTGTGTGTTCCGGCGTCTTTTAAATCCCGCACGTGAACGCGTCATCGAGCCACGTCCGGGAGGGAAGGGGAGGCTAAAGCCACGACGCGTCCACATGCACTTCTGAACGCCGTGACCGTTTTGACCCTGCAGGATTGCACAGCGAGTCCGAACGTTTTGGTGTCTGGTGACGTGTTTAGGTTGGTTTTTTTTGATGTTGAGGCGAATGAGCCTCAGGCGGGCTCCGCAGGCTAATCGCTAATAGCTAATAGCTACCCGCGTTCTCCGGAGGTGGCGTTAGCGCTAGGATGCAGCGCCGGGTTTAGCATTTTCACCCGGATTGACAAAGTGAACCAACTCTGAGACTTTGTACTGGATCTGTGTCGGAGCCTCGGGGTTCGCCTCCATCGTCTGATGCAAACCCGGCGAGAGTGTGTGTGCGTGAAGGGCGGGTCGCTTTATTGTCATTTCATTTCTTTTAATCACTTTGTCAAACTCTTTCTGTTCAGCACGTATCAAACGCAAAGGACATTCGAGGTCATTTCGCTTCAAGCTTTTGCTTCATGTTATTGTTTCATCGGATCTTTTATCAGTTCACGCCGCTCCCTCGCCCTCGTCAACCCCCTCCCCGTTCGTCTATCTCGTCTGACAGCGGCGGCTCGGTATTCCCGCCACCTTTCTGACTCACGCCGCGCCTTTATGCATCATTAGAATCATCCTCTATGATTTAATTATCCAAACGACAAGAGTTGAACTCCTGCCCTCGGAGTTGTTTTGAACTCATTAAATACAGAACCCACATGAAAGGGAGGCTGGCGTCAGCGAAGAGGCAGCCGCTCCGTCTCGCTTCCCGGAAAGCCCGGTCTCGGAACGCCGCGTCACACTGCGGGGAATCGGGGTCGGTTCGGCGAGGTCGCGCCTGTCGCTCGGCGGCCGAACGTTTCCGTCTGAGAGCGCAGAAACAGATCGAGGTGACGATGCAGTGTGTCGGGGTGCGATGCTATCTCCCAAACTCAATATCTCGCCGCATTATTTATTGTTTTTAATAAACTCCGCCCGGCTTTGACAGTTTTGTTCGGCGGTCGACGAACCGACGGCGACGCGAGCGGAAAAGTCACAGGGCGTTGAACGAGAATGGAAGACTCAGAGCTTTCTAAGTGGGTTTAAGATGCCGGATACTCCAGCATCCTTTTCCTTTCGCGTGCTTAAAAACAACGCCGCATCCTCGCGGCGCCGTTTCAAGTCGCTCCTAATCCCGAAAACCTGCGAAAAGGACGTCGGCGGACGCTCAAAATAGTTTTCCATTTAAACCCGGCCTTTGATTCACCGGTAAACAAAATAGAGTGATGAAACGGAAAGCAAGGGCGATGTAGATGTGGGCAGCGACGGGACGGAGTCGTGACTGGCTGCAGAAAGACCTGATTAACAGGATCAACACGTCGGAATCCAGCTGCTTTTCATGCCGCCGAGCGAGAAGTGGCCCGAAGTCTGCGGATCTGTCAAATCCTTTAGGCTTAAATCAGCCACCGCGGATGATTTCCCCGCATCGGAGCAGCTCAGGTGCCGACTCGCGCCGCGATAACAAACGCGAGGCGGCGAAAACAAGCCGGATATGTTCTGACTCTTCCTTACGAACTCCCGGTCGTCGTCGCTTTCACGCGCTTTTCTGTCTCGGCTCACCCTTCATTTTAATCGTGCTTCTCGTGCAAACCAACCGCATTTCCCGACTATAAGCCGCCACTTTTTCACACGCCTTGAACGCGGAGCGGCTAATTTCAGGATGATAAATTGCAACTTTTGCATCAGCCGTGTTACAGGCACTGTTTGTCAAAAATTAATTCCAATACGTATTTGAGGACGTTACCGCCATGGATTTAATTCAAAGTGTAAATATCTCATGTTACAACGTGACAATTGCAGCCTTTATGCGCACATAGATTTATTTTTCCATTTTCAGCCGATGCGGCTTATATTCAGGTTTGCTCAATAGTCTGGAAAATCTGGTCATGAGAGATGCAGCGTCCACACGTGCACGTCTAACATCTGGATCTGCACCAGTCTTTCCGCTGCCGATGAAGGAAAAGACGCATTTATAGCATTTCTTTTTTCTTGATGTTTCCGCCCGTGTGTGTGTGTGTGTGTGTGTGTGTGTGTGTGTGTGTGTGTGGGGTTAATCTGCTCCGCTCTGAATCTCTCATATCGTCACCAGATAAAGATAAATAGCGATGGGAATAAGGAACGCTCTAGAAAGTTTGCTAATTCCCAGCGCCAGCGGCTGCCCTGTCATCCATCCCAAAATGACTTTGCTTGTGTCGCTTAATGAGTCCGGCTTTCCTTTAATTACTGTCACAACTCCATTATTAGCCTTTTAGCCGCCGCCGCCGACCCCTTCCTTTCCCACCTTTTCCCCAAGTTTTGATTGCGCTACTTTCTTTCTTAAAGGCACTTTTCGGATCATCCCGAGTCGATTAGAGAATCACTGCGGGTTCCGAGTTATCCCTCCCGCCCCCCTGAAAAAGTCACTTTTCGTTTTCCATCAGGCGTCTGACTCTGTTCCCCCCCCACAGGCTCTGCAGGAGAAGGTGGACGGTCTGCAGAGGCAGCTGCATTCCTCCGAGAAGAAGCTCCTCAACAAAGAGCTGGAGCGCGAAGAAAAGGTAACCGGGCCCTCGTTTTCTCCGCGTCTTTTCCTGGTCGGGCTCGAACAAGGGAGGCCGGCTGACGTAAGCCGGCTTGTTTTCTTCTCGCCGGTGTTGTTGCATCACACGCGCTGCCCAGCAGAACGGCCGCCATCAGCCTGTCCGTCGCTCTCCTCTCATTTATTGCCAAACAAACCCTTCAATCGCATCCTTTTTCCTTTCCCGGTTACTTTGAATCCTTTAAAAACATGCAAATGGCAGATTCGGCAAATGGCACGTCCGTCTCCTTCCCCCTTCTGACAAAAAAAGAAAACAAATAGAAATGCGCTCTTCCCTTTCATTCCAGCTCCGAGCCAAAGATGTGCCCTCTCGTACATTTCCAGAATTCCTTGAGATCTGTCTCGAAGAGGCAGCGCCTCGGGCGAGGAATGCCGGCACTCGCGCACATTCTCCCCGTGGCTCCGCTCGATGCCCTGTAATCAGGCTGCGTTTTGACCTTGACACACACTGAGAAGAAAGCGCTAATGACGGCGCTCACACAGGAGGCCGGCCTCGCTCTTTGTAGCCTGGAATGTAAACGCGGTCCGTTGGTTCCTTCTCCGACCCGCCCCCTGACCTTTGTACACACTTCACACACTCGTCACACTCCCCGACGTCCGCCTGACATGAAATTGCCGTGTGTTTTTTTTTTTTTTTTTTTCAGATCGTTTACCGTATTTTCCGCACCTGAATAGAAGCCGCGGCGGCTAAAAGTAAACAAAAAATGTCCGTGTACATACACTGCTCCAAAAAATAAAGGGAACACTTAAAAAACACATCCTAGATCTAAATGAATGAAATATTCTTATGAAATACTTTGCTCTTTACACAGCTGAATGTGCTGACAACAAAATCACACAAAAATGATCAATGGAAATCAACTGTATCAACCCATGGAGGTCTGGATTAGGAAATTAAAGTGTAAAAACAAACTCCAGGCTGATCCAACTTTGATGTAATGTCCTTTAAACAAGTCAAAATGAATCTGTGTTGCTTCCTGAGTGGACACTATGATTTCACACAAGTGTGATTGACTTGGAGTTACATTGTGTTGTTCAAGTGTTCCCTTTATTTTTTGGAGCTGCTGGTGTCCACATTGTGACACACATTCTGGTAACATCCACAAATACGTGCTGGAAATGCTTATTTCTGAACAGCGGCGGTAACACGGCTGATGAAAAAGATGAATAATAAATAAACTTTGTCCTCCTCCAGCTGATCGCTATCTCAGTCGTCCTCTTGCGCGCTAAAACCGTTAAAGTCGAAATTGAACGGCTTCGGAATTTCACGCCGGTTTCATCGGACCAGAAATTTAGAAAATCCAGAAATTTAGCCGCATCGTTGTTTTAGCCGCAAAGCGTGGGGGGGAAAAAAAAAAGTAAAGTCCGGAAATGACGGACCGACTTTGTCACGTGAGTCAGCAAGATCACCTCCAAGCTCAAGTCATTTAGAGAAGTTGCTAATCCAGTACGCAGTCGCTAGCGCTGCAGCTCACTGAAGGAACATCCAGGCTTCCTTCCTCCACTTCTGCAACTTCTCTGGTCTCCACCCACAGACCAAAAGGAGGTTCATTGAATTGAGCTAAATCGTCCATAAGCGTAACACACACACACACACACACACACACACACTCACACTGGGTCGGTGTCAGCTGACTTTCCATTCCATCCGGCCCGTGCAGGATCAGGCACATCGGTGAGGATGCTCACCTTAGATTGACCTCAGGTTCTTCTGCTGTCACCTGCTTGACAGCCATTGAGCCAGACCGGTGTGTGTGTGTGTGTGTGTGTGTGTGTGTGTGTGTGTGTGTGTGTGTGTGTGCTCGTGTTAGCAGTGCAGAATACAATAACATCCACTCACAATTTTAGATTCTGAGGGTAAATGCATGCTAATGCTAAAACTGTGATACTGGGAATAAAATAACAGTAACTACGTCTTAATGTAAAATGCTAAATTTTGCTCCTTCAGATCCAAAATGTTACTTATGCTCTCCCATCTTTCTTGAAACAACCTTCCATCTGCATCGACTTTTCTCTTCCCGGACATTTAGGGATCATTTGTATTTCTCAATGCTACTTGTTGAAAATGTGGAAACGCTGCGATCTAACGGCATGATGCCGTCACATGATCGGCATGAATTGCAGGAAATGTAGTTTCTGGTCAAAACGTATTTATTTTAAGACAATCAGATCTTTTCAGACCTTCTCGCCGGCCACATGGAATGACGTGGCGGGCCACATTTGGCCCGCGGGCCTTGAGTTTGACAATTGTGCTCAATAGAAATACACAAGAAAGCATCCATCTGAGCTTTTTGAGCGTCCTGATACAAAGGCAGTTGGTATTCAAGCCATAAAGACTTTGTCTTTCTTTCTGGAGGCGAGAAATCCAGCACAAAGGGCTTTAACTCCCTCTCAAACTGACAGATTGACTTTCTTTAGGGGGAAGAAAAGCAAAAAAAAAAAAAAAAAAAAACTTTTTATTGGGATTAAATTGTATGAAAGAAATATGAATTTCCTCAGCAGATACACAGAAACCTCCCATCCCGGTGAAACGTTCGAGGTCACGCCAAGGAAAGCGAAAGAGCGCCGCCGTTTCTATGGTTACCTCGGCGGCGAGGAGCACGTGATGAAGGCCGAGAAGCTCAGACGGCAGATATTAGCTTGCAGGCTAACACTGCAAACCAGAGTTGACTGGACGCGCAGGAGGTGGCTTCTCCTCAGCGTTTTGCTTTGGTTTGGCATCCAGGTATTTGGGCGTGGATCACATCAAAGAACCTCGCCTCGTATCTCTGATTTTGTGCACGTGCGCCGCCATCGCACGAGAAGTCGTCGTGCATTTGTGCACTGATATGTATGGGTAGATGTTTGTCCCTCATGAAAGCCGCCTTCAGACGGAGAAGCTCTTAGACGGGCCGTCAAACTCATTTTCACCGAAGGTCACATCAGCGTAATGGTTGCCATGGAACGCCATTTTTAAAAGTGTGTGTCCAGTCAGGACACAATTTCTCACGTGCACTGCTTTGAAAAGCCGCCGGCTTTTTTCTTCAGCCACAATCAAGCTAGCTTTCATCGCCGCTGCGTTTTTGACATTTTTTTCGTGAACATTCTGCTGCCATCGTATTTTTCCTTTTAATTCTCGGACAATTTGTTGTTTTTACGGAAAGCTAACTTTAGCATACTTAGCTCCTTGTTTGGTGTCAAAATGCAAATGTAGATTGTGCTCTTTGACAACCGACACAAAATAACATACCGCTTTTTCTCCTTGGAGCACAAAAATGTATTGGCCTTCCATCTGCATCAACTTTTTCTCTTTCTGGACATTTAGGGATCAATTGTATTCCTCAATTCCACTTGTTGAAAATGTGGACTCGCTGCGATCTAACGGCGGGATGCCGTCACATGATCGGCAGGAATAGTGGGAAATGTAGTTTCTGGTCAATGCACGTGTTTGACTTATTTATCTTAAGACAGTCAGACCTTTTAAGATGTTCCAGCGGGCCACATTTGGCCCGCGGGCCTTGAGTTTGACACGTATGCTCCAAGACGAGTCCAGCCGGAATCGGCCTCCTCCAGGGGGAAGCTTGTATACGTGCATTCCCTCAGGCGGTGAGGACCACGGGAGGGAGCAGGGTGACGTGCACCTTCAGCTCCTCGCTCAAAAACAAACCACCCAAGAAGAAGAAGAAGACGAGGAGGCGGAAGCCGCCGCATCATTCATGGAATAATAATCGTGGACTATCAGATGGTTGAAGTGTGTTTATCTTTATCTGAAGAGTCCTGTTAGCTGTTAGCTAACCCTGCACTTATCCTGGCCAAAATGTAGATGTTCCTCTGCGAGTCCCGGAAACCCCTCGGAGGAGCAGCGGGCCAGAAGAGCTCGGACCCTCTCGTACCTACGACTTCCTCTGGAGGCCTAAAAAGACCCTGCCTCGCAGTAGAAGCCTGGATGGCTCCAGGAGCTGGAGGTCTCCAGCTTCTGAAAGGGTTCTGGGAGCTGCAAAAACATCCTACAGCGCAAAAGAGGCCGAAGTTTTTGGTGTAGTTTATTTAGCGAGATGTTTCCCCGTAATCCGATCCATCGGACGCCTCACAGATGTTGCCGGTGAAAGGAGCAGCAGCTGACGGGGAATCCGGGATCTACAAATGTAGGTCGGACCTCGGTAAATGTCAGCGTGTCCTCACAGAACAAGGAGGGTTCTTCATGCCGACAGGAACACCACCTTCTGAGAGCGATACGACTTTTAGCATCGATGAAGCCGTCGTGAAAAGCCTGAACCTCAATCCGCCACAGATTTTCAGATTCGTTCGCTGTGATCGCTTTCTGGCTGCGAGTCCGGCGGCGGAGGAGCCGCCATCTTGGCTTCCCCCTAAAGTCCAGATACTGGCGACCGTTTGTCCGTCTCATTCCCGCTCGGTCTGTTGGTACGAAGAAGGAAACGTTGGTCTTCAATGGAGACGCCGTCAAACGACAGAGGAGGAAGCGCTGTCACACTGTCGGCTGTCCAAAGAACAGCTTTATTAAAACTGTTTCACTAAAAACAGTGCCAAATACAGTTCCATAACCAATAAATCAAAAATTGATGAATCATCCCGACAGGAGACGCGTGAACCCGGAATCCGACCGCCATTTGCAAAGGGACGCGTCGCCCCACCACCCTTTCTGCAAGCATAGCTTGAAGGTGTGTGTAGAAACGTGTGATTGGTGTGTAAAGTGCTCCGGAGGCGGTCGGTTTATCGTCCGTCCGGATCTCCGAACAAAAACGCGAGTCGTGTTTCCGTGTTTATGGCTCCTTATCTCGTTCCGGCCGCCGTCGGAAGCCTTTTCCTCCCCGATCGCCGTCGTCACTCCCATTTGTCCCGACTTCACCTCCGTTCCGTTTTTTGCCGTTCGGCGTCTCTCCACGCCCTTCGCCCGACCGCCATGTGGGAAACCAGGGTCGCTTCGAGGTGACGAGGATCTAAATGGCAATTTGAACGCCGCTAATCACGCTAAAAGGTCTGCGGGTGCGGGTTGTTCCCCCCCGAACCTCCACCCCCGCGTCGTGTTTTCGTAGAGACGCGTTACATCAGCGGCTGCCGATCCATCCCCCAGTTCCGACGACTTCGGCGAGATCAGAAAGCACTTTTAATCTACCCCCTTTTTCTTCTTTTACTTTCTGATACGCCGTCTCTCCTTTCCTTTCTGGCAGCCGTGAGCTTTTGATTTCAAATCGCTCCTCGGTGAACTCTGCGTTTTCCAACTCGGCGGATGAGGAGATGCAAACTTTGCGCGTGGCGTGATTTTTGATGTACCCTCCTTGATCCTGACAAGTTTTTTTGTCACTTTGGAGCAGGCGGAGTGGAGCGCATCAAAAAAAATATCTTCCCGGCAACGACTCCCACCCCGGCCCGCCCCTCCCACACACGCCTGTGCACACACACCCACGCATCATTAGCATACTTCAACCTTCCCAATGATGACAAACGTTATTTGAAATCTGAAAGTGTTGAGGGCTTGTTCCTTTCTGCTGGCAGCTGTCAGGAAGCCGCCGTGTGACGGCACCGAGCACCGGGGAAAGTCTCAACCGCAATCTAAAGACTATATATAGATGAAATGTTGTCATTTTAAGATTACCGGAAGGGGCGGGGGGTGGGGGGGCGCTTGTTGGGAGTCTTCAAAACCAGACAATCACACTTCATCAGAAACAAGTCTCTTTTTATTTTTTTTTTCAAGCCGCCGAGATAAAAACCCTCATTTTTCTTCAGAAAGACAAAGTCCCTGTTCGAACGCTTTGCCAAATAGTGCTACCCTTCTTCTTCTTCTGCTTCTTCTTCTTCTTCGGACCCGGCGCCGGCGAAACATCTGTCTCGGCGGCGAGGAGGCTTCCTCGCGTACCTGTCGCGTTCGTTTCCTTCTTCCAGCTCCGGCGGTCCGACGGCCCGCGGCGCCGTTCAGCAACGACGGCATTGTAAAAGAAAGGCGCCTTATAGCGTCCAAGGCCGCGAGAGGACGGGATGGCGAAGGTGAAGCTTCGCTGCGGTCGCTCTCACACCAGCCCTTTGTTTCCAATCATACGAATACGACCCCGAGACTTTGAGCTTTGAGTCGACGCCGGCGCCTCAAAGGTGCCGCTGTTGCGACGGCGCTCAGCGCTCGACCTCGCTCCGCGGTTTTGGGTCAGTGATGTTCTGACGCGGCGGCGGTCAGCTGTTAACGCCGTCTTGTGACTACGTTGAGATGACATCTTTCATACATGGAGCCTCTGGAGGACCTCCTGGCCAACGACTTGAAGACGAAAATGTCCCGTCAGGAGACTTTTTATGACAGCAATGGAGCAAAGTGGGAATGACTTGATAAAGTCAGTGTGACTAAAAGACGGAGGCTGGAGAGCTTCACGAGTGGACTACCGGGAACAAGGGTGTTTGTGAAGATCGGGGTTTCTTTGGAAAGGGAGGCCAATCTGCCAGATCGATGACCGCAGAGCGGCTGTTAAAACAAAAAGCCGTTTCCCGACCGCGTTTGCGATAACTTGATTTTCGTCCGAACGCGCCGAGATAACATCTGCAGCTGCGGGACGCTCCGCCTTCTGACGTTCACGCACTCGCTCATTCAGCGAGGCGTCACGACCACGTCACGCCTCCTCCGCGATCTTCTCGCCGGTTATTCACAGATCAGCACGTCGACATTTCCTGGGCGCCGCATTTAAACCGGTCAAATGTGAAGGCTGGAAGAACCCTACCGACGACATTGAGAAGCTACGTCGCTATCGGAGAGCTAAGTGGGAGACGCAGGAACCTCCTCAGATCAGAAAGATGCCAGAGCTGCCTGAGAGACGCGTTCAACGCAAACAACGTCGCAGGGTTGTTTATTTGATTTATAAATGATAAGGACGGGTAGTCGTTCAATGCGAGACCGGCTACGTTTCCTTGGAAGAACGAAAACGTGGGATATTAGCGTCGCCGCCTTCGAGACGCCGTCGCTCGCTGGTCGGCTTGAAGTGAGTGGCGCCGTTGTGTTTTAATTCAAGACAAATGTAAGGCGCTTCCAGTTCCCCCTTGACCGCTAGCTAGACCCTGGCAGTCGCCCGGGACGCCGAAATCCAGACCTTTGTCTGCAGTGAAGGACACATGAAAACAAAACAAACTCTGGGTCAATATCGAGTCGTACTCCTCTTCCTTGGAGTTCAACTCAGAGAAGGTTCTAGGTTGGCCGTTCGAATCCTGGCTCCTCATAATAACGTTACACATATGCATATGCACAGGTTTCAAACAAGCTCGAAAAAGTAAATTAAATAAAAGTGACGGAGCGGCTGGTGTCAGATGGAAAGCGGCGCTCGAAGCAGACGTGTTTTGAACGGGTAAACGCATCTCGCGTGTCAAAACTAATTGACTCTGGAAGTTAGCGTTAGCCCGTTATGCTAATGCTAAAGCTTTAGTCAGTCGCTTCCGGCACCTTTGCCCCCCCCCCCAGAACCCAGTTGCTGTTGAGCGTCCCGGGCGGCAGCCGCCTCGCCGCCGTGAGGCTGAGCGAACGCCGCCGCCGCCGCAGGAGGAGATTGTAATTTGGGCCGAGCGGATCCGTTGCCGCCGTACATGAGCTGAGAGTGCAGACTCAGGAGCTGAGCTTCTCTAGAATTTAGACTTCTTTTCAGAAGGGTTGGTAAGAGACGTGTTTACTCAGCCATTGTTTATTGCTTCGGTCTGAGGTAGCCGAGTGTGTTTTGTCTTGGCTCGCCATGTTGTTATGACTACAGAAGCTCCTATAGATAGAGATAGACCTTTTTAAAAGCGGCTCTCTGGTAAACTTCGCCTCATTTTTTAACTCCTGGACGTTTAAATTAGAGCTTCCCAAAACTTCCTTTCGCCACTTGTTCGAAAGGGTCGCTCTCAAATTATCCCCGGCTTCAGAAAGGGACACGTTCGCGCAAAGTCTCGGGACCTCGACCCGATACGATTGGCCCTAAACGAAGAGGGGAGGAGCCTGGAAAAAAAAGATCGTCAAAGTTGCGGCGGGCTAATCTCCTGCACGCTGTGCCGAGACAAAGTGAGCCGCTTTCTGCAGGAATCGTTTCTAGCAGCGCTTTGAAGTGCTTCCCAATCCCTCGCTTTGTGCCCACGAAGATTAATTAGCAAAGCCAGAACAATCAGTTCATTCCACAACAGGAAAATTATTTTAGGAAAACCAATCTTTTTTCCCTCCCGCTCACCTCCTCGTGGACTCGTGCGCGGTCGGAAACTCCGGGAGGATCCGAACGCGCTCACGCTTTGCTTTGGTGGCACCTTGAGAGCGACAGGCCGGACCTGGAGCTCCAGCTGGGAGTTCGCAGCTTCTGCCGATCGTCGCCAAATGCTTTGAATGCCTTTGGAAAACCTCTGTGGTCGTGCCTTTGTGTGTGTGTGTGTGTGTGTGTGTGTGTGTGTGCGTCTCCATTCATGTGTGTTTGCGGTGGAACCGAGGGGATCGCACCGACCAAACCTTTTTTCAACTTCCATGTAATCAGACTCTGGTTTAGCGGAGTGTAATTTTGCCTCAGACAGACTTCCTCCCGCCGAGGTAGCTCGCCCAGCTGCGACCCGAGCCGCCGCCACCGCCGCCGCCGCCGCCGTCTTTCAGATCTCCTGTCGGATCCGGCCGCCAGCAGGGGGCGCTGCTTCGGGAGCGCCGACCCCCTGCAGGGACGAGAAGAGAGAAACGGTGCAATTAATCGAGCAAGACGTTGTCGGCGTTACACTGGTTGCCATTCAGCAAAACTGCAGAGTGAAAACACACTTCTCACACACCGACGTCCGCCTGACAAAAAATTGCCGTTCGCACGTGAAGAAGCGTTTGTCGTCGAGCCAAATGCAGCGATCTCGTTTTTATCAGATCATTTAACGTATTTTCCGGATTATTGAGCGCAACTGAACGCACCGGCTAAATATAACAAAATAAATCCATGAGCGCATGTACAGGCTGCACTTGTATAGAAGCCGCAGGCGTCCATGTTACTTTTAATTAAACAAATACCGGTATAATCCACAAATGTGGCAGGAGGTCAAGCCGTCGTCTTTGGAACTGAACATCGGATTTGTTTCCGGTGAGAATCGGGCCAGAGCTGCCCTTTGTCACCCGTTCTGTTCAGAACTTTTAGCTCAATAGCTAAAAATAAGTAGATAAATCTATGTGTACATATATGGGCTGCACTTGTCTATAAGTAGCTGTAACATATGATGTTTACACAGACATTTAATTAAATACAAACCGGTAACATCCACAAATTCGTGCTGGAAATGCTTTTTTCCGAACAGTGGTTGTGACACGGCTGATGAAAAAGATGAGTAATAAATAAGACGAGGAAAATGCATCCGTTTTCTATCCTCGCTTCTATCTTGGTCTTCCTCCTGCGCGCTAAAACCGTTACCGCCTCAGAATTTCACGGTCATTTCATCGGTCCGATGTGACCGGGGGAAATGTTTTGGCGGCCTGAAGCTCGTCGGCCTTAAAAAAATCCGTACATTAGCCGTGTCGTTGTTGAAGCCGCGGTATCGAAAGCCTGTTTACAAAGTAGAGGCTTATCGTCCGGAAATGACGGTCTGTGCAACCAATGCGTCGGACTCGTTAAAAAACAACCGGATGCGAGTTGGGTGTCTGCAGGTGTTTACCGAGGTTGTTCTCTGTCTCAGGTCACCAAGGTGCGTCAGGAATACGAGGAGCGAATCAAAGGTCTGATACCTGCGGAGCTCAGACAGGATCTGGAGGATACCATCACGTCTCTCAAAGCTCAGGTGAGCCGGCGGGCCGGTGGCCAGAAGAGGAGCAGACGGCGAGGACGACCACCAGCCGCAGAATTACACTCTCCATTACACTCTCAGGAATTTAAAGAATTGTCTGTGAGCTTCGGCTCCAGGAGTATCCTCTTCACTCGTCCGAGAAGATGTCTTTGTTTTGAGCGTCTTTTTTTCCCCTCTTCTAATCTTATATTGAGTGATACTTTTCCCTGGAGAACAAACGTCTCCGGCTCTCTATGTGGTTCTCACCTAAAAAAAAAACAAAACCAAAACAAACCTGGACGCATCCTTCTTTGGGTAAATGTGTTCCTTCATTCAGTCATTCATTACCTGCACCGTTTATCTTGCGGTGAAGGTGCTGGACTGATCCGGCTTGGAGGCGAGGTTCACCCTGGACAACCATTCACCCTCTCATTCACATGTCGGGTAATTGAGGGTCTCCTGGGTCTCCAGTGAAGGGTGGAACCTGGAGGAACCCCATGCAGACACGGGGAGAACATGGAGACTCCGCATAGAAAGCCTCCCTGTGGAGATCCAACCGGGGACCTTCTTGCTGCGAGGAGGAAGCGTGACCGGGAACATGTTCATTTGTCTTAATCCTGTTAGAAACATGTTCTGCTGCAAAGTTGTACGAAGGCGATCGGCAGCTATTCCAGCAGCTCGGTGAACATTAACTCAAAGATATCCGAAGCTGTCCGGTAGAACTTTGCTGCCATTTCGTGTTGCTGTGTCTGCTCCGAGACAAGCTTCCATCAATAGAACAATGGGAGATGGGAAAAGGAAAACATGCAAATGTAATGAACTATAAACGACCCTGCTTTCATGCCAAAAATATGCAAAAAGACCACTCAGACAACCGTGAGGTTCAGTGTCCAGCAGAACGTGCTTTCAGAAACAGTCCTTGTGACGTGTTTTCTCTCCGTTAACACAGTAAACAAAACAGAGTACTACACAGCCTTCAGGACCTAGGAGACCTTGTTTTGTAATGGGGGCTGGTGCCATACCCTCGCCTTCTGGTGCCGTGCCCTCGCCTTCTGGTGGCGTACCCTCACTTTCTGGTGGCGTACCCTGACCTTCTGGTGGCGTACCCTGACCTTCTGGTGGCGTACCCTCACCTTCTGGTGCCGTGCCCTCGCCTTCTGGTGGCGTACCCTGACCTTCTGGTGGCGTACCCTCGCCTTCTGGTGGCGTACCCTCGCCTTCTGGTGGCGTACCTTTCACCTTCTGGTGCCGTACCCTCGCGTTCTGGTGCCGTATCCTAGCCTTCTGGTGCCGTGCCCTCGCCTTCTGGTGGCGTACCCTGACCTTCTGGTGCCGTACCCTCGCCTTCTGGTGGCGTACCCTCGCCTTCTGGTGGCGTACCTTTCACCTTCTGGTGCCGTACCCTCGCGTTCTGGTGCCGTATCCTAGCCTTCTGGTGCCGTGCCCTCGCCTTCTGGTGGCGTACCCTGACCTTCTGGTGCCGTACCCTCGCCTTCTGGTGGCGTACCCTCGCCTTCTGGTGCCGTACCCTCGCCTTCTGGTGGCGTACCTTTCACCTTCTGGTGCCGTACCTTCGCGTTCTGGTGCCGTATCCTAGCCTTCTGGTGGTGTACCCTCGTCTTTCAGTGGCCTACCCTTACTTTTCAGTGGTGCACCTTAACCTTCCAGTGGTGTACCCTCACCTTCCACTGGCGTACCCTCACTTTCAAGTGGCGTACCCTTACCTTCCAGTGGTCTACCCTCTCCTTCCAGTGGTGTACCCTTACCTTCCAGTGGTCTACCCTCTCCTTCCAGTGGTGTACCCTCATCTTCCAGTGGTGTACCCTTACCTTCCAGTGGCGTACCCTTACTTTTCAGTGGTGCACCTTAACCTTCCAGTGGTGTACCCTCGCCCTCCAGTGGTGTATCCACACCATCCAGTGGTGCACCCTCACCTTGTCATCCAGGATCCAATTTCAGTGCTCAAGCCGCAGCGGTGCGAGCCGACATGTTTATAAGATGTAATTTGTGACCGGCGTGGTCTCGCCTCTCATTGATGATGCGTTTCAGCTCAGCACATTATCATGCATTATGCTCACAGGGAGTGGGGAGCGAGGGGAGTTGCGGAGGTATCGGACCGCATTTCAACAGCGTCTCGCGTACACTTCCCCACTGCGAGATGCCAGATGAAATGCTAGAACGTTCCTGAGGCCCCCCCCCCCCCCGAAAGGAATGCACCTCTGGCTCCAGCATGGCAGTCCCAGAACAATACGGATTCTTCTGGAGCCGCGGTGATTCTGCCAGGCTCGCCGTGCTGTGTAAATGTAGATGCGGTTTATTTTTACTTTCGCCAAAGACACTTCATAAATAAACTCACTCTTTGTAGCTAAACAAAGAAGCGGCGCCGCCTCCTTTTGGCAGCCCTCTAACCTCAGCTAACCTGCCTCATAATCCCCCCTGTGTCCCCGTGTGCCTCCCCCCCGCCCTGCCCCCGTGACCTCCGACCCCTGCCGTCCTGACCCCTGTGCTCAACAACCAAGTCTTTCATCCGCTTTTCCCAACTCATTAACCCCCACCGTCTCGGAGATGAAGCCACCCCAGAGCCATTAGAGCGCCGCCACTTCCTGTCTCCGCGTTCTGACGTTTCCAGCCGCCGCTCGGAGATCCGGGGACGGCGTTTCTCCAACTGTCTGCTGACCGATGTTGGTGTTGCAGGTTAACTTCCTCCAGAAGCGAGCCTCCTTACTGCAGGAGGACCTGGATGCCTGTCGCAGCAGGAGGTCAGTACTCAGATCACGTACTGTAAATATAGATGTGTGTGAATGTTTTCCGCTCCACAAAGTAAAGGGAACGCTTAAACAACACAATGTAGCTCCAAGTCAGTCACTCTTGTGTGAAATCAAACTGTCCACTGATTTATTTGGACTTGTTTTAAGGACATTACATCCACGTTGGATCAGCCTGTGGTGTGTTTTTACACTTTCATTCGGAGTGTGACTCCAAATCCAGAACTCCGCGGGTTCATATATTTGATCCCCATTCATCATTTCGGTGTGATTTTGTTGTCGGCACGTTCAACTGTGTAAAGAACAAAGTATTTTAGATGAATATTTCATTCATTCAGATCTAGGATGTGTTATTTTTGTTCCCTTTATATTTGGAGCAGTGTCGATACCCACGTTCCTCACCAATGTTATAGACACACACTTCAGATTTGTATGAGCATCGATTGTCTGGTGTCGTTATTGCCGTCATTTTCGGACTATAAGCCGCCGCTTTCTTCACGCGCTTTGAACACTGCGGCTAAAACAATGATGCGGCTAATTTATGGACTTCAGGCCGCCAAAACATTTAGCCTCGTTACATCAGACCAATGAAATGACCGTAACATTCTGAGGTCGTTCAATTCCAACAGCGAAGAAAGACGACTTTTAACGGTTTTCGCGTGCAGGAGGAAGACCAGGATAGATATCGGCTGGAGGACAAAGCGGGGATAGAAAACGGATGCATTTTCCTTGTCTTATTTATTATTCATCTTTTTCATCAGCCACGTTACAGCCACTGTTGGGAAAAAAACATTTCCAATATGTATTTGCGGATGTTACCGGTTTGTATTTAATTAAATGTCTGTGTAAATATCTCATGCTGCAGCTACTTAAAGACAAGTTCAGCCTATATATGTACACATAGATTTATCTACTTATTTTTAGCTATTGAGCTAAAAGTTATAAACAGAACAGATGACAAAGGGCAGCCCTTATGTATTTTATACCTTATGTATTTAATTAAAAGTTAAAAAAAAAAAAAAGTGTAATTATCTCATTACAATGTGGGCATCTGCTGCTTACAGAAAAGTACGGCCTATATATGCACACATATATTTATTTAGTTATTTTCAGCCAGTGCAACTTATATTCAGGTGTGCTTAATAGTCCAGAAATGACGGTATTATCATCATTATTGTTGTTATTATTACTATGGTTAGAAGCAGTAGTATTTGTCATGCTAGTGCAGGAGGTCTTCGACTCACGTCGGAATTCTGCGCAATTTCCTCTGTAAGTCAGATTTGTCATTCAGTTCTGCGGGAGAAGCTACGTCGCTCAGCTCCGCTCGTCACGCTGGATTTCACAGGCAGATCCTTTCGCATGTTCTAGCACGTTCTTCATCGCTGATCGAGCCGTCCGGCTGACGTTGGTCTGCGTTTGGCCATGGCTTCTGTGCAGATGACTGACGCCTGCCAGCCAAAATGCAGGGCAAAGAGTTTCCATGAAAACAACGTAAACGAAATGTCGTCTAGACGCGTGACAACAAACTCAACGGGGGCGATGTTTTTTTAAAACACCGTCAGAATGATGGAACCGGACTTTCTTAATAAATCGTCGCGGCCGTCGCAAACCGAGAACTTTCCCTGGTAGCCCGCAAGGCTACGTGATGTAGCATCTGCTAGCTTCGTGATGTGACAGCGTTCTCTTTGTTTTCCCGCCCGTCAAACCTTTGCAAACCATCTGTGTTTCCATGAAAAGCGCCCACACACACACACACACACACACACACACACACATACGAACATCCCTCGCCATTTCTCAGCAATTACACCTCAGAAAATGGCGTTTCCTCACGCCGGCGTCTCCTGAAGTGTTTTCTGTTTTGGCTGTCGCAGGTGATCCTGGAGGACGGCGGGCCGGTCCACCTCGCGGACGCCACGGGAGGATCCGTCCACTAAGATGTGAGCAATGGCGACCTTTCCGAGTATCTCCCGCGCCCGTCACTCCACCGGATCCATCCCTTCTTGTTGTTTTTGGAATGTACAGTATTAGCTATTTATCCATTGTTTCATTCGCCCTTTTCATTTTGTTGCATTTTATTAGCTTTTATTAGCTTTTATTAGCATTTTATTAGCCCTGTTGTTATTCTTATTATTGAAAGTGTTTGTTTTAGCTCAGTCCCCCCTTTTTTTTTTTTTTTTTTTTTTTTTATAATCCACTTTTAAATAAAAGCTTTTGCATCATTTTCTGTTGTCATGCTTTTTTTTCTTTTTGTTCCCTTGTTTTCCATCCTCTTCAAATGCTGCTAATGAATCCTCCAGTAAGAGGAAGTGGAGCTGCTCGCCTTGTTGTTTCAGCGCCCGCAACATGCATGTTAACCAAGATTAGGCCTGTAACTTTACACTGAAGTCAAAGACCTTGAATTCCCATCTCCCTGATCCCTCTTTGACATCAGCTTTCCCTTTAAGCTCTCATTTGAAGTCTAAAGAGTAGTTGGGGGTTTGTGGCGGGCTCAGATAAAGAGCGCCGCGAGTCGATTGTTTGAACCCGAGGCCAAAGGCGCCGGTCCTCGGGCCCCGCGTTTCTGCCTGCGCCGCCGCTTTTTGCGTTTGGCCCGTGGTTTCGCCCTCAACTCATGATTAGACCCCGGAGTCGGCAAGATGGCCGCCGCGTCTCCGAGCGAGGAGGTTTTATGACGATAATAGCGGTCGATTCATAATGATATCCCGCCCCGTGCTATTTTGTGTAACCAGTAGGTAAGGAATGCTCGGGTTTGAATACCGATCGTCGTAAAAGAATCCAGGTTTTTCCCGGAAAACAGTTTGGAGGCGTTATTAAATTCCAAAATCAGATTTGATTTCAAAGAGAGCCTTCAATTATTTGCGTTGGAATTGCTTTCTTTTTACCCTCCCACCCATTGTCCGTGACCTGCGCCGCTGTGTCCAAACGAAACACTATACCCCTCTGTATTTATATGATGTGCTGATTCCGCTGGCCGGGCGGCGAGCGGGAGACGAGGCCGGGAGGGAGACGACCGTCAGGCCGACATCCGAGAGAGAGGAATTTGGTGTTTGGGCACCGAGCCTCCGCCGGGGCCTGTTGTTTCTGGAAAGGGAACGCGGAGTCATAACTGTTGCAACACGGCGTCCTCGCCGAGTTAAAGCGAGCGTGAGTGACATTTTTATAATTGTGTGTCAGCCGTTACCGGCAAGGTCGTGATTTCCACCCGCATCAGAGAGCGGACCGGTGACCGCGTGGAAAGCAGAAGCGCGGTGTCGCGCTCTGAGACGATCTGGCGTTCTCCAAACGCCCGCCGTCCTTTCCCGCGGGTCGAATTGAACACCTGAAAATCACGTTTTTCCTCGAAAAGAAAACAGGAGTTCTCCGTTGCGAAGAAGGCCATTCATCATCAGGGCGGCGCCGATTGGCTTCGCAGCTTTTTAGCGTTTTTGTTAGCATGTACAGGCGCTAGCGACGCTTGGAGTCAGTTTGCTCCTGTATCCAAAATACATTTCACCCTTGAAACGAATTGAAGCGCTGCTACTCTGTTCCAGACCCCCCGGTTTTCTGACGTGCTTTTAAATCTATGTTTCTAAGTATTAAATAAAGTATGAAAAAATAACAATCCGCAAAAAAGAGAATGTATTTACTGTATTTAGCTTGAGGATTGGACATTTTTCATTTGCTGGTCTATCCTTAGCTTACCTGCTCCACGTTTAATGCTACAATGCTATGCTAGATGTAACTTTATGTCTAAACTCTATTTATGGACGGAGCGAAGCCGCTCCTCTTTTAAAAACCATCAAACCGTCCCCGACCGGCTTTAACGGCTTTTCCGACGCCTCGTCCGTGCACGTTCCCCCGCAACAGCTTCCATGACGTTATCAGGGCTAGCTAGCGGCTAGCAGCGAGCAGCGCGTCACGCCGTCTTTAAACGCCACGTGGGCATCGATCGCTCATCTGAACCGATCTGGGCTCCGATCGCAAAACCAGAAATCTACCGGGCGACGCCTCGGATGAAGCCGACGCACTCGCACGTCCAGCTTCTTCAAATCTCAGGCGCCATCGAAACAACCGTGCGTTTTATCCGACTTCTCAAACTTCTTTCCAAACACTATTTTCCTATTTTTTCGTCACTTTTATTTCTGTTTGCTACAACTGTCCAGCCGTGTGGTTGATGTGGTCCTGTGATTGGACGGCTCCGGGGCCAACCCTGCCTCTCGGCCAATCGCGGCAGAGATAGATGACGATATTGAATGAATGAATGAATGAACGGTTGTAGCTTCTCCTCCTTGTGCTGTTTCAGCTCGTGCTCTTGGTTTTGCGGTTCTCCTGCCGCTTGTCCTTTGTCCTTGTTTGTTTGTTTGTTTGTTTTATCCGATTCGTGTGAAAGCGGCTTAAGCCACGTCTTCCCGCGCCGCATTTCCACCGATCGATACCATCGGAAAAAACGCTTCCCGTTTGTTTCCGACGAGCTTCTGCGCCGTCGTGAAACGCTTTCGGATGCCGTTTAGGAGATAAGAGGCCGCTTTGTTTGCCGCCGCGCTCAGGCTTTGCGGACGATTCTGCATGGCGTCGGCGCCGTAAAGGTCGGCTCTCCGCCGCCGCGGCCTTCCCTTTAATCCGCCGTTATTCCTCGGATACATCTTCGCTAATTGATTCTTTCCCGCCCAAAATAGCCCCCGTAATTGCGCTTGTGTAAATACAAGCCCTGAATGTCATTTCCACGCCGGCGTGGCGGCGCCGTTAAGCATCAAAGCTCCGGCTTCCTCTCCGTTATCCGCCCATCACACCGAGCTCCGAGGCCTCGGCCGCCGTATTCCTCTTCCGAACTCGCAGAGTTGGATGTTCCGCGGCGTTCTGAGTTCCGAGGACGCCGATCTGCAAGCGGGACCTTTATTTTTTTTTTTTCCCCAAAAAGCCGACAAAGGCGGTGGTTTTTCCACGCCGGCGACGCCCGCACACGTGACGGCTACCGCGCGTGTCGTCGGCAAACGTCGAGCCTCTGGGAACGACTGTACGTCAACGCGTGATTGACAAAACCATCACCCGTGTGTGTGTGTGTGTGTGTGTGTGTGTGTGTGTGTGTGAGAGGCTTTTTATAGAGCTGTATTCTGAGTCAGACCCTAGGAGGCCTGTGTTTGGCTGCTATCTGCTGCCTGCATAAATAAACCTGTTTATCACAACACTTCCCGCACACACACACACACACACACACACTCTCAACACACACACACATTCCACTTACACTATTTATTCCGTCTTCCATCTCCTGGCTTGTATCACTCGCTCTTTGTTGATATAGTATTTATGGCAGCTGTCACTCACAGGGAGCTGCATCTGCATCTGCAGCGTCTGCAGCGTCTGCAGCGTCTGCGTCTGCAGAGCGGGTCGTTGTGTTTGCGTGACGCCGCTGTGGATTCCACCTTTGGGGCTTCATCTGAAGGTTCCCTCCAGCTCGCGGTCTCCGTCCTGCTATCTCGCGGGTCTTTCGTCGGCTCTTTCGTTTAATTCCGTCGACGTACGCGCCGTCTGGAGGCTCGCCGATGTGTCTACGTAACGGATCTCCATGGTAACGGCGATGCAGAGTCTAGATCGGCCGTGTCCTCCTGCTCTCCTGGTTCCTCGCGGTGGTTCCATCCCGTCGCCTTCAGTGGGAAACGTGGAGAAAAGGAAGGCAGAAATGGTGTTCCACGGCTTCGCCTTCCCTCCTCCCTTGGACGGCCGTCCATCTTCAGCCTGAGATGTTTGGAGGCAGAAACGCGTCAGTTTTCATTCAGAGAAATGAAATCTCCGCTTCGGTTCCAGGATGTAGCCTCCTCCGGAGGAACCTCTTAGCTGTGAGGCCGTGAGGGACCTGTGGCATCTTCAGCTCCACACCCAACCACTGAAGAAGAAGAAGAAGAAGAAGAAGACAGGGCTGACATGGAGGTCAAAGCTGCCTCAGCATCCTTGGAATAACAAGCGTGGACTATCAGATGGTTGTCAAGTATTATCTTCTCTCTGCGCTGCTTCGCCCTGAGAAGAACCCCGTTAGCCGATAGCTAACTTGTTCTGGCCATAATGTAGATGTTCCTCTGCGAGCCCCGTCTGAGGCTCAGCAGACCAGAAGGACTTGGAGATCTTCGTCGCTCCATTTCTTGGCGCTTCTGCCCCTTTTGTTCCAAGAAATGATCAGAAATGATCTGCCAGAAGTATCAGTTCCACCAGTCCCCTACGTCATAAGGTCCAATGGAAGGGTAGAAGAGCTCGGAGTAGGAGCTCGGATGGTTCAGGGAGTCCCTGGTGGCCACGAGAACCAGCCTGGTTCCAGAGAAGGTCCAAGGAGCTGCAAGCTCATTTCTGCTCCTGACCTTCACGCAGCATCTAAGTGTTGTCAGGAAACCAGTGTTGGAGAAGCTTCTTTGGCGACTCTTCTGGACTTCAGGTGTCTCTTGGTGGACCCAAATCGATCTCCATCACCTTGACCTGAAGTGACGCCGCCTTTCTTCGGTTCTTGCTGTCCCTCCAGCTGATCCTCACCGGAACTCCAAAGTTTTTTGAGGAAACGGTTCATGGAAGCCGGAGATGCGTCGCCACTCCGGAGGGGAACGGGATCTGGGATCTGCCGAGCGCGAGGAAGGTGGACGGAGGGGTTAAAGGGACGGATTAAGGACGCGAGGGGATCCGGAGGACGTCTCGCCGTCCCGTCAAGCGGCGTCCGGCCGGCGGAACGTCTGCCAGAAGCCGAGGAAATGAAAGTCATTACTGCGGGCGCCGAGCGAGCTTCATGGCCCAAACGGGATTAGACGCCGCATCCGACATTGTTTCTATACATCGGTAGACTTAAAAGTCAAGCGCAAAATGGGATTAAAACGAGGGAAAAGAAACCAATAAATAACCTTCACCAGCCCCCCTCTTCTTCTTCTTCCTCCTCATCCTCCTCCTTCTCGTCCTTTTCTCTTTTATTCCCCCCCTCATCAGAATGCACAGGTGGGCGCCGACTCCCACTCCCACCTCCTTCCCCGCAAAGGAAAACATCCTTCTGGGGGCCAATTGGCATTTTAAGAAAAACAAATCCAACTTCATTCCCCTCAAACTGAACCCTTCTCAGAAACAAACCTCCTCCTGTTCGTCTTCTTCTTCTTCTTCTTCTTCTTCTTCTTCTTCTCCTCTCAGAAAGCAGCCCCCGTTCAGTGACCTTCACAAACTTTTTAGGCTGTTATGAAATATGGCTGACATCCAGCTGCATCTCCTCACACATCCATCCATCCTCTCTACATCATCCATCATCCATCCATCCATCCATCCATCCATCTACACATAGAATCCATCCATCATCCATCCATCCATCGTCTGCATCCATCCATCTGTGTGTCCATTCATCCATGCATCCATCCATCCATCATCTACATCCATCCATCTATCCATCTATTCATTTGTCCATCCATCTACACATAGAATCCATCCATCACCCATCCATCGTCTACATCTGTCCATCTGTGTGTCCATTCATCAGTCCATCCATCCATCCATCATCCATCCATCCATCGTCTACATCTGTCCATCTGTCTGTCCATCCATCCATCCATCTTCTACATCCATCCATCCATCCATCCCTTCCTGGTTCTCCTCCACCACATGTTGACTCCCTTTTCCCACCTTTCTCCTCTCCCTCTTCTCCTCCCTTTCTTCTGGTCCTCCTCCTGTTCTTCTCCTCCTCCTCTCCTGTTGTCCAGTGTGTGTGTTTTCCCACCAAACAAAGCCCCCCCTCCGTCCTACTTGAAGTCGGCTCTTCCCCTCCGTCTTTATCTCCTCTCCCTTTCTTTCTCCATGTGTGTGTGTGTGTGTGTGTGTGTGCGTGTGTGTGTGTGAGCTCACTTCCTCCTCATGGCTGTGTTTGATAATTGCCATAAGCCCCCCCCCCCCCCTCCCCCCCTGGTTTCGTTTTCCACCCCCCCCCCCTAAAAAAAAAGAAATTCTTGGCTCTGGCTTGAGATAAAGGGATGAATACTTCAAAGAGGCCTGCGAAGAGTTTTAACCCCGAGCCCAAAGAGACGCCACACAATACTGTAATTGAGAGCATTTACTGATCACAGAGGGGACACACACACACACACACACACACACACACACACACACACTCCTGCGTTTACGACAGAGGTGACTAGTAGCAGCTCTGCTGCTCAGGAGAAAGTATAACCTGTCTGTAGAAGCCCTCTGAGGCTCCTCTGATACCTTCACCTTCTCCTGAGGCTCCTGCAGGTTCTCCGTCTTCCGTCTGAAGGACTCTTTGTGGACGGGCATCTTCTGAGCCCAGCGGGGCTCTCAGAACCTCCTCCTGTGGAGGCCGAGCGGGGTTTTCAGTATCTCCAGAGATGCCACGGAAAACCAACGGCTGAACATCTAAGATGGAACCTCCATCTCTCTTGTCTTCTTTCTTCATCTCACCTTCTCACCGGTCTTGTCCCCGTGTGACGTGAAGATGATCTGATCTCACCCGTAGCCAGACGTGTCCAAGTGTGTGTGTGTGTGTGTGTGTGTGTGTGTGTGTCGGTGCAACGTGAGGACCTTCACGTCAGATCGAATGGAAGTTCTCTGGACCGTTTTGGGTTTTGAGGAGAAGCTCCTCTCTGACCTTTCACAAGAAAGATGGTGCAGCGGTGAAGGTCTCCACCTCCCAGCCAGAAGGTCCTTGGTCTCTTAGGGTCCCTCTGGGTTCCTCCAGCGGTCCAAGAACATGCAGAAGCCCCGCTGACTTTCCTCAGACCGTGAAGTTTTTTCTTTCACCGCTGCAGGAACCAGAGGAAACACCAGATTAGCTCCTGATCCCGTCATCTCGCTCGCTTGTTCACCAGAAGACGCTTGTCCTCTGCTGCCTCTCCTTCATCTCCCTGGTGGGCCGTGGTCTCCTGACCCCCAGGTTCTTCCACTGAGCTGATCTTCTCACCTTTTTCTCACCTCAACTAGGAGCCAATCTGCATTAGCCGTTAGCATGTTAGCAAGTGCACCTTGCCTGCTTATTGTGTGCACATGCACACATACACAAACAAACAGTCTCTTTTTGAGAAGATATCTGGTCCAGAAGGTGGCGAGACCTTCTCTGCACACAGCAGACCCAGAAGGATGGGACTGAATCCTGCAGGGAACCTCTGAGTAGATGTGTGTGTGTGTGTGTGTGTGTGTGTGTGTTTACGTTTCAATCTGCATTAGCTGTTTGCATGTACATCTTGCCTGCTTATTGGGTCCACATGCACACACACACACACACACACACACACACACACACACAAAGTCTCTTTTTGAGAAGATATCTGGTCCAGAAGGTGGCGAGACCTTCTCTGCACGCAGCAGACCCAGAAGGATGGGATTGAATCCTGCAGGGAACTTCTGAGTAGATGTGTGTGTGCGTGTGAGTGTGTGAGTGTGTGTGTGTGTGCGTGTGCGTGTGGATATAGTTTTACAAGCGCGTCCCCCTCGCTGCCACTGGTGGGCGCCGTGGAGCAGGACCAGCCTGCGTGGAAACGGGATGTGAGTGATTTCCTCATGTCGAGCTTCAGCCTGTTGAGGGTGAAGGGGGGGGGGGTTGTAACGCGTTACTCCAGCAAGTTACGTTACTTTCAGTCCCTCTTAATCGGTGCATCTCCGAAACCTTGCGAAAATAATCCTAATCCTGATATAAATAAGTAAAATAATCTTTTTTTGGCTTGATGACGCTGCATGCGTGTGTGTGTGTGTGTGTGTGTGTGTGTGTGTGTGTGTGTGCGCGCGCGGGGGGGGGATTGCTAGACTTTGATAAGGTCCTGGAAACGTTGCAACTTCCCAAAATATTTCATTTTTAACGCGATTTAAACCAAACAAAAACAAAATCCCGCACGGTTCAGACCCGCACCCGCACCCCCGCACCCCGCACTTCACGACGGGGGTGCGGTGTAATCTATTACTCCTCCGCTCGTCCTCCACATTGTTTGCTATGCGGCGTCCGGGACCTGGCGGCCGGCTCCGGGCTGTGAAGCCGCCCAGCCTCCCGGTGGCGCGGAGCCGGAGCCGGAGCCGGAGCCGGAGCCGCCCGCAGGAGGAGCACCGAAGCCCGCGGGAGGAGCACCGGAGCCCGCAGGAGGAGCACCGGAGCGCCACGGCCGCCTCAAACCGCCGGGAGGAGGAGGAGGAGGAGGAAAGGAGGAGGAGAGGAAAGAGGAGGGAGGACTTTTCCCTTTTTTCCTCTCTCTCTCTCTCTCTCTCTCTCTCTCTCTGTCTCTCTCTCTCTCTTTCACACCAGTGCATTTTTTCCCTCCGTGCGCGCCGAGCGGACTGTACGCGGACGAGCCGTGGATTATTTCACGCCCCCCCCCCCCCTCTTCCCCGTCCCACGCAGTCGCCCCGCCAGCCGTGTTTCCGTGCGTGGGTCCGCGGACGGACGGACGGACGGACGGACGGAGATCCACGGTAAGTCTCCGCTCCTCCGCCTTTGATGTGAAGCCTTTGAAGTGAACTTCTAGGCGCTCTTTTCTTTCAACTCTCCGCCTTTCTTCCCTTCTTCTTATTCCTCTTTCATTTATCTCCATTTTTACTCCTCTAATTGTTCCACGAGGAACTTAGCGGCCGCTTCTTCCGACAAGATGTGCGTGAGACGCGGAGGCGTCCTTTTCGCCTTCAGTGCGGGATTCAAGGGAAACTTTAAATGCGGGTTTATTTTCATACACACACATACACACCTTGTGGCGGGGAGGGGGTCTCCGTGTGTGTGTGTGTGTGTGTGTGTGTGTGTGTCTGTGTGTGTCAAGTTGCGGCTGTGGCTCGGTGCGTGTCAGCCCCCCCCCCCCCCTTAAAAGAAGTCCCATCCGCGATGCGTGTTGCGTTCAAGGTCTCCGGACACACGGACTCTTTTTCAGGATGTGTCAGTAACTCTGCGGGACCCCCGAGCTGCTCCCGCAACCCCCGCGGCATTTCGGTTCTGTCAGGTGTGCGTGCGTGTGCGTGCGTGTCGCGATTGATCCGGAAGCGCCGACTTGGGAGAAAAAAAAAAAAAGAAAAAAAAAAGACTCCCGGGTCTTGAAGGAGCTCCGCGGCGCTGAGGAGCTTCTCCTGCCGCCGCTCCTGCAGCTCCTTCTGCAGCTCTGGAGCTTCTCCTGACGTCCTCCAGCGCCTCGCTGGAGAAAATCTGCTGTTTATATAATTCTGCAGCTGCAGCGTCTTCTCACTGTTTTCTGGAGGAAACAAAAAGTCCACCAGGGTCTGAGAAGACTCTCCTCTGCAGCTTCTGGATCTGGTTCGGATTAGATCGATACTTTGTGTGTGTGTTTTAGAGAGAAGAAGACGGACGGCCGGGCGGCGGAGAAGCCTCCCCCCACCCTCACCACCCCCCTGCTGACAGCCAGGAGATTCCAGGAGAAGCTCGAGGAGGCGGACGACCACGGCGGCGGCGGCGGCGGCGGCGAAGCTCTCCCTTTCCCGCCGTCTCGAGAGCCATGAGCCGGGCGCTCGTGGACCACGTCGCCGGTAGTTTCCGAGAAGATGCCCCTCGACCCCCCGTGCCCGGGGAGGAGGGCGAGGCGCCCCGCCACCCCGGAAAAGCGGCGGCCATGAAGCCCGCCGACCCCCCCAAGCCCGTCCCGCTGGGCTCCCCGGGCTCGGTGGCCCGGAGGAACCAGGACGGTCTCGGGGAGCCCGAGGGGAGCGCCTCCCCGGACTCGCCGCTGTCGCGCTGGACCAAGTCGTTGCACTCGCTCCTCGGGGACCAGGACGGAGCGCTGCTTTTCAGGACCTTCCTGGAGGGGGAGAAGTGCGTGGACGCCTTGGACTTCTGGTTCGCCTGCAACGGCTTCCGGCAGATGGACATCAAGGATACCAAAACGCAGAGGGTCGCCAAAGCCATCTACAAGCGCTACATCGAGAACAACGGCGTGGTCGCCAAGCTGCTCAAACCCGCGACCAAGACCTTCATACGGGATAACGTCAAGAGGCAGCACATCGACTCGGCCATGTTCGACCAGGCGCAGACCGAGATCCAGACCGACATGGAGGAGAACGCCTACCAGATGTTCCTCGCCTCTGACATTTACCTCGAGTACGTGAGGACGGGCGGCGAGAACCCCGGCCACGTCGCCTCCAACGGTCTGGGCGACCTGAAGGTGGTGTGCGGATACCTGCCCACGCTCAACGAGGAGGAGGAGTGGAGTTGCGATTTTAAAGGCGGGACGCTGGTGGGACTGACGGCCAAGGCGCAGCGAGCCGCCATGGCCATGAGGGCCGTGGAGGTCATGGAGAGGGGCTACAGGTAAGAGCGACTCCACCTTCTTCTCCCCGTCGCCGCTAATCCCAAATCGCTCTCCTCCGCTACCTTCTCACGTGGATTTCCCGCGCTTTGAAACATCTTGGCCGAGCCGGTGGAGAAAGTTCACCGCGCCGGCCCGACGACATTCCCCTCCTTCCCTTTCTCCCGCCGTCCTCTTCTTCTTCTTCTTCTTCTTCTTCTTCTCCTGCTGGGATGCATTTTATACACTGTCGCTGTTCTGGTTCTTCTGGGATGCACATCCTTCAGGTCAGGAGCTGGTTTGAACTTTGAGCTGCTGAGGATCAGATGGATGGATGGATGGATGGATGGATGGATGGATGGATGGACGGGACGTGGAGCCCCTTTTGCCCCCTCCTTCCTTCCCATTGTCACCATCCAGATCCCCAAACATGTGGAAGCCATTCCCCCCCTCTTTTTTTTTTTCCTCCTCCTCTCATCTGACTCAGGTTCCCTTTGAAAAAGCAAAAAAAAGGGAAAACAAACCCCGAGCAGCAGCAGCTACAGTGCAGAATCAACATCTCCACCACCCCACCACCACCACCAACCCTCTCGCTCTCTTCTTCCCTCTTTTCTTGTTTGCGTCAATCCTCCTCTGATTCCCTCCTTCCCCCCCCCGCCACTTTTATCTTCCTCCTTTTTCGAAAACTCATAGACGGGGACCAGGAGGCATGGTTTTTTTTTTTTTTTTCTCCAGCGAAAGTGAGGGGGAAAGAGAGCGGAAAGGAAGGCCGGGGAGGGAGGCGGGGGGTGTATCTCATGAAAGAAAGGGATAAATGAGGGGGTGAAAGAGAGGCGAAGGGGGGGGGAGAATGCGAGGCCAGCTGTGTTAAATACCTGACTCTGCGAGCTCCCTCTGAAGGTCGGGGGCCCCGCAACACTCGGGGTCTCCCCTCCCGGACACCCCCTTTTCCATTCCTATCCCCCCCCCTCCTCTGTCGGGTACTTTCACCCCCCCGCCGAGGATGCGCGCCCAGCAGGAGACCGACGTCGAGGAAAGAGCAATAAGGGGGGAAGTGGGAAAGAGAGAAGGGGGGACCCCGGTTTCCCCCCCCCAGGCTTTGGTTTTCATATGCTAACTCGCGGGAAACGCAAAAAGTCCACCTGCGGGACGGCGTTCCCGATCTAACGCGTGTTGTGGTGACCCCTCCGCAGATCCTACAAGAGGGGGGAGCCGCTCAGCGCCTGCCACATGGGCTCCTTCGCGCCCTTCAGCAGCACCAACGACAGCGAGGTGTCCAGCGACGCGCTCACCGACGACGCCATGTCCGTGACGGACGGCAGCGTGTAAGTGGACGGGCGAAACGCTCGTGAGACGCTTGCGAAACGCCGCAAAGAAGGGTCGCCGCCGAGGTCCCGTCGCACGTGGATGATGTCATCGCTCTCTGTGAAAGTCATTTGCTGCCGCCGCGCCGCACGCAGGAAAGGTTGCGGTGTTCAGTCCGAATAATAATCGCTTTACTTTGCTAATTGGCGTCATTGCGGGAGGCGGCGCCTCTCCGCGTACGTGCCGCGGGCCTCATTCCCCGGCGCCGTCACATGTCGACGCCGCGACACGAGGTCACGGGTCGGTCAAAGCTCAAGGCCGAGGGACGGGGAGCCCGGACTTATCTGGCGTGCGGGTGACGTCGGCGAAAACGGCGAGATTACCCGTGACGACGCTAACGATAGGTTTTCAAGAACGCCGTGACTTCCATGTTGGCGCCGGGGCAAATATGGCGGCTGTAAAGCGCCTTTTTACAACTGCTAGCGCCGCGTCCAGTTCTGCTGCACTTTGCTCATTGTGGTGATAAAGCATTAGCCGCAGGGAAACCCCACCCCACCCCAAACACACACACACACACACACACACACACTGACAATAACAATCAGAATGCCCGCTGCCCTTCGGGTCACTCAGAAGGACCCCCGTAAACATTTGAATCTAATTTACAGATTAGAAAACTGAAAGGAAAAGGGGGGAAAACAATGCGGGGAGGCGGGGGAAGCTGTGTGGGAAGAGAAAGAGAGCGGCGGAGGGGGAGTTTTTTTTGCTTATATCTTATTTATGGATTTGCTTGGACGCTGGGGAATGCAGCTGCGCAGACTTCAAACATTACCTTATCTTACAAACCAGCCTTTTGATGTGCGGAGATCAGAGGCAGAGGCAGTGCTTGCCAAATGAAGATTGGGCGGGGGGGGCGGCGGCGGCGGCGAGGGGGGGGGGGGGCGCTTATGCGCATGACTGTGGCATTTCAAAGCAAAAGTGGAAAAGTGCTCCTCGGTTAAGCTAGGTCACCGGGAAGCTGCTGCTTAGCATGGGAGAAAAGAGTTTTACTCCCATTTGAAGTGTGCCCGTCCTTTGATGTCCCCCTTTCATTTTGCCTTTCTTTCTCTTAACCCGCTAACTAACCGTCCCTCAGACCGACTTAACCGGGTTTAGCCGCGCGCCGGGAGAACGGCGTCCGCTAACGGGGACGACCGAACGAGGTGTAGGGATGGAGGGCAGGGGGTTGCAGAGCAGAGGGCTAGATGGAGGCGGACGATTGGCTGCGGGGGTTAGATGGAGGCAGGTGATTGGACGACGACCCCCCCCCCAACACACACACACATACTCAGCTCATCTCTTGAGTGTATAAGCGCACGTGCATGTGTTTGTGAGTGTGCACGTGTATCGTAGCGAGATCAAAATCGGCCCCATAGAAACCACCGTGCTCTTTAATACACAATTTTTGTGTGTGTGTGAGCGTGCGTGTGTGTGTGTGTGTGTGTGTGTGTGTGTGTGTGTGTCTGTGTGTGTGGACAGGGTTCCTGTATCCCTCACTCATATCAGATTAAGCCCAAAAGGAGAAAAGCATTGTCATTTAGGGAGAGTTAATAAATCCGATTACATGACTTTGCAGCTGTTTTGGCCCATCAGCGTAGCCGTAGCCGTAGCCGTAGCCGTAGCCGTAGCCGTAGCCTTAGCTTGGTCTTTTTAGCGTTTTGTTTGTTTCTTCTCATCTTCTGCATGTGTTCTTCTGTGCGGCCTCCAGAGATGGCATCCCGCCGTACAAGCTGGGCTCCAAGAAGCATCTCCAGCGAGAGATGCAGCGTAACATGAGGATGAACAGCCAGGTTTCCCTGCCTGCTTTCCCTGTGAGTACACACACACGCACACACACACACACACACACACACACACACACACACACACACACACACACACACACACACACACACACACTCACACACCACGGCGTCGCTTCCAGCCCCCCCACCCTCCATTCCCGGTCTCTCTCTTCTTTGGTTTCTATGAATAGTTGTGCACAAACTGTATCTGCATTCAACAACACCAGCAAAGATCTGAAGAGTAACGTCAAAAGACCCAACCTCCCACACACACACACACACACACACACACACACACACACACACACCTTTGCTACCTTTGGTGTCACCTACACCCCCATTAGGGTTCCTTGAAGTCTGCGGGAGACGGGGAAGGTCTCTAAGCTGTTTATCGCCACCGCGCTCTGAACACGCCGGGGTTTTTCCGCGCTCTCCTCCTCTCGCCGGCGATGTAAATATGGAGAACGGCGGGAGAGATGAGGAAGATCTCCGCCGCCCTGGAACGAGGCCCCGCCAAGATGCTCCGGCGCGTTGGCGTGCACGCGCTCGCAGCCGGCGCTTTGATCCCGGATGAATGGAGCGTACGAGCAGGAAAGTGACAACTTCCAACAGAGCTGGCCCCCTTCTTCTCAGCGGCAGCACCCCCTCCCAGACACAGCATGTGAGCTTCCACAGGGTCAAAGGAGAGCCAGAAGCTCAGGGCTTTGGAAGGAGCTAGAACAGGAGGAGGGGGGGGGGCTTGTTTCATGAATCCACCTTGTGAACGTTACCGCTGATTCCCACGGGAGGCCTTCCTGTGAGGAGGCGCCATGTTCTCCACGTCTGCCTGAGGTTCCTCAGGGTTCCTCTGGGTTCCTCTGGGTTCCTCCCGCAGTCCAAACACATGCAGGGGGTTCGTGGAGACCCTACATGGTCCAGATGTGTGGATGGCAGGGTGAATGTTGCATATCTCAATAGGACATATGAAAGTGAAATTATCTCTATAGGACGTGTGAATGAGAGGGTGAATGTTGCATGTTGCTGTAGGATGTGTGTATGACAGGGTGAATGTTGCATGTTGCTATAGGATGTGTGTATGACAGGGTGAATGTTGCATGTCTCCATAGGACATATGAAAGAGTGAATTTATAGCTATAGGACATGGGAATGAGAGGGTGAACGGCTGTGTGTCTCAATGTGATGTGTGAATGAAAGGGTGAAATTATGTTTGTAGGACATGTGAATGAAAGGGTGAATGGTTGCATATCTCAATATGTAAGTGAAGGAAAGGGTGAAATTATGTTTGTAGGATGTGTGAATGAGAGGGTGAATGGTTGCATGTTCCTATAGGACATATGAAAGAGTGAAGTTATGTCTATAGGATGTGTGAATGAGAGGGTGAATGTTGCATGTTGCTATAGGATGTGTGTATGACAGGGTGAATGTTGCTTGTCTCCATAGGACATATCATATGGAAGAGTGACGTTATATCTATAGGATGTGTGAATGACAGGGTGAATGTTGCTTGTCTCAATATGTTAGTGAAGGAAAGGGTGAAATTATGTTTGTAGGACGTGTGAATGAGAGGGTGAATGGTTGCATGCCTCAATAGGACGTATGAAAGAGTGAAGTATATCTATAGGATGTGTGAATGAAAGGGTGAATGTTGCTTGTCTCAATATATTAGTGAAGGAAAGGGTGAAATTATGTTTGTAGGACGTTCAAATGAGAGGGTGAATGTTGCATGTCTCAATAGGACGTATGAAATAGTGAAATTATGTTTGTAGGACATGTGAATGAGAGGGTGATGGTTGCATGTGTCAATGTGATGAGTGAATGAAAGGGTGAAATTCTGTTTGTAGGATGTGTCAATGAGAGGGTTAATGGGTGCATATCGCAATAGGAAAAATGAAAGACTGAAATTATATTTATAGGACGTGTGAATGAGAGGGTGAATGGTTGCATGTCTCAATAGGACGTGTGAAAGAGTGAAGTTATATCTATAGGACGTGTGAATGAGAGGATGAACGGCTGTGTGTCTCTATAAGTGGCCCTGTGATTGGTCCATGGTGAACCCATCCTCTCGCCCAATCACAGCTGGGATGCCTTTATGCAACCCTGAATGAACGGATGAATGGATGAACACACACACACACACACCCGCTGGTGTTGTCCTCAGTATGGTTTACAGGATGCGTCGGATCCTCAGATCGGCTCCGGTTTCCTTTCTGTCGCCGCTTTTTAGCCTCGTTTTCTTTCCCGTCGGATCCCTCTCTGCCGACGGCTGGCGTTCCCGTGGCGCGCCGGCCTCGGGCCGCATCAGCGCCTCTTTTTCTTCCTCGCTCTTTCCTCGCCTTCATCCGCACTACAAAGGGATGGGAGGAACAAAAAAAAAAACAGAAGGGGGGAGGGGGTGCAAATAAATCATGATGAGCGCACGTACGTACGTTCTTACGCCGTCACCGCCGAAGCTCAAAGGTGCCCGGCATGTGGTCGGGCGGGGGGTAATTTACCCTCGCCGTCGTGCGAAACCTTCATCCTTGGTTTTTCCCTTTTCCCTCCCTCCCGCTCACATCTCACAATCTCAGCGTTGGCCTTTTATTTTATTTTTTTTTTAATCCTTTCCTCCCAGGAGTTCTCACCCACCCCCTGTCGATATGTCGCTTTTTATTCCTAGATGTAAAGTCACCGCATCCCGACTATCCATCACACACACACACACACACACACACACACACCGCCTTCTTCTCCCCCCGCTGTGTGTTTGATATTTGACGAGGAAGTCTTTGAAGTGACTTTAAAGAGGCGCGCCTGATGATGACAGAGCGCCAGCCGAGGCCGGGCTCAGCGTGACCGGAGCCGCCGCCCCGAAAGGCGTCTTGCGAGAACCCCCTCCATCCTCCAGCCTCCAGCAGGCCGGTGGAGGTGGAGCGGATAGATGAGGAGGAGGACGGCCGGCTGACGTTTCTCCTTGTCTTTGGCCGTAGCGGACCCGCTGTCCCCCCAAAGAGATGGTCCCGCTGGAGCCGGCGGAGTTCGCCGCCCAGCTCATCTTGCGCCTGGAGAGCCTGAAGAGACAGCAGGACACCATCAGTTCTCTGGAGGAGAAGCTGCAGCAGATTCAGGAGGTTTGTGGGACATCGGAGAAAACTGTATTGGTCTCCAGGGGGGGCAGGTGGGGGGCACAATTTGGAACATCGAGGATAAAATTTAAAAAATATATCCGCACACTGCTACAAAGAATTCAGGGAAGACTAAAATCACACATCCTAGAGCTGAATGGATGAAATATTCTTCTGAAATACTTTGGTTTTCACATAGTTGAACGTGCCGACAACAAAATCGCACCAAAATGATGAATGAGAATGGAATGTTTGAACCCACGAAGGTCTGGATTTGGAGTCACACTCCGAATAAAAGTGGAAAAACACACGACGGGCCGATCAAACGCCGATGTAATGTCCTTAAAACCGGTCCAAAAGAATCACTGGACGGTTTAATGACTTGGAGCATCATTGTGTCGTTGAAGTGTTTTTGTTTTTTTTTTTGCATGGAGAAATAAATTCCTGCAGAAAACTGTGCAAATTGTAATTACACTCGCGCTACATTTCTGTAATAAATACATCATGAGCGGCATTAATGACACCCGACCTTTTCTCATGTTTCTCATGTGTGAGCAGGTGGAGGAGCGAGAAGATGTGGAGGTCCTGGGCGGGGCCCCCCAACTCTCCCCGCACCCCCTGACCCTCCTGTCGGGCTCCTCCGACGAGGACCCGCAGGCCATCCTGGACGAACATCTCTCCCGCGTCCTGAAGACGCCCGGCTGCCAGTCGCCCGCCGTCATCTGGCACTCGCCTCGCTCCAGCTCCCCGGAGCACAAGGCCTTCGCCCGGGCGGGGTTCGGCCTCAAGGCCCCGGCGAAAGCGGGGCCCCCCGGCTCTTCTCTCTCGGGCTCGGACCCCGCCGCCTTCGCCCCGGTCGGCAGGCAGGGCACCAAGCACATCCACCACCACTACATCCACCACCACGCCGGAGCAAAGACCAAGGAGCAGATCGAGCGGGAGGCGGCCCTGCGGGTGCACGGGTTCTGCGCCGCCGCCGCCGCCGCCGAGTGCCAGCCTTGCCAGCCTTACCAGCGCAGCCGCAGCCTGGGCAGGGAGATCTGCGGCGCCATCTCCAACGACGCCGCCGCCGGGTCAGTCCTCAAGAAACACGTCTTTCGTAGATGTCGGCGGAGGTTCTCGGTTCTCATCCGGGTCGTGGCCAAATCTTGTAGACATCTTCCGGTCTCAGCAAGCGGACTCGAACAGGAGAAGCCTCTCGGATGAGGGGCGAAAGTCTTCAAGTGAAGAAATTCAAGTCCGGTTGCCGAGACGTGAAGATTTTGACGAGAGTTTCACAGATAAGCTCTACAGGAAGGCTCAGAGCAGGATGTTCCTCCTGAGGTTGTGTGGCGCAGTAGCTCCTCAAGACCTTCTACCGGTCTACGGTAGCCTCTTCTTGGGTTTAGTGTGCTGGCGGGGCGAAGCAGGGACCAACAAGATAGTGAGGAAAACCCGCTCGGCGGCGAGACCGTCTCCAATCGGTGGCAGTGGTTCGGGCGAAGGTCAAACCGGGAGCTATCTTGGACCGTCCTTCCCTGAACCGACGGTCCATCCCACCTGATGCAGAACCGAACAGACGCTCCTTCAGGCTCTCGCCCGTCAGACTCCGGCATCTGCGCTTCCACAACCTCACCATCTCACTCTTTCCACTCGCTTCCTGCCTATTTTTGTTTATTTTTGTTCACTCTGTTTACGTTGTCGCTTTGTTTTGGTCGTCTATTTTCACCTTTTCTGTCTTTTGTTTTCCATTCTGTCGTCTTTTCACTGTTATCCTCGATTTTGTCGCCGCTGTTTAATTAGTTGTGGATGTCTTCAGGTTTTTCTATTTCTATTCATATTTACTTTACACATAGAACTCTTACTCCGATGTGGATCAACGAAGGTTTATTTTATCTTATAACGTCCGTCCTCGTCCCCGCAGGCGGTCGAGTTCCCTGTCGAGGCGAGTGTGTCGATCCGGGGCCGAGGACGTGGTGGCGGAGAGGTGCGTGGACGACGGCGGGCCCTTGCAGTTGCCGAGCGACACGACCGACCCGGCGCAGAACGTGCTGCAGTGGATCCTGGAGAGTAAACGTCAGGGCCGGCACAAGTCCCACAGGTGAGTCGTGGCGCCCGCGGCTTAAAAGCGACGACGCCGACGCCACGCTCACGTCTCTTTCCCGCCCACGCAGCGCTCAAAGCACCAAAAAGTCTTTCGGGGGTTCCTCCGCCCAGACGCACACGTGGGGCGGCGGCGGAAGCTGCGTCCACCTGCGCGGCCACCAGCCCGCCCAGCCGTTCATCCAGGACCCCGCCATGCCTCCCCTCCCCCCTCCCAACACCCTGTCGCAGCTGGAGGAGGCCTGCCGCAGGCTGGAGGAGGTCTCCACCAAGACCGCCAAGCAGAGGTACGACCGGGCGACCCGCGCACATTTAACCTCCGTTTCCTCGAGACGTTTGCGATGAAGCTCCTTCTCGGCCCGGCAGGCATTCGGCGTCCGGCGTCCAGCGGGAGAAGAGCCACCCGGCGCCCGCTCAGAGCGGGGGTCCGGCGCCCCCGGCCCCCGGCCCCGTCGGGCCCCCGACCTCCGGCCCCGGTCAGCTGTCAGAAGAGTACGATGCCTCTAGCGTCCTGCCCTCGCCGTCCTCCTCCCATCCTCCTCTTCTCTCCTCCTCTTCATCCACCTCTCCGCTTTGCAGTGCTCTGCTACCCTTTTAGCTCCGCCTCCTCCTCGTCGCCCGCGCTCGTAATGTAGGGAGACCCGCGAGCGGTCAGGTGCAAACCTTCATATTGTACATGTGCGCACACACACACACACACACACACACACATGCATGAGCCTTCAAAGGTGACCCATCTTTGCAGAGCTTTTTATTTTAGTTTGCATGGATCTCATGAGTGTTTATGTGTGTTTTATGTGTGTGTGTGTGTGTGTGTGTGTGTGTGTGTGTGTGTGTGTGTGTGTGTGTAGTCGCCGCACCACCTGACGTAGACAGCCCTTTCATATCCGTGTATCATTTTTTTTATTGGCCGTCCTTCAGTGAGGCTGGCAGTCGGCCGGGTTGTGCAGAGCTTAGCAGAAAAAAAAGGAGAGCTCCTCTGAAGTGGGCCTACAAAGCCTTGGACATGGCTGAAGGGGAATTGATAATACTGTACCCCCTTCTTTCTCTCTCTCACACACGCACACACACACACACACACACACACACACACAGTAGTGGCACTGGGTCACACACACTTCAGCCAGAATTCATTTACTGTCTTTCTAGTCCAGTGCTGCCTTCTTGTCCGTGGATGTTTGTCCGTGCCGCTCGTCCTCCTCCTCACGCCACCTCTGGTATCTCCTGCGCAGGACGGAGTGTAAGAAGGCTTCGGCGAGCCACGGGGCGTCCGGCGGGGAGACGGTGGTGACATATTTCTTCTGCGGGGAGGAGATTCCCTACCGGTGGACCATGAAGGGCCACAGTCTCACCCTGGGACACTTCAAGGAGCAGCTACGCAAGAAGGGCTACTACAGGTGTGTGATGACAAACCACTGAGGTGTTTGTACGCCGTCAACGAGGTCACACACACACACACACACACACGCGCGCACTGTGGAAGATGGAAATCTCCAGCAGATTCATCTGAGACACTCAGTTGCCAAGATGTGTGAATGACAGGGTGAATATTTTATATTTTATGTCACCATTTAACCCATAATTAGAGTAAATGTTGTACGTCTATATAGAGTATGATTGGTTGCATTGCATCTATAGGAAGTGTGTATGATAGAATGAACTGTTGCGTGTCTCTGTATGATGTATGAAAGTTGTATGTCTAAATATGACGTGTAGAATAATGTTGCATGTCTGATAGAGCACCATGTGTGAATGAGAGGGTGAATGGTTGCATGCATCTATATCTGAGGTGTCAAACTCAAATACACAGAGGGCCAAAATTCAAAACTGGGACAAAGTCGCGGGCCAAAATTGATATATATTGAAAAAAATCTTCCTCCAGATATTACATTGAACCCAAACAAGTTTTGCTGAAAAGCTAAATATGGAGCAAGCATAGCGTAATACTTTACAATATATAACTTAATATTGCACACATGCAAAATCCTGTTTTCTGCCTAAGTAGCCGGATGCTAGTATTAGCATAAGGTGGCTATGGCTACTGTACACGGAGGAGAGGGTGTTTATGGGTCCTGTTGTGATTTTCGTGCCAAAACACCAGCAGAAAATTCTGGGATTTGTAGAATTAGCGGTACGTGCACTGTAGCGGGCTAGCGCTAATAGTCATTTGGTATGGCTCTGCGGGCTAAAAGTAATCACAGTGCGGGCCAAACTTGGCCCGCGGGCCAGAGTTTGACAGATTTGACCTATATGATGTATAAAGAGGGTGAACGTTATAAGTCTTTATGATGCATCAATGAGAGGGAGAACGTTGTAGGTCTCGAGCAAATGTTGAATGTCCACATAGAGTACGATGTGTGAATGAGGGAGCGAACGTTGTATGTCTCTATGAGCCCTGTGATTGGTCCAGGGTGAACCCGCCTCTCGCCAAATGAGAGCTGTGATTGGCTCCCCCTCCCTTACGCTCCAGGATTAGTGGTGCAGATCAGCAGACCCCAACCGTTTTTGCACCACGGACCGGTTTATTATAACAATATTCTGGCATTTTCCTTTCAAAATACTCCAAAAGCTAAGCGGTTTTGAAGTCGTCATTGCCGGTCGCCACATGTTCTGCAGAGCGTGCTCGGTGCGTGGGAATCACCTGTGGCGCTAAATCCGTATTTGAAGTAGATTTTCTGCTATTGTCTGTTAAATCCAGCTTTCTTTTTCCTCGTGGTCATAGGCTCTTCTTCTTCTGTCTCCTCCCCGGGCCTTTTCCCCTTTGCAGAGAAACTTTCCAAAGACGTCTGTTTTTTACTCATTTTGCCAGTTTGTGGGTTTAATATTAGCGTTAATGTATCACGTGAGCGAGGCGAGCATCAGGAGTGAGTCATAGACGGACGTAACGGAGAGAATTCAGTCATTCTGCAGAATAAAACCTGGTTCGGACTGGGATAATAAAGATAACGGAAATAATGGAAGTTATTTATTCTTCTGCGGCCCCGGATAATGAATGAATGATTAGTAGAATATTATGCCGGCCAACTTTTAAGTGGAGAATCAGAATCAGAAAAGTTTATTTGTTCGCGAAGGGTAATTTGGGGCACATGGTGTAGCAGCATCAAAGTTGTGAACATCAAGAATAAAATAAAATAAAAACAATACATTTATTAAAAGATAATAATTAAAAAAAAAAGAGTAAATAAATAAATTAAAAAAAAAAGAGGAAAAAATAGAGTTATAATCATATTCATACAGGACTGTCTCAGAAATTTAGAATATTGTGATAAAGTTCTTTATCTTCTGTAATGCAATTACAAAAACAACAAAAATGTCACACATTCTGGATTCATTACAAATCAACTCAAATATTGCAAGCCTTTTATTATTTTAATATTGCTTTTTATGGCAATAAAATCTTAATAAAACTCAAAAATCCTATCTCAAAAAAAAAAAAAAGACATTTTTTGTATTTTTAATTGCATTACAGAAGCTAAAGAACTTTATCACAATATTCTTATTTCCTGAGACAGTCCTGTATATGGACAACTGACTGTACAAGAGAGAAGCTCAGAAGAGCAGTGACCCAGTGCGCTTAAAGTGTTGGTATACAGCAGTTTCCCCGGCCAGATTCTGATCTCTGTGTGTGTGTGTGTGTGTGTGTGTGTGTGCTGAGGCTGGGTGGTGTGAGGGTTGGTTGTAGAGTTTTGAACTGCAGTGATTTGGGTCCCATCTGGTATTGATTTCCATGCTAAGGCACACTTAATACGCAGAGCTTTGAAGCCCCGGCCTCTTTCATTTCAATCAACAAAGACTCACACAAATGGCCAGCATGCAAATTCTTCTCTGATGCTATCAGGGCTTCTTTTCTTTCTTTCTTTCTTTTTTTTTTTTTTTTTTTTCCTTCTTCCCCGCTATGATGTGCGCGCACACGTATGTCGTAATGTGGACGGTTGCGAAACGCACGGCGCGAGGAGGCTAGCGGGATCTCCGGGGGTTTGAATTTCAGGTATGGAGAAAGAGAAGGGCTTTCTGGTGTGTCCAGATGTGTCGAGCGAAGATCTCCGCATCTGCCTCCCGCTGTTTCGCTATCTCAGTTCGTCCGTTTTTGTTGTTTTTAATGTTTTTTTTTTTTTTTTTTGCGAGCGGCGCTTTAATAAGCAGCCAGAGAATGCGCAGAGTTGGGTCATTTCAACATGGCAGCGGTTCAACAAAGAACAGTACTGCCGGGCGCTGCCAGACGATATTGGTGCCAGATGTCAGCGCAAACGGAGAAGGGGGGGGGTTCATCCAGCCACATAAAACATGTTCCAGTGGAAATCCAGCCTCTCTCTTCCTCCCTCGCTCGCTCTGCAAAAAGTTCATGGCTCTTTGAAGATTTCCTTTTTTTTTTCTGTGTGTTGTTTTTTTTAAGGAGAGCAGCTTTTCTTGTTTTCTCCTTCCACGCAAAAGGGGAGGAGAAAAGGGACACCCTTAACGGGCACATCTTGTGCTTTTTGTCACCTTATTAATGTCTCATCCCGGCCAATCGGGAGCTCCCCTGAGACCCGAGACAGGCTTAGGCTCCGCCCTCGTAGCGGTTAGCGCTCGCGGCTCGTAGCAAGAAGGTCCTCGGTTCAATTCCGAATGAAAACCGTCACAAATCCGGGAATCCGAGCGTCTCTCCCCCCTCGGCTTCTGTCGTATCGTTGATTTGGCCATCCCGCCCTCGTGCCCGTTCGTGCACGTGCGTCTCGCTCACACGCGTATTATTTGTATTTTTATCGCCCCGTCTCGTTAACGCCGTCGGAAAAAAAAAAAGCGAAAAAACAAACACACGCATTGAAATGGCGCGGGCAGTCCATTCCTTTCACCCCAGGCCTTTTTTTCCGTCATATATTTAATGAGTGAATTGTGAGAGCCCTTGACTCGCTCTCCCCTGCTGCTTTCTCTTCCTTTTAAAATGGGGGGGAAGGTCATCATTAATGGCTCGGTGAAGTCATGGCCGCCACCAAGACCCTCCTTTTTATTATTTGGACTCCAACAAACACACTCTACCCGTCTACGTACATCTCTACTTACACTCTCGTCCGTGCGAATATTTATATCGATCTATCATTTTTACTCCCCGCCTTATTTCCGTAAGCATTCCACGGCATTTTTTTTTTTGTACTCTCTTGTATATATTTGACATGGACTTATAATCTTTATTTGCATATTCTGTCCAGAACTACCATGTAGAGCTTCTGCAACAATTGAATTTGGATCAATTCATTCTTATCTTATCAAAATAATGAGGCTCAGCTTGAGACCCAATGTTGCACGTGCACCTTCAATAATAATAATCATAAAAACAAAAAAACAAAGGTAAACAACACAAAGTCCATCACGCGTGTGTGAAATCAAACTAACTTGTTTTAAGGACATTTCACCCATGTTGGATCAGCATGTTGTGACACCGAAAACCAGACCTCCGTGGGTTCACACATTTGATTTCCATTCATTTTTGTGTGATTTTACATTCAATCATGTAAAGAACAAAGTATTTCGTAATAATATTTCATTTGTTCAGACCCAGGATGTGTTAGTTTAGTTTATGATGTGTGTGTGTTTTAACCGAGCCGCCTTTTTGGACGCCGAATGGACGCGTGCATACAGGTTTAAAGAGCAACAACTTAAAAAAATGTAAAAAAAAAAAAAGGCGAGGCTATGAAGCTTCTCTCCTGTCTCCGTTGCAGGTACTACTTCAAGAAGGCCAGCGATGAGTTTGAGTGCGGCGCCGTGTTCGAGGAGGTGTCCGACGACGGCGCCCTGCTGCCCACCTACGAGGGGAAGATCCTGGGCAAGGTGGAGAGGATGGACTGAGAGCTGCTCGCCACCTCACGCTCAGAAGCACAACTCCCGCGTCTTAAGCTAAGAAAACAACCAACCGTCGCTGCTGGAGATGTTTGTCGAAGGAACGGCGGCGGATTTTTCTTTTTTTTCGGAGTGGCGGTGGGGGGGAGGGAGGAGGAAGGCGCGCCGTCTTCCCGGATAAAACCGGGACCGGCGGCCGAAGAAAAGGAAGGAACTGCGCGTCGCCGGAATGAAACCGTTGATGTCAGAGGAGAAAACCGGGGGAAACGACCACTGGACGGGAAAGCCGGGCGAGCGGGTCGGATTCTCAAAGACTGACCCACAACGTGCACGCCATCTCGTCTGAGCGCCCTCCTGAAACCCGGATATTAATGTACATTGCATTGTATTGTGATGCTAGTATTGTAGTGTAAAGATCTCTATTGCTATTTATTGGAAATACGCCGCCGCCGCCGCCGCCGCCGCCTCTCTTCAATGGACAAGCTGCTGGGTGGAGAGGAAGGAGAAGGTTCCCACCTGTGAGGAACGACCGTGGCTTCTCCAAAAGCTCATTTTCAGCCCGTTTAGAAAATACCTCCTCAGAAAAACGGCGGCCATCTTGAGCGCGGCGTGAAAAAAAAAAACAAAAGTTGACGTCTTAACCTCCCGCCGCCCGGCTCGCCTTGATCCGTCTCGTCTTTTAGTGCCTTTTGTTTCAGCGGCGCAGGCATCGCACAAACCGCCTACGTGTTTCGAAGAGGAAGGAAGGTCCCCCCAAAAACTGTTTACATCCATGGCGATATGGATGGCGTGTTCCGCCGACCCGCACTTTGGACGGCGGCGATAAAACACTACGCCGTAGTGTTGTAACTGAGTACAGTAGCTGTGCCTACATGGGTTCTTGCCGTGTTTTGCCCCGTTTTAAGGGTCCTATTACTCCCTTGGTTTTCGCAAGGGGCCTTAAGTTGAAAAAGAGTTATTTTTTACGCTTTTTTTTTTTTTTTTTTTAGTATCCCATCCCACCGCGTTTTATGCTTTATAATATTTTTCATGGCTTCCCTCGGCTCCACTCGTAAACTGTAAATTATGCGTTCTATAGAGCTCGGTTGAAAAGATGCCTCGGTACTTTAATTATTGTAATTATGAAGAGATGTAGCCTTTATTAAAATGGTCTATTTTTCAAATTATGCCGTGGTTCTCGATGGTTTTTATGTATTTGGTGGTGGGTGGAGGGAGGGGAGGGCTTTTGAGCTGTAATTGGGAGGCGCGTGTGTGTCACACACACACACACACACACACACACACACACCCTGCTGTTCAGAGAGCAATCTACCAGAAATCTCCACTACATTTGCATCCATTATCAGCTCTTAATTTGCTCCCTGTTGGAAAATTAAAACACACTGTATTCATTTGCCCACCAGAGCCGCGGTGTGTTCAAGTGCAGCGGAGAGTGTGGGATCTTTCCGGTTGGCCTCTCCGGCCGGCCTCCCGACGCACTCTCAACGCCGCATGATGTTTTTCTCGTCTGAGAGCCGATGATCCCGCGGGTCCAAGCTCAGGATTTTTTGGATTTCCCTCCTGGACGAGAAGGTTCTGGTGGAGAACGAGCTCCACCTGGTGACTCGCCGGTGATCCCCGGGAGACCTCGGTTGGTGCGTTTCCATGGTGACGGAACTTTGTAGTGAAACCAAAGCTCGGGAAAGGAATTCAAGCTGCTTCTTCTCGGCACGGGAGGAGGACCTGCTGGCCTCCGGGCCGGGACTTCGTTAGTCCTTCATCGTGGACAAGGAGCTCCTCAGCCAGAAGAGCCTGGACGTTTGCAGAAGATGCCCTTCTGGAGGAACCTGTGCGGATTGGCTTTCGGGTGGCGGAGCAGTGGACCGGCTTTTTCCAACCCGCCGGGTTCCTGAGAGCTTCTTGGCAGAACCTCCATCCTACACGTGCGCTGTAGGTACAAACTCCTGGAGGTGTCGTGGATACGAGCCGTCAGGGCTCCGTGAGGAACCTGAGCATGCTTTTCTGCTGGACAATGTGACCTTCACTACCACGTGACCCTTTTTTTCAATTGGGCAATATCTGACACACACACACACACACACACACAGATGTATATATTTACTTATGTGGGATCATTGTCAAGACAAAATGCAAGCAGTTGCAGATTGTTTTGGTTTTTTTTTTTAATGGCGGCTGCTGACGTGGGGAAACCAGTGTGGTGTGTGTGTTTGCGTGTGTGTGTGTGTGTGTGTGTGTGTTATCTCCCGGCAAGAAGCATCCAGAGTGTATTTTAATGACGCCGTCCGTGTGGTTTCCATATTTTCTTTCTGGCGGGCGGACTGTCAGGATCCCTCGTGGGAGCGGGCGACGGCGGCGCCGCCACAGTGCAGGATAAGTGAATCTAAATATGCGGCGGCTCACGCACGCACGCGCCAGCCGTGCACGCCGGTATCTTCACGCGCCCGTGCTCACCTCGGTCCGCCCGCCATCTCTGGCCTTTTATGTTGCCGTTGGCTGAGAGTGTCGCTTATGCCGCCTTTCATATTGAAAGGGCATCACGATATTGTTAAAATACCATTTTGGGGGCTTTTCATCAGCAAAGGTCACTGCATACACTTGAAGGCCAGCCTTTGGACTCTCGCCGCTCAAAAGCGCTCGCTCTGCGGCGCTCCCGCCGTCAGAGGGTCTTGTCAAGCAATCTTTGTGTCCGGGGTCTATTTTAGATTGGGTCATCTTTTTGAAGAGCGCGCTCGGCTCGCTCGACAGCGCGCCGCGACTCGGCCTCCACGGATGTGTGTTTTTATTAGCCTCGACAAGATGCCGTTACCGCATTTGTGTGTTTACTCAAGATGGCCGCGCGTCACTTCGGATGACCTTTTGTCGGCGCCTCGGTGCACGCGTGAGTGAATGAACGGGTGAACGCTATCCGGTGTTAGCGCTTCGAAACCTCAAGCAGAGACCGATTAACAGCGCTGTGTTTAGCGGTGTTAGCGGTGTTAGCAGTGTTAGCGGTGTTAGCGGTGTTTGGGCCACCCTTATTGCCCCCTGTGTGAATGAGAGGGTGAATGGTGAGATATTTGCGTGTCAGTGTAACATACAGCCTGCGCTGGTGGCTGTGCGTGTTCTTCATCTTCATTTTTTATTTTATTGTTATAACGCCATAAAAGCGACATGAGACGAGAGCCATTACCAGAGTTACTGTAAGTCACCCCGAGGGGAAGTGAATATCATCTCGGGGAGATTTGTCCGCTGGCTGTCAAGACTCGAAACCCAAAAATATCATTGCGGCGGCAGACATAAACTCGGAGTCGTCATCAAAGTCCGTGGGCTTCATGGTTTTGGAACCCAAACGTCCATATAATTTCACGTCGGCGTGTCGGGCAAACACAAAAACAGCTCGCCGGATAAGTCAGACGTTTGATGTGCCGCCGTTGCTAAATCAAGTCAGCAGATTACCGCCGTCAGCGCGAGTCATCCGTTCGGAGGCCTTTCCGACCGAAGGACCAAAACCCCCTGGTTCTCAGACGCTCTGCCGCTGTTTTGAGGGAAATCTCCGCACTTAAACCCCTTAAATGACCTACTTTTGGTAAAGCTGCGGTGAAACGGCGGCCGTGTCCCGCCGGGTCTGCGCCTGCCATTGTTTGCCCGCTACCTGTCCCGCCCACCCGAGGTCAGATCAAAAGCCGCGTCGCCGCGGGAACTCAAACAGGAAGCGCGAGCGGGATCGCACATCTGCAGGCTCGCCTTCCAAACCGGGGTTTGACGGTACGAGGGGTTTTCTTCCGGACGGCGGGCTGGAGGAGAAGCCATGGGAAAAAACAGCTCGAGCCTCGGTCCCGGTTAAATACGCTCCGATCCCTCCACCAGAGACGGATATGAGAGAGCGAGACCCCCAATTTTGGGTCCCGAACCCCTTCATTTGGAGCCTGGATCCACCGTGAGAGTCGTTCCACTCGGCCATCGTCCCAGACAGCCGTGGGACTGCGGTGGACCAGGGGGCCTCATCTGGAGGCCGGCCAGGCGCCGCTGTGGTCGCCCGCCGCCCCGACCACGTGACCGAGGCCGCGTGACGTCACGCCGTCTGACGCTCCGGCGCCGGCCAATGGCGGATCCCCACCGCCGGCCGTGTTTTTTTTCTTTTTTTTTTTTTTTTTTTGAAACGACGGCCGCCTCGCCGCGGAAAAGCCACAAGCTTTCCATCAAAAAAAGGAATTAGCCGTGTTTTTTTTCTTCGCTCCGCGGACGAGAACGAAAAGGAAACGACGACTGCTCTGCGGCGAGGTCCTTAACACGATCCTTAAAATGGCGGCCATCACCCCCCCCACCCACCCTCGCTCCCCTTTGTGAGCGGAGCGAACGCCATTGTCCTCCTTCGGTGTTTACGTTTGCCTTGAGTTTCACCTCGCGCACAGCGCGGCCCGGGGCCGGCCACAGGACGGCCATTGTTCGGGACCCGTGCTGTAATGGTAGCCTGCAGTCGCCGCCGCCGCCGCCGCCGCCGCCGCCGCCACTCCCCCATCCTTTGTTTCTGCTCGCCGCCACAGACGGCTCAGATTGTTGCCCGATGTTGCTTCCTCTCGTCCCATTGTTTCCACGCCTCCCCTTGTGTACCGCTTTTCCTCCTCGTAGGTGGATGTGTGCGTCGGTCGGGAGGCCGAGTCCAAGGGGCGGGAGTTTGGGGTTCGGGCGGGGGGGGGGAGGTGGGGGGGCTCGATGCATGTGAAGTTTTATGGCTAACCACATGTGTTTTTCGATCTTTTGAGCTTCCACGTTTTTTCCCAGGCGGAGGGGTTGCAGGGGAGGGGGCGGACATGTGGTTCTTGTTTGGGGCGCTCCACGTCGGGCCTCGCTTCGCCTCCCTCGCACCCGCGCCGAACAAAAAAATCAAAACGTCCCGCTGATTATCACACGAGATGGTTGCCGTTCGCGTCGCCCGGATCATCGCGGTCTCCGAGAGTAACTTCCGCCCCGTAAACGAGGCGGAATTCAAGGACGCGTCGTCCTCAGACAAATACCGTATTCCTTTGTAATGCGCTGCAGCTCGGACGTCCCCGCTCGGGTTTCTCCGCAGACCTTCCATTGGCTCGGCCCGAGTGGGAGGATATTAGCGCGATGCCTCCGGGCTCCGGGATGTAAAGTTAGACGGCGAAGCACGTGAGCGCCGAACCGCAGCCCGCCCTCCGCCGTGAGATACGTGCAACTCCCGCGAAGCCCTCCGGGTAGCGGGACGCCTTACATCTGCGCCGACGGTGATTTATTACCATGGGAACGTTTGCAGAAAATGACCCGCAAACAAAAATAAGCTGACGTCTCGTGAGTTTCTAGATCTTTCCGCCCCCGCGCCGCGGGAAACCGTCGACATGGAAGATCTCGTCGGCCATGTTTGCTTTCCCTCTGCGTCGCTGACGGGCACGCGCCGTCGTCGTCGGACGCTACAGGCTAATCTTTGCTTTACATTCACGACATTGTCCTGTCTTTACATGGCGCACCGGCCAATCACCTGCCTCCATCTAACCCACAGCCAATCACCTGCCTCCATCTAACCCACAGCCAATCACCTGCCTCCATCTAACCCAAAGGGGGACAGCTAATAATTGGTCCGCCATCTTCTCATCCCCGCCTTGCTTAGGGTGAAAGAAGAGGAGGTCGGGAGCAGCTCGGTCTTCACATCGGATGTTGGGGCGCGTTGGCTTGCGGAGGAGGTCGCACCGCACGCGTGCACGTGACTGGGAGAAGATGCCGCAGAGCCCAGAATTAGATGGATCGGCGAGGAACGCGTGAGGAGGCGGGTGGACATCAAGGAGGACCAGGAGCTGAAAGGAGCATCATGAAAGAAGAGGGGCGTGGAAGGAGGCTCTGCAGGTGCACAAGGACCAGGAGGACCAGGAGGACCAGGAGGACCAGGAGGAGGAGCTTCCGCCAAACATCTCCATCCGGCGGCATCACAAGGTCCACGGACGCCGAACGGAAGCCCTCGGGGGCAGAGAGGTGCACGGAAAGTTTCAAAAGTCGGGGATGGAGGGGGTTTGAGGGGAGGGGGCTGTGAACCAGATGAAAAACAAAAAAACAAAACAAAAAGAAGAAGAAGAAGAAGAAGATGAAGAAGAAGAAGAAAAGCCTAATGTGGAAAAAGATTGTCGGAGCTGCTCGTCCCTCGCCGGGCGGCCGAATAAACAAACCCGCAGCTTCGCGGCACATCTGATCTGCTCGGCTGCAAAAACAGAGCCGGTAAACAAAGAAATTAGCCAGGGTCGGTTGCAGTCGGCTGTGTGTGTGTGTGTGTGTGTGTGTGTGTGTGTGTGTGAAAGAGACGTCGGGGGCTTCGCATCAAAGCAAGTCGGCTTTTAGCAACAACAACAAAAACAATCTGGAAGCGTTTCCGTCCCGGCGTGGCGAGCGACCCTCCGATCGGAAGGTTGGCCGTTCGAAACCGCCGCGTGCGGGTAGACCGTTTGATCTGAGGCCACGTTTCCATGACAACGTTTTCCGGTGAAATCTCAAAAACGTCGCCATGGAGACGCTTTGGCGGGCGGACCCTCACAACCACGGCGAGCGCGCGCAAGTACTCGATTACTCGGACAGGAAGCGCCTCTACGCGCGTTCTGATCGGAAGCAACGGCGCCGGCGTCTGGCCGGGTCGCTGCACGGCGCCGCCTCGGACGTTTCCTTCGCTTTGGCGTGAATCCGCTTCTTCTGCTGTGGCCGGAAGGCTCGGGGAGCCTGAAGGCACCTTCTTCATCTGCTCCCTCTTATCGAGACGCCGAGACAGAATTAGAACCGTGACTATTTTTCATTTCTGTTTGGTTCCCTCTTTCCTTCGTCACCGACGCTCTGATGTCGTCATTAAGAAAGACTTTTATTATTAATAAAGATTTTTGTTACTTTTTTTTTGCCTTTGAATCGGACGTCATCGGAGCTGCGTCCGGGACGGATGACGTCAACATTTCTGAGGAATCACGGTGACCTTGGCCTCCTTTTCTGCAGTGCTGCTCTTTCAGGGGTCGTCACAGCCAATCACCTGCCTCCGTCCAACCTACAGCCAATCACCTGCCTCAATCCAACCTACAGCCAATCATGGGCTTTCTTCGAATCCACAGCCAATCACCAGCCTCCGTCCAACCTACAGCCAATCACCTGCCTCAATCCAACCTACAGCCAATCATGGGCTTTCTTCGAATCCACAGCCAATCACCAGCCTCCATCCAACCTGCAGCCAATCACATGCCTCTATTGAACCCCCAGCCAATACCATGCCTCCGTCTGACCCACAACCAATCACATGACTCCATCCAAACCACAGTCAATCACCTGCCACCGTCCAACCCACAGCCAATCATGGGCTTTCTTCGAATCCACAGCCAATCACCTGCCTCCATCCAACCCGCAGCCAATCACATGCCTCTGTCTGACCCACAACCAATCACATGCCTCCATAAAACCATCGGCGAATCATCTTCCTCCTTCTAACTCTACAGCCAATCACCTGTCTCCATTTGTCCTCCTTCCCTCCATCCATGAACCCTCTCTGATCTTCCTCCAGACCTCCTCAGCCCCTCAGCCTCCTTCCACCCAGATCTTCTCCTTCCTCCATCCACGTCCAAACCATCTCGTCGGACTCTCCGGACACGTTTTGCTCCAAACGCCTCAGAAGTGGAAAACCTGTTTTGTTTCGTTTCATCGCTGACCGCCTGGAGGTCAGCTGGCGACATCGAGACGGAGAAGCACGTGGTCACCCGAGGTCCTGCAGAAGCACCTTCAGAGGACACCTCCGGTCCAGGTCGAGGGTCCGATGAGCGCCGATCCGTCGCTATCGACGCTCGTTACCCGGCGGAGAAAGAGGAGAATCTTAACGACACGCCTCCCCCCCGTCTTTCCAGCCTGGAAGAAGTTAAAATTAGTCTTTAAAAGGCAGAATTGAAAGGCGGCAGCATGAAAAGGGGGGCAGAATGAAATGTGGAGCTAAAAGGGAGACGGGAGATGAGAGATCCCGGGGTGCCACTTTGGTGTGGCTTCAAACGGCTGTGTTTAGAGCGCCGGGCCTTAATGCTGCCCGATAGCGCCGCCGTCATGTCCGCCTCACCTCCCACAGCTGGACGGACGGCAACGCGGACCCATGCCGCGTCCGTGTGTGTGTGTGTGTGTGTGTGTGTGTGTGTGTGTGTGTGCGGATATATACATGTTGGCTTCTCTGATTTGTGTGTCCTGTTGTGATTGTCTGTGTGCCCTTTAATGTTTGTGTTTTGATGTCAGTGTGTGTGTTTTTTCCTCAGCTGTGACTATATGTGTGTGTGTGTGTGTGTGTGTGTCTTCCCGTTTATTCCCCCCCCCCCCCCCCCTTCTTGTTAAGATTCATGCGCTGATAGGCTTTGAACTGCAGCTGCAGACTCTGCAGTCGTTTCCGCGCGTTAGCTCGGCCGGCTGAAGTCGTGCTTCCTGCCACGCGACGCCACCGCCGCCGCCGTTAGCAGCGGGCGAAGCCTGGCAGCAGCGTTTGGTAAAGAATGATCGGCCTTTGACGGAGGAGAACCGACGAGAACATGGTGGCTTCGCTCGCTTTCTTTAAATGAACTCAAACTCTCCTGAGATCAGCTAGATATAAAAATGCTATTTGTATATATGTAGACACACACACTCCCTACCATTCATTCATTCATTCATCTTCTGTACTGCAGTGTGTCATCCCTGCTGTCATTGGGCGAGAGGTAGTGTTCACCGCCGGGCCGCATGCAGAGAAACAACCATTCACTCATTCATAAAGCAACATACTGGACAGTCATTCACACGTCATAAAAAGACAAAACCATTCACTCATTCATTCACGTCATATAGAGACAGTCATTCATTCATTCATTCATCCATTCATTCAAAAGTTATAGACACAACCATTCGCTTATTCATTCACAAGTCATTTTGGGACTTACAATGATTCATTCATTCGTTCACACATCATATAAAGACACAACTATTCAGTCATTCATTCATGTGTCATAGAGAGACAAACATTCACTTACACATTTACTTGTCATATAGAGACATACAGTCATTCATTCACATGTAACATAAAGACATTCAGTCATTCATTCATTCATTCACAAGTCATATAGAGACACAACCATTCACTTATTCATTCACAGGTCATTTAGGGTCTTACAGTCATTCATTCATTCATACGTCATATAAAGACATAACCATTCACTCATTCATTCATGTCATATAGAGACATACAAGGATTCACTCATTCATCCTAAAGGAACGTATATGAACAGTCATTCATTCATTCACATGTTATGTAAAGACACAACCATTCAGTCATTCACCCGTCATATATAGACACAGCATTCACTCATTTATTCACATGTAACACATAGACATACAGTCATTCAGTCATTCATTCACTTGTCATACAGAGACATAAGATCAGTCACTCATTCATTCATGAGTCATAGAGACACAACCATTCACTTATTCACTCACAGGTCATTTAGGGACATAAGGTCATTCATTCATTCACACGTCATATAAAGACACAACCATTCACTCATTCATTCACGTGTCATATAGAGAAAAACAGTCAGTCAGTCATTCATTCACGTGTCATAGAGAGACAACCATTCACTTACACATTTGCTTGTTGTATATAGACATTCACTCATTCATTCACATGTCATATAGAGACACAACATTCACTCATTTATTCATGTCATATAGAGACAGACAGTCACTCACTCATTTATTCACAAGTCATTTAGGGACATACGGTCATTCATTCATTCACACGCCATATAGAGAAACAACCATTCACTTATTCATTCACAGGTCATTTAGGGTCTTACAGTCATTCATTCATTCACATGTCATATAAAGACATAGCCATTCACTCATTCATTCATGTCATCTAGAGACAGACAATAATTCACTCATTCATTCATGTCATCTAGAGACAGACAGTCATTCATCCATTCATTCACAACTCATAGAGACACAACCATTCACCTATTCATTCTTAAGTCATATAGAGACATACAAGGATTCACTCATTCATTCACAAGTCATATAGGAACATACAGTCATTCATTCATTCACATGTTATGTAAAGACAACATTCACTCATTCATTCAAGTGTAACATATAGACATACAGTCATTCACTAGACAGACAATAATTCACTCATTCATTCACGTGTCAAATAGAGACATGAAATCAGTCACTCGTTCATTCACACGTCATATAAAGACAAAACCATTCACTCATTCACTCACAAGTCATATGGAGACATAAGACCATTTTGTCATTCATTCACACATCATAGAGACGCAAAGCCATTCACTTGTTCATTCACGTCACGTCGGGACGACGTTTCGTCCTTCCTGGCTGAGATGTTCTGATAGGAGGCCTCCATCCCAGTCCCTGCAGGTGGACCCGCGGCGGACGGTTCGTCGTAGCTCCGGCTTTAACCGCGTTCACCGCCACCATGAACGGTGAACGGCGCGAACAACCGGAAACCTCCTCTCGGCGACGCCGGAGGGAAAACTCACGTGTTGACGCACACAGAAGGAAAAAAGACGGGGGGAAGAGCACGCGAAGGTGAAGGACAAAGACTCTTTCACACACCGATGGAGGTGGATGAAGATCCAAATCCCGAACATCTGGAACGGGATCCCGAAAGCCAGACGAGCGACCGTGAAAGCGCCGCGCGGCTAACACGCGTGCATTTGGGGAAAGACTAAACCAACAGCTCCATAAAGGCGGCGCCGATCCGAGTCCAACCAGGCTTCGTGAGCGAGACGGGGAAAGAAGCCCGAGCGACAAACGTCGGATTGTTCGCCGACGCCGAGACTGAAAACAGAAACGGCGGCGCCTTCGGGGCTGGCGAGGAGGCTCCACGTGTCACTTCGGGCCTTTGGGCCGTCTTCCAGAAAGTCCTATTTGAAAGGCGCCTTATGCGAAGATCTTCTCCAGATATAAAACCGACGGTCGGGTCTTTATCCCGGGCGGACGTCGGCTTTCGCTCGGATCTCGGCTGACGATCGTCGGCACGTCCTGTCAGATGGAATACAGGGTCGACCGCGGCGTCGCGTCCAATGAGATGGACGTTTTGAACGTAAACGGTGCAGAAGAGGTAGATGATTTATAAACATTAGTTTACATTTCTTTATTTCTACTTTGTTTTAATATTCATTTCTATATTTAAGTGAAAAAAGAACAGTCGCTTACAAAGTATCGTGAAATACAGAAGATAAAAATGGAGCAGCAGCAACAGGAGAGGATGAATGAATGAATGAATGAATGAATGAATGAAGGACCGAGAGCTGCAAGGCTGCTGCAGAAGATCAAGCTCCAGCCCTCCTGAGGACCTGCGAGATGAATGAGAAGCACGAATAGCGGCTAGCCTAGCGCTAACTACGAGCCCTGGAAGGGGTGGATCATTAAAACGTGGTTGATCCCAGCGGATCTCCAGCTCATCTCGAAGACTCTGCGGATCAGCGGAGAGGAACATCTGCATGTCGAGGTCTGTGGATTCCAGAACCTGGACCCGGTTCTTCTCCGCCCCCCCCTCACCTGCTGTCAATCACCCGCTCACACTCAGCTGATCTGCGTCACGTCTAATCAGGGGCCGGCGTATAAACCTCAGCCTGGGCTGGTCTTCTGGACTCTTGATGGAGATCAGGTCTCAACCCGGGAGCTCGGAGGTCGGTCACGCAGCAGACCCGCTCCTCCCTGGTCCTGACGCTTGAGGAGAACCAGGAGGTCCCGTATCGTGTGTCGGGGCGTGAGAAGCCTGCGTGTCGGAGACAAACGTCCTCCAGGATCTCAGATGTTCACCGGGAGGGTCTGTTGACGTCCTGATTCCCGGAGAACCTCCAACGCTTGACGCCCCTTGGTTCTCCTCGCTCTGGAAGCGGCACGTTCCACGGCGGCGTCTGCTCAGTGTCGGCCGGGCGGATCCGGGTGTGTGTTTTCTCACACCCGGCGCCTCGTTCCTCTGGGTCACGTTGGATCTGGAGAGCATGTGTGAAAGTTGCACCGCGTCCAGGACAAACAGGATCTCCACGAGCTGGACGCCTCGACCCTCCTCAAACTCCATCGAGATGGAAATCCAATCCCTCAAAAGCTGGACTTTGTCCACAGAGGCTCAGGGATGGATTTTTTTTTTTTTTTAGGAATAACACGGTCTTCTTTGAACATTCATCCTCTCCACTTCTTCTCGCGCACTGGTGGTCACACCAGGGGCTGGAGAGCATCTCCGCTCTGGAACCTACAAGCATTCACACATCTGGACCGTGCAGGTCTCCTGCATGGGAACCCTGAGGAGACTCCACACACAAAGGCCTCCTGAGGGAACCTTCTGCCTGCAAGAAGGAGCTTCTCCGCCGCAGCGCCTCGGGTAGATCTTCCACGCGGGTCGCTCCTCTATCAGGTTACGTGAAAGCGAACACACACACACACACACACACACACCGTGTCACATGGACGCCTCGGTTTCACAATGTCTTCTCCGTTCTTCATCCCTGGTTGCTGGTTTACAGGTGTGAGCGATTCCCTCCGTCTCTTCCTGCTCTTTCATGGAAGCCGCCGCTCTCATTTCATCTCCGGCGGAGATGTTGTGAGAAGACACACACCTTCATGTCCTGCCGGAGTCGGATTCCTGTGTCCTCTCATCAAATGAGAAGTTTCCGATGGTCACCTCCCGGCTGGAGGGGCAGGAGAACCATCTGGAGAAGCTCCTGTCACCCCCCCCCCCCAGCTTTGAGTCACATCAAACGAGGGCCATATCTAACGTCATCCTCAAAGGGAAGCTGTGTGTGTTTGTTCGGTGTATCGCACACACACACACACACACACACACACACACACACACACCGGAGATATGTTTGTTTTAGCGACCGTTGCTTGTGATTTGAAGGTTTACTTTATTCAAAAGTGTGAAGGATTACGGTTCACATCAAAAGCGCGGCGTGCTTGGGACGGCGAGCCGGAGATAATGGACCCGTGAGGCGTCTCGCTGGGCTTTTTAAAATGCGGGGGGTTTATAACCACGCCGGACGGACGGACGCCGCCGCCGCCAGCTTTGATCCAGCGCTGCCTCCGCCAGGTAACACATCCACCGTGAAGCTACTCGTCGCTGAGATTTACATTCTACTTCCCGTCGGTGTTGATGTTCCTCTTCCTTCTCCTGGCTCCTCCCACCTCCATTGTTGACGTCGCAGCCGCCAATGAAGAGGCTTTTTCCTGTGATGAAGCTTTAATGCGCCCGTCACGTGGCGCCGAACGGCATATGTTCACCTCCTCGCCGCCACGGAAGGCGGATTTATTCATGGCTTCCCGCGGATTCCGAGAAAATAGTTTCGGAACGCGGCGTTTCCGGTGTTTTCTCCTTTTTTTTTTTTTCAGCGACGCGCCAATTTTACAAAAGCGGGGAGAGGAAACGGCGTCACCCGCGGCGGTTCGCCGAGGGCCGCCGCAGATGTTCGACGGCGATACCGGCGTGGGAGTGCGAGACGGCGGCGTGCGTGTGTGCCCGTCACCCTCCGGCTCCCGATGAAAGCGGCGGTGCCTCCTGCGCCAGCACGGGGCCGGACGCCGCATTAAAAATGCTAATATCTCCCGCCGGGTCTTTGATGGGGGGCGCGAAGCCAGCCAAGGTTAGCCGGGGCCCGTGTAATCCTTTATCCGGGGGCCGACGCCGCCGGGAGCCCAGCTGAGAGCCCTGACAGTCGCAATCAATCATGTCGTGGGGGGTCGACCCCCTGCGTCCCTGCGCTTTAATTAGAAAACACACACACACACACTCTGGCGGGTGACAAATGAGCGGAAAGGAAACAACCGGATCGTGTTTTTCGGCGTCGGAGACGCGGAAAGGCTTCGGAAGAACGCGGCGGCGCCGTCGTCGTCGTGGTGGTGGTTAGCGTCACGCACCTCATGATGTCCCCGTTCGGAGGTCTTCAAACGCACGGCCGGCTCGGTAACGAGGGGTTCCTGCTGACCGTCTGATCGCAGCTTCACAAGGCTTTTGCTGCTGTGTGTTTTTGTCGTGCTTTATATTCCCATCTGCATGCACCGAGTGTGTGTGTGTGTGTGTGAAGGTTCTACTGCAGCCATCACAACTTCCTCCTCAAGGCCAGGAGGTCCCCGGTTGGGCCTTTTTGTGTGTGTGTGTGTGTGTGTGTGGCGTCTCCGTGTTCTCCATGGGGTTCCTCAGGGTTCTTCAGCCCAAACACATGCAGGAGCTTCATGAAGACCCTCCATCATTTAGAAAAGTGAATGAGAAGGTGAAGGAATGAATGTATGTCTATGAGCTGCAGTTGTCCATGTTGTTACATGAGATCTTTACACACAAATGTTTGTTTTTTTTAGCTTTTATTAAAATCCCTCCAGGTAACATCCAGAAATATGCGCTGGAAATGTTCTGTGGCTGCAACACTTCTGATGATAAAGATGAATAATAACCCATTTCGTCCGTGTTCTATCCCTTCTTTGTCCTGCCGATCGCTCTCTCGGTCGTCTTCCTGCGCGCTAAAACCGTTAAAGTCGTCTTCTTCGGCCTTCTTCTTGAACGGCGGTGGAACCCCTTGGTTCTTCGAGAACCTTTTCAAGTTTGACCCATCGGCTTCTTTTATTTTTACCTCTGAAAGTTTTTGTCGCCCTTTTTCCAGGATGGGAGTGTGAGAACGAAGCCCAACGTCAGCGTCCGACGTGACGGGCGAAAGGTTTTGGCGACGTGAAGCTCGTCAACCAAAAATAATCCATAATTTAGCCGCTGGTGCCCGTCTTGAGGATCTCGTCCTTGCAGGATTCCTGGATTGGGTTCGGACCGGGACCGTTGGCCGAAGTGTGTGTGCGTGTGTCACCCACCTCCAGGTGAGTCAGTGTGCAACACACACACACACACTGAACCCAAATATTGGTTTCACGGATCTTCCTAGAAAGTAGTTTATTATGTGAATATTTGAATGTGTTGGTAGCTAACCAGTCACACACACACACAGTGTATTTACACACTTTGAGCATCTGACATTGGAACTCCGTGCAGAATTCCAAGTTATTTTTCTCTTTATCAAACTTCTGAATCTGCCGTCTCCAAACACCCGAGCTCTTCCTCCTCCTCATCTTCCTCTTCTTCTACTTCTTCTTCCTCCTGCTGTCAGGCCCTGCTGTACTTTTTCATTCTATTTCATTGGTGTGTATTCTGGGCCTCCCTGAGCGCTCGTCTTCCTCCTCCTCGTCGCCGCCGCTCTCAAAAATAGTGTCGCTCCGCTCGCAGTCCTGGCGGCGGAGGAGATTGGAGGGTCGGAGGGTTTCAAAGGAGGCGGCGCAGGCCGGTTGTGTGTGTGTGTGTGTGTGTGTGTGTGTGTGTGTGCAGGTGATCAGTTCGACATAAAAAAAAAGCTGTTGCATCTCTTCCTTCACGGTGCCACACGTCCAGAGGAGACAGGAATGCAGGAAAGAAGGGGGGGGCTATCTGGCAGGGTTGGATTACAAACAGAACACACACACACACACACACATACAACTCTTTGTTGTGGATCTACCTCTTGTCTCCTCTGCCCCGAACCTGGCGGCTGAAATGTGAGAATTGGTTGACCTGGAGGAGGAGGAGGAGGAGGAGGAGGGTCTGCACGTCCTGGACCCGCAGAAAAAAACACCTCCAGGTTTTTAAGGCCTTGGAGGAAATGTGTTTTTGTTTTCTCCTGGGAATGTAAGCAGAAGGTCTCCGGCGAGGCTCCTCCACCGGCCTGGAGAACACACACACACACACACACACACACACACACACACACACAGAGGAAGCGGCGCTCCGTCACCCAACACTTTAATTACCTGTGTGAGCGGCCGAGCGCGAGCTCTGTGTGTGTGTGTGTGTGTTGCTGTGCAATCATCAGACATGTTCAGCCAGATAGGATGAGTGTCACCTCTCATCTTGTCAATTAAACACCACACACACACACACACACACTGTCTCCATGGACACCTCCTGCTTTGGGGCAGCCAATCCAGAGTTTCATTTTTCAACACAGTTAAATGTGTGTGTGTGTGTGTGTTCTCTCTCCACACTGCGACTGTAAACTCATCGTTTCTGGTAGAATCTGTGAGTCTGCTTGGACGCGGTGGAAAATCTCTGCTTTCTCCAGAAGAAGCTCTGGTGGCTTCTCCCCCCCGGCAGCCTGGAGACGGCGGACGCTCTCCTAACGCCCGGCGCGCCCGACCCGCCCGGTTGTCGTGTCTTTTTATGGAATTGTAGACAAAAAGATAAAGCTGGGTGGTTCGATCCTGCAGGGCGTCTGCAGCCAGGAAGCCAGACCTGCACCTGAGCTGAACCGGGGGGGGCTGGAGGTCCTCAGAAGAATCAGAGCTTCAGGATGGACCGGCTCAGGAGGGCGACATTTGCTTTAAGAGCTGCTAGCTTTGCACAGGTCACAGCAAGTGTGTGTGTGTGTGTGTGTGTGTGTGTGTGAGACGGGATGAACACTTCGGAGCTTCTGTCCGAGTCTGCTTTCCAACATGGCAGCTGGGATGGCGAGACGTTTTTATGCAATTCATTCATTCATTCATTCATTCATTCATTCAATGCTGTTCCAACGCACTGGCCAGACGTGGATGAATGAATGAATGAATGAGTGGTTTTTGTGTCTCTCTGACGTACGAATGAGAGGGTGAGTGTGTGCAGGTCTCTACGTGAGGCGGAATGGACTCGTGTTTCAACAGGATGTGTGAATGAGTGAATGTTGCACATCCTTGATGCATGAATGAGATTGAATATTTGTGTCTAGCATGCAAATGAGAGGGTGAATTTCTCTCCATGCATGCAGGTAAATGATGATATGACGCATGAATGAGAGGTTGAATGAGTGAATGAGTGAATAAATGATGATATGATGCATGAATGAGAGGGTGAATGAGTGAATAAATGGAGGTCTGACGCATGAATGAGAGGGTGAATGACCCCATCAGTGTGCAGGATTTGAATGAGAATGAATGAATGAATGATTGACATCCTGAACTCTTGGGAAATAAACCTTCAAACTGTCTGATTTGAAAGCGGCACCTTGAGAACGTTACCGCTCGCGATCCTGATCCTTTGGTTTTGCGCCCTTCCTCGCAGCAGAGCCCCACAGCTCTGCACACACACACACACACACACACACACCTGCAGCCAATGACGGCAGCCCTTAACCCCGCCGCTCTGACGTCCATCAGGTCGTCCCGACGCTACAAATCGCGCCCGTCGCAGCCAAACCCGATGTTGGCCTCCCGCCGGCGGCCTTGGCGAGCGGTGACCCCGTTGGCCAAAACAAGGATCCTTTCCAAAGCGTGTCGTAGGTCTTGGCGACGCGCCGCCAGCGGAGTCTTCTCCGGCGGAGTCTTCTCCGGCGCTCCTGGAAATAGAAAGAACAACATGGGAGGAAAACCTGAGCTCAGCAGTCTGTGATATAACCGTCCGCTGTCATTAGGTTTTGCGCGTCGGGGCCAAATCCAACCGCAGCCGAATCCTGTGTTTTCCGCTTTCCGGTGCCGCCTGATCCTCAGACATAACACAGCGTCCCCACGCCGGTGACATCAGCGTCTAAATAACACGCCGACCAGGAATCTCCCTTTTGGCCTCGCGGGGCGATGAAAGACGGGCCGGAGGACGAGGAGAAGCCGGCCAAGGCCGTCACGTGTTCCTCCAGGGTTACAGAGGCCGGCTTCGGGATGCCGAACGGGGTCCGAGGGAGGAAACCCCCATGGTGTGTGTGTGTGTGTGTGTGTGTGTGTGTGTGTGTGTGTGTGTGCAGACAGCAGGGGTGCAGGTGGGCTCAGGGGGGGCAAAGGGCAACAATGCACTCGATGTTTGGAACAAGAGGGCAAGATAAATAAACTGCAGTGGTTTACAAAGAGAGGCCAGGAGGAAACGGGAATGTTGAGAATCCTTGAGCTGTGTGTGTGTGTGTGTGTGTGTGTGTGTGTGTGTGTGTTTTGTAACCAGGTCTTCAAGGGTTTTTTTTTTTTGTTTTTTTTTTTGTGGATTTGTTTTCAAAATGACAGGCTTTGGTTTAAAAAAAAAACTCCTGCATCAGTAGAAACCATCATTATGCGTCCGCCATGACGGGACGCTGATTTGGAAATAAATAGAAATAAAATGAAAAATGTGAGGTCCGATGGTCGCCCTGGTCTGGAGATCGAGTTCTAGAACATCTAGCGAGCCGATAATCTAGGAAATTACACTCAAATCTTTGGAAATGTCCCGATATTAACCTTTAGAAGAATTGCTTTAGCTCTAAATCTCATCTTGCTGTTATTTAAGAAGAAGCATTTCCAGGAATGGAAGCGGCTTTGTCGTATTTCCACCCCAAAGATACACTCGAGGGTAAACACTCGTACACATACATGCATACATGTGGTATCGATGTGTTTTTATATATTGATGATTTGAATCATTTTTCAAAATAAGTGTTCTGTTCTGTATCCCGGGCTCTGATTGGCTCGACGTTCTCTGCATCTCCTGAGCGTCGTAGCATTCATCATCCGGCCTCTTCTGCAGGGTTGTGTTTGTGGGGCTTAAGTGTTTCTCAGAGTGTGGGAGAGGTCCAGAAGAGTGTGGGAAGGGTCACAAAGCTTTAAGATATATATATAAATAATGGAAGGGAAACCCCCTTGAGATAAACCAGGGAGTACAAGTCTTGTACCTGGATGTGCCCTCCTTGCAGCTAGAGGGAACATCTAGCGTGCATCAATCGTGTAGTCACCTTCTCATTTACCAATTTAATAGGTCACCTTAGTCGTCATCGTAAAAGCTACCCCTGTTTGAGCCGCCTCTGCGTACAACCGTCCACCGTGTGCTCTACAGGTCCTCCCGCTCAAACAGGAAGTGAAGTTTTTGGACCACACGAGGCTGTAGACACTCAAAGAACCCCGAACAGCCTCCATTCCTTCCCCGCCGCTCTCCGTCGGCCCCGTTCTCGCTCCTATTTTCAGTCTCCTGGCAACGAGGCCTCTGAGATTTCGGAGATGGTATGCTGCTCTTGAATGTTTTGGAGCAGCTATGCCAGGAATGCAGGTGCCTGCTGTGAGGACAACAAATAGGGCGTCTCCATCTCGGGATCTTTCCCAGGGGACCGAGGAGCTTCGGAGGGCCGAGAGGAGAGCGCTCTGCAGCTGCTGCGAGCGTCCGTCGGTCCATTCGACAAGTCACCCAAGAAGACGGAAGCAGAAGACGGTAGCAGGATATGTATGCTGTATTTGGGCACTGCGTGAAGGAGATGGGAATGTATCTCAAAGCACTCGCGCTCAGGGAAGCTCCCAGACTGGAAGCGCTGCTGGACCTCCACAGACCTCCAAGAACTTTGGCAAAGAGTGCAGAGAGGAAGCTAGCATTAGCATTAGCATGATCGCATCCCTCAGCCCCAACCTCATCTTTTTATAACGTGGAGAAGTTTATTTCAAACTCTATGTCTAACGTAGCCCAAGAGCCCGGACCTTCTTCCCCAGCCTAGGAGAAGGGATTGACCAAGGAGTCCACCAAGGATGGGGCTACAATGTAGGGTCTCCACTGAACCTCCTCAACAGGAACCCGGAGGAACCCCATTCAGAGATGGGGAGAACATGGAGACTCCACACAGAAAATCCAACCGGGGTCCTCTTTGCTGTGAGAAGGAGTTTCTGAAGTGCTGAAGCAAGAGGAGTCCAATTAGGACCTCCAATCTGAAGGTTCACAAGCAGAAGGTCCTTCTGAGGCCTCGCTTGTGGACGGTTGATGGACCTTCTCCTGTGGTCATCCAGGGCTCGATGAGCAGCTCAGTCTAACGGGCTTTCCTGGTATTCAGTGTTTGAAGGACATCTTCAGATCTTTGCCGCCCCCTTATCCATCTCTGGAGGTCCCTTCTGGGAACATCTCCTCTGACCAGGATTAACTCCAGAGGAGATTCCTGGAAAGCCGAGAGATCTCATCTCCTCCCTTTATTAGGAGGCTTTTAGGAAGGGGTAGATGTGTTTGTGTCACAGTAGCTTGTCTGTGTGTGTGTGTGTGTGTGTGTGTGTGTGTGTGTGTGTGTGTGTGTGTGTGTGTTAAGTGTATGCAGATGTGCAGCTACTATCATGGAAGTCAAACATCTCCTAAAGAGGCAGGTTAATGTGTTTGTGTCACAGTAGCTTGTGTGTGTGTGTGTGTGTGTGTGTGTGTGTGTGTGTGTGTGTTTAGATGTGCAGCTACCATCATGGAAGCCAAACATCTCCACAGAGGTAGGTAAATGTGTCTGTGTCACAGTAGCTTGTGTGTGTATGTGTGTGTCTTTGTGTGTGTGTGTGTGTGTGAGCAGGCAGCTCCCCATCTGCCTGGCGAGGTCCCGGGGGCCCCGCGGCCCCTCGCCGCCAACAACTGATGTGATTTAGTGGTGCAGGTCAAAGGTCAAGAGGCATAGTCTCCATCTGCGTCTGAAGAAAAGGCCATCAGGAGGGGATTAGCCTGGAGACAGAGCTCCTGGTGACACGCCTGCCACCGGCCCTCTGACACACACACACACACACACACACACGACATCCGCTTCCATCCGCATTGTTGTGTGTGTGTGTGAACGTGGGCTATTCATGAAAACAAAATGGATATTCCACCGCAGTGTTTCAGAAGAAGCTCCTGCTCTTCTGGAGGCGACACGTGGAGAACGAAGCTCATCCATCCGTCCTCAGAGAGAAGATCCGGACGTGGACGGTTCGTTCAGACGCCTCCTCGCTTCTTCTCCGCGTCACGACGAAGCATCTCCGTCTCTTCCGAGCTTCTCGGTGAGGCCTCCTCCTTTCCAAACAGCTCCCGCTGGAAAGCGACCTGCACCGCCGCCACCTCAGAACTTTTAATCTTCAAACACCCCTCGCTGGATTTCTCTTATCGCCCCGGGAGGGGGGGGGGTTCTATATATCCTCACTTTCTTTGTCAGCATATACAAACAAACCTGCGGCCGCTTTGCAAAAAAAAAAAAACCGCACCTTCCCTTTACATCCGCGGGAAAAAAAAAAAAAAAAAAAAAAAAGTCAGATAAAGTCTTTTATTTTCTTTTGAGCCGCCTATCAGGAAATCCAGGGGAAATTGCGCTGAGCGCAGCAGCGGCAGAAAGAGCTGATTGCAAATTCAAATGGATGCTTTTACATCAACGGGGCGTCTTTGAAGGCCTCTTAATGAGCAGATAGCTCGAGTTAAACGTTTGCCGAAGTGCCATCTAACAGAGAGGAGGGAGGCGTTTGATGCCGGGAGATTTTCCGCCGGGCGCAAAGAACGACCGTCCGCCTCGGACGAGAAAAAGAGAGAGAGAGAGGAAGCTTTCTGTTCCGGGGTTTTATCGGAATCCAAGGTTAGACGCCGTTCGCTCTGAACAAAACTTGCGGCGGGACGGCGGCCGCCGGCCGATCGCTGTCTGTCGGATTTTGAAAGGCCGGCGTACGTGATGAAAGCTGGATCGAGATACAAAGGAGGAGCCGGATGTGTCTGCGTTCCGGGGAAAAACAAAAAGAGAGAGGGATGGAGGGATGGAGGGATGGAGGGATGGAGGGATGGAGGGATGGAGGGATGGAGGAGTGGAAGCTCCACAAACCAGAGTGGAAGAGGGATGGAGGACGTGGAAGGAAAGCAAAATAGGAAAACCAGAAACAAACATGGGTTGGGGGCGAGAGGGGGAGCTGCGATCGGAGCGCCGCTTTCAACTCCAACCCCCGCCTCGGGGGTTAGATACGTGTGTGTGTGTGTGTGTGTGTGTGTGTGTGTGTGTGTGTCTCCCTGATCATTCATGGTCGCGCCCAGTTTAGCCGGCCTCCTTCCCCTCGCCGCCTCGCCGTCCAGCTGCATTCGGGGCGGCGTGGATTTGTCCCCGCTCGCTGTGGTGGAGTGTGTGTGCGTGTGTGTGTGTGTGTGTGTGTGTGTCGGGGAACAAGAGGAGCGCCGTGACCTTTCACCTTTAGCCGTGTCTCCCATGATGTCGGCGGTGACGGGTCGGATTGGAGAGCCAGTCTGGCACCACCATCTTTGCCCCCCCGACTGGGGTGACAAGTTCTGTGCAACACAGCTGGGGCAGAGTGTGTGTGTGTGTGTGTGTGTGTGTGTGTGTGTGTGTAAACACTAAGCGTCTGTAATCTGGTGACACATGAAAGGGGTCTGCGTGGGGCTGCCGGCCCGTCGTCTGGATGTCAGCACACAAACACACACACACACACACACACAGATGCACGCGCACACATGCACACGTGCACGTTCTGACACCAGATTTATGTAATTATGCATCGCGGCGGCGAAGCTCAAAGGGATGTGGCGGAGAAAAGAGGGGGTGGCGGCTGTTTGCAGACAAAGATGGAGGGGAGGGAGACGTCTGGGGGCTGATGATGCTAATTCATGAAATCCTGGTTTTACCTCCTCGGTGACGCTGCAGGCCAACCGGTGGCGACCAGAATTCGTCCATCCGTCCATCCATCTTCACCTCCACGGAGAAGAAACATCTAGCAGGTTGTGTGTCTGTGTGACGTTCGAATGGTTGCGTCTCGCCGTCGGGGAAATTCCTTTGTCACAACAGTTATATTGTCAAAAAATGTGAAAAGTGAAGTAAATATGAATGTAAATGATGATAGCGTGACATCCGCGGATAAATAGACAGCAGCAACTTGCACGTGGAAAATCCACTGCCACTTAATTTGCACTCAAACTGCACTTTGTGAGCTGCACATCGAGCCGCGCTCAAATGTTTTATTGCACTGCGTTCAACTGCAATGTTTACATATCATTACAGCGATCCCTCGCTATAACGCCGTTTACTTTTCACGGTTTCGCTACTTCACAGATTTGCACCGTGAATTGTGTTCTGCATTCTGATTAACTAAAAAGTCACTCCGCTTCTTCTCTACCTGTGCGTCAATAACGTTGCAGTTTGATATGTACACGTACGTAAAACAGCTTGCCAAATTTATATGACGTACGTGCAAATTCTCTCGCAATTTCGAGTTTCTCTAAAACCCATAATGTTGACAAAACGCTCTGGAGCGACAAAAGGGCCCAAAAGGCAGCGGAAGATGCTATCTATCGCAGATAAAGTTAAACTTCTGGACATGATAAGGGAAGGTAAAAGCTATGCGGCTGTAGGTCGGCATTACGGGATAAATAAATCTTACGTTCGTTCCATAAAGAAGGAAGAAAAAAACTAAGGACGACAGCAGCGATAAGTTTGGCAGCAGCAATAAGGTCGCGGTGGGCGGAGCTAATCTCTGCCATTCGAAGCCTTCTGTCCACATTGATGATTAAAATTATTATTTGACAGTACAGAAGTTATTTGTTGAAAAAAAAGTTTCTAAAGCACAGTACTTTTATTTGTGAAACAAATGATTGAGCCTGTAAAATGGTTTGTTCTTTCTTTTCAATGTATAATAGGGTATTTAGTTGGATAATAATTGTAAAAAAATAAAGGTTTCTACTTCACAGATTTTGCCCATCACGGGTTCTTTTTGGAACGTAACCCCCGCGAAAAACAAGGGTTGCAGGCACGGTGACATTTTGCAATTTTATAGAAATAAAAATAAATAGACGGACAAGTGTGGTTGTTATATACAAGATTCAAAGAGTTTATTGTCACAGGCAGTGTAGAAACGTGTTTCCCCTGACGGTGAAATTCCTACTTAGCTGTCAGCAGCGCATTTGGATACGAGCTGATAGGAAGATTGTCGACATTATTTAAATTTGACATTGCAACAGAACAGCGGCGGTGCAATAAGATGTTTGAGACACGACAAGGTGAAAAGATGAGTGCAGTTTCAGGGATGGAGGCTGATATCAATATGTTTGAGTTGAATGGTTGTACATCTGCCGTCTGATTGGTCCACAGCTGAAGCTGAAGGATCCACATATAGTGTGTGTGTGTGTGTGTGTGTGTGTGTGTGTGTGTGTGTGTGTGTGTGTGTGTGTGTGTGTGTGCGTGTGTGTGTGTGTGTGTGTGTTAGCTCTCGACCCTGTTGCAGTTTGTCCGTGAAGGAAGCCGCAGTACCCAACATTGACCACTAGAGGGCGCTAAAGCGACCATCAAAAATAATGTGGAGAGAGAAAACAAAAATGATAAAAATCCCCATTTAGGGATTTTTGAATAATTATTTTTTAAATGCATATTGCATTAAAAGCCAGACCCCCGTATGAGATATTTATCAGATGGAGCAAATGACATATTCATTAAGAAGCCTATCTTTCCTAAACGATGGCAGCCATGTCTTTACTAATACAATAAGGTTTTGGACCGGATTATTTTATTTGTTTGTTTGTTTTAATTATTTTTTCACCTTCCTTTCGGCCCTGTTTTTTTTTCTCACCCCTAAAATTTCTGTTATTTCATGTCATCACATGATCATATCATTCATTATATGTCGTATACGTACCTGTCGTATACGTACCTTTTTATTTTAGTTTTTTTATACATTAATATGAGTTAAAAAACAAAACAGGAGTTTTTGAATAATTAACAATTCGCAATAATTTGTTCGTATCATTTGCAACGAGCATGTCCATCTCCCAGCCGCTCGATACGCCTATATATAGTACTTAAGATGAGATGAACTTTATTGATGATCGTGTCAAAAAAATATAAATAGAAAGAAAATTAGAAAACAGCGAAAGACAAAAAAACATCCGCAAATAAAAACAGCTGAGAGAGCAGCAACAACAACAACATCAAGGATAAGAATAGACAAAAGAATAAAAAAAAAGACAATACGGGTGAAAATAGACGACCAAAACTAAACGACAACATAAACAGAGGGACAATAACAATGATGAGAATAAAATTAATAAACAAAAATAGTCAGGAAGCGAGTGGCTGGAGGTATGCTCTGGAAAGGAGAGGAATGAAAGTTAGTCGCAGCAAGACAGAATATATGTGTGTGAATGAGAGGAACTCGGGTGGAGCGGTGAGGCTACAGGGAGTGGAGATCAAGAAGCTGGAGGATTTCAGGTACTTAGGGTCAACAGTCCAGAGCAACGGAGAGTGCGGAAAAGAGGAGAAGAGACGGGTCCAAGCAGGTTGGAATGGGTGGAGAAATTTCAGGGGTACTATGTGATAGAAGACTTTCAGCCAGAATAAAAGGAAAGGTGTACAAGACAGTGGTGAGACCAGCGGTGATGTTTGGACTAGAAACTGTTCCAATGACCAAAAGACAGCAGGCAGAACTAGAGGTTGCAGAGATGAAGATGTTGAGGTTCTCTTTGGGAGTGACCAGGATGGAGAGGATCAGGAATGAGTCTATCAGAGGAACAGCACATGTTAGATGTTTTGGAGAGAAGGTCAGAGAAGCCAGACTGAGATGGTTGGGTCATGGACAGAGAAGGGATAGAGAATATATTGGTAGACGGATGCTAGAATTGGAGGTCTAGAGGAAGACCAAAGAGAAGATTGATGGATGCGGTGAGAGAGGATATGAAGGTAGTTGGTGTGAGAGAGGAGGATCCAGAGAACAGGGTTGGATGGAGAAGGTGGAGTCGCTGTGGGGACCCCTGAAGGGAAAAGCCCAAAGAAAAAGAAGAATTTGTCACAGGGGTGCAGGACATGTATGACCGAGACAAAGTGATGATTGAGATGGTTTAGACATGAACACTCCTCTCTTTATGTCTAAACCATGGTGACAATCTGGGTAGAAGGTTGCTGAAGGCAGACCTGCCAGGCGGGGGGTCTTGAGGAAGACCAAAGAGAAGATTTGTGGACATCGTGAGAGAGGATATGGAGGTAGAGAATAGGGTAAGATGGAGATGGTTGATTTGCTGAGAAGACCCCTGCGGGGAAAAGCCCAAAGATGAAGAAGAAAGAGGTCATCTCAAAAATGGTGGTGACCAACCAACCAAGCCCTCGGCTCCTTCGGAGATCAATTCAGCCGTGACGTCGCTCCTGCCGCCGCGACCCGAGATCGCCAAGAGGCCGCCTCGTTCCAGGAGAACCCTTCAAGGCGTGGACATCAGATCACCATTAGGGTGACGTTACTTCTCACTGTGTTTGGGCAGCTTCAGTGAGCTTCAATGGACTCTCTGTGTCCGTCTAGTCTGGAGGTCTCGCACGCTGGGAGTTGGCCTTCTCCATTCAGATGCCCCCGAGCTCATAAAGACCTTCTGGCCCTCGCCGGCGGAGGCCTCCTTCCATGGGAACTTCAAACCTGCACCGTAATCCTACTTTGGAGAAGCCTCTCCAAAAAAAACCCGCAAGTAAAAATCACCAGGACTTCAGACGTGTCTCCTGGCTCGGCTTGAGGCCCAGAGCTCAAACAACAACAACAACAACTTGGCCTTCTTTCTTCTCCGCCTCCTTCTTTTCTTCTCTCCACAGCTGGACCACAAGACAATGGGATGGAATTCGATGGAAGGGACGGCGTCTTCTGATCTCTTTGTGATCAGCCATTCAATGCCGTGCACGTGTCTCAGTGCAACCCGACCTGGGAGACCTTCAGACGCCTCCAGAGGTTCTCCAGCTGAGCAGAAGCTCCAGGAGTGGAGATGCTCACATGCAGATCACACCTTGTTGACATTTATCATGGGGCTGAGCAGAAGAGGGAAGAGAAAAAGGTGGTGATCTCATCCCCCCTCCCCTCTCCTTCCTGACACACACACACACACACACACACACACACACACACACACACACACACACACACACAGCTAACCTTCCCTCTGCAACACATTGGTTTCTTCTTCATGTTAGATCAAAAGGTGACACAACAAAGGAATGGCTGTGTGAAGATGAGTGGAAGCTGTGACACACACACACACACACACACACACACACACACACACATGCATGTCTGCACTGTCAAGGTCAGGAATGTGCATGTGCACATGTGGTGTGTGTTGTGTAATGAGCATGAATGGGTCGCCGACCCTGACCTGAATTTAACCCTCCAACTGCAGCCTCCATGGCAACCGCCAGTCATCACAACACACACACACACACACACACACACGCTCAGAGATTTAACCAGACTGTTTTTTTTTTGGACACATCATGTGATGGACAAATATTCCTTTTGCAGTATCACTGTAAATTGTAATAATTTATCTGTATATATGCTCATAATTGTGCATGTACAATATTTTTTTAATATTCTTGTGCACTCCTTATCTTTCACTTGTTACTAAAGGCACTTTGTAGTTTATTTGTATTTCATATTCTCCCTCTTTCTCACTTTTTTTTTACTGTTCATACAATTCTCTACTATTAATTATTATTGTTATTATTATCGAAGATCTGGCCGCTGGCCTGCAGTACCGCTCCGGTCCGCTAGGTGGCGCCATTCACAAACAAACCGGCCGACCGCGACCCAAGTTGCGGCGCGTGCCGGTTCCCGTTCGGAGCGGCGGCTCGCGGCCTCAGGTGTCCGGACAGCGCGCGACACCGGAAGTCACACACGCCTTCCGGCCGACCTTCACCGGGAGCCGCGAGGCGAAAGCAGGTCTGATCCGCGGATGCTCTCTCTCACACACACACACACACACTCACACACACACTCACACACACACACACACACGCACGCACAGACACGCAATCACGCACTCACGCACACACACACTGCAGCGCCATGACGCAGCTCGCGCTCCTCCTGCAGCAACGCACGGAAACGTGAATCACCGCGGTGTGATGCGGCGGCGACGGGGAGCGGGATTGAAGAGGTGAGGAGCGTGTGTGTGTGTGTGTGTGTGTGTGTGTGTGTGTGTGTGTGTGTGTGTGTGTGTGTGTGTGTGTCGCCGACCATCCTCCCCCCACCAAAACAACACACGCCCAGCTCCGGTGCGGCTGCGGACTCCGGCCGCCCCCCCTCAACCCCCACCCACTCCCACGCAAGAACCCCCCCCCCCCCCCCTCCCACACACACACACACACACACACACACACACACACACACACACACACACACTCTCCACCCCCCCACGCGGATAGTGGACGCTGTGGGCCGGACGCAGAGATGCACCAACCCCGGGACGGCTGAAGGTGCGTCCGCTGTTTTCCTTCCGAATCCGCTTCGTGGGCCCCTCCCCCCCCCGCTTCGTTTTCCGTGGGCCGTGACGTGACGTGGACAAAAGGACGCCCGCGGCTCCCGGACCTTCCGCCTTTGTGCTTCGGCTCGGAGGCACTTCCCCTCTACCGCCGCCCCCCTGCGAGCTTCGGCCACGACGTGGAATCCCGCCTCCGTGGATCTCCGTGGATTTCGCCGGTCGATCCGCGTGTCCCTCCGGACGTGGCGTGAAGAAGTTCACCCACCCACCCGCTGCTAGAGGCGGAAGACCCCCCAAAAAAACCAACCCACGCTGTAATAACAGTGTAATGACAGTGTTATTACACTGTTATTACACTGTTATTACAGTGTGACCATCGGAGAACATAGAGTGAAATGTGTTCTCAGGTGTTCCTCCACCTTCACACACGTTCTGGTGTTGGGCATCTTCTCGGAGCGGGTGTGGAACCGTCCTGACGCGGCGGCGGCCTCCTGTCCCAAAGATCTGACCTCCTCTGTCTCCACCAGGTGTGACATGGACGTGAGAAGAGAAGGAGCTGTGAGACGCTGCAGGAGGAAGGTGGATGTCTGTAACATCTCAAAGTAAGACCCTCCTCAGCTGTGTGTGTGTGTGTGTGTGTGTGTGTGTGGTAACGTGATGCAGCTCCAGGGTCTGGAGTCAGCAGGCCTCCTCCACCACGGATCTGCTCTGAGCTGCTGACAGACACCAGAAAGCTCTAGATTCTCCGCTCACATCTCGTTGGGCACCTGAAGACCTGCTCCACGGGAGAAGGTCCCAACCAGAGTGTGTGGAGGCTCCATGTTCTCCTCCTACGTGAGGTTCCTCGCGGTTCTCCGGGTTCCTCACACACTCAAACACATGCAGGAGGTTCATGGAGACCCTGCAGGGTCCAGATGTTTGGATGCGTGGATGAAGAAGTGAATGCTTGAAGGTCAAAGTGAATGAGAGGGTGAATGTTTTGTGTTTTTCCGATGGCTGAATGTTGCATGTGTCTATATCAGTGTTTCCCAACCACTGATCATCAGGTGTGCCGTGGAAAAATGTCCACTTTCACCCGATTGGTCCGAAAAGTGAATTAACCCGCGCATCTGTGTGTCAGAGTGATGAGTGACGCTTTGCGTGATACATTTTTAAAATAAAAAGTACCGTCATTGTGATCTTGATATATTAAATAAAATTATATCTATTATTTTTCGCCGCTCAAAATAACGTCACACTAGCGGAAGCCGGTAAAGTCCCGATTTGCAGATGCTGTGCGCAGAAGTTCAGGAGCAGAAGTCCCATAAACCAGGTAAAATAAATATTTATGAAGATATTTTGCAAATATTTATTTTTTATTGTTTACTGACACAGTGATTTTTTTTCCCGATTTATTTTTAAAATTCAGATCAAGGCTCCGCTACACGCTCTGAAAGCCCAAAGCTCAAAATGAGTTCATTACATAAATAAAATTTAATTTTCTCCGTAATACTTTGTGAATTTTAGAAGCCACGCACTACACACTTGTTTATACAAAGTGTAAAGGTAATAAAAAGCAATATATACAGCGGTACCTTTATTTTAGACGTCAAAAAGTAATTGCTGCTCCCAGTGTTTTCTTTTCTGAGGAAACCGGGTCCAAATGGCTCTTTGGGTGTTACGGGTTGCCGACCCCTGGGCTAGCCGGTCGCTATCTCGGTCTTCCTCCCGCGCACTAAAACCGTCAAAGTCGTCTTCTTCGGTGTCGGAGTTGAACGGACTCAGAATTTCCCGGTCATTTCATTTGTCCGATGTGACGAGGATAAACGTTTTAGCGGCGTGAAGCTCGTTAGCGTCCCCCCACCCAAAAAAGTCCATATATTAGCCGCATCGTTGTTTATGTGAAAAAAGTCGCAGCTTTTCGTCCGGAAATGACAGTACTTGTATCTGCGTAAACAAACAGGCAGCGTTGTTGAAAACTACCGAGACGAGTGAGAAAGCAGTGAAAGCTGCTATAAAGTTGCTGAACTCGTCTCTAAATCCAAACAGCAAAACATTAATACGACCTGCCGGCAAAAACATCGTAGAAGAAATGCTCGACTCTGGCTTTGATAAAGAAATAGCCAGTTCTCTCAAATAATACCATTTTCAGACATATTGATGACATGTCTTCAGATATTGAAAAAAAGTGTTCTGGAAAAGTTGCTCATCAGTGGGAAATTTGCATTGCAACTTGACGAATCTACAGATATTAGATATATTAGATTTCACACTAAGTAAATTGAGACGACGGTTTCATTCTAATTCGTTTAAAAAATGTTTTTGACATATTTATTTGCTGGTGTGCCGTGTGATTTTTCTAATGTAAAATATGTACCGTGGCTCAAAAAAAGGTTAGGAAACACTGATCTGGTGGACTTTAGGATGACAGGGTGAATGTTGTATCTGTTTGATATCTGAATGACTGAGTGAATAAATTCATGTTTCCATATGATGTTGGAATGACAGGGTGAATGTTTGTATTTGTTGTGTGAATGAGAGGGTGAACGTTTGCTAGTCTCTAGATGGCATGAATGTGTCTATGTCTGTAGGATCTGTGAATGAATGAGTGAATGTTTATTTATCCACGTGACGGATGAATCCTTGCATGTCTAGATGACAGAGTGAATGCAGTCGTGTTTCTTCGTGAGGTGAATGAGAGGGTGGATGTCGTATCTCTGTATTTGTGGTGTGAATGAAAGGGTGAATGGTTGCTTTTCTGTTTTTTGTGTAATTTGTAAGAGTTTGTGTGTTTTGTCTCTTTATAACTTGTAGATGACAGGGTGAATGTTGTATCTCCATTTAATATGTGAATGAAAGGGTGAATGATTTCATGTAATTTATAATGTGAATGAGAGATTTCATGTTGTATCTCTCTATTTGATATGTGAATGAGAGGGTGAATGCTTGCCTGTCTAGATGAAGCCGTCTGATTGGTCCAGGGGGAACTCCGCCCCTTATCAGTGACGGCTGGGATAGGCTCCGCCCACACACACCCTCACTCCTGCATGCAGGAGATGCAGAGAATGAATGAATGAATGAATGAATGAATGAATGAATGAAAGTGTGTGTCACCACACATGATGTGGTCCTGCTTAGAACATCTGAGGAGGCCATCCAGTGCAGAAGGTGGCCAAGGGAGCGTGGCTTGTGAGTAAACAGGAAGTTGAATGCCCGCACACACACACACACACACACACACACACACACTCATCAGCCACTCACAGACAGCGATTGAATGCACAGTGTGTGCTCATTTTATCACTTTACTCGTCTTTTTTGAAGCACGGCTTCATCTTTTGCTAAAGAAACTGTTCAGAGCTCTGGAAGACGTTCGTGGGTTTAGTATTATGGGATGGATTTTTTTCATGAGTAATGCTGGGCCACCCATCCATCCATCCATCCACATATAGTCTATCCATCCATCTATCTACACAGAGAGTCCACCATCTATCTATCTATCTATCTATCTATCTATCTATCAATCAATCAATCAATCAATCAATCAATCAATCAATCAATCTATCTATCTATCTATCTATCTATCTATCTATCTATCTATCTATCTATCTATCTATCTATCTATCTATCTATCCATCTATCTATCTATCTATCCATCTATCTTCTGCCTCTGGTCCAGTGTTTGGTCTGAACTGTCCAGATGTGTGGATGCTTCTACGTCCCAACATGATGCCCTGTGATTGGTCCGGGTTGAGCCCGCCTCTCGCCCAATGACAGGCACAGGCTCCGCCCACCCATGGATGACTGAATAACACTTAAATAATATCACAGTGGATGTGTGTCTGTCTGCTCCTGCATCACATTCAGAATCTCCTCACCTTCATCTCCTCACCTCCTCATCTTCACCTCCTGGATCCTCCAGCGTGGCTGCTGGCAACACATGGAGCTCAGGTAGGATCGGTTAGATCAGGTCATCAGAAGGCCTCACTGATCCCTGGCTGACTCTGCCCTTCACGGAGGTAAAGCTAGTCATTCTCCACGCTTTCTTCATGCTTCTGTTTAGCATCACACACACACACACACCCCCTTTGCTGAAAACCTTGCCATAACAAACACTACACCCACTCCTAGGAGACCGAGGTTGCACGGCGAGGAGGAGCTGCACTCATGCACATGCACAGCTGCGTGCACGCGCACAATCACTCACACACACACACACATACACACACACACACACAGGAGAAGCTTGCAGTCACAAACACTCCACACACTCCTAGGAGACCGAGGTTGCACAGCGAGGAGGAGCTGCACGGCCAAACAATAGGATGCAAGATTAAGTGCACAATCAGATGAAAGCTTCACTGTCACCATGGCAACCGCCCGATCATCTCCGCAGGAAGGTTTGATGTTCTGACGCGGTGACGGCGGATGCGGTGGATTCCGGGTCGCGGAAACAGCGAGAACCGGTTTGATCCGGTCCCGCCCGGCGGGAGATGGATGGCGCGATCCGGAGAAGGTGCCGGAGCGGCGCCGCTGGCGTGGGACGGTGTGGAGACGCTCGCACGGCGCTGGAGATCCACGTGTTTGCGTGTTCCTGTTATGTAAAACCTCACGCGGTAACGAGGCCTTCGCCGGAGAAGACCATCCACGGTTGGCTGAACATCATGGAGGCTTCACGCTGCCGCCGACCTGTCGATATTTCCTTTTGCATTAGTCACTTATCCACGGCAGCAGGGAGGTTAGAACCTCCTCCTCACGGCCAGGAGATGGATTCCCACCTGCGTGGAGTCACCATGTTCACCTTGAGGTTCCTCAGGGTTCTCCTGTAAACAAATGCAGGAGGTTCTTGGAGACCCAGCGTCTCTACGTGATGTGAAGGAGTGAATCGTTTGATTCGAGAAGATGCGTTGGTGGAGCTCCGGATGACGGAGTGAGTGTTTGAGATGTGAACGAGTGAGGGGTTGCATGAGTGCAGGATACGAGGAATGAATGAGTGAATAATTCATCCTCTTGTGGTCAATTTGAGTAGAAATAACTATAAATATAAGGGGGAACCTCCTGATGTTCTGGTTGCCTCCTTGTGTGGCATCGATGAGTGTGAATGGGATCCAACGTGAGGCGCTAACTCAGACTTTACTTGACACTTCATCTTCCTGGAAGGCCGACATGAAACCTCCCGTGCTTCCGGGTCTGCTGGAGATCCTCCCTGGACCTCCTGGAAGCCCTGGAAGCCCCGTCCTTTCCTGCTCCGACCTTCTGCCTCCCATCCAGCGTCCAAGACCTCCATGGATCATGGATCATGGAGAGGAACTCATTTCCTGCAAACATTTACCCCCAACCCCTCCCTGCCTCTTTATATAAGAGTGCAGTGTGTCTGCAAACATGTGTGTGTGTGTGTGTGTGTGTGTGTGTGTGTGGCTGCCGCTGATGGGACCCCCCCCCCCCCCCGCCCAGAGAGAGGCGGTGGAGCATGAACAGCTCGTGGTGCGTTCACATGCTCGCTGCAGATCTCTAACTCAGACACGCCGTCTTCATCTGTTTTTTTTTACCTCTCTCGTTCGCGGGGAATTCAACCCCCCTCTCTTTGTCCTGGTTGTGTGTTATGGCAGCGAGGGGTCCTGGAACGCGACATTCGAGCGTCGGTGTACGAACACAACAAATAAACAAACTTCGCTTTCCGCGGTGTAGCGTAGCAGCAGTCGTGCTACTCCGCGTTGTTTACATCCTTCGTCATTGCGTTCTCCTGTTACGGTGCTTTTCTCAGTAAGCTAGCTCATTGTGGCTCCCAGAAAACCTGAAAGTGCTCGTGACAATGGTGGTAAGAAGGAAATACGAGCTAAAGGTGAGAGCGATGTCGGTGTCACAGATCTCGCCAGCACGGCTAAGTCCACCATCTGTACCCTCCTGAAGGACAAAGATGTGCTAACGGCGGCTAATGTGGCTAAAGGCTATGTTAATGAAGGACCGTGATTGTTAGTTTGGATGAATGACGGACAGCTAGCTGGAGATAGCGTTAGCATTAGCGAGGGCCTCATATGCCAAAAAGGCTTTTGCTGATTTCGTGAAGGAAACGGCAAAAAGAAAGTAACAATATTTTTTTGCCCCAATTAAACCTACAAAAAGTTTCCAGAGGAAGCAGTAGGTTTGGTTTGCGAACGCAGTCGAAGAAGGAATTCAGTTGGTTTTCCCGGTCGAAGCATCGGCGCCCCACGTCTTAGCGACCGGTGCTTACACTGAGTTCACTGAGTTCGGCCTACAGGAGAGACGCCAAAAGTGTGGCGGCTGCGCCCTCTGCTCGCGATGTGCGTCGTGGCAGGTTTCAATCCTTCGCCTCTAAAATCCATGACTCACATTTTATTTTTCCCCAGACCTGCTTCCCCTCTTCCCCGTCATGCCTTGCACATCAGCGTCACGCCGCCCTCCCCTTCCCGCTCTCCATCTGTGCAGCCTTTAGCTGATTATAAAAGCCCCGCTCACCTTGATTAACTGGATAATTCTTGTCTCCGAGCCAAACTCCCCTCCTCCTCCTCCTCCTCTTCTTCCTCCTCCTCCTCCTCTTCTTCCTCCTCCTCCTCCTCCGCTCAGTGATGAGAAGCATCTCACAGCGTGGGCGTGTTTGGGGTTTGATTTTATTCCATGTGAAGAGCCGTGCACGTCTCTCCACTTTGACATTTAGCTCTCTCGCCATGCTTCTAATGTTAGACAGCAATACATTATACGTGTGTGTGTGTGCGTGTGTTTAGGTATCAATCGGTAAGACGGAAGCAAGCTTGTGTTTCAGTGTTAGTAACGTTTTACTTCATTCATTTATTTAGGTGTTTATTTATGCATTCATCTTTGTGTTTTTATGCTCCTATTTTATCTTTTTAAAATGCTTTTTTTTTTCTACAGCCAAAGAAACTGATATTTAGGTATCAGTAACACATTTATGAATTTTATTATCTATCTATCTATCTATCTATCTATCTATCTATCTATCTATCTATCTATCTATCTATCTATCTATCTATCTATCTATCTATCTATCCATCCATCCATCCATCCATCCATCCATCCATCCATGTATTTTATTTCATTTTTTCAATTTTGTATTTAGAATATGTATTTTTGTGGGAGCTGAATATTCTCTTGGAAAGCAAGAAAAACCTAGATGTCCCTGAAACATGTTGTCTTTTGCCGGTGTGTGTGTGTTTGTGTGTACATGTGTGTGTGTGTGTTGTTTTGCAGCTTAAAGTACGTGTGTGTGCACGCCTGCGAGGCTCTGCATGTCCCTAAACTTTGTTTTTCGCTCCAGTGCCCGTCTTCTCCCGTCTTTCTAGATTCTCCACCATCTGTGGTCCCCCAGCGAGGCCACAGCGGGGGGGGGGGTCACACACACACACACACACACACACACACACACACACACACACACAAATGCTCCGCCATCCTGTCCCAGTAGATACCATCACTGCAACGCCAGGGTGGAGAGAGGAGGAGGCAGGGAGGAGGAGTCAAGGAGGGAGAAGATAGGGAGGAGGACACGGGGTAGGAGACCAGGAGGAGAAGATCTCAGCTGGACGCTCTGCACGTGTCGCACGGCTCCTGGATGCAGAAAGAAGGAACCCCCTGCAGGGCTTCATGTGTGGAGCCTCCACGTTCTCCCCCGTGGGTTCTCCTGGTTCCTCCTGCTGTCCGAGAACATGCAGAAGGTTCAGCTACATTATCCAGACGTGGATGAGGGGGTGGACGGCACCTCCTCCCTGTGGTTCCACACCTCCATGACTGATCATCTGGCTCCATCTGTCCTCCTCCGTCCATCAACCTCCTCTCTGGTCTCCCTCTAGACCTCCAGACCTCCATGTCCAAACCGACTTCCCGTCCGACGTGCTCCTCTCCGTCCGTTCCTCCACCCATGAAGCCTCTCTGTGTCCCTGCAGGCTGTGAGGACCTCCAGGGCGGCGATGAGCATCCCTGGCGGCGGCGGCGGCGTCCAGCACGCCGAGGCTCCGCCCCCTCGCCACGCGCCGCGCCCCAAGCTGCAGGTGCAGCGATCCGTATCCCGAGACACCATCACCATCCACTTCTCCGCCCTGGGGAAGGAAGAAGACGAGGAGGAGGAGGAGCTCTACGGGACGGGCGTCGTGAGTAAAGAGGAGGACGCCGCCGTCGCCGTGGGCCTGGAGGCCAAGGAGGAGCTGCTGTTCGACTCGGCCGCCGTCCCGCCGTCCGGAGCCGCTTCGCACGCTCTTTCTTCTCCTCAGCTGCAGGAAGCGTCCTCGCCTCCTGCCGCCGCCGCCGCCGCCGCTCAGGAGCGTCCATCGCCCGCCAGAAGCGCCGGCTCTTCATCTCCTTGCAAGTCGCCGGCGCTGTCGTCCTCCAAGCCCTTCCTGAGCCTGGTCCGGTCCTTGTCCAACGACGTGGACTCTCGAGAAGCTTCGCCGCCGCCCGCCGCCTTCGCGCCTTCGCACGCCCGACACAGACACTTAATGAAGTCCTTCGTCAAGTCTCTGTCCTCGGACTCGTCCAGAGGGGAAACTCAGGAAGGGTCTCCTCCGCACCACCATCATCATTCATCTCAGCAGCAGCAGGCGGCGCCCCAGCGGCCGTCGCCGCGCAACATGCAGCTCTTCAAGCAGTTCTCTCAGCCCCGCCTTTGCTCCGCCCCCGTCATCTCCAGCCAGGTGGGCGGGGATTCCAAAACGGCGCCCTCCTCCCCCATCATGTCTCCGGACGGGAGGTCCTTCTTCAAGGTTCAAGAGGTGGAAGCCAAGATCGAGGACACCAAGCGGCGGCTCTCCGAGGTGATGTCCGACCCCCTGCAGCTCTTCAGTAAGATAATGGGGGAGGAGAGCGGCGTGGCGGCGGCGGCGGCGGGCGGCGCCGTCCACCGCGCCAGGCTGCTGTCGTCCAGCGCGTCGGAACTGAGCGGCGCCATGACGCTGAACGGACACTCGGAAGGGAACAGCAACTACAGCATCAAGGAGGAGGAGGGAGCCGAAGAAGAAGAAACCCCCACCGGCAAGAGCCCGGACGCCGTGTTCTTCTCCTTCCCGTCGGGGTCGCCGGCGCCGCCGCCGCCGCCCGCCGCCTTCGCCAAGTCGCCCTCGCTCACGCTGGGCCGCTGCTCCATGTCGGCGCTGGCGGCCCGTCAGGAGGACGAGGACTTCTGCGAACTGTACAGCGAAGATTTCGACCTGTGCACCGACACCGAGACCCCCGAGGGGGATCGGCCCGGTTCCCATCCGCCCCGCGCCGGCAGCACCGGGCCCTGCAGTGAGCTGGAGATGGAGGAGATGGAGATGGAGGAGGAGGAGGAGCTGGAGGAGGTGGAGGAGGACGCCGGCCCGGAGGAGGCGCAGAAGGTGCCGGTGACCGGCCTCCTTCTCCTGACGCAGCTGGTGTTCTGGTACCTGGTCCTCCCCGTGCCTCCGTACGCCTGCGCCGTGGTGCACGGCGTCATCGCCGGCTTCATGCTGGTCATGCTGGCGCTCTGGCTGTCCGCTCCGAGACGCTGCTCCTCTGGAACCAGGAGGCGCAGGACAGAACCCAGGGACGTCGGCCGGTTGGATATAAAAGAGCCCGGCATTTTCAAGGTGAGACGAGCACGCCTGCGTTCGGCTAACGCTTCCCGCAGGACCTTCAGGTGGAGGTCTGAGGACGTTCTTTAGATCCACACCTCCGGGGCGTCGCCGTAGCATCCCTGAGCGCTATGAAACCTTTTCAGGAGGCTCTAATTCCAGCAGCCCGGCGAGGCTTCGGTGCGATTTCTCAGGCATTTTGGGCTTTTCGCGGCGACCCCGCGTTTCCGATCGGAAAGATCGCTAGCCTAGCTTAGCCACAGCCGCCATGAGCTCACACGCGAACATTTTCAGTCGCAGACTTCAAACTTAAAGTCAGAAAGAAATCTTAGGAGTCCCACTGGAGTCACGGCACTCCCGTCATCTCGGTGGTTAAGTGTAAAGCCGTAGTCTTAGCGGTCTTAGATCAGTCTTTTCCTAGTCTTTTCACAGCATCAAACCCGTTTGGCGGTCGAGTCTTTCAGTCTTCACTCTGACGCCACACAACCCAAAGATGAGCGCCAACAAAACCGGAAACCTGGTAGACCAGCGGTCGGGAACCTGTGGCTTGCGAGCCATTTACTGTAAGACTCTTCCGGTGACGGCATATGGCTCCCAGACGATTTGGAGTCAAAAAAGAAAAAATCAGTTCGTAACTGATTTTAAAATACTTGTGATATTTCTTCATAATGCTGCTTCATTTCTAAGTAAACAGAAATTACTTTTGAAGATAAATTTCACGGGTCACCCGCCATTGTAAAGGTGAAGAAATTAATTTTATCATATAGCCAACTAGTTTATCCGCGTCAACCCTCGTAACGGAAAAGACGGCGAAAAGAAAAAAAAGACGATGATTACCGTGCATCTCAGACTGCGCGGACGGAGGAATCTGCATTTGGATCTGCGGTACGTCAGTATGCTATGATAAAATTGCATCGATGAAACGGTCAAATATAAAGCGGCACTTCGAACAAATCCATGCGGCACCAGAGGTCGTATTAAAAGTAAGACGTATTTAATTTATCATAAATAGCAGAGGCTCCGCAGATACCCCGGGAAAACATTGCGTGGTGGGAAAGAATCCAGTTGTAGTCTTGTAAATAGTGACTCTGTAAGATTCACAGTTTCTGTAGAATCTGGAGAAACTCTAAAAACTTGTGTGAGATGATGGTTTTCGCCCGTCTTTAGATGTATGGTAGTGATGGTAAAAGAATGCAGGTTAGAATTAGCCTCACTGCCGTGAGATGCAGAATCGCAGATGGGTTCCTACGGATCTGACTGGACGCCGTTTCCTACGCTAGCAAGAACTAGCATAGGCTAAGTCAGGTTGCTAAGCTAGAAGGCAAAAGGGAGAACACGATTATAGGCCAGAAAAATGGGGAAAATGAAACTTAACCTTCTTTGCAAGTGACTTCAGAACAAAAATGAAGCTTTAGCTTTTGACTTTTATTCCTGAATTATTTCAAAGCCGCTCGCGTAAGCTAAGGTCGTGGCTAAGTCGCCGGTTTTTCGCGTTGAATATTTCCACCAGGGCTGGATGAACGAGATCCACAGCTACGACCCGGAGATGTACCACGCCACCCTCACCCACTCGGTGTACGTCCGTCTGGAGGGTTCGATGCTGCGGATGTCCAAGCCCAACCGCAACATCTCCCGCCGAGCCACGCACAACGAGCCAAAAGCCGACGTCACCTACGTCAGCCAGAAGATCTACGACCTCACGGACAGCAAGGTGCGGCGGCCGGCGTTGTGTTTCGTTCCACTTGACCTCATGTCGTAAGGGATGGCAAATATGTGTGTGTGTGTGTGTGTTTGTGTGTGTGGGCTCGCCGTGCTCTTAACAGATGCTGACATGTAGCACATGTCGGCTCGTGTTTGCCTCCGAGTGTGTTTCCTAGCACGTCACGTTCAATGACGAAGCACCTCATTTTCCGTGGAGTGGAGTTTTAAACGTTAAGGTTTGAGGCGTCTGGCGTCTTTTAACCGGCGGCGGCCCGTGGATTTCACACCCAGGCCTTCAGCGGGGCTCCGTTTACCGGTCCACTCCTCAATAACTGTTTTATGGCTATAAAAAAACATCTAATTATGCAGAAATGCAGTTCAAAGAGCCGTTGCATCGCAGAGATAACTCATGATCCAGCACTTTCGTCGTGTCCTCGAAAGGAAAATTTCCTGCCTGCCCTAAAAAATGTCACAGTCTGTCAGTCTTTTTAAGATTTGCCTGTTTTTCTTCACCTTTTGCTTGCGGAGCTCTGTTTCCTCGCGATCCACTCTGGTTTCCCCCAAAGTTTTGGACATCACCGTTGCGTTTAAGTGTCTCGTTGCTGCCTCGGTTAGGAAAGTCAAATGTACAAACCCGGTGTGGCTTCAAGACACCATGTGGATCAGTGGCAAATAACAAGCACTCCCAGCGATGGAATTTGCAGTGTTCCTCGTAGCCTGTGAGCCAGGGCTGCCGCTCATAGTTAGCCTAGCTGGAACAGGCCCGCTAGCTTCGCAATAACAAGAGCGTTCTTAACGATGTCCGGCTTTTCTTTGACAATAACGGCTTTGACAATAAATCTGCAACCACATCCTTCAGCCATCATGGGTTGACAAATTAGCTATTGAATCATTATACAAATATTCTATATTTGTGTTTCTGCAGCCACAAATGTAGCCTGCTAGCTCTGGATAGTACACTCTGACTATCCACTCAAAGGCCGTGTGACATGCTGACGTTACCGTAAGCCTTCTAGAAGGCCTTGGCGTCGCAACTCCGCATCTTATTGGTTGAAACTGTTTCGTCGACACAGATTTTTAACCGGAGCGCCTGTGAATCTGATTCTGCCGGTCTCCAGGCAGATTTCTTTGATTTTGACCCTGCCTGGCAACAAATAACGTCTGAAATGTGATTGGTTAAATGCTTTAATATGAAAATACATGTGCGGAAGCAGCACAGCCAGGGAAGAGGCTACGAAAGGAAGCGGACGGACCATTTGGAGTTATTCAGTATGTATCCATTGACGAAATAGAATCAAAATCAGTCTGTGATTCAGAAATTTTTAGGCCAGCAGAGAAGGCCTCGCAGGCCCTAACGGCCAACGCTTTACCACCAATGCTAGAAGAAAGCGTCTCCTTGATCTCGGTACTTCACGTCGGCCCTCTCGGGACCCCCGAGATCGTCTTGTCGTGAATTCTCCGCTTTCCCGTCCTGCGGTGTTATGCTAACGCTAAGACAAAACAGGTGATTGGATGTTTTTGCCCCGACAGATCCAGCTGGTGCCCAAGAGCCTGGCCCGGAAGAGAGTCTGGAATAAAAAGTACCCCATTCGCATCGAGCTGGCCAAGCAGGGGGACTTCATGTCCAAGGTGCAGGCGGAGAGGCTCGACGGCGGGGACGACAAATCCGCGGTTCCGAGCGAGAGGTCCGAGAAGGCGGAGCGAGCCGACGGCGCCGGGCCGGCGGAGGAGCCCAGGAGGCCGGCGTCCGGAGGAGGGGATCTGACCGTCTACCTGTTCGGGAGGACGGGTCGGGAGAAGGAGGAGTGGTTCCGCAGACTTCTGATCGCCTCTCGAGGGAAGCCCGACGGGAAGGGCGCTCATCCGCCCGCCGTCTGCAGAAGCGGTGAGTTCGCCGAGCCGACGGGGGGACGGACGGCCCGCGACTTGACGCTCTTCTGCAACCGACGGAGCTCCGGAGATCCCCTCCACAGCCGGCGTATTATACCGGGTGGAAGCCCGCTGGGATGAGGATTACTCCGAAGATGATTCCAACGTTCAAGTGCCTGAGTGGATAAAGATAGCAATTAGGTGGAGGGGAGGGGGGGCGGCGGGACGCCCTCGGCAAATAATGCCGATTTTGCAGAAGCGCAAACGAATCCTATTTGCAAATAATCCTCAATCTGCCTCCAGTCTTCCAGCCCTCTCACAGCCGCAGCGGCAGCAGCCAATCCGGCGGAGCCCTGGAGGCCGACAGCAGGAGCAGCAGCCGTGGAAGCCTGGAGGAGCTGTGCCACCCTCAGTCTCGCCACAGAGAAACCGCCGCCGCCGCCGCCACGCCGCCGTGCAGCTCCGCCGGAGCGGCGAAGCAGAAGCCGTCACTGGACTACAACGTCTACATGGCCAAATATGTCCACCCTCAGCCGCCGCCGGGGAGCCCCGCCGCCCCCGACAGCCCCGGATACAGCCCTGAGAGCAGCCCCAAGGCCAGCAAGAAGGTAAAGGAGCAACATGGAGGCGACCAATGGTTGGGAGATGGAGCTTCACACACACACCTGTGTGTGTGCGATTGTGTGTGTTCCAGACACGCAGGAGTTCAGAAGAGGCCGACGACTCCAACGCTTGGGTCAACTCCTTCCTCGGGAGGATATTTTGGGATTTTCTGGGCGAGAAGTACTGGGCCGCCGTGGTCTCCAAAAAGATCCAGATGAAGCTCAGTAAGATCCGGGTGTGTAGCCGCAACCCGCTTCCGTCTCCGGAAGCCAAACCCGGATCTTTTAAAAGAAAAGTATAAATGAATGCTCTCCGGCGTTTCAGCTGCCGTACGTGATGAACGAGCTGACCTTGACGGAGCTGGACATGGGCTTCTCCATTCCCAAGATCCTCCGTGCCTCCAAACCCTCTGTAGACCACCAAGGTAGGCGGAGACGCCGCGGGAGTTACGTGGTGTTCAAGCCGAGTCCACCCATCTCCATCCCCCAGGTCCACCTTCATGTCTTCCTCTTTCATGGCTCGTCTTCTCCGTGGATTCCCGCAAACTTCATGTCAGGAGATCTGCGCCGTCGCGTCCACGTGCTCACCGAACCTCCTCAGATGCACCTTTTCCCACTCGTTCATCTCTGGTGGAGAGCACACATGGAGCGTTCGGTCTGAAAACACGGCCGTTGGAAGCGTGATATTTAGTGACGTCAGATTTACCCTACAGAGTAGCTTATTCGCCATTTTATTGGCAGCAGCTGACGTGTTTTGTTTAAAATATCATATCAGCATTCTTTACATATACAAACTGTAGCATAGAAAAAAGCACATAAAAAAAAAACCTTATCTCTTACCTTCACTTATAAATGAAGTCCATGCGGCGCTGAGCGTTTTTTTCTTTAGCTTAGCATTGTAGATCCTGATGTTGAGTCTTTGCTGTTCATTCAAAGCCAAATGTATCCTGGACATCCCACATGTTTTTAGCACGATTTGATTTTGAATGCGAGCGGCCGACCGCTCATGTTTGACTGTCAGAAGTTGAGAAAAGAATGCAGGAAAAGCAGAAAAGGCGTTTTGGACATCCACACAGCAGCCTTTTAGAGTGAACCACTCCGTTTGAAAAGACTTCCGTCTCCTCGTCTGAAGAAAATCCTTCTTCCCTTACTTATTACCTCCTGCTTCGACTGAAAGTCCAGTTTAGAAAATTCTTTCAGTTTAGCTATGTAATCCTCCATTTTGGAAATAAAGAAAAGCAAGAGGAAAAAAATAACTGGATGGCTGCACTTGACTTGCTAACTGTTTACAGTAGCTTGCAATTGCAAATTCTATTATTCTTTCGCCGAGTGGTCAAAAGGCTCCCTGGGATCAGCGGCGCCCCCTACCTTGAGGCACCGTCACTGCGTGCCTCACCCAGTGTGTCTTCGCCGCCGCTTCACAATCGCTCGGCACGAGAAACACGTTACAGTTGTGGACGAAAAAATTATACACATCAGCTAAAGTATGAAAATTTAGTTCATATATAAGTGCTTGAAGTATTTGAAAATGTTAATAGTGCCATCCACAGACAACAATATGGTCTCAGCCGCATAGCATGCTAGCACAGTTAGCAGAATCATTGTGCAACCCATAGCGGGCTCCGCTGGCTGCCGTGTCACCGCTCGGCTCTTCTTCATATTTAAACCCAAAATATGATTTTTTTTTTCAGCGATTTTGAAAAAAAAAAAAAAACAACTAAAAATGGTGAAGTTTGGTGGAAAATAACTTTATAGTACAAATAACTGAATAAATAGAACCATTTAATTTATTTTTTCATTTTACATTATTTTCTGTCCATGATGCCAGGCGAGGGCCGGCCTCACCTGCCTCTACTGGCTGCAAATATGATGTTTGAATGACAGGGTGAATGGTTCTATGCCAAGATGACGCAAACAAGTGGGTGAATGTTTTATATCTATATGATGTCTGAATATAATGGTGAATGGTTGTATGTCTCGAAATGATGTATGTCTAAATGAGGTGTGAATGGGCGTGTGTCTATATGATGTTTGAATGACAGGGTGAATGAGTGTATGCGTCTATATGACGCAACTGAGTGAATAGTTGTGTGTCCATATAAGGCAGGGCATAAGATATGATACATATTAAAAAAAAACATTCAACAGTACATCTCAGACCCTCTGACATTTGCTTTGAAAATAAAATCAGTTTGGTTTTGAAGGCTCTGACGTTTGCTTGCATTTCATGCACAAACCAGTTTTTCTCCTGTAGCTTCACGTCCGGCTCGTTCATGTGTATCGGAACGTTCAGAGTTAAAGCTAAATCACAAAACCGGTCTGTCATTCAGCTTGGAAAAATTCTCAAGTAGGTCCAAAAATGAAATAATCTCCTGTTTGAGCTCCCATTCATTGATGCGATCGTTCAATCATTCACATCAAGTGTGAATTCTGGCGGGCCGGATTAAAAAGAGCAACGGGCCGGATGTGGCCCGCGGGCCGTAGTTTGCCCGCCTCTGGTTTAAGGTGTAAATGAGAGTTTAAATGGTTGCCTGGAGTGAGTGAACAAATGTTATATATCTATATGACATCTGACTGAAATGGCGAATGGTTGTATGTATATATATGATGTGTGAACAAGTGAATGGTTGTTCGTCTGTATATAAGGTGTGAATGAGCGGGTGAATGGTTGCATTTCTTTGTGACATGAATGAGTGACTAAATGGCCTAATGATGTTTTAATGAGAGGGTGAATGGTTATATGCCTCTATATGATGCAAATGAGCGAGTGACTGTTTTATGTCTCTATGACGTGTGAATGAGTGAATGGTTGTATGTCATATATAAGGTGTGGATGACAGGATGAATGGTTGTATGCTTCCATGATGCAGATGAGCGAGCGAATGTTTAATGTTGCTAAGACATCTGAAAGAGAAGGTGTACGGTGATATGTCTGAAAAATAAGGTATGAATGAGAGGGTGAATGTTATATGCCTCTATATGATGCAGATGAGCGAGTGAATGTTTTATGTCTATGACGTTTGAATGAGTGAATGGTTGTACGTCTCTATATAAGGTATGAATGGGAGGATGAATGGTTATATGACGCAAATAGGTGAGTGAATGTTTTACATCTACATGACGTCTGAATGAGAGGGTGAATGGTTTTATGTCTCCATATGACAGGCTGTACGAGTCCCTCAAGTTCATCTTCAGAACCGAGCATATCCTCCTTTAGGGTTTGTTGAGCAAAGAGCGTCTGTATCTCCCTGTTTGCAGGTCTGTGGTTTGACCTGGAGGTCTTCTACTCGGGCTCCTTTCTCATGACTCTGGAGACCAAGATGAACCTGGCCCGGCTGGGGAAGGAGGGCGAGGGGCTCGGGGAACACGGCAAGGAGTGGTGAGGCTTCCCGCGTGGGCGTTTCACATTTCTGACGTACAGTTTCAAAGACGGCGTCTTCTTTTAAATCGTACCTGCGGCGCTTTGGATCAAAATACGGGTCCGGTCGTGTTGACGTCTGTTTTTTCTCCTCTCTCTGCCTTCCCTCCTCGGCCGGACGCCCTCCCCTCCGTGGATTTGCCCAGCGAATGGTGAGTTTCTGATGTGAAACAACTCGTGCCGGCGATCGATCGATCGATCGATTGACCCGCCGCTTCGGTGAAACCTGGACTCGGGAGTCGAAACCGGTTCTGTGGACGAACCCTTAACTGTATTTGACCTCAAATTCAGTTTCCCCTTCAAAATGAATTGAAACACTATTCATTCGTTCCAGACTTTCAGTTTTATGACATGTTTTTAAATAAGAAAACTGTACTTTATGAATATTTTAAAAAACGTGTTGAAAATAGATAATAAATAAAGAATGTGAAGGAATGAACTGGTTTTCCCTTGAAGATGGGATGAAGTTCCTGACGTTGCATTTATGGACGGAGTGAAGCCGCTCCTCTTTCTAAAACCATCAAACCGTCCTCGACCGGCTTCCAACGCGTCTCCCGACGCCTCGTCCGTCCACGTTCCCGCCGTCGAATCCCAATAAATGTTTCCCACCTTCTCCCAGACGACGTTCTCCGTCACCGTATCTCACCCTCAACAGCTTCTCCATCTCTTCTCTGGACGAGTCCACCACACACACACCTCGCTTGTGTTTTTCCATGAATTTCTCTCAGCTAGCTAGCGGCGGGCGGCACGTCCCCCTGTCTTTAAACGCCATGCCGTCCACGTAGGTGTCAAACGCATCACTCCCACGTGGATTCACTCGGAAGTCAAGGTTCCAACATACTTGCAAGGAAGGCATGTGTCCTGAACCGTGTGTGTGTGTGTGTGTGTGTGTGTGAACAGGTCCAGACCGCGGACATACTGTCTGGCGGACAGCGACGAGGAATCCTCGAGCGCCGGGTCATCGGATGAGGAAGACGCCCCGGAACTCCTCAGCGACAAGGCCGCTCTGCCCGGGGCGGAGGGGTGAGCAGCCATCTTTGCTGCAAAGTCGGCTCGCCGGCGAGGCCGACGGGCACAAACTCGCCGCCGTGAATAAACCATGAATCCGACCGGCTTCTCTCCTCCTCCCTCCAGCTACGTAGGCGGCCACAGGCCCAGCAAGATCATGCGATTCGTGGACAAAATAGCCAAGTCCAAGTACTTCCAGAAGGCCACAGAGACGGAGTTCATCAAGAAGAAGATGGAGGAGGTGTCCAACACGCCGCTGCTGCTCACCGTGGAGGTGCAGGAGTGCCGCGGGACGCTGGCCGTCAACATCCCGCCCCCGCCCACGGACAGAATATGGTAGGCCTGCTCCGCCTGCCGCAAGGTGCAAGGAAAATGGAGCCACTTTGGTATCCGAGGCCGGGGTTGGAGGTGGAACTGCACCATCTGCTGGTCGTCGTTCCCACCGACCAGAGGACGGGGGATAAATACATGCGCATCGATCTGAAATTAGCGGTGGAGACTTTCTGAATGGGTCATTTCATTGGTCCGGACATCTCCATGACAACACGTGTCAGGTCAGGTTTAGCGAAAACAGCTGTTAATCCCCTCCCCCGGCTTCCAGGTACGGCTTTCGGAGTCCACCTCATCTGGAGCTGAAAGCGCGGCCGAAACTCGGAGAGCGGGAGGTCACGCTCGTCCACGTGACGGACTGGATCGAGAAGAAGCTGGACCAGGAGTTCCAGGTACGTCGTGTTAGCGCTCAGCCGGGATTTGGTCGCTTTTCAGGACGTTACGATCCTGGAGGGATTGCGGCAGGACTTTGGACGCTGAAGAGTTTCCCCAACAAGGTCATAAAACGTCCCAGACAAGCGTCTGAAGGTGAAAACACAGGGTCGGGAGTGAATTTATGGCTGCCCGGCGGCGCTGCGCTCCTTTCCCACCCCGCACACTCTGCCAGACGGCCACCCTCGGGGACTGAGCTGACCCGAGATCCAGCTTTACCTCCGTCCGGCTTCCGCCAGGGTTATTATCGCCCTAAAACACATTGTTATTGCCCTCAATGTGCAAGAACACACCTGATCCAAAGAATCCGCTATTAAAATACACTTAGTTTCAAAGTTGCGATTCTTTTCTTTTGCAAACAGGGTTGTTTTGAATCAAATGATCATAAATTATCACGATACATGACTGTAACAGCAGTGGTTTTTTGTAGGCCACGCAGCCGTTTCAGATGCATCTTGAGTTTCTCTGGCCAGCCGGCCTAATCTGTCAAAATACAATACAATACAATAGGATACAATAGGAAATGTCAAACGAACTGCAGGGTCGATATGAAGTGTGAACGGTTGAGACGGCCGGGCGAGGCCACCGCCGGCCTGACCGCAGGATCAGCGAATGAACAAATATCTTGCACGGAGAGCTTCATTCACGCACGTTCTGTTTTGCACGGTAACCACACATATCGGTCGCTTCGCTGTGGCCAGAACTTGACCTTTACCATTGTTCTTTGCATTTCACAGAAAATATTTGTGATGCCAAACATGGACGACGTATGGCTACCCATAATGCACTCTGCCATGGACACGCGTTCCAACGCCAACTTGGCGACTGTGACAAACGATGCCTTGGGGGACCCGGAGCCGGAGGAGTCTGACGTCTCTTACGTTTGAGGACCGCTGTGGACAGTTCAGGTGGACCGCCGGTCACTTCGGGTGACCAGAACACCCCCCCTTTACCCCCCCCACCCTTTAGGAACCGCAGGGCAGCGGTTGGCTCGCCCAACTCGACAATATTTTTACCCGAAAACCCACTCACCGGTCGACCATCTCACGATGTGCACTCTCAAAACGCTGAATGTCTTAGGTCGGTGTGTCGTCACTTTTCGGCCGCTTCGAACGGGAGGGCGGGGGATTTTTAGATCTGTTCGATTCTGGGCGGGGAGATCGAGACTACGCGGGGACGGATCGGTCAACAGCCGTGATTCAACTCAAAGAACCATTAAACCTGTGATGTACAGCGACACCAAACAAGTTGTACAGCATCTACATAGCGTGACCTTTCTAACAGATCACTTCATCCTTTATTTACGTGAGAATGGAAAGCGTGTTTAGGTGAGCGCGGGGAATAAACCGACACGCCGAAAGCCCCGCGGTGCTTAACGGGCGAAAAGCTCCGTGTCCGTCAAGAGGACGGTTTAGCGCCGCCCACCGCCGAATCGACTTCGTGATATATGTATGCGGAACATGGTGGTAGGGAAGTGCTTAGGTCGACTCATCTGCAAACATAGCAGCGCATCATTGCCTAGGTCTGATGAATGTAAACACAGGGATCCAGCTCATAACACGCTTAGGGAGTAAACATGCTTCGAGACCCTTTTCATATTTCGTTCTGGTTGGACAATAATTTGCCGCTTCTGTTGCCAAAGCGTTGTTAGTCTTACCTGAAGGGCACTGTGTGTGTGAACTGTGACAAATAAGCAATTGGCTGAACAGAGGACACGGTCTGTTTGGATCATTGGAGGGGGGAAGCTGAAGGCACGCCTGCAGGGAGAGTTTTCAGGGCGGGAGGAAATGAAAACCTCGTTGGTAGAAAGCGGTTAAGATAATCTGCTTTTCCGGTTTTATTTGTACATTTGCCAGAAAATTAGCCATATTTTTAATGTGTTCTGTTAAGTTGCTGTTCTTTCTGTATTGTACACAGACAACCAATAATCCAGAGCAACAACACGTTTGTAACCTGCCAAGACACGCAGTTGCTTTCCAGGTGACTTCTTTTCTATTCACGTGTGTTGCTAAGTGTATGAGGCAGAAAGTGCCTTTAACGTAAATCAACATTCCTCCATGGTTAGCAGCTCCACCTGTCGCTTCAGTTCAGTGGGGGGGGGAAGTCTTTGTGCCATTACTGTCAATTAAGACACGTCCTTTGTTTTCATGGGTTTTGGTGTTGTTCATTTGCACAGTGATGAACGTGTCAAACATTGCTGTCGTGTTCAGTGATGTCACAGAATGTTACGGTTCTGATCGTTGTGATCAATAAAGCCTTTTGCTTGGACAAAGCTCATGTAATAACTTTGCCACAAGTTAATGATGTACACCTGTTATGCCTGCATGGTGAAACCTGTAAAGATTTTGTGCCTTGCTTTAAAAGAGAGACTTGGGAGACAAAAGCCAAGAAACCCCAGTTATAACAAGTTCTGCTCTCGCACTATCCTCTACCTGAATGACCACTCCAGCGCCAGCCAGGCTTTCAGGAATAGTGCCTTGTGGATTAAAAAGAGGACGACTGAAGAATTGAAAACAGGAGTAAAAGTTTATTCACAGAAAGCATTCAAAAAACAGCTCTGTTACATTCATTAAGTGTTAGCTTACTGAGCCAAACCTTTTAAAGAGGCCTCAGTGCCATTATTTCGCCCTGAGCGAGGCCTAGGGAGCTCAGAATTTAATCTGAAACAGACCTGTCGCAGCCATCCCTCAGTCTTCAGGGCCGTGAGATGAATCACTGCACTTACTAGAATCCTGACATTCCAGGGAGCTGGAGATCCACCCAGTGCTGAGGCCTGTGGGACAAATGACAAATGTGAACGCGGTGTTCCACACGCCACACGGGGAGGGGGTGTTCGTTGGACATGTCAGTCTGAAGAGTGACTTCATCGCACATCAGAAGTCTAACGCAAATAATCGCATCATACATGAGGTAATAGTAAACAACCAGGTAGGAGCTGAGTACCTCAGGCTGCAGGAGGGAAGGCCCGGATCAGCTGCTCGGCCACGCTGCCTCCACGTGGGTGCAGGATCATCCGAAGATCATCTGGTTTCAATCGGAACCTGTGGAAAAACTATTTTTCGTATCACATTTAGAGATTAAAATCATTTTCCCGTTGAATGATTTTACAATATCCAACTTACCTCTATATCGTATTTCCACGTTGCGGCCTAGCTAGCCTGATCCAGCGTGCCCACACTCCCCAGACTCACGCACGGAAATACGATCTAAAACAAATCATCTGTCGTGAAAATAACTCGAGAATTGACACGCTGGCCAACGCGTTGCCATGGCAAAAGTCGCCCCCGAAGAGGAGGGAGAAGAGAGAGGAAAAAAAAACAACCGCGACACACAGGAATGTTTTCAGAACTACACAAGTCCGGTAGAAAATGGCGACCCGGATGTAATTTATACTACATCCGGTGTCCGCTAGCCCTCTCTGATTGGCTGAGGGCGTCTTTCCGCTTCCCCTCCTCCACTCCGGTGGATATGTATCCCCAAGTCCGGCCCCCCGCACTCCTCACTCCAGGAAGAAGCGCTCCCAAGTCGTCGCCGTGTGCCTTTATCCCCACATACGCGATCGGACACCCTCGAACGGCTGGCTGGAAGACGGATGCCGCCTCCCATGTAGCCAACGGCGGCGCGGACCAGCTGTCTGCCCCGGTGTGACGCCCGAAGCTATGGACTGGATAGCTAGCAGACGGGCCCTGGGATGGTGCATCTTGGCTTTGCTGTGCTGCGCTACTTTCCCACTAAAGGTGAGAAGGGGCTAACCGGAGGTGGAATAGCTCCCCGCTACCTGTCAACACCAAAAACACGGACGGTGTCTGTGTGCCAGCCGGGCTGGGGAGTGTTCGAGGTCCGGGCTCAGCCGTGTGTCCGCCGGCTAACGTTCGCCGCCGTCTCAATGCTGCGTGTTTTCTTGCCACAAGTCCAAGCTAGCATTAGCTTCCCGATCAGCAGTGCTCCTCCTCATTCCGGATTTTCGGACATTAAGTCTTTCGAACAAATGCGGATTAAAGTTGTCAAACGTAAATTCATTCCCATTATAAAGTATGACAAGTCGGAAAAGTGTTGGGGGAATATAGGAGACCGCTTCCAGCTGGGCTCCAAGCTAATTCTCCACCGTGAGCTTCTTCAGGAGAAACTCATACTGTGCTATTATTTGTCACCTGTGATAAATGTGATTAATTCTCAGAGAACTTTACATGCACAGCAGTCTTGTCTTGGGTTGGTCCTGCCATATGTTGTCATTTTGCTAAATTAACAAACACCAATCACATCGAGTATGCTGACTTGGAGATATTTGATGAACGTACATGTGCAAACATACAATTTTCAACTGTAAATGCGTCAGATATGATTGGAAACTGAATCTGCTCCAAATGACAGAATCCAACCCCCACTTCAGTTCTGAGAAAGTTTTCTTCTCAGTCGATCAGATACTAGTTGAGAGAAGCAGGACGGTTTCGGTGAGCGCCAGCTGCAGGAAGCCCGAAACTAAAGTATGACATGATTTGCACTTCATTTGTTGTCACCTTGATTCAATCATTTGCAGTTCGCGCCACGCCAGGGCAAAATCAATAAAGAAGCATCTGCCCCTTCCCCTACATCTAAAACGGTCACTTTAAACTTGATCATGTGAAGGTCAGATGCAGTGTGACCTGACCCGACGCAAGCGCGGCTGAATACTCAGTGTTTCGATCTCTGTGCTTCTCAGATACGCGGCATAACTGTGTGTGGATGGCTCGAGGTTGGGTGATGACACGAATGGAAATTCGCTGGACTTTGGCCTGTAGGATTCTGACCAGTTATCTGAAAAGTTTACTTTTGGCAACGGCAAAAGAAGTGAAAAGAAATCAGTTTTCAAATGTTGTGCTCCCTTCACATTTATAATAAATGGAGGATATTGCCATAAGATGCAACGGGTTCATGGGAAAGCTCCGCCGCCAACACGTCCCTGGTTACATTGACCGTGAATGAATGAATGAATGAGTGATTTTCCATTTCCGCGTGTCGCACTGTCGCTTCTCGTCGTCTGTGCGGCACCTCGATGACAAGCGCTTGTCATTAGCATGTTATCATTTCTTATTTATTCAGTTCCGGGTTGCAGTGAGTTGCCATTAAACACAACTTAACGCATGCGAAATTCGGGATAAACAGAAATGTCGAAGGGGGCATCATGGGTACGGTTTGCTGGTGATCGATTCTGCTCAGACCCGGATCATCTTCCACGAGCAACCTCGTTAACCGCTTGAGCTTAAGCTGCGGCGTAAAGAGGATTTTCTTACCGCTATCATGGTTCAGGGTTTTCTCCGAACGTGCTGGATAGTGTACCGTAGAAGGCGGCAGATGATTGGCTATCGACTCACCGGGGACGACATGTGAGCGATAAAACGGAAAGAGTCCTGGAAAAAAAGTTCAAAGTATGTAATATGATATCTTGTTTGAGCCAAGCTGATCTTCCATTGAATGAAAGATGCCCAAGTGACTAAAAGTCAGCTTGCTATTGTAGCAGGCTTTTCCCGCTGTAGATTATGGCCTCTAACCTTGTACTTAAAACCTCACGTCACTTATCTGTGCTCGCGGAGTAATGCTAATATTTCTTTAATGACTACACGTTCCCGAGCTGTAGCGCGTCCAATTTAGTCACATTTTTGTTACATTTGCGTATTTTTAGACGATCTCGTCGAACGGAAACAGGCTGTTTTTGTTGTTTGTTGGTTGGAGTCTTTCGCTATCTTATCACAACAGTAGATTGGCTGTGCTTTGGCACATTTCTGAGTACAGGCCGACATGTGACATCCTCTCCACAGCGTAGCTGATAATGTTGCCTCTGCTTGCTGTATTTCTGGTATTTCACCCAAATGTCAGACAGAAGTTGGGTTTGGGTGATTGTTCCATCATGGGAAATATCTGCGCCAGCCTCTTTCCTTCCCCCCCCCGGTGTCTGGTGCGCCGAAGTAAGTCAAATGCCCTCCGGAGAAACCCAACTCCTTCTGAATGCAGGATATAAGAGCGATAGATAAGCCAGTACACTTTCCCAACAGTCCCTCTCATGACGGCTTTTCTTATGAAAACGTTTAAATCCGTCTGATTATGCTAAACCTTTGCTGCGCCGCACCGGCTATGTCATTAATAAGCTCCTGTGCTCTTGTTCTGCACCAAAGCAAACTTTATCTCACCAGACCAGCTCTGAGAATCCACCGCATCAGAGAGTTCATGCAAAAACATTTAGCTCAAATAGAATTGAGTATCGGAAAGACACACATTCGCAGTACATTGCGCAATTCCAGTCCGGCGCACTGACGTTGTTTTTTTTTTTTTCTTCTGTATTCTTGGTCTGCCAACTGTGATACATCGTGCAAAATTCCATTCCATGTGGCAGCCGTTCCCTCGCCCACAAGCCTCGATGAGTGAAATCTCCCGGTCGCATTTGTCAAAGCGGCGCTGGTCCGAGGACAAATGACCGTCTGTGATGCTTCCGTATGCACGAACCCGAACGAGAACGGCGCCGTTCCATTTAGACCGTTTCTGGTCTCGATCTATTTCTCTGGATGTTGCTGCGCAAGCTAGCACGTCACGCTCTGGCTGCCAGCGTGTGCGTCTAGAACGAAGGGTTCGTCACCTTCTTACGCACTTGCATCGGCGGCAGAGTCGGCGTTCTGTAAAGTTGCTTGGCGGCGCCGCTGGAAGCGGTGAAGCATGCTGACACTTGAGGCTGCTGGCCGGGGTATCGGGAGCACTTTACTCGTGTGACCACGGCGCTTGAGCAATGTCTGGCCTGGTTGCGGAGAGGAAAGAGGAGATCTCAGAACTTGTAAAGACTTGGGCTTGGCCCATGTTCCGTGGTATTATGTAATTCACTTACGCAAGAACTAAATATTATTGTCTACGCACAGGAGAGCAAAGTAACGGGGAATACCTCAATTCCCCCGGCCTTTCGGAAGGAGCATCATAACCCAGGTTTTCAGTCTCACACTGGCCCGGCTTTGTGAAACAGATGTCCTGGGACCTTCTCGCTGTCACCCATCCAACTGGATGTGTCGTGAAAAGGCCAACAGATGTTTCGAGAGATATTTGTTATTGAGGCAAAGAACCCTGTTGATGGTCCTGACACACACACACACACACACACACACCCACACACACAGCTAAGTAGTGTTTGCGGTGTTGAGCACAGTGTGAACAGTCCCAGGTGCACGCTGTTGACACACATGCTTATAGGCTGTGAGATTAAACCATAAACTTTGAAGGCAAACCGGACGGGGGCCTCGTTTCCCCCGCGATAAACATAAAAATCCTTTAAATGTACTGTATTTTCGCCCCGCCACGCCCCCCCGGAGTTGAAACTCCACCGCCCACAGGGTCAACATTGATTTTTAGCCATCACCCACAGCACTGGACTTTCTGAGTTTTGTAAAGAGACGCAAGGTGTTTGCCCAAGAGGAGGCACCGAAGCGCTTCTGGCCACCCATGTCGTCCCCCTCCTGTTAAAGATGGCTAAATACGGAGATTAGCGTGTTTGTAATTACTGAAGGGTAATCTGCACTGTATGCAAACGTCCGTCGGGGGACGTATTTAGGGGGGATTAGTCAGAGATCTTCATCAAGAAGGCTCCAGCAGGAGGATGGGGTTGATCTGCCTCGCCGCTTCAAGGGATCTGTCAGAACTTCCTTTTCCAGCCCTGAACCCGCTCGGGGTGACTTGTCGAAGCGTAGAGGACCAGCCGTCAAACGGGGAATTTACAAAGTCCAGGACGTCCAGGTCCATCGGTCGTCGCCCGCGACCGTCCGATGACTCCAAACTGCGATGAGCGGGGGGGCGTTTTGAGGATGGCGCCGCTGGAGCTCATTGCGCTTCACGTCATTCTTGGTGCAGGGGCCAAAAGGCAGGGTTATTTGTTGATTCATTATTATTTCAAAAACACAAAATAGGAAAGTGTGTGTGTGTCATCGGGTGATGTCAGAAGGGAGGCTGCGACGTCGCATAAAATGCTGTGATGTGAAGAAATAAGGGAGGGGACATACTCCCCGCTGGAGCGATGACTTGTTGTTATGATAGGGGACACACACACACACACACACACTCCATCATGTTGCAACCCTTGGCTCCAGCCCTCAATTTCTCCGACAGCTCATCTCACCCTTCGCTTCCTGCCACCGTGTGCGCACACGCTTCCCCTCGGTTAGATCTTTGTCTGCCTTGTTGTCATGGCGATGAGGCGAAATATATTTCCCCAAAACGGCGGCGGCTGCTGGCCCACGGTAATGGCTTTATGCTGATAAACAAAGAGTCCAAGAACAACCAAATGAATAAATAAAAGATGTGAGCTGAAGTTATGTGATGTTTAAGGTCATGTTACCCGGTTTTCATCTCCACTTGATTACCAACTTGTTTTTTTTTTTTTTTTTGTTTGGCGGGGGTCGTATCTCCGCAGGGGTTTTGCGGTGCGACCACCATATCCCTCCCGGAGAGCCTGCTCTTCGTGTCCACGCTGGAGGGAAACCTGCACGCCGTCAGCAAGAAATCGGGCTCGATCAAATGGACGCTGAAAGAGGGTAAGAGATCGGGGTCTTTTTCATCGTGCTTTCTTCGTCTTCTTTGCTCTGACGTGACTTTTACAGGTGAAGTTTTCTTCTTCCACCTCATTATTACTACCCGGAAACCGGGTAATAATTAACCGGCAGAGGGGCAAATATAGCCCGCGATCAAGGTCGTAGCGGGGTGACTGCAGCAGTTACCATGTTAACGTCGGCGCCGTGGGCCCCGGACCTTTTTTTGGATAAGTCCGTCGGCGCGGTGGCTTGACGAGATGTTTCCCTGCGATAAGGATATTTGAATGCCCAACAAGGCGTCGGGATCTTAATATAGCCTCCCTCCAATTCGGTCACTCGGAGCGACGTGGGGCCGTCGGTCGCTGATCCGTCCACCTAATACCCGCGCCGTGAATAACCATCGCCGGGCGGAGGCCGTTTCCTCCGCTTCATCTGTCTTCCTGCAGCAGCCGCTGAATATCAATGTGCTTTGTGCGTTTTGTTGTTGTTCACATCAGGTAAAGCACGTGACGCTGTTAATCTGGGGAAGGTCTAAATGATGTCCTCTCGCTGTTTGCAGCTGCACGTTGGATCTGTTTACACAAATTCAGGGTTTCCACAGGTCATTAAGAGGCATTAAAAGTCATGGAATGGATTGAGCAAAAATGAAGGCCTTGTGTAGCATTAGAGGCATTAACATTTTAAATACAAATAACATTTGCAATTTACTTTGATCAGGCTATGTAAACATTTAATCATTTAATCAGCATAACTGGCTGTTGCTTACTGCCGGTGTTCTGGCCGCGCACAAAGTTACAACACCCGAGTTGGAGAGGAGAAAAAGGAAAAGGACCTAATAAATATGCACTAATAATCCGGCACAAAGTTAAAATCCACGTGATTCTTTATTTCCATTGTTACTTAGAAGGGCATGTGCACGTCTGCCACTCTGCCAAATCCATCCCAGATGGGAATGATTGACATTATTGTAAATAAGCGTATCCGCAGTTGGACGTGGGCATTACATTTGTTTAAAAATCTCCCGTTAGATCAACCGATGCCTGCAGAAACCCTGGAATACTATTTGTGAGGGTTGCGATCCCTCCTTGGAACATAGAAAGCCAATATTTTCCTGTTTTTTTTTTTTGTTTTTTTTTTTAAATTTTTTGTTTCTTCCCGCCCTATGCAATCGCCTCCGGAACGCTGGCGACCGCCGTGTCTTTCAGCCATGTTGTGTTAATCCCGGTCCAGCCCTCTCTGTCCACGGCTCTGGGCACCTCCAGCGACACCAACACCATCTGGTCCACGCCCAGTGTGTTCACACTGCTGGGCGGTGTGTGTTTGCCCCGCTGGGCCGCCAATTTCACGTTCTTTACCCGTGTTCCCTCGTCTTCTCTACACCAATTTAAACGTCCCACATTAAAAGCAAATCCGCAATCTAGTCTGGAGTGATGACAATATTTCCAGCGCGAGGTGATTTTCACCACCTTTCTACAGGCTCGGAACAACAGCTCGAATATTTTTAATAAAACACGGAAACATCAGGCTGCTTTAGCCGTCGTGGTAAAACTTTAATGTCTTTGCTCCGGCACGTTCACCCGGGAGCGTCTGGACTTTGTGAATGTCACAGATGCTCATGTGTTGTATTTCTTAATTTTTTTTTCTTTCTCAACAATCACCTGCCGCATTTCAACCTTGTCAACGGTCTCCGCTCATCGTCTTGTCTTCTCCCTCCTGAAGATCCAGTTCTTCAGGTCCCCACGCACGTTGCAGAGTACGTACCTTTCTTTTCCGAGTGTTGTTGTTACACCCGTGACTGCAGCCACTTTGTGTTACCGTATTTTCTGGACTCTACGTCGCTCGGGAGTACAAGTCGCACCAGCCATAAAATGCGTAATAAAGAAGGAAAAAGCATATATAAGTCGCACTGGAGTATAAGTCGCATTTTTGGGGGGAAATTTATTTCATAAAATCCAACACCAAGAATAGATATTTCATCTTGAAAGGCAATTTAACATGAAAATAGAATAGAGAACAACAGGCTGAACAAGTACAGCCTATATGACGCATAAACAACGAACTGAGAACGTGCCTGCTAGGCTATGTTAACGTAGCATATTACGGTAAGAGTCATTCAAATAACGATAGCATATAGCACATGCTACAACCAAACAATCGGTGTCACTCTTAATCATTAAATCAAAGGAAATCTTCTTCTTCGGTGTCACTTCTGAACAACTTCGCCAACTCCGAAGGTAGACGGTGCGCCGCTTCCTCATCTACCGGTACGTCGCTACGTCAGTCGCACTTGCAGTTCCAAATATTCCAGCCTTTCTGGATCCCGACAGGACGGCGTCCTTGCTCTGATAGAGAGGCGATTGCGTTGCATGAAGCGGTAACGCCAGGAAGACAGACATCAGAGCCAGAGAGCTCAATTATTTCACACATAAGTCGCTCCAGAGTATAAGTCGCACCCCTCGACAAACTATGAAAAAAAACGCGACTTATAGTCCGGAAAATACGGTATATTCTGGTGCAAACCATCTGCTCCCGGTTGACAACATGTCTTTTCCACCCGTCTCTCAGGCCGGCCTTTCTGCCCGACCCCAACGACGGCAGCCTGTATTCTCTGGGAGGGAAGAACAACGAAGGCCTCACCGTAAGAGGAACTCCTCTTTTCTTTTTTTAATGTAATCACAAACAATGATCTGTTCTCAAAGAGGAACGCCTCATGGCTCACTCTCTGAGAAGTTTCTTGTGTGTGTGTGTGTTTCGCAAGTCTCACTCCTTCAAGATGACCAAAAGTCATGCATGATTATACATTTTAGCTTTTTTTTTGTGCTCCCAATAGAAATTACCGTTCACCATTCCGGAGCTGGTCCAGGCGTCCCCCTGTCGCAGCTCCGATGGCATCCTGTACATGGGTAAGGATGATTATCCACACGGACGCCGAGGACCAAACAAGCCGGTCTCTAATAATAATAATAATAATAATAACGGTTGCACCAACGGGAGCTCCCGCCAAAACTTCGGCGTCCGGGATGCAGAACAGGAAGAGCGACTGAGTCATACGTTCTCGGCCCGCCGTCTCCCTGATCACCGAGATGGACCGCATTCCATCCACCGATGAGATTGCTTTGGGCGGCGCAGCGGTTAGAAGAAGCTCCCTGGTTGTGAGGCGTCTCCGTGATGTCCTCGTGTCTGCGTGGGGTTCCTCCGGGTTCCTCCCGCAGTCCAAGAACATGCAGGAGGTTCACGAATGAACGGGCCATTTTTATTTTATTCGCGTCCTAGTCTCAGCACGTTGAAGAGCTAGCTATCCATCCTCTCATTTGTTGATTCATTCATTCATGCATGATCCACACGGCTTCTCCTGCTGTCATTGGACGAGTGGCGTCAGCCCGACATGCAACCGTTCAACTTCCCGGTCACTGGTCATCTTAGAGACGTGGCTCCATCCACACGTCGTGTGTTGGGACGGCGGGAGGAACCCGGAGAACCCGGAGGGACCCCGCGCAGACAACATGGAGACTCCCGTGGGAATCGGAGCGGCGACCTTCTCGCCGCTGCGCCGCCCGCTCTGTATGCAGAGTTGACAGTATCTTGCTGGTAAAGCCGGCACGTGCAGGCGAGCTCCAGCTGAGCTGATACTAAAGGTCACCATCTACACCCTCCGTTTGCATTAACCATTTACTTCAGCTAGATAAGCGGAGGCGGCTCCACTGGAGGAGCAGGTTTGGGAGAACTGGGTGAAAAATGAGCTTCATTACCAAGTAAAAGTGGAGGCTGAAATTCTCATGAACTCTTGACAAATCAGCTATAAATCAAACAGATGATCGGGGCGTGTGTGTGTGTGTGTGTGTGTGTGTGTGTGTGTCTGGGGTTCGCCCAGGTTCGCGCTGTAAAACATTAAAACACACGTATGTTCAATCAAGTTCAAACGGGATTCACTGCCCGTTGATTTTGCGTAAACTCGTCCGTTGTTGTTGTTTTCCTCGCGATGTGCTCACGCTGTTGTTCCCCCACATGTGCGGTTTTTTACTCTGCACATGAGGGGGAACATGAACTCCAGACAGTTAACAGAAGCTCCAAAGTACAGACTGCGGGGGGGATTTTGCTAAATTTTTGTTTTAACCACAGTCAGCTGGAGGCGTGTCCACCAGGATTGACTAAGATTTTAGAAATGAGCGGAAAGCAACGCGTTCAGGCACAGGCATGCGGGCCATCTGTGAAAACTGAAATCCCTAATCCATCCATTCGGCCTGCACTCGGGGTTCGGGGGGCCTCGTGTACGCGGACGCACAACCGTTGGCACGATGAAGGGGGTCCAGCGAACCTTCAAGGAGAACCCGGTGGAACCCCACGCAGGGACAACATGGAGAATCCAACCAGGGGCCTTCTGGACGAGCGGTGAAGGCGCGAGCCGAGGCGAGTCATCATGTCTGTTGTGTTTCAGGTAAGAAGCAGGACCTGTGGTACGTGGTGGACCTCCTCACGGGTGAGAAGCAGCAGACCTTGACCTCGTCCTTCGCCGAGATGCTGTGTCCCTCCTCCTCGCTCCTCTACCTGGGTCGCACAGGTAGCTCCCGTCACCTGTGACCGTTTCTTTCTTAAATCATCTTCGCCGTCGGCGACTCCTCTGCGTGTCTCCACGCCGTCAGCCGTCCTGGAGGATCGCGACCGCGAAACCTATTTTGTCAGCTAATGTTAAACGGGGCAGGGTCGTGTTTGGCTTCCCTTCCGCGCCTCACCTCTTTTCACCGAAGAGAAACGAGACGCCGCTTTGCATTTACACCCAGAAATTGATACCCGTCGCGGTTTCGGTTTCCCGAGACGATTCTCTCTTTTTGTTGTTTTTTGTTACATAAGGAATGTGAAACAATGCAAATCCTCCTGTTGGCCATGTGAAAGTAAAACCTGTGGCTCCCCCCCCCCCCCCGACGTTAGAATACACCATCACGATGTACGACACCAAAAGCAGAGAGCTGCGCTGGAACGCCACCTACTCCGACTACGCGTCCACCCTCCCCGACGACGACACCAAATACAGTAAGCGTCTTCGTCACCACGGCCGCTACGCGGTTTGTTTTATTCCGCCGACGCTAAGCTCTGCCTCTGCTCCTCCCGCAGAGATGGCGCATTTTGTGTCCAACGGCGACGGCCTCGTGGTGACGGTGGACAGCGAGTCCGGAGACGTGCAGTGGGTTCAGAACTACAACTCCCCCGTGGTGGCCATGTACATCTGGCAGCGCGAAGGCCTCCGCAAAGTCCCTCACACCAACGTGGCGGTGGAAACGCTGCGGTACCTCACCTTTATGTCCGGGGAGGTCGGCCGCATCACCCAGTGGAAGTACCCGTTCCCGAAGGAGAAGAAGCCCAAGAACAAGTTAATGTGAGCGCGGTTTGGTTTGAGTTCACCGTGGCAAGCGTGACTTTGCGCGGTTGAATACCGCGCAAAGTCACGCTTGCCAGCATGTAAGGAAGTTCTGCAGATCTGACTCTGAAGAGGCACAGCTGCAGATCCAGTTCCTCCGATATTTCTGTTTTGCTTTTCGACAAAAGGTCACGTCGCTTTAAATGTGCGCGAGCATCCGGCTGACTGAAGTCTTCCCTCTCCCAGGGCCACTCTGTACGTGGGTAAATACTCAACCAGCCTCTACGCCTCCCCGTCCCTGGTGCACGATGGAGTCACCGTGGTGGTGAGTGATTCACATCCTTGCCACGTCCGCTCCGGCAAACAGTGTTGTCATCCGTGCTTTGAAAGTTCCCTCGGTCACAAACCGACACGTTGGAACCCCTTTTTCGACATTTTGCGACAAACCCGGAGCGTCACTTTTAAATCGGTTTTTCCCGACCTTTTTTGAGCCACGGCACATATTTGACATCGGAAAAAAATCACACGGCGCACCAACAAATAAATATATCAACAATGTTTTTAACAAAATAGAATGAAACTGCAGTCTTGGGCTGTTTCGTTAACAATATCAAGCATTTCTTGTACCATGATTTTGCAGGCAGGCAGTGTTATGTATGTCTCTGCCACAGCGTGGGCCTGTTTGGGTTAAGCCATGAGTCCAGCATCTTTGTTGCTAGCTTTCACAGCTTCTCACTCGTCTCGGTCGTTTTCTTCAACGACGCTCCCCTTTTCTCCGTCTGTTTAAACACATGAATCAAATAGTCTATGTTCTGATCTTGAAGTGAAGGCTGTTTAGTTTGGAGACAGCGTTTAAGTTTGTTTTGAACCGCGACACTGTCGGACAGCTTTTCCCCGTCCACCAGGCACAACGGAGTCGGCTCGGTGGGTTCCCCGGGAAAAGTGAATCCAAACGCAATCTCGCTTTCATTGGATGTCCTGAGCTCACCTTTTTTACTGTCTTCTGACCACGGCTCATACTTGGGCCTTCATCTGGCTCTCCAGAGGGTCCAGAGTGAAATAAAACATTTCTCACTGCCGCCGTCTCACTCCAAGCATCACCGTGTGAGCAGCAGCAGCAGCAGGTGGATCCACAGGTTCGTTGGCGTCCTGTTGCCATCTAGTGGAGGAGCATCTCATGGATCTGCCCACACACACACACACACACACACACACACACCAAGACACATGATTTGCATTGAATAAATCATTTTTGGACCAATCAGGTGAACAGGGGTGTTTTTCCACCGCACACCTGTTGATCTCTCACGGCACAGTGGTTAGGAAACACTGGTCTACATCAACATCTCCGTCTACGTCTAAACGTATTTACGTCGATGAGCAATCGCGTTCCCCCACTGACGCTGCAGCCGCGTCTCCAGATCTCCAAAACCGAAAGTCCAGATTTGTCGAAAACTGACGAGAGGGGGTCGGTTTGCGGCGCTAAGGGAACTCGGATTGAGGCGTCGGGAGCGAGGATGTGCCGCTCCCTCCATCCAACCATCTTCCTTCCTGTGTCCGCAGCCTCGGGGAAGCTCCTTCCCCATGCTGGAGGGTCCAGACAGCCAGGAGCTCAATGAGGACAAGGAGTGCTTCATCACGCCCAGCACCAGCGTCAAGTTCAACTCCGCTCTCGGGGAGCGAAACCGCGTCAACTTCTTGAGGAATTACCTGCTGCTTATCGGTACAGAGTCACCGACGCCTATCATTTGGGGGGGATTTGAAGGAGAGGGTGAAGGTGGGACGAGCTCCTGAGTGCAGGACAGGAGGTCCAGAGGAGACGGAACGCTTGTTTTGACCACAATGACGAGCAGGTTCTCCCCCCTCAGGGCATCATGAGACGCCCCCAGAAGCTCACACCAAGATCTTGGAAAAGTTCCCCGATAGCTTTCCCCGCAATCAAGGCAACGTCATCCCGCCGACCACCGACAAGAAGGTGGAGGAGGTGAGTGACGGTCATGCATCTGAGGACCTGCCGGGATCCCTCCTGACCCTCACCTCCCCTCACGTTCTAGAAGGTGAACGATAGCGGCATGGACGACGGCCCTCCTTCCTCGCTCCCCGAAACAGCCGTCCGAGAACCCGGGCTGAGCGGTCGCACCGCGCGGACAGAGGCCGCCGTGGACTCCGTGCTGAAAGACCTGGCCACCATCATCTTCTCCACGTTCCTCCTGGCCGGCTGGGTGGCCTTTGTGATCACATATCCCAAGGTGGGTCACTCAGCACCACCTAGCGGGCACTGGAGTCCCTGCCGCCGACGGTAATGCAGCAGACCCTCGCTTTTCGGGGGAGTTACGTTCCGAGAACCTCCCCGCGAAGAGGAGACGTGATCATTTTGATATTACACCGCTCAAAAAAAAAAAAGGGAACACTTAAAAAACACATCCTAGATCTAAATGAATGAAATATTCTTATGAAATACTTTGCTCTTTACACAGTTGAATGTGCCGACAACAAAATCACACCAAAATGATCGATGGAAATCAATTGTATCAACCCATGGAGGTCTGGATTAGGAATCACACTCAAAATTAAAGTGTAAAAACAAACTCCAGGCTGATCCAACTTTGATGTAATGTCCTTAAAACAAGTGAAAATGAATCTGTGTTGCTTCCTGAGTGGACACTATGATTTCACACAAGTGTGATTGACTTGGAGTTACATTGTGTTGTTCAAGTGTTCCCTTTATTATTTTGAGCGGTATATTTCCACAAATATTAACCCTCAACGAACCTACCTGAGCCTTCTGCTGTACTGCCGTTTTTTTTTTTCTTCAGAAACATCGTTCTAGGCGAGGGCTCAGCAACCTTTACCGCTCAAAGAGCAGTTTGGCCCCCTTTCCCTACAGTCAAGCGAACACCAGGAGCCACAAGACCCTTTTGATATTTAAGATGAAGTAACAAGGCACATCATTTTTTGCCTGTATGCTATGGATCCCAGTGCTATGCACTGCGGACAGCAAAGTAGGAATTTCACTGTACAGGGAAACCCGTTTCTTCACCGTGCATGTGAATATAAACGCTTTGAATGGATAAACAAAATGACATTGCATGCGACATAATATTTTGAACTCCAAAAAAAGACACGCTGTCATCCTTTTACTGGGGCGTGCGGTCGTTTATTAAGAGCAAACAAAAATATTTGAGATGTTCACATTTAAAATTATGACAAACTAAAATAAAATGCATTTTGATTAAATACTCGATCATCTTCAAAAGCCACAGGGAGCCGCGTCGGATGGATCCGCATGGCGGTCTAAGGAGATCTTTTATTGTATTACTTTTATAAAATGAATTATAGTTGAATTTTACTAATATTGTTCCTTTTACATATTTTTTAAATTATTTCTAGGTCTAGATTATGGCTATTTCATCACGAAAAATGTTTCAAATACTGCAAAAAAAAAAAAAACCAAACAAACAAAAACACTAAAGACGATAAATCGCAAGAACTGAGTTTCACCTAAATATCAGCGACGTAACGAGGGCGCAAAAGCCGAACCGCCAAGTAGCGAGGGTCCACCGTAATGTTGTTTCCTGGTATCTTCCCCGTCCTTGCAGAGCGTGCACAAGCAGCAGCAGCTGCAGCATCAGGAGTTCCAGAGGCAGATGGAGGAGAGGCTGGAGCTGCTGCAGAGGCAGCAGCCTTTCCCCCCGGCAGACGTGGGCTTGGGTCTGGTCCCCGAGAGCGACTACCTGGAGGCGGGCCACGCTCGCTCGGAGTGCTCGGATCACAGCAGCCCCAACGTCACCCCGCGGGCTTCCAACCACTCCAATCTGTCCGTGTCCGAGCTGGGCAGCTCTGCCAACGAGCACGAAGATGGAGGTAACCGCCGCCGCTGCTGCTGCTGCTGCTTCTACTTTGCACTGAGAAAAGCTTCGTGCTGCAGGGTTTACCATCATGGTACTACTGACTGACCTTTGCACTAAACTGCAGACAAAAACAAAAGATAAGATAAGAACAACTTTATTTATCCCGAAGGAAATTGTTGTGCCAGAGTTTCAAGCAAAAACATAACTTCTTCTTTCGGCTTTTCCCGTCAGGTGTCGCCACAGCGACTCAACTTTCTCCATCCGACCCTATTCTCTGGATCCTCCTCTCTCACACCAACTACCTTCATATCCATAAATCTTCTCTTTGGTCTTCCTTGAGACCTCTTGCCTGGCGGCTCCACCTTCATCAACCTTATGCCCAGATCTTCCCCATGGTTTAGACATGAACAGAGTGTTCATATTTAAGCCATCGCCGTCATCACTTTTGTCTTGGTCATACATGTCCTGCACCCCTGTGACAGATTCTTACTTTCCTTTGGGCTTTTCCCTTCAGGGGTCTTCACAGCAAATCCACCTTCTCCGTCTAACTTAATTCTCTGGCTCCTCCTCTCTCACACCAACTACCTTCATATCCTCTCTCACTACGTCCATAAATCTTCTCTTTGGTCTTCCTCCAGACCTCTTGCCTGGCAGCTCCAATTCCAGCATCCGTCTACCAATATATTCACTATCCCTCCTCTGTCCATGACCCAACCATCTCAGTCTGGCTTCTCTGACCTTCTCTCCAAAACATCTAACATGTGCTGTTCCTCTGATAGACTCATTCCTGATCCTCTCCATCCTGGTCACTCCCAAAGAGAACCTCAACATCTTCATCTCTGCAACCTCTAGTTCTGCCTGCTGTCTTTTGGTCATTATCAGTGTTTGTAGATCATCTCACCAGTGTCTCCTCCACCTTTCCTTTTATTCTGGCTGAAAGTCTTCTATCTCTTGGTACCCCTGACACTTTTCTCCACCCATTCCGACCTGCTTGAATCCGTTTCTTCACCTCTTTTCCACCCTTTCTCCTACGCTCTGGACTGTAGACCCCAGGTACTTGAGATCCTCCAGCTTCTTGATCTCCACTCCCCGCAGCCTCACCGCTCCACCCGGGTTCCTCTCATTCACACACATATATTCTGTCTTTTTAATGTAACCGTGCGCTTTTTTACTGTTAGTTGGCACTCTAAATTATTATTTTGTTAAATTCATGTCACTGTGGGATCGTGAGAAACATCTTCTCCGTTCCTCTGTATGTCCTGCACCTGCAGAGAAATTGACAAAAGTTGACTTCGACTTGACGGGAGAAGAATAACACCCGGTGTTTGTCTCCCCCTCCTCCGTCCGAACCTTCTGTCTCCCCAGAGGAGGATTCCAACGTCGTCCGAGTGGGAAACATCACCTTCCACCCCAAGCAGGTCCTGGGTCACGGCGCCGAAGGCACCATCGTCTACAAGTGAGTCGTGGCGGTTCGAGCGGTAGAATCTGCGGTTCGAGCGGTAGAACCTGAAACGCGTCTGTCCTCCCGCCAGGGGCCAGTTCGACAACCGCCCCGTGGCGGTGAAGAGGATCCTCCCCGAGTGTTTCAGCTTCGCCGACCGGGAGGTCCAGTTGCTCAGGGAGTCGGACGAGCACCCCAACGTCATCCGGTACTTCTGCACGGAGCGGGACCGGCAGTTCCAGTACATCGCCATCGAGCTGTGCGCCGCCTCCCTGCAAGAGGTACGGAAGCTCCGCCGCCGCGAAAGAAAACCGCCGGATCGCGCTGACCGTTGTCGTCCGTCTAGTACGTGGAGAAGGAGGACTTCGATCGGCACGGGCTGGAGCCGGCGACGCTGCTCCAGCAGACCACGTCGGGGCTGGCGCATCTGCACTCCCTCAACATCGGTGAGGAGAACGCGGCCGCCGTGCCGACCCCCCGCGCCATCCGGATCCGCCGCGATAACACGGGTGTCCCTCAGTTCACAGAGATCTGAAACCGCACAACATCCTGGTGTCCATGCCCAACGCGCACGGACGGGTGCGCGCCATGATCTCCGACTTCGGCCTGTGCAAGAAGCTGGCCGTGGGACGCCACAGCTTCAGCAGGAGGTCCGGGGTTCCCGGCACGGAGGGCTGGATCGCACCGGAGGTTCTCAGCGAGGACTGCAAGGACAACCCGGTGAGCGGAGGGGGAACATCCGGCGCCCACGTTTATCAGCGGCTATACTTGATAAATCATGGGGAAATTCATCCTCATGAATGAACCGTGAGCGGTAGGCTGCCGTCCATCGGCTCCAGGGGAGCAGATTTCCTGCCCCCTGCTCGCCGCCGCAACTAGAAACAGTATCATTTGTCTATAAAATCATTCTACGTACACCTCTGCACGACATTGTATCCTTATTAACGAAAAATATAGATCAACCTCAAAGAATAACTGTATTACCATCGCAGTGCTCACTGGTTTTCTACCTAGAAGAAGAAGAACAGCTTTATTTATCCCGAAGGACATTGTTGTGCCAGAGTTTCAAGTAAAACAACAATAATCAATAATAGTAGGAAGGAGGGAGAGTAAGAAATACAAATAAAACCATAAAGTGTCAAAGTCAAGGCTATAAAGTGTTTTAAGGTCTTAAAAAGTACAAAGATTTGAATATTCTTGAGCTGAAGGAAGAGGAATTAAAAAGTGCATAGCAGTGCGCATCCAAATGCACGGCTGAAAACAAAGTAGGGATGTCACTGCTCAAGGACACACATTTCTGAACTGCACGTGACAATAAACACTTTGAATCCGGAATCTCGGTTCACCAAAGTAGCTTTCAAACCGCGGGATGATTGTTGCAAAGATTCAGCACGTTTTCGCTGAAAATATTATTAGGAGTAGTATTAGTATTGGTTATAACACTAATTATAACTACATTAGATAACACTAATAATAACATTAGATTATTGGTAGTATTGTTAATATTTTTTTCATTATTAGTATAACAAACTCATGGGGCTCATCTGTGCAATTTGGGTGTGATGTCTAATTTATTTGTCTTCATGCATTCCGCTGCCAACAGTCTTAGTCACAGTAAACACAGCAGTTCCTGGTCTGCCAGCGAAGCCACAGTGTCTCTTGAGGGTTTGTGGACTGCACTTCATGTCTCCTAGTCCTTCACCATGAGCACGTTCCTCAAGGGTCACAATCCTTATTTCTGTCTGAAGACCGCGGGCGCTGACTGCCGTATCATCTCTGTCCTCTGGTCCCCTCCAGACCTGCGCCGTGGATATCTTCTCGGCCGGTTGCGTGTTCTACTACGTCGTGTCTCAAGGCAGCCACCCTTTTGGAAAGTCGCTCCAGAGGCAAGCGAACATCCTGCTGGGCACCTACGGCCTGGACCACCTGCAGGCCGACAGACACGGTGAGGGCCCGAGCTAAGAAGGACTCCTCCGCAGGTTTCGAGCTTTTTATGACCGCCGCGTCGGCGCCGTTGATTTGTAACCAGGGGACATCGTGGCCAGAGACCTCATCGAGCAGATGTTGAGCACGGCTCCTCACGGGAGGCCCTCGGCGGAGTGCGTTCTCAAACACCCTTTCTTCTGGAGCCTGGAGAAGGAGCTGCAGTTCTTTCAGGTCGGTGCGCGGTAACCCGTCGGCGACCCGGGGAACGGGACGGAGAAAATTCACCCGCGGATCTCCTCCGGCCGATCGCAGGACGTCAGCGACCGAATCGAGAAGGAGCCGCTGGACGGGCCGATCGTGAGGCAGCTGGAGCGAGGAGGCAGGGCGGTCGTCAAGGGAGACTGGAGGGAGCACATCACCGTGCCTCTGCAGACAGGTCTGGATCCGTCGCATGTGTAGAGCCCCTTGTTTGCGGGCTCTTCCTCGCTAAGGGTAGACGTCCGAGAGCCGCGGCCGCTCCCGGAGTTTCGGGAAACGCTCGGCGGCTGCGCGTTCATCTCCGACGCTGACCCGCTTTCCGTTCACAGACCTGAGGAAGTTCCGCTCCTACAAGGGCGGCTCGGTCCGAGACCTCCTCCGCGCGATGAGGAACAAGGTGAGGTCGGGAGGCGACCGAGAAAACCCGCCGAGGTGTTCCCCGCCGTCAAACGTGCGTTTTGTCTTCCCGCCACAGAAGCATCATTACCGGGAGCTGCCGGCGGAGGTCCAGGAGACCCTGGGCTCCATCCCGGACGACTTTGTCTGCTATTTCACGTCCCGGTTCCCGCACCTGCTGATGCACACCTACCTGGCTATGCGGACCTGTGCGGCGGAGAGACCCTTCCTGCCTTACTACTCCACCGTTGTGCAGATCGCAAACGCGCACGGACAAAGCGAGCCGCCCAATCAGCGCCTCCCAAAAACCCCACCCCCATCCCCCTCGCCGGCCCGGGAACCCACGGACACGCTACAGCCGCCGCGGGTCCCCGACGCCGAGCCCTCCCCCCCTTCGTCCGCTCCGGCGCCAAGAACACGGACCGACTCACTCTGTCAGACCGCCGCCTCGGAGCCGCTTGGGACAGGGGAACCCGAGACGCAACTTCGGCCGTCGGATGGCGAACCGGTCTGAGTAGCTGGCCCCGGCGCACGCCTTAAGGAGTGGAGGCGGCGAGGACCAGGCCTGCAGCGCCTGGGACCGCATCCTGCATCAAGTGCCTTCCGCTCACTGGGGGTCCCAGCATTTCCCGACTGACCCGTCCGTCCATCTGCCTCCGAGAGGGCCGACCGCCAGGGGAGTGACCTAGGACTTGTTTTTGTAAGTGGACTGAGAGAACTTTTTTTAATTATTATTATTATTATTATTATTATTTTACAACGTCCAAGAAAGTAGTGTTTGCTTCGAAAGAAATCTCTGGCCTGGGCGCGCAGAACCGTGGAACCTTCCGGTAGTTTCATTGTGCAATGTTTCTCTGTGAGCCTGTCCACTGCACACACACTGAACTTTTTTTATTTTTGTACGGACCGATTCGCAACTTGAATCACTGACGTTTCAGCGTTTAATTTTGGCTTCTGTGCCTTTTTTAAAATTTTTTTTTTTACTGAATGAACCGATCCCTGTGGCGTCAGGTTGCGGGGTGGGGGGTCAGAATCGACTATGCTACGTGCTTGATTCCAATTAATGCTGCTAGATTGCTTCTCTTTGTGTGGACGGAGGTTTCCCGCGCCGGCCCGGTGACAGCGGACCGTCAAGAAGGACGAGCTCGGCGTCTGTAAACTGCAGGTAATTTTATCACGGGATTCTATATTCGGAGGCCGGGCTGGTCGGCGCTCGTGCGTTTCAACTTTACGAGGGTGTCAAAGTGAAGTGAATGACTTGCACATTAAATTCTATTTTTCTACACGAAGCTGTTGTTCGCTAGTTGATTGTGAACTTAAACCGAAAATGGAACCCGCTCAGCACCTCCCTGGAGGTTCTTGCTCAGCGTATGACCGACTGGGGTTTTCTACTCATCAGACGTTGCAGGGCAAACCGGGATCCACTGTGATCCACTCGGGTTAGGATATGGTGATTATATCCACGGCATCTTCGGGAGCCTTCGACAACACCAGGTTGGGTTCGCCTCCGACTTCCGGTACAACTCCGGTTCCTGCTACCCCTAGAGGTCTTCCATCGTCGAATGCATCAACTTTGACAACGAGTAGCAGCACAGAGGTCTGATAGCCAGTTTTGTTGAGTGGAGCAACCAGAAACACCTCCTTCTCAACATCTCCAAGACCAAGGACGTGGTTGTGGACTTCCGGAAGAACCGGAGGAGGCAGGTACCGATCACCATCGTGGGTGAAGAGGCGCAGATAGTGGACTCCTACAAGAACCTTGGAGTCCACATTAACAATAAACCGGACTGGTCACACAACACAGATGCTCTCGGTCGGAAGGGTCAGAGCAGGATGTTCTTCCTGAGGTAGTTTGGTGCCTGTAGATCCTCAAGATCTTCTACCAGTCCATGGTAGCCGGCCCACTCTTCTTGGGTCAGGACCGGTCAGGTCAGCAGGGTCAACAAGATAGTGAGGACCAAACCCGGACCATCAGCGAGGAGGGTGAAGGACATACCGGGAGCTATCCTGGACCATCCTTCCCGCCCCCTGCACCACCAGCTGTGGCCGGTGTGCAGGTCCTTCATCCCACCCCAGAAGGTGCAGAACCAGACGCTCCTTCGTGCCCACGGCCGTCACACTGGAGAACAGCAGTCTGGACGACACACAACTCTGCCTGAGGTGCATCTGTGCTAACACCACCTCACCACCTTACCCATTCATGCCCAAACTCTGCTGTCTTTCTTCTCCATGTTGGTCCCAGCCCACACGCTCCCTGCCTATTTTTGTTTATTTGCTTGATTCTTGTCATTGCTAATGTCACTCTATTTGTATTGTCATTTAGTTCTGGTTGTGTATTTTTCACCCTTACTGTTCCTTTATGTCGTCCGTTATTATCCCTGACGTCGTTATTGTTGCTGGTGTCTATTTATTCCTGGATGTCTTGGTATCGTCTGTCTTCTTTCTCTCTATTTATACTCATTTATTTTACTTTTTTATTTTTAGACATTATAACTGTTACACTGCTGTGACCGAGGAATTCCCCCAATGGGGATCAATAAAGTTTATCACAATTTTCTGCATCCCGACGGGTCCGGTTCATTTGCAGGTCAGATCCCGACGAGGACGGCTGGAGGCCCACGGCTGTGTGAGAACATAGATTGTGACTTTGAGCGTGAAAAAGGGCCTTGTTGACCTGAAGCTCGGTGCAAAGGTGAACAGCCAACACTCAATACAGCTATTTCAGATTTTTTTTTGCATAATAATCCACGCCTTGTGTTTCATACCAATAGTAGAGTGACCCGATCACTGGACGAAGGAGGGAGGAGGTGGACCAACCTGTTGGACGGCACAGAATCACGTGGATTTCCAAATAAACGCCACAAAGCATCAGTCCGTGTCAGTGGTCACCAACAGATTGAACACAGGTGAATGTCACATTTATTCATCTAGTTTGGAGACTAAAGTGATCACATCAGACAGAAATACAACAACCTTTTTTTTTTTTTTTTTTTTTTCAAATGCACAAACAGCCTTTCAGCCTCCAACCTCACTTTGATTTCCAGAGAAAGAGGACACTCCAGACCCGATCAACCTGTTGTTTACCCAGCAACGGGGAGGACAGGCTCTGAATCTCTGTTGCGCAAATAGAAACGCAGTTACGGTACCATCATCCTCCAGTACCTTAGTTTCCCGTGCAAAGCGAAAGTATATTTTCGTCCGTGCACGGTGGTCCTGTGACTCATTCACCACCACGTCCGTGCAAAATGTATGTCTACTATTTTAACTATTTGATTTGAAGCCCATGATGATAAAAATAAGTTGAAGAAAAAAATAGAGGAGGTAGGAGTTTCCCTGTCCCTGTCCAGTTCCGTTTCGGCAAAAACGAAAGTTGGCGGTGCGACTGAGGTCACTTCCTGCCTGCACGGACTCCCGGCCGTCAGTCATACTGTGACTTGCAAGTGTGTGTGTTCATGTTCGTTCTGCTCTGAGCTTCGGCGGTGTGTGTTTTGCAGAGGGAAGGCGCTTCCTGTGACAGCAGAGATGGGTGAGTGACCATCCGCTTTGGATCTCTAATGTGAATGTACTGTAGCGAGTCATGAATGTTGGGGTTTATGTTCATGCTTGTTTTCTGTCTGATTTTGGGGTTGCTGGGAATTTTGCAGGTGCGGTTTGGGGTGCAAGAATTCTGTTGATTTTTTTTTTTACCTGGAATTGAATTCCGCGGGAACAGTTACAGTAATTTCCGGACGATAAGCCGCGACTTTTTTCACGTAAACAACGATGCGGCTAATATATGGATTTTTTTTTTGGGGGGGGGGGGGGGGGGGGGACTAACGAGCTTCACGCCGCTTAAACATTCATTTATCCTCGTCACATCGGACCGATGAAATGACCGGGAAATTCTGAGTCCGTTCAACTCCGACACCGAAGAAGACGACTTTGACGGTTTTAGTGCGCAGGAGGAAGCCCGAGATAGCGATCTCCTAGATCAGGGGTGTGCAACCCGTAACACCCCAAAGAGCCATTTGGAACCGGTTTCCTCGGAAAAGAAAACACTGGAAGCCGCAATTACTTTTTGACGTCTAAAATAAAGGTACCAATGTATATATTGCTTTTTATTACCTTTACACTTTGTATAAACAAGTGTGGAGTGTGTTGCTTCTGAAATTCACAAAGTATCACAGAGAAAATTAAATTTTATCTATGCAATGAACTCATTTTGAGCTTTGGCCTTTCAGAGCGTGTAGCGGAGCCTTGATCTGAATTTTAAAAATAAATCGGGAAAAAATCACTGTGTCATTAAACAATAAAAAATAAATATTTGCAAAATAGCTTCATAAATATTTATTTTACCTGGTTTATGGGACTTCTGCTCCTGAACTTCTGCGCACAGCATCTGCAAATCGGGACTTTACCGTCTGGCGGGTATACCGGCTTCCGCCAGTGTGACTGTCAGGGTTCACATCGGTGAGTGGCGCAAAATAATAAATACAATTTTATTTTAATATTTCAAGATCACAATAATCTTCCAACTTAGAATTTAAAGTTTAAAAAAAAAAGGAATTAACACAAATGAAATACACTTCAATTAAATATTTATAATTTATTTTCCAAAGCCACCCGGAGCCGCAGTGTAAAGATGGAAGAGCCGCATGAGGCTCCGGAGCCGCGGGTTGCCGACCCCTGGTGCGGCTATTTTGAGGTGCGCTCAATAGTCCGGAGATTACGGTAGTTGCATTCCAGGCTTGTGTGGCGTGGCTGTGGCCAACAACAGCTATTGCTTATTAAATGGACGTTTTACCGTCAACCAGGTGATTTCCCTGACTAAAACGCTACAATATATATTTGTTTTTCTAGGGTTTTTCTAACCCTAACCCTAACCAGGGAAAAAAAACATTTGATCGTACAATTTAAACAACATTTACAGGGAAATATGCAGTGGCTGCCACTCAACAATAAAACAACTGCGCAAGCGTCCTTCCCGCATCTGTCAATACATTTCCCTTTCCATCCTTAGCCACCCAGACCTGCTGTACATCCGTTCTGTCACTCCCCTGCAGGAAACCCGCAAGGCAAAGCTTTTCTGTCTGATAGATATTTATTTCTTGTTGCAACTTAAATCCACCGGCAAACTACATAACACATAACAAACAGACAACCTATTGCCCAAACAAAATACAAAAAATGTCAAAGGAATCATATATCATAAAATACACATACCTTGCTGGCTGCATACCACTGAGAGGGAAATGAATATAAATAGTCACGGACCAAACTTTGAACAGTGCGCGGCTCGCTAGCGAGAACCACGAGTGCGAAACCGTCTCCGAAGTGCGCAACATCCAAAGGTGTCGTGCGAAACCCCAACCCAAACAATCAAACGATTAGAAATATGAAAATAGAAGTGAAAGGAAAAACAAACAAACCACAAGCCAATGAGATCCAAACAGCTTCATTTTCCATCTCTATCTCTCTGTTTTGCCAACCTATATAAATCATTCTCTCCCTCTTTACTGTCCAACCGAGCATACAAGTCTATGGTATGCCCTTTGTTTTGTCTTTGCTACCTCTAGCTTGATGCTTTTCTCCGCGTACTCCTGTCTGTTCTCTTTAGACCCCTCAGTATCCCGCTTTGTCTTTGCTAACCGCTTTCTCTGTATACACTGCTGCACTTCCTCATTCCACCACCAAGTCTCCTTATCTACTTTCCTTCCAGATGACACACCAAGTACTCTCCTACCTGTCTCCCTGATCACATTAGCTGTAGTTGTTCAATCATCTGGAAGCTCACCCTGACCACCCAGACCCTTTCTCAACTCCTCCCTGAAAGCCATACAACACTCCTCCCTTTTCAGCTTCCACCACTTTGTCCTCTGCTCTGCCTTTGTCCTCTTCATCTTCCTCGTCACCAGAGTCATCCTACAAACCACCATCCTATGCTTTCTGGCTACGCTGTCACCTACAACTGCTTTGCAGTCACTGATCTCTTTCAGGTTACCTCGTCTATACAAGATGTAGTCTACCTCCGTGCTCCTACCTCTGCTCTTATAAGTTACCCTATGTTCCTGTTTTTTCTGAAAAAAGGTGTTCACTACAGCCATTTCCATCCTTTTTGCAAAATCTACCACCATCTGTCCCTCCACATTCCTATCCTGGATACCAAATCTGCCCATCACTTCTTCATCCCCTCTATTGCCTTCACCAACATGTCCATTGAAGTCTGCACCAATGACCACTCTCTCATTTCTGGGAATATTCTGCATCACTTCATCTAACTCATTCCAGAACTTCTCCTTCTCCTCAAACTCACATCCCACTTGCGGGGCATAGCCACTAACAACATTGAGCATCACACCTTCAATTTCCAGTTTCAGATTCATAAGTCTAACTGACATTCTTTTCACCTCCAGAACATTCCTAACAAACTCCTCCTTCAAGATAACTCCTACCCCATTTCCCTTCCGGTCAGTATCATGATAGTCCAACTTCAAAACCGCTCCTAAGCTTCTACCATTACGACCTTTCCACCTGGTCTCCTGGACACACAGTATATCCACCTTACTTCTCTGCATCATGTCAACCAGCTCTCTACGTTTTCCTGTCATCGTCCCAACAGTCCCAGGCCCTACTCTCAGTGCCAGTCTCTTGCCTTCCCTCTTCCCTCTCTGCTTCCGAACACGCCTTCCTCATCTCCTTCTTTTACCCACAGTAGCCCGATTTCCTCTGGTCCCCTGTAGGTTATAGGCACCAACGGTCATCGTTGTTTACCCGGGCCTCGACCGATCCTGTACGAGTCTAAGATTTGATTGGCAAATATAGTTTGGGCACAGGTTGTACCATGGATGGTACAATACCAGGATCGTCTCAAAAAGCTTGTGCCCTTACCGTCCTGGCTGCTGCCAGGTTAGCATTCTATGTAGTGCCACTGCCGCTTTGGTGACCACACTGCAGGATTCCCCTCCTGGAAGGTGTGACGAGGACAGGAAGTCTTGTTGTCGTTGAAAAATGGTGATAATACACTTATACTCTCCCTTTCCAGGTGATTTCATGGCAAAGCCCCTAAAAACATGGACTGAATCTCAAGTAAGGGATTGGCTGAAGTCTATTGAGGTAAAGGACTGTTATATAAACAAACTCAGTGAGGAAGAAGTTGATGGAAAGATCCTTTTGTCTCTGGATGAGGAGTTTCTGACATCCAAGTTTGGTATAAAGCCCGCACCCGCCCATTACATTATTCAGAAGAGAGATGAGCTCATTGGATGCAGTGAAAAGCAGGAAGAGGCTAAAACCCCGAGTGACAGTAAAGCTCAGTCCCAGAAGAAATCCAAAAAACAGAGCTCCGCCTCCAGTCCGCCGACATCGAGCGAACAACCGGATGTCGCAGAGAAGACTCACACAGCTCCAGTAGTTCGTGCAGTTCGATCAAAAGAGGATTGCAAACCGCGACCGTTTGACAAAGACGCCATCGACTTCATCTATGTGAAGCACAGGGTTCTGGAGCCTGAATCGGGCGCTTTCAATCTGATATTCCCGTGCCGAGAATACAAGTCGTTCGCCACGGCCGTGACCTTGGATCGCCAGAGGCTCCAGGCCAAGTTTGCCAGGGAGGTTTTTAAATTTGCGACGGGCTGCATGAATATCAGATCCAATGGCACCATACACTTTGGTGTGATGGACAGCAAGGAGGATAAAGGATACGTGCACGGGGAAATAATTGGTATCCCCGTCATCGAGAGGGACGTGTACATGGATGCTTTGGACCACGCTGGCAGAAGCTTCTCCTCGGACCGTGACCACGTACAACAGTGCGTGCGTCCTCCGCGCTTCATCGAGGTGATGGATCGAGACGGGACAGAAAAGACGTACGTCGTCGAGGTGGACGTCGTTCCTTCAATCGGTATCGTGAAAGGCAAGGTGTATCAGGTGCGCTTGCCCAACTTCAGGGAGACCAGCAACAAGGTAGAATTCGAGAAGGAAGTCATTTACAGGAGGACCGGCTCAAAAACAGAGCCGGTGAGCGACAAAGACCTCAACGAGTTTTACCTGCGAGTGAAAGACCGGGACGCCCAAAGAGAAGAAGCAGAGAGGAATCAATACGTCCGTAGCCCGGGCATCTGCCCCGACCTCGGCAGGAAGCTCAAGGTCCTCTTGACGAGCGGAAAGAAATTCATCGAAAATGACAAGTGGTTCATACTCGTCACCAACAGATTCCGAGCCCAGGACCTTTCCCACATCGACTGGCTGCTGAACATGAAAGTGTTCTGTGTCTTTGACTTCGATCCCGAGTCCAAGGTGTCGGGCCTTTGCGGTAAATTCCTCGAGCACCATGCCGTAAACTTGCACTTTTTGCAGAGTTATGGGAAGCCCACCGACATGACGGTGAAAGAATTCACAAGCAAGCTGCACCTGTTCGACCAAACCAGCTGGATCTTCTGCAACGGCCGGTCTGATTACAAAGGACATGAAAAGCCGTGCGATGAAATGACTTGGATTCAAACCAAAGTGACTCTCCTGAGGGATTCTGTAGCTTTGATCTGCAAACAGATCTTGCCCAAAGGGACATTCCAGGTCATTTTCCTTTTCACGTCGCCGGTCGATAAACCACTGCTGCACACGTTCAATGAATTTTTCACCGACATGGAGGGCCACGAGGACATCGTCTGCATCTGTGAATCGGAAAACGACTTCTCCAGGTTCCAAAGCTTTGCCGAGGGGTCGTGCACTAAGGAAACCATCGACAACTCCAGTGTTGTCGGGATGAAAATGAGTCACGTCGATGCCACCGTGCAGCAAATCCAAACCATGAAAGGACTTGCTAAGAAGCAGCTGCCCGTGTTTGTGAAAGGAACGTGTCTTCTGGAGAAACAGGAAGAGGAGCAAATGTATTCCTTGGAGATTCTCTCAACCAACCACTGCAATGAGACAAACGAAGACTTCATTGCCGAGGAAAAGGAGAACATTGAAGGCCAGTTCTACCGCGGGGGGAGAGTGGCATGGCTGAATTTCTGGCTTGCTGAGAAAAAATATGTCGGTGAGGTCATTGAAAGGGATGCATACAATGAAGTTATCAATCTTCTCAAGAGTGCCAAGGCTGATCCAAGTCCAGTAAACGTTGTAAACATCTACCATCACCCAGGAAGCGGCGGAAGCACCGTGGCAAGACAAGTGCTGTGGAACAAAAGGAGTGAACTGCGGTGCGCTGTCGCGAACCCTTCGCACCAAGCCACCGTTGTTGCGCAGCATGCTGTCCAGCTGAGGGAATATCAAGAACAAGACGCAGAAACGTGTCTCCCCGTGCTTCTCCTCGTTGAGGACATAGACCACGAGTATCTGGACATTCTCAAGAATGAACTAGAGGTGGCCAGTAACGTCAAAAAAATCCAAAGTGGAACATTGTGTTTCATTTTGCTGATCTGCAGGCGATCCCACGACCCGGAGAAAAGGTGCAGAGAATCACCGTTGCAGAATGTGTCGGTCACCCACAAGCTCTCCCCTGCTGAGAAACGGAACTTTGCCGCCAAAAAAGTGCAACTGCAGGAGCAGTATGAGCCACAGTTCATCCTGACCTTTGTTTTGATGAGTCAGGAATTCTCCGAGGACTACGTTCCCAACTTTGTGGCACACTTGCTCCAAGGCATCGACCACCAGTCCGTCACCACGCGGCTCATCCTCTACGTGGCACTGCTGAACACGTATGTGCAAAAGTCCTTCATATCTCAGTCGCACTGCGAAGCTTTGCTGGCTCTAAAGATTCGCTTGGAAAGGTTTCGCCAGCACACGTTTGAAAACTCGCTCGGCGATCAGGGCAAACTGGTCTTCATGCATCTTAAAGACGACAAGACGCACATTGAATCCATCAGAATCATCCATCCGGTCGTCGCAAAAGAAATTCTCAAACAGCTTCTGGAGAACCAGCAGACCCAGAGTGAGTTAGCCATGAAACTGCTCCGTGAGAGGGTGCTGTTTGAGCACAGATTTGGACGGGATGATTACCTCACCTTTTTGAGAGCGCTTTTCATCCGGCGATACAGAATAAGCAAAGGGGACGAATACGACAGCCTTTTCTCCCCTCTCATTGACCACGTGCGTGACAAGGAGAAAAGCCCAGAGAAAGCCATCGCGTTACTCGAGGAAGCGTTCGAGCGTTTCAACAGAGACCCCTTCATCGCACAGCAACTTGCTCGCCTTTATTATTCCTACGAAAAGTTTGAAGAGGCCGAACGTTGGGCGCAGACAGCTGTCCAAAAGCTGCCCAACAACTCGTACCTACTAGACACAAAGGGGCGAGTGTACAAAAAATGGTTTGAAGCCAAATGCAAAGCCATCGACCAAATACCGAAGACGGTCCAAAACACAGCGGAGGCTGTGGAGACGGCTCTGGCCGCTCTGGAGTGCTTTCAAGCATGTGAGAAAGCAGCTGAGGCGGACCTGGATAATATCAACAGCTCAGGATATTTTGCCGAAGTCGAGGTCGGATGCAGCTTGCTTCGACTGATCACGTCACTGCAGGTCTTTAAAATACGGTCAGACGGCCACTCAGAATGCATGAAGTACCTGCTGACAGACTACATTCCCGATGAGCTGAAGGACGCCTGGGAGCCGTTTCACGGCCGACTGAAAAAACTCCACAAGACAATACAAGATGCTCTGGAGTGGATTTCAGAGGACCTGAGTTACTTCCAGACAGACAGCGGTTTTGACGAGGAGGAGGCCCCTGAAAGTCCAGAAGAGAAGATTAGCCATCCGCTGTCTTGGTTGGCGAAAAAATCGGCAGAGTACGGGAAGTACTACTGCACACCTTCTCCAGCCATGCAGCAACAAAATATACCCCAAATTTTTACAAACTTAACTCCTTTTCAAAAACGTATGATGATTTACAAGATGGGATTGGGGAACGTCACGTCCATCCTCTCCAAACTAACCGACCGGAGGGACGCTGCGGATCGACTAAGGGACATAATCTCTCTATATCCAGAGAATCCCCTGAAGGCAAACATGGTCCAAAGAGATATTGTGAATTACATCATGAGCCACATCACTCTCAACTGCTTGTCGCCCCAGGAAGGAGCGCCTTCTCTTAACAACCTACAGGCACTCTGTCGCCAGTTCCTCGGCGACAAAAGGAAATGCTTCCCGAGCATGCTGTTCTTGCTCACCTTATTGTTTTGGCCAGATGATCAAGACACAGCCCAGGACAAAGAAAACAAGTATGAAGTTGTGCAATCGGCTGTCGAACACATGGGGAAAACCTACTGGGACAAGATGAAAGACATTCCCCCACGAAAGAGAAGGATCTATACCCATTTTTTTCTGGGCACTGGACAGGGTTTGAGTAAGTTTGTGCACAAGAAGAAGTTTGAAAGCATCACAAAGGATTTCCCCGTCTCTCAGAAACGCCTGGTATTTCTCAGCGGAGAGGCCTGGAAGAAGCCCGAGATTGGCCGGATGCTGAAACGTGTGTCCGGTCGGACAGAAGACGGAGTGGTGTACCTCCAGGGCCCGAAGAAAGACAATTTCCGCATACTGCCTCTTCATTTGCCCTCAGTGCCCCATAGTAATGAAAACATCACCTTCTACCTGGGCTTTACTTTTCGAGGACCCGTTGCCTATGACATCAGCGTGCTCAAGTAGTTTGGAGAACCACAGTCCTCCACACCGAGACAAGGCTGCATGCATTTAGGATACGTAGACCCACGGTACACGGGCATGTACAGGAGATGTCTAGATGGGACTTACAGTGAAGCTGGTTTACTGTGATCACATAACAAATTGTCAACGTGGGTTAGAGATGTCGGGCCAAAAGTAGTGATGGTATCGGAAGAAGCAGGAAACACACCAGATACTTATGAATTCATTATTGTTTTGTTTTTTAACGCCGATGCCTCGTCCAGTTTTCGCCGAAAGAAAACCAAGCGCGTGCCAGTTCTATAACCTATGAAAGAACCTGCTAAGAATAACTGAACAGCAGAGCAGGACAGCTTTGAAGCCATTCGCAATGTTTGCATTAAAAGTCTTTCACTGGAGCAGAGCTCCGCTCAATTTGATAAACTTGATGAAACATTTGAAAAAGCACGCGGAGCAACGCGAAGGGTAAACCGAGCTAAAGCCAAAGCCAATGGGGAAGCGGCTAAACCCAAGCAGCTAACTCTGGAGGCTGATCTTGGGCACGCAGACAAATTGCTTACTCCGAAGAAACGGCCGGGCTTCGTTTCTTTTCACCTCGCTGCATTGCTTAGCTGTTGAACTGTCAAGCACATAATCTGAATTAGTAACTTTAATTTAGGGCTACTTGAATTGTGCTCGCCGACTTTGAGCCACCGCACAGGATCGGATCGGTACCGACAGAAATCAGGATCAGGACATCTTCAGAAAGGGTTTCTTTATTTACTTTTATCTGAGTTTTCAGGGCTCCGTGCTAGCTTACACTTGTTCCTCTGTATTCTGCGGTTGAAACAATGCGCAATGAAAACTAAACATGGGAATGCCAACAGTCAATCCACAGCCTATCTTTGTAATTTCTCCACCGTGGGACGATTAAAGGAATATTCTATCAGTGTAACTTAAAGACAAATCAGTGCCCGTGTAAACGAATTAAATACCGCTTTTTGAAATGAATCAAATATGTGAACAGCAAGAAATCGAATACCTGAAAAGCTTTCGCCTTTTTAATGTTTATGATGTTTGGTGAATGGAAATACACTCGGCCTTGTGTGAGTGTCAACTTTAATAAATGGTGCTAAATACAATACATCATTTCTCTATTTTTATTTAATTCCCCACATCTGTCAGTGGAATTTCCCCCCTGCAGGACTAATAAAGGAATCCCTTATGTCATCTAATTTTGCATAAATCACACCGACCCTCGTCTGTCCCATTATTATCATGCATACATTATAGTTAATCTTGTCAGTTTTTTTATAAATTGTTTTGTATAAACATATAAACAAACTAACATAGATAAATTCAATATACATCAATGGCATTTAACAGGCGTGAGGAAACATAAAGACACTTATTTTGTATTCCGTCAGTTAACTGTAAGACTGTAAACTGTAAAACTGAAAGTGTGTGAGAAAGAATGTATAATTTGAGAAACGGAAAAAGTGGCAAGGGGAATACAATATGTATTTAGCTCAATGAATCGAAGGGAATTTTTAAAGTTTTAAAGATTTTTTTTATATAATTCAGAATCGTTTTCAAAGAAGGTAAAAATGGGGAGACGTTTTTGCATTCTGTTTTTGCGTATAATGATTGGATCATTTGTAATGTTTCTTTCAGCAAAGGAGAAAAAGGTAACCATTTTCATCAGTTTTGTACAATCTAAATGACTCATCTCTTAGTCTTATTGGTCCCAGTGCTTTGGGACTGCGGTCCGTTTCTGTGCCTGTGAACAAGTGGTTTTATGGCCAGATTTTATTTTTGATTTGTTTTAATTTACATTGAGCGGTTGTTAACGATACCGACTACTTTGACCCCCCCATACACACAAATATCAATTTATTACAGTTGAAGACAAATGACATGACAAATATTGTTCATTGAACAACTTCAATTAGTAAAATAATCCACTTCTGGACAGAAAATGAGGCAACTCTTTAATCAAAATGTGTTTTACAGAAAATGTATTACCTGGATGTCAAAACAAAAATTATATTTTAAATAAATTTGATCAGGAATCGATTGCCAACTGAGAACTGTGTATCTCACTCTACCTATACCCCCTAAGGCGAAAGAGCCACACTTGAAACCAAAGATTTATTGAGGTAGATAGTATCTGCACATTTTGTGAGGATGATATTGAAACCACAGACCATCTGTTGTGCTCATGTGAAAAAGTACAGTTTGGGGGCTAAAACTCAAAAATTGATTCAAGAAAAATCTCCATCATCACCAACTTCTCTCTCAAGAGACGATATAACATTTGGTTTACTTTTAGGAAATGAAAGAGACTTAATGTCAATGTTATTTTACATTTGGCCAAGTTCTTCATGCCTGTTAAATGTCACTGATGGACGATTAAATTTAGCCATGTTTGTTTGATTGTTTCTATGTTTTGGTTGTTTATGCTTCAATTAAATCAACGGTTAAAAAAACGTCACTTCTGGTCATGTGACAGGGATGGAATCGTTCGATGTAATTCTCGGGGGTCGCGCTTGGCACCAGACCCTGGATTTAGTTATTCGAAAAGGTTCGAAAGTGACACATGTGCTTTTATTTCACATTTGTTAATTAGATACTTTATTCGAGAAATCGATACTCTCATGAGGGGCGTCTAGGTATCGATACTTCCATCACAACAGAGGAGCGAACTGGAAACTCGAGCCGCCGGAAAGCAGGTGCTAGCGAATAGCTAGTCTGAGCTATTGCTACTTATTAATACTTAAGTAGTACTACAAGACTTGAGAAGTACTTAAGTTAGCGTCACAACCAGAGAGGAGCAGAACGGTGCGTGTGGAAGAAAGTGAGCCGTCTCCCCATCACTCTCCCCTGGGATAGCCAACGAAGCGGTGTCGGTCCGCGGGGGACAAAATGTGACGCAGATATAAATTTCACCCGAAACGCACTGACGGCTAACTTCCGAAGCTAGCAATGCGACCACCACCGAGCCTAGCTACAGCCGCTACCCTCCTCATCCTGTCTACACTGCACACCTGCCGCCATGAGACCGGGCTGCTCCGGCAGGCACCCGGCGCCCTCGACACCTCCGCCCGGCTTGTTGGAAGTTTGCCTCCAAGACGGAACGAGTCGGCGGACCGCCAGGGGATCCGCGGGGAAGGGGGAGACGTGTCCGACAGATGCGCCCCGTCCGCGGAGAGCCGTTTCGACTGCGCCCGGGACAGAGCGCTCAGCCGGGGGGAGTGTGAGGGCAGGGGCTGCTGCTACGCTCCTCTCCCCGCCTCCGCTGGACCTCCTTGGTGCTTCTACCCGCAGCGGTACCCCGGTTACACCATGGGGCCCCTCACTCCCTCCCCCTGGGGCCACACGGCAACCCTGAGCCGCTCCACAGCGTCCTTCCTCCCCGGGGACGTTTCGCTCCTCGCCCTGGCGGTCAGAGAGGAAACCGCAGGCCGCCTCCGCATCACCGTGAGTGCATCATCGCTAAGATCTCTTTCTACACGTTATCCCCTCTCATCTCGCTTATTATTTATTATATTCTCTAATATATTGGCTGTGTTTTTCCTTGCTTTGCTTTTCTACACCCAAGGAGTAGTTTATCTAATTCCTTAGTGATCCCCAGAGGGCAAATCCTTTGGTCACAGCAGCACAACAATGACAGTATCAATAAATATAAATAAAAGAGACAATTAAAAGATAGCAAAAGACAAATAAGTCGACGACAAAGTGAACAACAACAAGGATAAGAATAGACAACAGGATAACATAAGATAATCTTTATTGATCCCCATAGGGGAAATTCCTTTGTTACAGCAATGTAACAGTTATGTCAAAAAAAAGGAAATAAATATGAATAGAAATAGAAAGCCAGAAGACAGGAGATAGCAAGACAAAAGAAAAAATCCACGAATAAATAGACAGCAGATGAAGAAACTAATAAACAAGGGAGAAAATAGAAAACCAAAAAACACAACAAGGATGAGAACAGAAACAGAGTGACAATGACAAGGACAAAAATAAACCAGATGTGAGTGGAGTGACACCAACAAGGATAAAAAAACAAATCTCCACAACATCTAACGTTTGCTGTCCCTCCGATGGACTCGTTCCTGATTTTTCTTTATTTGTTATACTTTATTAATCCCTTGTGGGAAATTCGTATTTAATCCGTCGTGGATGAGCCCCGAGCAGTTGGCATGCAGTCTCGTAGCGCCGGAGGAGACGGGTACCGATCACCATCGTGGGTGAAGAGGTGGAGATAGTGGACTCCTACAAGTCCCTTGGAGCCCACAGTACGAATAAACTGGACTGGTCACACAACACAGATGCTTTCTACCGGAAGGGTCAGAGCAGGAGGTTCTTCCTGGGGTAGTTTGGTGCCTGTAGCTCCTCAAGACCTTCTACCAGTCCATGGTAGCCGGCGCACTCTTCTTGGGTATAGTGTGCTGGTGGGGCGCTGCCAGGACCGCTGAGGTCAGCAGGCTCAACAAGATAGTGAGGAAAACCCGCTCGGCGGTGGGACCGAACCCGGACCGTCTCCAATCGGTGGCGGCTCCTTCAGCCGACGGTTCATCCCACCCCGGTGCAGAACCCAACGCTTCAGACGTTCATTTGTGCCCACGGCCATCAGACTGTCACTCTATTTATATTGTCATTTAGTTCTGGTTGTGTATTTTTCACCCTTACTGTTCCTTTATGTCGTCCGTTATTATCCCTGACGTTGTTATTGTTGCTGCCGTCTGTTCTGTTCGGTATCTTCTGTATTCTGTCTCTCTATTTATATTCATATTTATTTTGCTTTTTTTATTTTTAGACATTACAAGTGTTACACTGTTGTGACAAAGGAATTTCCCCAATGGGGATCAATGAAGTTTATCATAATTTTCTGCATCCCGATGGATCCGGTTCATTTGCAGGTCAGATCCCGACGAGGATGGCTCGAGGCCCACGGCTGTGTGAGAACATAGATTGTGACTTTGAGCGTGAAAAAGGGCCTCGTCGACCTGAAGCTCGGTGCAAAGGTGAAAAGCCAACACCCAATACAGCTATTTCAGATTTTTTTTTGCATAATAATCCACGCCTTGTTGTGTTTCGTTCCAATAGTACAGAGACCCGATCACTGGACGAAGGAGGGAGGAGGTGGACCAACCTGCCGGACGGCACAGAATCACGTGGATTTCCAAATAAACGCCACAAAGCATCAGTCCGTGTCAGTGGTCACCAACAGATTGAACACAGGTGAATGTCACATTTATTCATCTAGTTTGGAGACTAAAGTGATCACATCAGCTGCTCTCAACTTCAGCGGTGTGTGTTTTGCAGAGGGAAGGCGCTTCCTGTGACAGCAGAGATGGGTGAGCGACCCATCACTCCCATGGATCATTCATTCCATCATCTTCCAGCTGCACAGAGTCTACACCCGCCTTGAGGAGGCAGGAAGCATTGTGAGAGTCATGTTCTTTGACTTCTCCAGTGCTTTCAACACCATTCGACCTGCCCTGCTGAACAGGAAGCTCCTGGACATGCAGGTGGAAGCTCCACTCGCGACCTGGATCAACAACTACCTCACAGGTCGGCCGCAGTACGTGAGGCTGGGAAACATCACGTCGGACACCATTGCGAGCAGCACGGGGGCGCCGCAGGGGACGGTCCTTTCCTGTTCATGCTCTACACCTCAGTCTTCAGGTTCTCCTCGCAGTCCTGCACCTGCAGAAATTCTCAAGATGACTCTGCCATCGTGGACTGCATCAACGGAGGCCAGGAGTAGTAGTACAGGAGCGTGGTGGACAGGTTTGTGGAGTGGTGTGGACTGAACCACCTGCAGCTCGATGTGTCCAAGACAAAGGAGCTGGTGGTGGATTTCAGGAAACAAAGGACCCACCTGAAGCCGGTCACCATCAGGGGTACTGATGTGGACATTGTGGACACCTTTAAATACCAATAAACTGGACTGGACCTTTAACACCAATGCCATCATCAAGAAGGGTCAGAGCAGCCTGTTCTTCCTCAGGAGGCTCAGATCTTTCAACGTCTGCAGGACCATGCTGCAGATGTTCTACCACTCGGTGGTGTCCAGCGCCATCTTCTACGCTGTTGTGTGCTGGGGCAGCAGGCTCAAGACAGCTGACGCCAACAGATTCAACAAGCTCATCAGGAGAGCTGGATCCGTCCTGGGAGTGGAGCTGGAGTCTGTTGTGCAGGTTTCAGAGAGGAAGATGATGAGGAAACTCCTCAGAATCATGGACACTATCCATCACCCTCTGCATGCCACGTTGATGTCCTGTCGGAACTCTTTCAGTTGTAGACTGATACCACCAAGTACCTCCACTGAACGCCACAGGAGGTCTTACCTACCTGAGGCGATCAGACTTTTGCAGGGAATCTTCAATCTTTGTAGTAACTGCTAACAGTTAAGACAATTCATATTTCATTATATTTCTTATTCTTCCTCCTTTCTACTATTATCTATTACTATTATGTTTTTTACGTGAAACTCTGGCACAACAATTTCCTTCGGGAACAGTAAATTGTATTGCAGGCTTGTGTGGCGTGGCAACAACAGCATCACACCTTCAATTTCCAGTTTCAGACTCATCAGTCTATCTGACATTCTTTTCACCTCTAGGACGTTCCTAACAAACTCCTCCTTCAAGATAACTCCTACTCCATTTCTCTTCTTGTCAGTACCATAATAGTACAACTTAAAGCTGCTCCTAAGCTTCAAGCCTTACTACCTTTCCACCTGGTCTCCTGGACACACAGTATATCCACCTTCCTTCTCTGCATCATGTCAACCAACTCTACCTTTTCCTGTCATAGTCCCAACAGTCAAAGTCCCTCCTCTCAGTGCCAGACTCTTTCCTTTCCTCCTCTCTCTGCTTCCAAACACGCCCTCCTCCTCGTCTTCTTGTTTTTTTTTCCTTCTTTATTCAAAACTGTGCAATATTCCATAAATGTTCATAACTGTGCAATATTCCATAACAGATACACGTAAAATATTTTTTCATACTCTTGTGCACTCCTTATCTTCACTTGCTACTTAAGACACTTTACAGTTTCCCACTTGTTACTTTAGACACTTGACACTTTATAGTTTATTTGTATTTCTTATTCTGCCCCCCCCTTTTTTTCTTTACTTTTTACTTCTTACTGTTTACTACTATTTACTACTTCTACTATCTACTACTATTATTTATTGTCTTCTTTTTCTTGTAACTCTGGCACAACGGGCAGCTGCTTCTTAGCAAGTCCTTTGATGGTTTGGATTTGCTGCACAGTGGCATCGACGTCACTCATTTTCATCCCGACAACACTGGAGTTGTCCATGGTTTCCTTAGGGCACATCCACTCGCCATAGCTTTGGAACCTGGAGAAGTCGTTTTCCGATTCACAGATGCAGACGATGTCCTCGTGGCCCCCCATGTCGGTGAAAAATTCATTGAACGTGTGCAGCAGTGGTTTCTCGACCGGCGACGTGATAAGGAAAATGACCTGGAATGTCCCTTTGGTCAAGATCTGTCTGCAGATCAAAGCTACATAATCCCTCAGGAGAGTCACTTTGGTTCGAATCCAAGTCATTTCATCGCACGGCTTTTCATGTCCTTTGGAATCAGACTGGCCGTTGCAGAAGATCCAGCCGGTTTGGTCGAACAGGTGCAGCTTGGTTGTGAATTCATTCCCCGTCATGTCGCTGCAACGCTGCAAAAAGTGCAAGTTTACAGCATGGTGCTCGAGGAATTTACCGCAAAGGCCCGACACCTTGGACTCGGGATCGAAGTCAAAGACACAGAATAGTTTCATGTTCAGCAGCCAGTCGATGTGGGAAAGGTCCTGGGCTCGGAATCTGTTGGTGACGAGTATGAACCGCTTGTCATCTTCGATGAATTTCTTTCCCCTCGTCAAGAGGACCTTGAGCTTCCTGCCGAGGTCGGGGCGGATGCCCGGGCTACGGACGTATTGATTCCTCTCTGCTTCTTCTCTTTGGGCGTCCCGGTCTTTCACTCGCAGGTAAAACTTCTTGAGGTGTTTGTCGCTCACCGGCTCTGTTTTTGAGCCGGTCCTCCTGTAAACGACTTCCTTCTCGAATTCTACCTTGTTGCTGGTCTCGCTGAAGTAGGGCAAGCGCACCCGATACACCTTGCCTCTCACGATACCAATTGAAGGAACGACGTCCACCTCGACGACGTACGTCTTTTCTGCGCCGTCTTGATCGATCACCTCGATGAAGCACGGAGGACGCACGCACTGTTGTATGTGGTCACGGTCCGAGGAGAAGCTCTTGGCAACGAGAGCATCAAAAGCATCCATGTACACGTCCCTCTCGATGACGGGGATACCGATTATTTCCCCGTGCACGTACCCTTCATCCTCCTTGCCGTCCATCACACCAAAGTGTATGGTGCCATTGGATCTGCTATTCATGCAGCCCGTCGCAAATTTAAAAACCTCCCTGGCAAACTTGGCCTGGAGCCTCTGGCGATCCAAGGTCGCGGCCGTGGCGAACGACTTGTATTCTCGGCACGGGATTATCAGATCGAAAGCGCCGGATTCAGGCTCCAGAACCTTGAAATCACCTGGAAAGGGAGAGTACAAGTGTATTATTACCATTTTTCAATGACAACAAGACTTCCTGTCCTCGTCACACCTTTCAAAACAAACAGTGATATTTGAGAAGTGAAATGAAGTTTATAGGATTTACAGAAAGTGAGCGATAATTATTTAAACAAAAGTAGGCAGGTGCATAAATTTGGGCACCCCAACAGAAAAATTACTTCAATATTTAGTAGATCCTCCTTTTGCAAAAATAACAGCCTCTAAACCAGGGGTGTCAAACATACGGCCCGCGGGCCGGAACGGGCCCGCAAGGGGATTCGGCCAGGCCCGCAGGATAATTTGAAAGTGAAAAAATGCTGAAAAGACAAGGATTTATTTTTTTCAATTATGTGCAATTCGAGAATTTTCCGCTAGGAGGCGTACTATTTTGGTCAGCGTAGACGACAATCCGCATCACTGAGACGGACCAATCAGCAGACGTTATCAATGTACCACCTGCTGCTTGTTATGACGTTGTTTCTACCCCGTTCTCTACCTCCCCGCTACGCCCTCATTAGCCAAAACGTCGTTATCAAAACAGAGAAAAGTAGTTAAAAAGTGTGGAATTTTCAAGAAAAATTGACTACGTCAACCTTTGTGCTTGGCGTGTTTGCAACAAGTTTCGGTATTTTAGGAATATAATATAATAACACGGAAAGTGACTCTGACAGTGACGAAAGTATGTTTGATGGAGATTTAGCGCAGATGTTCAAATCAGAAACCGAGGATACAGTAATGTAAATACAGTCATGACACACATAACCCAGACTGCGCCTTTTAGTAAGGTGCGCCGTATGGTCGTGAAAATACGATAATAAGCAATAGCTGTTGTTGGCCAGAGCCACGCCAATTCCAGGTAAAAAAAAAAAAAATAGAATTCCTTGCACCCCAAACCACACCCGCAAAATTCCCAGCAACCCCCAAATCACACAGAAAACAAACAAGCATCAACATAAACCCCAACATTCATGACTCGCTACAGCACATTCACATTAAGATCCAAAGCAGATGGTCACTCACCCATCTCTGCTGTCACAGGAAGCGCCTTCCCTCTGCAAAACACACACCGCTGAATTTCAGAGCAGACTGAACTTGACTTCCAACCGTCCCCGGCCGTCTATACAGTTCCGGTGAGTCCGTGCAGGCCAGAAGTGACGTCCGTACAATAACGGTCAGTTGGACGTTAGAACGGGTGGTTGCCTTAATGGCAGATCACATTCAAGAGTCAGGAATAAGAAGAAGTGAAGAAGCGGTTGGATGATACAGCTTATATAGTATACGTAGCATTGACATCAAGGCATCAACATCAAGGCATCAACATCAAGGCATCAACATGAAGTCATCAACATCAAGGCATCAACATCAAGGCATCAACATGAAGTCATCAACATTAAGGCATCAACATCAAGGCATCAACATCAAGGCATCAACATTAAGGCATCAACATTAAGGCATCCACATCAAGGCATCAACATTAAGGCATCAACATCAAGGCATCAACATTAAGGCAACAACATATTCCGACGGAATAACAATAAGAATAAGAACAACTTTATTTATCCCGAAGGAAATTGTAGTGCCAGAGTTTGAAGACTTGCAACCGTTGAGCTGATGACGTCATTAGCCCGCGGTGCAACGGCAGACGGTGGGATGTAAACCGTTATGATGATCTTCTTCTTCTTCTTTCGGCTTTTCCTGTCAGGTGTCACCACAGCAAGTCAACCTTCTCCATCTAACCCTATTCTCTGGATCCTCCTCTCTCACACCAACAACCTTCATATCCTCTCTCACTACGTCCATAAATCTTCTCTTTGGTCTTCCTCCAGACCTCTTGCCTGGCAGCTCCAATTCCAGCATCCGTCTACCAATATATTCACTATCTCTTCTCTGTACATGACCGAACCATCTCAGTCTGGCTTCTCTGACCTTCTCTCCAAAACATCTAACATGTGCCGTCCCTCTGATAGACTCATTCCTGATCCTCTCCATCCTGGTCACTCCCAAAGAGAACCTCAACATCTTCATGTCTGCAACCTCTAGTTCTGCCTGCTGTCTTTTGGTCATTGGAACAGTTTCTAGTCCAAACATCATCACTGGTCTCACCACTGTCTTGTACACCTTTCATTTTATTCTGGCTGAAAGTCTTCTATCTCTTGGTACACCTGACACTTTTCTCCACCCATCCCAACCTGCTTGGACCCGTCTCTTCACCTCTTTTCCACACTCTCCGTTGCTCTGGACTTTTGACCCTAAGTACCTGAAATCCTCCAGCTTCTTGATCTCCACTCCCTGTAGCCTCACCGTTCCACCCGAGTTCCTCTCATTCACACACATATATTCTGTCTTGCTGCGACTAACTTTCATTCCTCTCCTTTCCAGAGCATACCTCCACCTCTCTAGATTTTCCTCTACCTGTTGTCTGCTCTCACTACAGATCACAATGTCATCCGCAAACATCATGGTCCATGGGGATTCCTGTCTAACCAGCACACCGTACCAGTGTCTCACAGCGAGCATACGTGTCCTGCACCAGTCTAACATACTTCTCTGCCACTCCAGACTTCCTCATACAATACCAGAGCTCCTCTCTTGGCACCCTGTCATATGCTTTTTCTAGGTCTACAAAAACGCAATGTAACTCCCTCTGGCCTTCTCTGTACTTTTCTATTAGCATTCTCAACGCAAATACTGCATCTGTAGTACTCTTCCTAGGCATGAAGCCACACTGCTGTTCACAAATGCTGACTTCTGCTCTCAGTCTAGTTTCCACGACTCTTTCCCATAACTTAATTGTATGGCTCATCAACTTTATCCCTCCATACTTGCCACAATTCTGCACATCCCCTTTATTCTTAAAAATAGGCACCATCACACTTTGACTCCATTCTTCAGGCATCTTCTCACTCTCTAAGATCCTGTTGAATAATCTAGTCAGAAAATCTACCGCTGCCTCTCCTAGACACTTCAACACCTCGACAGGTATATCATCAGGACCAACTGCTTTTCCACTCGTCATCCTCTTCAATGCCTTCCTCACTTCACTTTTACTAATTTTTGCTACTTTGTGGTCTACGATAATCACCTCTTCTATCCTTGCCTCTCTTTCATTTTCCACATTCATCAGCTCTTCAAAGTACTCTTTCCATCTTCCCATCACTCTTCTAGCATCTGTCAATACATTTCCCTCTCTGTCCTTTATCACCCGGACCTGTTGTACATCCTTTCCATCTTTATCTCTCTGTTTCGCCAACCTGTATAGATCATTCTCACCCTCCTTACTATCCAACCGAGCATACAAGTCATCATAAGCCCTTTGTTTTGCCTTTGCTACCTCTATCTTTACCTTTCGCCGCATCTCCCTGAACTCCTGTCTGTTCTCTTCAGTCCTCTCAGTATCCCACTTCTTCTTCGCTAACGGCTTTCTCTGTATACACTCCTGCACTTCCTCATTCCACCACCAAGTCTCCTTATCTACTTTCCTTCCAGATGACACACCAAGTACTCTTCTACCTGTCTCCCTGATAACACTAGCTGTTGTTGTCCAATCATCTGGAAGCTCACCCTGACCATCCAGACCCTTTCTCAACTCCTCCCTGAATACCATGCAACACTCCTCCCTTTTCAGCTTCCACCATTTTGTCCTCTGCTCTGCCTTTGTCCTCTTCATCTTCCTTGTCACCAGAGTCATCCTACAAACCACCATCCTATGCTGTCTGGCTACACTCTCACCTACAACTACTTTGCAGTCACTGATCTCTTTCAGGTTACCTCGTCTATACAAGATGTAGTCTACCTGCGTGCTCCTACCTCCGCTCTTATAAGTTACCCTATGTTCCTGTTTTTTCTGGAAAAAAGTGTTCACTACAGCCATTTCCATCCTTTTTGCAAAATCTACCACCATCTGTCCCTCCGCATTCCTATCCTGGATACCAAATCCGCCCATCACTTCTTCATCCCCTCTATTGCCTTCACCAACATGTCAATTGAAGACTGCACCAATGACCACTCTCTCATTTCTGGGAATATTCTGCATCACTTCATCTAACTCATTCCAGAACTTCTCCTTCTCTTCAGATTCACATCCCACCTGCGGGGGATAGCCACTAACAACATTGAGCATCACACCTTCAATTTCCAGTGTCAGACTCATAAGTCTATCTGACATTCTTTTCACCTCTAGGACGTTCCTTACGAACTCCTCCTTCAAGATAACTCCTACTCCATTTCTCTTCTTGTCAGTACCATAATAGTACAACTTAAAGCCTGCTCCTAAGCTTCTCGCCTTACTACCTTTCCACCTGGTCTCCTGGACACACAGTATATCCACCTTCCTTCTCTGCATCATGTCCACCAACTCTCTACCTTTTCCTGTCATAGTCCCAACATTCAAAGTCCCTACTCTCAGTCCCAGACTCTTTCCTTTCCTCCTCTCTCTCTGCTTCCGAACACGCACTCCTCCTCTTCTTCTTGTTCTTGTTCTTCCACCCACAGTAGCCCAATTTCCATTAGTACCCTGTAGGTCATCAGTACCAATGGCGGTCGTTGTTAACCCGGTCCGCGACCGATCCGGTATGGTATAGTTTTGGTTGTCTCGCATATTTGGTTTTGGCAAAAGTTTTACGCCGGATGCCCTTCCTGACGCAACCCTCTGCATTTATCCGGGCTTGGGACCGGCACAGGGAGACACTGCTCCGTGTCCCCCCAAGGCAGGCTTGGAGAGGCACGGGCCAGTGCCGCCCTGAGGCTGCATTTTATATATATACATATATATATATATATATAAATTAATATAAACACTCATACATACATATATCTTCTTCTTTCTGCTTTTCTTCTCAGCTTTTACCTTCAGGGGTCACCACAGTGAATCAACCTTAAACACATATAAATACATATACTTACATATACGATTACACACACACACATTTATATATATATATATATATATATATAAATGCATAAATATATCTATACATGTATACACATCCATACATATATATATACATATACGTATACATGTATATATACATTTCGTATATGTTTATGTGTGTATATTTTTATGATTGTTTGTATATATGAGGATACATTCACACACACATACATGTATACATACACACATACATATATACAAATATATCTGTGTGTACATGTGTACATGCTTTATAGTAGGGATGGTGTTATTTGGATGTAACTCAGCATTTTTTCTCCTCCAAACAGGACAAGTTGAAATTTTACCCTTAAAGTTCTGTTTTGGTTTCATTCTCCCAATCCTCTTCTGTCTTCAGCAGGGGGGTCACATCTGGCACTGTAGGATTTGAGTCCCTGGCGGCGTTGGTGTTCCTGATGGTAGCCTGTCTTACTTTGGTCCCAGCTCTCTGCAGGCCATTCACTAGGTCCTCCCATGTGGTTCAGGGAGTTTTGCTCACCGTTCTTGTGAGCATTTTGACCAAATACTTATTTTACAGAGGAATTTACCAATTCATTCATTCAAAATCCTATGATGTCATTTCCTGGTTTCTTTCCCCCATTCTGTTTCTCATAGTTGAAGTGCAGCTATGATGAATCTTATAGGAAACTTACAGGCCTCGCTCATCTTTTTAAGGAGAACTTGCACAATGGATGGCTGACTAGATACTTTTGTGCTCCACAGTATATGTATGAATGTATGTATATAAATGTATATAAATATACATATATCTGTGTATGTATGCATATACATACACATATATGTATGAATGTGTGTATATATATATATATATATATATACATACACTGACACACATACATATGTATATATGTATGTATGTCTATAAATCTCTGTGTATGAACATACGTGTCAATGCATGTAAATATATCTACGTGTATACGCATATATGAATATTTATGTATACACATATATGCACATTTATGTATAAATACACGATATATATACATATATATCAAACGGGAATGATAGGTTCCACAGACGATTGCTCTACCCCCTGCACCACGCCCCATAAAGCGTATGTATGTGTGTTATGCGTTTTATTTATATATATCAATAGAAAACACACACATATATATACATTTATTTATATATACATATTTATATATGTATATACATATATATATATACACACACATATATATATATATATATATATATATATATATATATATATATTTATATACACATATATAAAAATAAAAACACATAACACACATACATACGCTTTATGGAGCGTGGTGCAGGAGATGGAGCAATCGTCTTTGGAGCCGATCATTCCTGTTCGATTCCTGGCTCCTCCTAGTGAGTCGAAGCGTCAGTCTACTTATCACGGTTCATCCATAATGGGTTAATCGCAGAGAACGAATTTCCCCACGAGGGATTAATAAAGGATAAGTTAATTATACCAGCATCAATCGCAGCTACACCATCTTGGCCGATCTGATCACATGTCCTGCATATACCACCCTGAAAAGGAAAAAAAAAAAGACCCCCATAACAAAAAACGGTAAGAAAGATGCCTGATGGTTCCTCTCAGCAGCTGCAGCACTGTTTTGAAAACACCAACTGGGACGTTGGACCTCAGAGACCCGTCCCGCCCTCCTCACTAGTACTGTTGCAATGGGGGAGACGTTTTCGGACTTTCAAAACAAACACAGAATGAAAAAATGTTTTTACCGCAGAGCTGTCATTGTGTTGACAACTCTGAACACTTGAATATCACAATCAGTACTGTGTATACCTACAAACTGTTTTTCTTTTTAATTAACTATTATTCTTATAGCTCTTTTCTCATCATTTTAACACAGTCGATTTGAGTTTTTAAGTTCCTCATCTTTATAAAGGCGTTCACCCTCATTTCATATACAGGACTGTCTCAGAAAATTAGAATATTGTGATAAAGTTCTTTAAAAAAACAAAAATTACTTTTTCATGATATCCTAATATTTTGAGACAGTATTTTTGAGTTTTCTTAAGATGTAAGCCATAATCAGCAATATCAAAATAATAAAAGGCTTGCAAGATTTCATTTGATTTGCAATGAATCCAGAATTTTAGTTTTTGTAATTGCATTACAGAAGATAAAGAACTTTATCACAATATTCCGATTTTCTGAGACAGTCCTGTATTTGGTAATTTGATACATAAACATAAAACAATGAAATCTATTGACATCAGGTACTTATTTCACGAGACGTCGGTATCTTAAAGAAACCTTGAGAGAGGATGATGACCCATCCCTTATCTATAAAAAAAGGGACTTTTGCAAGGGTTTATCTCCATGGTAACCAGCTCCACAAAGATTTATTATAGCTGTACACATCCAGGTAACGGCACGACTACCTCGAGGCGTAACCACCTTCCACCGTCCTTTATGGATCTCGGTCTTCTCTCGATTGACGACAAACCGAGGCTTTTCATCGGCTTCCTGGGCAGGAAGTCCTTCGCAGGGAAGCGGTCGTGTCTCTTGTGGTTTCAGAGAAATGTGCTCAGAACTGCCCTTCCAGCTTCATCCGGCCTTTCAGTCTTCAGGTGGGGCACATCGACCCCTCAGTGCTTCTCCAGAGCTTTGGTGAGCAGGTCGTTGAGGCGGGAGATCATCGGCCGGGGATCGTCGTTCAGGCCGGCGGTTATCATGGCGTTGTCGTAAATCTGGGAGGAAACAGAAGACGGGGAAGGGGGGCGACCGTTGGATCTCCTTCCGGCTCCATCAAACGAAAGAATCGGCAAAAAGATTAGCTCGCAAAAGACGCTCACCTGTTCGAGCAGCAGTCCTGCCAGGTCGGCGTCCGTGTCCTTCAGCGCGTGCATCTTCTTGATCAGGTCGTGTCTATCGGATGATGGAGAAGGTGAACCTGTGGGGTCAACACTTCCTCCAAGTCCCTCTCACACACACACACACACACACACTCCTCCCTCTCACCCGGCGTTGATCTCCAGGGTCGGCTGCAGTATCTGCGCTCTCTCCTCGGCGCTGCGAGCCAGCTGCTGGGTGCGGAGGAAGTGGCGGGCGGCGCCCATCTCCAGCACGGTGATCATGGCCGGGTGGGTGTCCAGCCGAGGAGTCAGCTGCCGGATTATCAGAAGATGTGTAAAATATTCCCGATTCAACTTTTTTGTTATGACCGGCTGAAGCCACATTTGGCATTCGTTACCTTGACGTTGGTGACCCGCGGGCCGAGGGCGTTCTTCATCCACGCCATGAGGTCGTCGGCCTGCTCCTGGGACAGACGCTCCGACGCTGCGGAGGGTAAAACACGGCATGAAGGAGTCAAGACGGCAGAGAAGGTTTCATCAACAGGTCAGGGGTCGGGGAGGGGAGGGTCAGGCGGACCGGGTTTGCTGTCCTCGAACTTCTCCTCCTTGTAGTGGTCCACCACGATGTCCGTCTCCACGGAGATCAGCTTCTTCTTGTCGAACTCCCTGAGGTGGAGCAGCGTCAGCTCGTCGAACTGCTCGTAACAGAACAGCACCTGCGCAGGAGGTTTTTATTTACTTTTTATTCAAACATCTGAATGGACCTTCATGATCAGCACTTTTTTTTTCTTTTAAATATCCCCTCCTGTTCATCCAAAACAAGTGAACTCAAAGCGTCCCGAAGTATTTTCAAGTTGGATTTAAAGAAATAACTCTCACATTGATGTGGTTTTAATCCTAAATATGGCCGTCTGTCCCGACAAAGTAAATCCCGGTGCAACACGCGGCGTTCCCCTCTTTCTTCACCAGCGCCCACCGACCCCAAAATGTGAAGATCAGGTGAAACACCTCCTCCTCCTCCTCCTCCTCCTCCTCCTCCTCCTCTCACCTCCATGTCCTTCTGCTTCATGGCCTCAAAGTAGGGCGAGTGTTCGGCCAGGTGGCGGTTGGGCGCACACAGGTAGTAGATGTTGCGGGTTCCGGCCTTCATGCGCGTTCCGTACTCCATCAGGTTGGTCTGCTGGCCCGCCGGAAGAGCCGAGGACTCGAACCTCAGCAGCTTAGCGATGTCCTCCTGCAGACAGGGCGGGACTTCAGACAAAGTACCGGGAATCTTTCCCACCGTTCCGAAAGCGGAGTCACCTTGACGTCTTGCTCCTGCGTGGTGACGATGCCCTCCCTCATGAAGAGGCCGTAGTCCTCAAAAAACTTGCTATACTTCTCAGGCTCCTTCTTGCTCTGGTCCAGCAGGAAGCGAATCACCCTCTGCTGCAGAACCTCTCGGAGCTTCCTGCGGGACGGGGGGTCGGAGGAACGGAACGGCACATTCAAATATTTGGGGATTATAATAGCTGTAAAATAAAGACGGGAGTTGCGATTCTACTTGTGCACCTGATGAGGGCGCTCTCCTGCAGCAGTTCCCTGCTGAGATTAAGCGGGATGTCCTCGCTGTCCACCACGCCTGCGAACACATCAGGTCCAGCTTAGGCCTGTCGCGCCCCGAGCCTGTCGGAGGCGGCGAGCGGGACGACACGCACCTCGCAGGAAGCGCAGCCACTTGGGCAGGATGTCGGTGGCCTTGGTCTGGATCAGGACCTTCCTGCTGAACAGAGCCACGCTGGAGCCCATCTCCCTGCTCACGTCGAACATGGACGGCTTCTGCGGGCATGTACACACACACACACGTCCGGGATGAGCAAAGTTTGACTGAACGATCGGGGTCGATCGGGAGGCGGGTTCGCCAGCGCCTCACCGCTTCCGGGACGTAGAAGATGCTGCGGATATTGAGGGGGGCGTCGGCGCGGTAGTGCAGCGTGTAGCGAGGCTTGTCGTAGCTCTGCGCAATGTAGCGGTAGAACTCCTCGTGCTGCCAGTCGCTGATCTCCTTAGGATCCATCATCCACAAGGCCTGGGGGCGGAGAACGGTTACACAAGGTGATCGATTATTAAAAACAATACTCGCCGTTTCATGCAATGTGTCAAACTTAAGACCAAATGTGGCCTGCGAGAACGCCTTAAAAAGTCTGATTGTCTTCAAATAAATAAGTCAAAGACTTGCATTGACAGTGAACTACATTTCCCACTATTCATGCCATTGGATCGCAGTGTATCCACATCGATGCCATTTTCAACAACTACAAATGATCCCTAAATGTCCAGAAAGAGGAAAAAAAGTTGATACAGATGGAAGGCTGTTACAAGAAAGATACATGTTTGTGCTTCAAGGAGAAAAAAATGTATGTCTTTTGCGCTATGAGGCGGCGTCGGTTGCGTCGGCCACAATCTGTGTCGGCCTTTTGACACCAAACACGGAGCTAAGTATGCCAAATTTAGCTTTCCAGAAAAATAACAAAATGTTGGAGAATCAAAAGCCAAACTACGACGGCAGCACGAAAGCATCCAAGAACACTGCAGCGGTGAAAGCTAGCTTTGGAACAGAGCAACTCGTAAACATGTTTTTTTTTGACATCTATGCAAATGCATATGTAACATTTTGGATTTGAATGAGTTATTTAACATGAAGGAGTAGTTACATTTATTTTACATTACATTTATTTACATGTATATTGTTACCGTTTGAGGGCCTGATGCAACGACTTAGGAGATACAAGCTGAGATCTGAGTTAGAAGCGAGCAGAATGAGTGTTCGACGCTGACAACATCGCCTTTCCGTAAAGTGGTGTTTAAAAAAAGGCGGACGCCTGACGACGCAAGGTAACCCAGAGAACATCACGGAAAAACACGAGCAAGCCGTGCGTGTCGTGGACTCGTCCGTGAGCTGATGAGAAGTCGCTGTCGGTGAGATCCGGTGACGGAAAGCGTCGTCTGTGAGAAGGCGGGAGACATTTACGGGGATTTGGTGCGGCGGACGCCGGGAACGTCGACGAACGAGGTGCCGGAAGCCGCGTTCAAAGCCGGAGACTGTTTGATGGCTTTAAAAGGAGGAGTGGCGTTCACGCCGTCTATAAATGAAGTTTAATAATAAATAATCCTTTATTAATCCCCGTGGGGAAATTGGTTCTCTGCAATGAAGCCATCATGGGTGAACCATGAGCAGTGGCTGCCGTCCATCAGCGCCAGGGGAGCAGATACTTCCACACACTCGGAGGAGCCGGGAATCGAACCAGGAATGTTCGGTTCCAAATACGATCGCTCGCATCAGGAGTCGCAAAGTGTGCAGATTACATTTAGCAACACATTGTAGCATTAAGTGTGAAGCCAGTAAGTTGAGGATGGAGGAAAAACTACCCAAACCTCCTCCGCCGATGCTGGCATCCTTGTCCCATCTCCACAGGAATTACACTTAATAAAACCAGTTATTTCTTGAGATTCTCTCATTACTATTATTTGTTATTCAAACCAGGGGGTGGAACGGATAAATAATGTTACAATTTAATACAATGGCGACAATTAATTTGATATATAGATTTGCATGTTCTCTGCGTGGGGCCGATATAGATTTGAGCTTATTGACTTTAAAATTCAACTCATAAATCAAGGTATTACAGTGTTTGCCAGAAGTGACAGGAGGGAGTGAAACCTTTCAAAGTTTTTCCAACTTTTTCACTTCATCAGACACTCAGAGACCAGGAACATGTTTGAAATAAAAAACAAACGGAGGTAAATAAAACGTGTTCAAATAATTTTGTCGCTCTTTTGGCGGATAATTTAAATTCAGCTTTTTTTTTTCATTAACACAAGAAGCATTCAAATGGACATTGAGTATTTTGCATAAAAGTAACCTTCAAAAGGTCAAAAGGTCAAAAGGTTTTGTTGCCTGCGTAAATGTCATTTTGTTTTCTCCGCAGTTGTTCATTGATTTAAAAAAACGCAACACATACTTTGTTTATACATAGCATAAAGACAAAAAAAAAAAAAAAAAAAACCTTATATGCCGTGTTAATTCATTTTAAATGTCAAAAGGGTTGGGTGGTTCCCAGTGTTTTCTTTACTGTGCGGAAAACGGGTCCAAAAAAGCGGGAAACGTTCCCGACTCGTGACTCAATTTGAATTTGAAAATAAATATGAACCTGTGCATGGATTTAATCCCAGCAGGAGATGCTGGATTATTTAAAATTCTAATGCAGTGACATGATGAACCAGCAGGTTTGCGTAAATTCAGTAAAAATTCAGATTTTGATCCAGCTCCTTCAGCACGTGCTATGACCCGCTTACGTCGGTAGTGGTGGCGTGTGTGTGTGTGTGTGTGTGTGTGTGTGTGTCGGTCTCACAATCTGTTATTCACCTGCAGCGTGTTGATCCGCCGTCCATTCAGGAAAATAGGGAAGCTGACAAAGTTGCTGTACTTTGTTACGACATCTGGAGCATAAAAACAAGCTTATGGTTGGCGTCTGTCCGTCCATTCGCCCCTCGCTGCAGCTTCGGGGTTCTTACCTTTAACTCTGTCTTCGGCAGAGAACTCCTTGCAGTCGTCTTTGAGGTGCAACACGATCTTCGTCCCCTGCTGGACGCCGCCGGCTTCAGCAATCTCAAACACCCCGGATCTAGGAGGCACCATGACGCGACAAGTTATTGTTTGTTTTTTTTTTTCCCAAAAAATTTGGCCTTCATCTTCCACCGTCTTCGCTTTACTGAAGCTTCTCAGCTGCCGGACCCTCGGTCCTTCTCACCCATCGGACGACCATTTGTATCCCGGCGCGTCGGGGTCGGCAGACTTGGAGTAGACGTCCACGCGATCTGCCACCATGAAGGCCGAGTAAAATCCCACGCCGAACTGGCCGATGATGGTGCTGCTGGCCTCCGTCTGGTTCTGCAGGGCGTCCAGAAATGCCTGCGACAAAAACAGTTCTACATTCGAATGACGCACAAACGGAACAAGGCTGAGAGGAGGAACCAGCTACCTTGGAGCCGGAGCGGGCGATAGTTCCCAGGTTTGCGATCAGCTCCTCCTGGCTCATCCCGACTCCTGTGTCCTGTGGACGGTGTGTGACATGTTCAACCACCAGGTGGCGATTTCTTTCAGGAAAAAGACGAGTGTGTTTCCAGAATAACCAGCATTTCTTTACTGGTGAGGATGTTTTCATTGCTCTTTAATTAGAAGCGTATAATGGGTAAAAAGGAAACTTCAAGAATGACATGATGGACAGTATAATTTAAAACAAATGTGTGACATTTTTCAGAATGATTTAAATGTATCTCACATGATGCATCATTGTGTATGTTTTTGCTTCTTATTGTTGGCAGCCGAAGCACAGAAATCGGCAGAAGAATTGATATCCTTTCTAAAATCTGTACGCAGGTTTGTCTGATCATCCCAACCCTCTTTCGGCGGTATCCTCCTCCGAGGTTCCTTAAGCCTCTGGATATCTGCTTTTTACGACGCGTACAATTTTAATTACACATTTTTAACGAGCGACTGCCCTGCTTGATGCTGCAGCAGTGAATGGAGTTTGTGCTCCTGGGATTGGAAAACAGATCCACCGGATTATTTACAATCATTAGTGCCTGGAGCTTCAAAAACATGCCCACGTTCAGTTACAGAAAGTTATTTCTGAAGATGTGGAGTGATAGTGGACGAAAAAGCATAAAATACTCATTTAGCGTTGGTGTAAATCGGATCCCCGAACGTGAAAAGGGCATCGGCAACCTCTCCGCAGCAGCATACCTGGATGGTGAAGGTGCCCTTGGTGACATCGGTCTGAAGGTGGATCTCCATGGGAGACGTCTCGCCGCCAGCTGTTATCATTTTGTGGCGCAGTTTTTCCAGGGCGTCGCTGCCGTTGGAGATCAGCTCCCTGATGAACACCTGCCGGGACGAGGGAAGAGCGGGTCACCGCCGAAAACCGGTGAGGAGACGTTCTCGCCCCCCAAACCCTTGACGATCCTTACCTCCTTTTCCGAATACAGCGACCTCGCCACGATGTCCAGTAGCTTTTTGGTCTCGGCCTGAAATTCATGTTGGGAAAGGCTCCCTGGACGGGATTCATGACACAAAACTTTAAGTGACATCCAATCTGACAACAAGCGATAATATATAACAAATGTCATGTTGCTCCGGCACCTTGCACCGATTCTGTGTCTGCGATGATGGTGTGCAGGGGCTCCTCCTCGGGCTCCTTCTCCGCCTCCTGGGTGCTGAACCAGGACTGCTGGCTGAAGCGAAGGCCGGCCGGACGGGAGCTCCACGCTCCGGCTCGGCCGTACCACCTCTGCTGCCGTCCGCCAGGCGCGTCTGGACACAGATTGGAGACGCAGCCTCAGATGGGTTCGCAATACAACTGACATACAACGCTGCTTCTGCGATCTCACTACCTCGTCCATTCACATGTCCTGCCTTAATTCTGCTGTCTCTCTTATCCTTGTTGGTCCAAGCACGCAGGTATCCTGCCAAGTTTGGTTTATTTATGTTGGTATTGTTATTGCTATTTATTTATATTGTTGTTTAGTTCTGGTTGCATATTTGTCAACCTTACGGTTCCTTTATGTAGTCAGTTATCATCCCTGATGTTGTTGCTGCTGTCTATTTATTTGTGGATGTATTTCTATCTTCTCTCTATTTATATCTTTATAGTTTATAGTTTATTTTATTTCTAATTCTGCCTTTTCTTTTTATTATTTATTACTGTTATTTTTTCTGTAACTCTGGCACAACAATTTCCTTCGGGATTAATAAAGTTGTTCTTATCTTATCCTATCTTATATCTAAATTCATATTCATTTTATTTTTTGACATTATACATGTTACGCTGCTGTGACAAAGGAATTTCCCCTACGGGCATCTATAAAGTTTATTTTATCTTACCTAAATTTTTTCAAATGGGGAAAACCCATGATTCCATGAACCTAAAAAAGAACAATCTTTCTCACTATCTCTGTTGCTGTGCTGAACTGTAAAACTCTATTCTGATGTATGAAACACCCATCCCACTGCTGTTAATAGAAAAAAACAAACAAACAGTAACATCTCCCTTTCTTTGTTAGAAAATAGACACCTTAATTGGAATTTTGATGATAAATGATCATGCTGTTTGTGAGTGGGGTTGCAGGTTTAATCTGCCACCGGTGCATAAATACCCACAGCTTAGCTAAGGCAACTAACAGGTAGAAAAGGTCTTGGTTGGATCTGAAAATGCAGGAAAGCCTGAAGAAATCCAATGCGCCTGGAAAACAGTCACAGTGCTTCACTTTTTCCACATTCTGTTGCATTACAACCTTATTCCAAAATGGATGAAACTAGTCTCCTTTAAAATTCTACACACAATATCCCATAAGAGCAATAAGAATGTTTTTTTTTTTCAAATTTTAAAATAAAAAAAAATAAAATAAAAAAAAATGAAAAAATAAAAATTAAAAAAAAAAGAAAATTTCCTGAAGATGTTTCTACAATAATAACTTATACTTTATTAATACATCGTGTGGAAATTTGTTCTCTGCATTTAACCCGTCATGGATGAACCGTGAGCAGCTGGCTGCCGTCCACCAGCGCCATGGGAGCAGTTAGGGGGGCGGAAAGGGACACAACTGTCTATATGAGGCCCAACGACCAACAGTGCATGTCGGAGCACAGTGTCAGAGGAACTGGCTGTAGACATCTGAACCAGGATTGTCCTGAGGTGCAAAGCCGGGAAAAAGTGCAGAAAACTTTGCATGTTGAGAACAGTGGCCTCCTCCTTTTACCTGTAAATGGAAGACTTAGCTGGCCAAGTGTCGAAGCCCCTCCCTGACTTTGTCAGGGTGGGGACCATGAACCTGATGGTCATTCTGTCAGAGCTCCATAGAGAGAACTTTCAAAGGACCACCATCTCTGCAGAAATTCACAGGCCAGGCCTGTGTAGTAAAGCAGCCAGACAGAAGACAAATGGAAATCCACTTGGAGTTTGCCAAGAGACACCTGAAGGACTCTCAGGCCGTGGGAAATAATAACACTTTTTTTGTGTTACGATTTGAATGGGGGGAAAAAAATTGATCCACTTCGATACAAAGTTGTAACATAATAAGACGTGGAAAAAGTGAAGTGCTGGGAATACTTTCCGAATGCAATGTGAAACATTTTCTTTAAGGATTCTGCAGAGCTGTGCTGAACCGTTCAGGTTTACTGAGGGGAAAAAATCTCAGGCAAATCCAATTTCTCACATTCAAACGGCAAGCAAACACAACTTGTGATTATTTGGTTTGATTAAATCTGAAGGTGGAAAAAAGTATTAAAACAGAAGCCAAGACCGTAAATGTGAGAAACACTTGGAGCCGCTGTCGTAAAAGCATCACCATGACAACCGGCCAGAGGATGAAGAGCATCATGGAAAGGAAACCACAGGTTTATCTTACTTTTGCTTGCAGGTTCGAATGAAATATCATCAAAACAACCTCAATGTGCCAGAGTGTTCGAGATAATAAAAAACGGTCAATGTTTAGGGTTAGATACATTTAATGTATTTAATAATCGTGTAAGTTGATTAATCAATAACTCAACAAATGCGGCCAGCTCCATCTGACGCTCTGTGAATTTTATTTTTACCACTTTGTCACGATTTTTATCGTTTCATTTAAATGTGTATGAGTGTCCTTTAAATAAAATCTTATATAAAAACAAACTCAATGAGCTAAACTCCGCCATCATGGAGGACGCGTGACGTCATGTCGAAGTCAAGGACTCAAATCGTATTTCTATTATACTTCTAATAAATTGTATTAAAAAATGGGTTGATTACCTACAAGACGCGGACCGAATCTGCATATTAACCCTCCAAAAAACGCAGTTTTAAAAATAAAGATAAAAAAAAAAAAAAAAAGCTAATAACAAGCTAGCTGTCAGTAGCAGCCCGTTAGCAAGCTAAACAGTCGGGACTTACCGATAGCCGTGACGTGACGGCGCGAGACAGGTGCGCAGCTGAGCACGCGCGCACACGCCGGTAAACGTGTTCCGGCGGAGGACTCGAGCGCCGAACGCGCGAGCGACAGGAGGCAGCGAGACATGGCGGGGGGCGCGAGAGGACGACGGAGGGCTCGTGTCGGAACACACACGCGTAGAACTACAAACGCCGGGAAGGACCCCATCCCTTCTTCCGCGCATGCGCAGTACTCTTCTCCGCCGGTGTGGTGCCCGTCGCACTGCCTGAAGAGAAATAAAAAAAATGCGCGTCCCGATCAGGGACGCTCATCGAAGCCCCCCGGTGTGATTCGGCGCTGATGGGATCTGTGAACATCCCGCTGAAATTCCCATCGGTTCTGGCCGATGTGGTTTAAGAACGGGAATTAATTGGGTTCTTCGTTTCGCCTTCAAGGTCAAACGGTGGTCATCTTGTAAAAATTTGGATAAAATAATTAATCCTTTACTAATCCCCTTGGGGAAATTAGTTCTTGCGATTAAACCCATCATGGATGAACCATACCGTCCACCAGCGCCAGGGGAGCAGTTGGGGGTTCTGTGTCTTGTCTCTGTTCAGTGCCAGAGACAATTTCTGAACTTCCTGGGCCTGACACCCCCAAACTATTCAATCAGTCCAGTTTTTGATGGGGGTATACAGGAGGAATCTGACTGTCCGATTGCAAATAGCCTTTACCGTGCTGTATTTTACATCTGCGGTAACTCAGCATTGTCCAGTTTTGGTTGTGCTGTGTAAAAAAAAAAAATCTTAACTGTAAATCCAACACCATAACGCTCATGTTTGCTAATTTCTTCAGCGTCAAACTCTCTTATTGTCCAGTCCAAGTTACACTCAAATGATTCTTTAACATTTCATCATCCAAATTCAGTCTCGTGGAGATGATAACCGCTTGACGCTTGTACTGTGAAAAGGCAATTCCTCTTAATGAAGTAGTCACGCGGTGCTTCATTCCCCTTTGGTCTTTGGAGCAAATTTCAGCGAGATATAAAAACGTGTTGAATCACAGAAATTAGAAGCGGAGTCTGTGGCACACAGGTTTATTTAACAATATGGTATATAAGTACGAAATGAGCCATTTTGAACCAGTTTGTACAGTGATCTCAATCTTATTTTCTGCATATTTACAGGTTTGTCTAGCTGCATGATTTACATTAGAGAAACGTTCATCAATTCAAGTTTAATGCAAGAGAGAAAATGATGCACAAAACCCTCTGAACACAAATCAGCAGTGAAACAAGTTCATTTTTCTCACCACAGGCAAAAGAGGTACAGGACTTGAAGAGAAGTTCTTTAGACTGAAGGAGAGACGAAGCAATTATTCGAACATCTGCAAGACAAATACTGGGCCGAGGCTAGTAAAAAGAACATTCCGGCACCTGTGAACATTAACAAGCTTCGAGGCAGGCGCTTCTTACACCTGCGTGTTGTGTTTGGGTGTGTGCAATAGTCACTAGATCTATACAAATACGTTAATCTCCCATAGACTCTGCAAACAGGAAGGAAATTTAAGGCTTTCCCAAAGGCAGTCCTTTTGAATAAATTAGCCAGGAATAGAGAAAATGAGCAAGAGGTGAAACCTGGCAAAAAATCCCAGACACATAATTTTACAGTCTGCTCAACACAAATACAATATTAATTTGCAAGATACAAAATAAAAAAAGGAAATCAAATTTTTTGTTTTTTTTTTTGTTTTTTTTTTTTGTTGTTTTGAAACGTTTTGTTAAAAAAGTCAATACCAGAGCATAACAAATGAAAACCAAATTTAAACAACACAAAGACCAGGGCAAATTCTGGCATGGCTGGTCTGAACCAAAAATATATCCTTTTGTGTCTAAGCTGTCTTCAACAGCAATTTTTAAATCACTCTGTTGGAATAAAAAGCAGTCCCTTGGTTAAGGGGGTGTCCACTGTCCGTAGGCCTCATACCATTCATTTACCTGTAGTTCTTTTACCTTTTTACATCAGCAAATATAAAAAACGTCTCAGCTGAAAAGAGATCAAGGCCATTCTTCTGTCGAGAAATGCTACAATCTTTCAACGAATTTTTCAAGCGTGTCCCCCGTCGTGTCGCCCACCATGCCCATGTCGTTACTCAGCCCTCCCCGGTTGGGCGTGTTGAGCTGCGGGAGCATGGCGCTCTGCTCCGGCGTCCCCATGTGTCCCTGGTCCATCGGGCCTGACATGGGTCCTCCGAGGCCGGGGTGGGGAGAGCCGGCGTGGAGGGCGGCGTGCTGCGGCGAGGGCTGGGGCTGTATTCGCGGGGAGGGACTGGAATGCGGGGGCTGCTGCGACGGCGGACGGGGCGATTGCACCGGGGCTGGGGAGCGCACTTGGTTTCCCAGGGGGTTTCCCATGGTTTGGCCGGGCAGGTGAGCTCCTCCCTGCGCTTGGCCTTGAAGCATGTGGGGCTGCGGACTCATGGAATTCGCCTGCACCGGCGAGCCCATTTGCTGCTTCAACATTTGCTGCTGAAGCATACGCTGCTGTAAGAGGTTTTGGGGCCCGTCCATGCCCATCCCCGGTTGGCCCATTTGGGATGTGGGAGGGAGCTGGCCCATGGGCCCTCCACTTCCTTGCATAGCCATTTGCTGCTGCATGCGGAGCTGGGAGTAGCTGGCGGGGCCTGGCTGCTGCTGGGGGAACTGACCGTGACCCTGAGGCATACCTCCCTGCTGTTGCTGCGCTTGCTGCTGCTGCTGCTGCTGCTGCTGTAACTGCTGCATCCTCATAAGCTGCTGCCTGCGGTACATCTGGGCGTTGCCGTTTTGAGCAGCGTTCATCATCTGGCCTTGAGGGCCCAACTGTGCCATGGCTTGGGGGCCGGGCTGCTGCTGAGGCGGCATTCCCGGCCTCTGCACCTGATTTGCCATCGCCGCCATGGCCTGCATTCCTGGCTGAGAACCCAACATGGCCTGCGGGTTTTGCTGCTGCGAGGGCTGCTGCGGGGGTTGCTGCTGTTGCTGGGGCTGGTTGGCGTGGTACTTGGCGGTTCTCTGTTTAATGAAGGCAGCCATAAGCTGAGGGTTGGACTTCAGGATGTTGAGGACCTGCTGCTGCTGCTGCGGCGAGCTGGGAGATTTGAGAGTGCGCAGTAGCTCCTGCAAGGCGTTGGGAGCGATGTTGCCCGGCATCCCCCTGGGCATCGTCTGCTGCTGCGGCCCCATGCCCTGCTGCGAGGGCCCTTGGGGGGCCATGACGCCGGGCATTTGGAGACCCTGTTGCTGGGGCATGATGCTAAGCGGGCCCTGCTGCGGCATGGCGGTTCCCTGAGCCTGCTGAGGAGCCATGGGGCCTTGTTGGGGAGGAACCTGCGGGTGAGGAGCCTGCGGATTCTGCATGGAATTCTGCATGTCCGAACCCCACTGGCCCTGCTGCATAGCCCGCATCACCTGGGGTCCCCTGGGCCCTTGCATCATCTGCATCTGGCCCTGCATGGGCCCCATCATTCTCGGGTGGTTCATCGGCATCCCGTTCATGGCGTAATTCTGCTGCTGCTTCGCCTTGGCGACCATCTCAATTTGTCGGGCGACCTTCAGGGCCGTCATCAGGGGCTGCTGCTGCTGCGGCGGCTGCAGCTGAGGCTGAGGCGGCTGTTGGTGTTGCAGGTTAGGCAGCGGCGACTGCTGCTGATGGAGAGGGGACGACTGCGGCCCCGGTTTGCCCTGCGGGATCGGCGTGGGGGGCTGGCTGCCGCGGCCGTTGTTGGCGAAGCCTTGGGCGACGTTGGCGGGGTTGGGTGTCGGCTGCTGTTGGGGCTGGTTGGGAATGGGCTGGGGGGTCTGGGGTGTGTGAGGCTGCTGGACAGAGTTAGGGGTGTCGGGGGCAGATGAGGTAGGTGGAGATGGTAAGGGCATGCCCCTCCCGGCCATGGTGGCCATTCTGCGGCGCATCATTTGAGCCTGCTGGAGTCTGTGCTGCAGCTGCTGCTGGCGGAGTTTCTGCTTAATGTTGAGGCAGAAGGGAACGGGACACTTGTTCTCTTGACAGTGCTTTGCGTGATAGCAACATAAAGCGATGAGCTGTTTGCACACGGGGCAGCCGCCGTTGGTCTTCCGCTTGCAGCCTTTGGTGTGCTGGACCACTCTCTTCATCTTCTGACATGACGGCAGGGAGCAGTTAGCGTTGCGGCATTGGCATGCGTGAACCAGGGACTGAATGCAGCGCTGGATGCTGAGACGTCGGCTTTCCTGAGGGCTCTTGGAGGCCTCGCCGCTCTGGCCGTTGTTGTCGTCGTCGATACCCAAGCCCCACTTGACCATCTGATGCTCGTGGCCCTTAGTGTTGTGGCAATTAATGCATAGGTCATAGTCCTGGAATAGAAAGACAAGCCCACAATAAGGTTACATTCAGATGGCACTTTTTGTTGGGGGGGGAAAAAAAAAAAAGGGTTTGCCACTCTCGCCTACCTCACAAACAGTACAGTGCCAACGAGTCTCCACATGGTGTTTGCACTCGTTGCAGGTGTACACAAAGCGGTCCTGACCCTGGGTGTGCAGCTCCACCAACATGCACATTGTGCTCCACTTGCACCTTCGCAGGGAGCTGAACTCCCAGTGCTTGTCCCTGGCCAAAGTCAAAAAGGCATCACGGCCATCCATCAAGTCGCACGTCAAGAGGGGGTCGGGGTCCATAATGGGGGGCAGGGTGTTAATGACGGGCCCAGAATGGAGGTGGATTACAAAGAACACCTGGGAAAAAAAAAAAAGAGAAACATATTGTTTGTTTTGAAGGCACAGCAATTTAAATATATGTTGCGGTTTCTGTTTTTGTAAATGCGTCAACAGTTCACGCTATGAAAAAGACTTGATGCTCTGCAATTAAAGGGCTGACTGCTGCAATTACGTTGGCAGCGAAAATTGACTAAGCGTGAAGACAACTTCGCCGGCTCTGGCAAAATTTGTCACGAACAATTCAAATTAGAGGTTTCCATTGGGTGATAGCGCCCAAATGACTCATGGTGAAGTCATTTCTCTTATTAGAGATGATGTTGGAGGAGATGCCTCCAACATCATTTGCTCCTCAAACCTGCAGCAATTATGACCTGCCCGGAAAAACACGAAACCACCACTCTTTTCAGCCCCACGATCTTGACTGGCCCGAGATAAACACTTGAGGTGAAAAGATGATAATTTTCAGGGCCTGAAAATGGGCTACGGGAGTTTGAAGAGTATTTGAAGTGTGTGTGAAGTCTGAGCCAGAATGATTTTTTTTGTCCCTGCATTAATCATGCAGATTCAACCACCATTTGTGGGCCATTTAAGAAAGTAGGCCAGGCTCAGAGAAACATCTAGGTAATAATGTGTAGGTTCACCAGGATTAGGTCCCATAAAGCAGTAAGTTCTTATAAAGAGATGTTTTCCACACACATTCCTGCTCCTTTTATTGAAATTATTTTCCAGGACAATGGAACGGTGCTTCTATAGTTATTCCTCTTCCACCCCAAGAGGTCTGATTGAAAAGAAACGCAGACATTGGCCGAAACTTATCTATGAAGTGTCTCAGTTTGACGTGAAAAAAATCAATGTTTTGTCTCCATGTGCTTCTTTGGAAAGAAGAAGTTCTCACCGGCCTCTGAAAAGTCTCTATATCTAGCGACAAAGTCAAATGGAAACCCCAAGTGGCAGGATTGCGACATGCTGCTAGAAACAGAGAAGCCCTGGATCTTAATGTTTCCCATCGAAAAACAGCCTGACAACAGACGTGCATCACTTTGTGTTCACTCACAAGGAAGAGTGGGAGTGGGAGGTGAAATCATTTTCCAGGACAACTTCTGCTTTTCCAAGTCATTTGCCTTTTTTCCCCCTCAGTTAGTCAATTATCTTCGCTTACGCTCAGGTTAAAAGGCTAGATAACGTCAGACAACGGGCTACACTTTGTTTTGTGTAAGTGATCCTCCTAATACAAAAAGGCTGCAGGCGCTAAAACCAAATTTGGTTGTAAATACAACTTTCAGTCACATCTTGGATTCAAAGACAGGCAGCGGCAGACCAGGGAGACGAGGATATGAAACATCTCTGTAGCTCACTAGCGTGGGTGTTGGACCTGGGTACTCACTGTCAAAAAGAGCAGGTTCATGCAAAGTTCAAGTCTTCCATGTGTCTGCTCCCTGCAGGGGTCACCACAGCCAAACATCTGCCTTCACCCGATCCTCTCATGACATTACATTACAGTAGTCAGTTAGCAGACGCTTTTATCCAAAGCGACAAACAAAAATTGCAATTCAATTGCAATTCCTCTCCGACCGCTTCTCTTCCTGTCTTCCATCCCTGCATCTAGAAATCTCCTCTCTGGTGTTCCTCTAGACCTGCACCTTTGCAGTTCCCAGATCTTCACTATCCCTCCTGTCCACATCCAAACCATCTCATTGTCACTTTATCTCCAGAGCATCTAACCTGTGCTGTCCCCCTGACGGACCCGTTCCTGATACATGTAAAGTTATGATTCTGTTTGCGGTGCAAACCAGATGATGCGCTTGAAATTGAACCGGAATAAAAAGCCAATATCTGTGCGGTATCTTGACAGGTCACACAACCTCCTTATGCTTCTCCATGGTGGCGTAGAGCTTCTGGGACAGATCATTGGCTACATTCGGCATCCCAGGCTTTTTCTTATTGGCTCGGCTGACGCTGCTCTTGTTTTTGTTGGTTTTCTTGTTGTTCTTCTTTTTGGCATTCTTGCTGTCAGCGTGGGCGCCCTTGTAAAAAAAAAAAAAAAAAAAAAAGGACATGACGGTTTAGAGAGGCAGAGGTTGCAAAATGCGCAAGGCTAGATTATGTAATTAAATAGAGGTTATAAAACGATGGAAAAGTTTTATACGATAAGTGCCGGAGGAAATTTTGGGAGACGCATGAATCCTCTTGGGTGTGTTGCTGTTTTGAAAAGCCGTTTCAAAATGGTACGTCCACCTTTCTCAAAAACTCACCTCGGTTGTCTCACAAGAGGCCGTGTTCTCCTCCTTCTTCCTCTCCTCCTCCTCCTGCTCCAGCTCCTTGATGCTCTCCTCCAGCACATTAGGCCAAAAGTCACCCTCGAAGTACGGCAGCTCGTACGCGCTGGTCAGCCTGTCTTCTGTCGCCTGCTTGAAAATGTCCTGAGCACAGCGACAAGCAGAGCTCTCATCAGCAAAGACCAGACCGTCGGCGAGCTCCCCAGCAGGACGGGAAGCACGGATGAGTCAAAATTACAGAGGCTGAAGTGACTGCAAACTTATCGTTACGTAAAATTTGATCCTCCCAATTTCAATTTAATTTAAATTTTGCAATTTGAACTAAGTAAGCATGTACATTTGGAAGGACAAATCAGGTTACAAGGGGAGTTAAAGCATTTACACATCGGTCGGGTTAACTGATCGTCTTAAATGGCCAAAAAAAAGAAGGGCTGTTCATCAGTTATTGAGAAAAGAACAAAAGAAGAAAAAGAAAAGTAGTGAGGCCATGACAAGGATGAAGCCAAAATCCCTCTCACGTTCCGTCTCCGACGTGGACAAACGGACAAACTACCTTTCTTCCGTTTTAGAAGAATCACTGATTATTTCCTGGCATAAATGTGCCGTAATAAAAAGGCCTGTCTCTTATAGATACCTGCTCAACATGAAGGCTTTTTGGATTCACTTCTGAATGCAAAGTAAAAGGTGGTTACTAATGGAAGTTTCATTTGAACTTAGTCAGAAAAGCCCGACAGTACACAACAGTGCGGTCTGCCTTCACACTCTGTCGTCTGAAATGGTGGTCTAAGGTTCGCATGGAGAGGAGCCTAACGGACGAGATGGTTCAACCGGCTGACCTTGTAGTCATGAATTATTCTCTCAGCGAACGCCGTCTCCAGCATCTTCCTGTACCACTCCTGGAGCCTCTTGGGCTTGGGGATCTTCTGGTCAGGAGGGTGGCAGTGGAAAATGTAGTCATCTCCTTCACTGGGTGGGCAGGCCCAGATGTGACCCATCACATACCTGAGAGGGACGGGCTATTAATGCTTGTTCCGACAAGAATTGTACGAAACACATCACGCGACTCTTCACCCACCCAAGTTTCTTCACATACTCCAGGTAGCCTATTAAGATCTCATGGTACACTGCAGTCCTTAGCATACGCGGCCTGAAGAAGTGAATACTGTCGAGATATGATATGTAAACCCGTCTGCAAGAAAGAGATGGAGACATTTTAGAATGGAAGGTCACTGAGGAATATGCAACAGGAGCACAACGCATGCACGGCAATTGTGTTGGCTTCATTGACCTGGTATTTGGAAAGGGGCAATCCGAGCCATACTCCTGGACATGCATGCCGAAGAAACAAACATCCACGCCGTCTATTTCCTCAAATGCAAAAAGTGCTTTGGTTCTATAAGGAAAGCTCTCCACCATCTCGCCAGAGTCCACAAACCTGTGGAAACAAAGAGCATGGGTTCACTTGAAACCTAATAACTTCCCCCTTAAAAGAGGAGCTTAGTTTCATGGTGGAAGGGAGATGGAATTATTCTGGGATCCCGACTCAGGGCTCATTTCCATAGTTGGATCTTTCATGCAAAGTCTGTGGTTTTGTTTATGTGGAAATTACATTTATATGATAAACTGATGATTTACGGTGTAAATTAAATCATGAGCTCCAAAGGTAGCGCTTACATTTCTGCAACTAATTCATTATTCAAAAGGTTTGAAGGTTTCCCCAAACCAAAATGTATATGGAGCTGATCATTAACATAAGAAGTCTTCATGAATTCCAATTTTCAAACTCTCTGGAACGTCTACGAGGCCTTTGGGTTTAAGACATCGAAGATGTTGAACATTTTTGTCGGTCAACGTCATACTTGAATGAGAGCTAAAAAAATTCAGACAAAAGGAATAGTGACTTATGCCATCATTAGAATAAATTCTGCCTTCACGGTTTGATTAAAAAAAAAAAAATTTCAATGGCAAGAACGTACTAAAGGCACACTAAACACAGAAGAGGATAATCATATAACACAAACTCATTTCAAATGGCCCTCAAACATGAAGAACTTTGTTAAAAGGCCTTAAAGCGGTCACATCATGCACTCCTGTGAGCTTTTTGAGATGGAGCCATGTCTTACCTAGACTTCATCCCGGGCTTTATTTCCACAGTTTTGTCAGAGCTGGCCACCACTCGGACAAACACCTCTCCGGCCTCGGGGTGGTTTTGTCTTTTCAAGTACTTATTCACTCTGTCCTCTATGTACGTCCCCAGTCTGGTCGACTGTAACCCTGAGCAAATACAAAACAATGCTTACTGTAGTAATAATTCGAGCCTTCCTCTACACAAAGGTGCAGTTATTTTTAAGGCTTAAGTAAGATGCCGCCGGCAACTTACTTCTGGCTGAAAACTTGTTCTCCTTTCTTGATTTGCCAGACTTCTTGAGACAGTTATCACAGATGAAGCTAAAGCATTAAAAAAAAAAAAAAAGAACAACAAAATCACAACTGACCAGCAGCTTAGCGGAGTAAATGCAAATGTAAGGAATGCTAAAACAGAGGGCCGGGTCGAGGGCTGTCGGCCGAAGACTCACCCTGATGGCCAAATGACATCGTAGTGCAGCACGCAGATCTGATGCATCTTTCGTCCACAGTCCTTACATTCAACAAACCTGCACGGAGAAGCATTCGCTTTTGTAAAGGGTCGCTCTCATCAGCACCAGGGGGCACTTAAGCGGATGCCGGGAGAATACTCACGGTTCAGGGTCCAACATGTCATTTTTCTTCTTTTCAAACTGCTCCTTTGATATCATGCTGTGTCAAAAGAGAAGAAGAAGCCAGACAAAGTTGACGTCAGTTCCGGGGAACCGCTTTCCTCACGATGAAGTCCGGTGAGTAACGGCCTGAAAATCTGAAAAGACGACCACCGGGTCGTGGTCAGCGTCCTAAGCCTGCTAACTTACGTCTGTGGCTGTGCCGGGTCGTCCCCCAGGGTCACACTGTTGCCCTGGATCTCATTGAAGCACTTCTCACAGAAGTGATACCTGTCGGCAATAAGGCCATATTTGGGTGAACTGCAGCCGGCACACACAGTAGCAGCACAGGCAAACCGGCACACAGGTGGCAGAATGCAGGGTGAACGGAGCGTATGGCAACAACCGCGGACGGAGCATGGGCAGCGAACAGATGGAAGGACACACACACACACACACACAGGCAGAGGTATAGGTTAGTCACAAATGAAATGATCATGATACATTCAGGCTCATTCAAACTAAAAACAGAATTGGAGAAAGCATGCCAAAATCCAATTGTGATGTCACACAGGTGTAAATGAGAGAGAGCCACCAGTTTTGACATCGCATGCTGGACAACGTGATATAAAAATACAAAGTGTCAATACATTAAAAAAAAAAAAAAAAAAAAATTGTGATACAAACAGCATGGGTTATGGACGACAAATATTGGCAAGTCAAGGGAGACCGACTGAGAGATGATGGAAATAGATGGAAGGATGTCTTACGGCCCCTACAGTTTTTCAGGACTTGGACCACTTGGACCACTTTTGAACGCTTATCCACGTAAGTTCTACCAATTTATTACTTTATCATCTTAACCATGTCGTTCAAGCTTGATAAATATTTCTTTTGTACAATAACCCAGGGAACCGAAGTGCGCTGAGAAGCCGGACATTTCAATGTGTAACGAGTACTGGTTGTTTCACTGACGTGCAGTGACATCATCTGACCAGCAGAGGGAACCTGGGTGCTTGTTGTGGGGCACAATAGATGATTCCACAACACAAGACTCGATCATGGATGTCATGTCTGGCCAAAAATATAAATTCTGTTGTGTGGGAAACACCCCTGTAAAGAAAAGATCCACCTCAAACTATTTTGACGGTGTTTAGGTAAATGTGTGCGGTCAAAGCAGCCTTTGGCCATGTTGTATCCGCACACCTTTGTCTTTTCCATTGACATTTTCTCCTCTGGCAGACGGCGTGCGCGTTTACCTGTTCTGGTAGCTGTAGTAGGTGCCATCCCTGGAAATGGTGCACAACTGTTTACCATAGCAACAGAGTGTCTGAGGTGAGAACTCATACTGTGGAGACACGAAAGAAGCATTAATGACCCGCGTTTCAGTAACACCGCAGTAAACTTGGGTGAGGTGAAGATCGACACGAACGAGAAGACGACTATAGTGAAACGTGGCTCGTTAACAGCCGTGCGTCGCCTCACCTTCCTGCCGCAGCAGTAGCCCAGGCTCTGCATCACGGGGTCGATCTCTACCTCGAATACTTCGGCCAGTTTGGTGCAATACTTGTAAACGCGAGATGTTTTACGGTTGTACAGCCAGGCGTTGTTGAACATGAGCCACACGTCGTCCACGTACTGCCAGGGCTCCTGGTACTGACCCGTATCCAGCTTGCGTTTGATAGTGGATAGATCGATGGGGTTCTTCACTATGTCAAAGTAGTCCTGTGTAACGAGACCAGTGTTTATGAAAACAAGCCCCTCCTGCTCCACGTTGGTTCGGCGCACGACGGAATAAGGGGTTCGCGACTGTCGCGGACACTTACCGGGATGCCCAGTTGCAGGGGGTCTACAGGTTGTCTGAAGGGCAGTGACTCCGGGTCTTGCCTGTAAAGGGCCTCAAGTGTTGGCATAAGGGTTTGCCTCAGCTCTTCCGGCTTGAAAACTGGGCACAGAATTGAAGCATTACAGTAAAAATAATACTCGGTAATGTCGACAAACATGTACTCTCTAATGTCTGGAGAAGATTTTTTTTTCTTAAATTGCTCAAGAATGATGCGTATTACAAAATTGAAATAAAATCGCTGGCATTTTCTCACTTTTTTTGCGATTCTGAGTGGTGGAGGTGGTTGATTGGGTCGTGGCCCCACTATCCTCCTCTTCTTTGAGTTCTGCCTTCATTTCCGGCTTCTTTTCCTCAGTTTCCATTGGTTCCTGCTTCAGCTCTGCTGCGTCTGGCTCCTTCTTTTTCACCAATAGGGGTTTGGTTTCTTCATCCTGCGGGATAAACAATAACAAGATTGACTTCACCTAATCATCCATTTGAATTGAAACACAGTCACAGTCAAAACAGAAGTCATATTTACTGGCTCAGTGATGAAACTATCTTCAGGCTTTATTTGCAGTTGAAACAATTAAAAAAAAAAATCCATACCTCCATTTTTATGACCACCTGCTTCTTCCCAGAGCTGCTGTCGCCATCCTCATCTTTTACCTCGGTTTTGACTTCGGTGCCTGACATCTCTGGCAAGTTCTGTTGAGAGTTCAGCTCAGCCACAGAGCCTGGGGTGGGCACTCGGTTTTCAATACTGGCTGCCGCCTGGGACAACTTGGAGAGCAAAGAGCGAAATTCTGACTACCACATTGGTGATCAGTTCGAGGGCATACAGACAAACTGCGACCGTGAACGCCATGGAAGTAAAATTAGTCGCTCTCAGCTGGAAAAGGCCACATGAACTGTTGTTCTGAACATGTTTGCTAACTAAATTCATGGCAGAAGTTAAAAAATGGTATCGAAAGCGCCCTGACGAGAAAGCGAAAACCCCCAACGCAAAAGCGGTAACATGAATATTCAGTCGAGGCGCCTCACCGGTGTGCTAGGGTGCTGTGCCTGCACTGAGGTTGGCTGCTGCATCTGGCTGGGGGGTTCTGGCTGCGGCTGCAGGGGTGTGAGGGGCTGGGAAGGGTCAGGCGGCGTGCTCATCGCCGACGGGGGGCCGGGGAGGCCGCTGGGTATGTGGGTCGGGGTGGACGACGGCCCGCCCGTGGAGGCGGGGGTGCTGGGCTGCGGCGGCACCTGAGCCGGAACAGGCGGTTGGTGTTGCTGCAGTTGCTGCTGCGGCTGGGGCTGCAGACCGGCAGAGGCGTTCGGTGGAGGGGTTGCGACCAAGCTGGGCTGTGCGGCAGGACCGCAGGGCAGCTGGGAGTTGTGTGAGCCCAGCGCGTTCAGAGGGAGGTTAGAGTTCTGCGGGCGCCAGGGCAAAGGGGGGAGTCACAGTTAGCATGTAATTACGACCAAGACTCTACATGACATCGCACACCTTTGAATCTCTCCGAAGAAATAAGATGCTTGTTGGAGTTATAACATTTAGAGAAAAACAAAATGTCACACTCACCACACGTCTGCTCACCTGTGTGACAGCGGCTTGTGTTATGGGCTGGCCCATGCCTACATTCACGTTTATTGTTCCACCTGCGGAAGCAGGGAACTGGCCCTGTGGCATGAATTGGCCCTGGTTGGCTTGCTGAGCCACCATGTTGTTTGCATGATTGCTCATCATTCCTTGAGGTTGAGGCATTCTTGAAGGGGACATGCTCATCTGAAAAAGGAAAGTAGTCGAACTTAGAACCTCATGAGAGCGGGCATCCGTCGACCGACAGATGACTGGGGTAGAGGTTATCTATGTGGTAGTTCTGCAGCGGGATTACAAAGGCAGAGGTAAATGAAGAAAACATCCCACCGCTGGGACGGAGCTCATGTTCATCTGCTGCGGATGGTTCATGGGGGACGGTGCCCGCGGCCCCAGGGGTGCCTGAGACATCTGAGCATTCTGCATTGCGATCTGGTTAAACTGATTGATTCCTGCAGGAGTGCAAACACACTGAATTACAGAGGGTAGATCATACAAGAGTTCTATCAATTTCACGGTCTACATCCGGTGGGACTTGCAGAGGAACTGAAACTTAAACATCTGAGTATGAAGTTCTCCAAAACTTGGGTGTGAAGAATTCCTTCATTATTCCTTCACTGATTCATTAGCATCTTCGAGTAACATGTGGGAAAGTCGTCCAATCAAGGACGTGTAGCTCGCACGTTACACACCTTGGGGCACCTGCATGCGGTTCATGATCTGATTCGGTAGGTTAGGCATCGGAACAGGTCCATCTAAGTAAATAATTCACAGTATTAATTTGTGAGCTGTTGACTTAACGATATTTAACTGTTAAAGTTGAGCGTTAAGGGGTCGGGTACTAACTGGGTGGTCGAACAGCCTGGCCCGGGGCCACTGCGTTGGGCTGAACCATCCCCTGCTGCTGTGGCCCAGCTGAGCCCACCATGCCAGGCTGTTTCTGAAGCCGTGAGCGCCTCTTCTCCTCCAGTTCCTTCTGGATCTTGTAGATCTTCTCTGCCAGGAAATGGTAATACTCATCCTAGGCGACAAGGAAAGAAGGGAGAAAAGTCATTCTGGGCAAGTCGTGGAAACGGCCTTAGATATAAATGTTCAACCAAGCTGATTGGATTTGTTACCCTGCTGTTGGCCGACTCATACATGTCACCCTCAACCTTTCTTGCATATGCCACCAGGTTCTCCATACGCCGGTCCTTCAGTGCTGCAGGGTCTGGGGTGGGGAATATGGCTTGTACTCTGAAGAAAAACAGAAGCCATTACCAAACTGCAACATAGCGGATGAACAAATAGAACAAACTCAAATAAAGTTATGATTTCCCTGTAATGAGTAAATACGAAACTGGTTCTACTGCATGTCAATTCTACAGAATAGCGCGTCGGTTTTTTTGAACTTACAGTTTGTGCACCAGGTGAGTGCGCAGGTCCTGAGTGACATGCTCATGCCAGGCCTTCCTTGCTCCTGATGCAGAGATGGGAGTTGCAGCAGGAAGGTTTCCCATGCCTCCTCCGACTGACCCATCAGGCAACAACTGACTGTGGAACAGAGAGAAGGGGGGGAAACTCTTTTATGCAAGTTTTACACATTGAGGTCGAATATCGCATCGCACAAAACCTCATGAACTGTCGAGTGCGTGTCACTTTTCGAGTTTTATCAAGAAAAAGCCTGAATAGCAACCCACATGGACACACCGTGCACATACTTTTGATGTTGTTGATTAGAACAGAAGGGAGGTCATTTCAATTCTACTCAAATTTACGGCAAAAACACACCCAATAAACTTCTTGAGAAATAACGCACGTGAGCTAAAGCCAGCAAAGAGCTGTTTTCCTGTGACGCAGCAAGAGAATGCTCACTTGTTGAGGTTGGAGGGCAGAGAGGAGTCGGAGTGCATGCCAGTCTGGTCCGAAGAGGGGACGCCCATGCCTCCCGTCATCTGGTTCATCTGACTGGAGCCTGATGAGCATTTTGAAAAGAAGTTTTCCACTCTAATCACTGCAACACTGAATGATTTCCAATGTACTGATAAGACTTTTTATGATGTACCTAATGTGTTCATATTGCGCAGTTGCTGGTGCCCTTGGGGGTTCTGCGGTGTAGGACCCTGACCCTGGTTCTGCCCCTGGACCTGGGCAGGGGACTGGTTCCCATAGGGAAGACCCAGGGCGGCGTAGGCCCTCTGCATGGAGCTGGGGTCGATGTGTGTGGCAGCACTATTGATGGCTGTGGCGCTGGGCTGGCCAGCCCCTACTGTGCTGATCGCATTCTGCAAGTTAGCCCCAGGGGAACCCAGCATGGCTGGAGGGAGAGATATTGAGAAAATAATAAGTGGCTTGAAACTTTTCAATAAACACGGTGACCATCTTGCAAAACCTCTGCTATGGTGGAACGTGTTGACTCATCTCTTGAGTTTCGAATATATGCGCCGTATGCGAGCATGAATAATAAAATAAAGGCTTACTAATGAAAGACAACCATCAGCACTTATTGTTGTGAGGGTTTTCCTGCGGAGAAACACATATCTGGGAGCCTCACTGTGATCCGGCAGTACAACCTGCTGTGTTGACTGCTGTCAGCGAGCATGCTGCCTCTGTGGGGGATTTAAATCTGTCATAGGGCCTCTAAACCAATCAGAGAGTCCATTTTTCCCAAGACCCACCCCCACTGATAGCAAAGCCACAGAGCCCATCCTCTGAGTGTCTCATTACAGGCCCAGCCTTTTCAGAGGAATCCTCTGGGTTGTTCCTGCCCGCACATTCTGCAAGCCGACAGAGCTGTGGCGAGGAAATGCGACCTGCAGGTGGCATCGCTTCATACCATACGTTGGCGTGAGGCTCGCTGCAGTGCAACAGCTACTTTCCCAAAAAACTCAATAAGGTTTCGTTCACACAACGGCACACGCCGTGCGACGGATACGATGAGCGTCAACGATGTAAAAGATTCATTTAGCTGGCGTTTGCATCACTGCGTTCGGATGCGTATCTGCACGAGATAAGAATAAGGAGGCTGGTGGCATTCCTTACGCTGCTGGTTTCTCTTGTCGCTCGCGTTCTTCAAAGGCAGGCAGACTGGACAGTCGTGCCGCGTGCAGTTCTTCCAGTGGGAAATGATCTGTCTGGATGATGCACAGTGCGCCACTGGGGAGAAATGAAAAGGTGACAAAAGCACAGCGTGAGCCGTGGAGACGGTTCTCGGCGGAAGAGGAATAAAGCTGTGACGTGTGGCAGCTTTTAATTAGCGGAATAATAGCCGAGCAGCCTTGCAGCCGGCAAAACCGCGTGTCCGGAACCAAGTTGGATTCTAAATCAACTCTCTGAATGAAAGAAAGACTACTCACCCTGGCAAGATTTTCCGGCCTGACAGTGGGTCATGTGGTTGAGGACGTTTTTCATGGTGCGGCAGTGGGGCAGAGTACAGGCCCTCACCTCCCCGTTGGCCTGCTCCCGCCGCTGGCACTTATGAGCATGGAGCAACAGGACCAGCTGCTGCTGAATGAGTTTGCGCTTCTCAGGATCAGCCGTCGGACCTGCTGACACGCCACTAGCCCCGGGGACCATGCCCACGGATGCTACCTGCTGCTGCATCTGAGACTGCGATACACACACAAGCACACACACACACACACACACACATACACAAAGGTGAAACCAAGAACTAAGGGTTGCCCCCACTGATGAGAGATATCCTGTCTATTTTTATCTTTGCAAAAAGATGCACTTCATGTGGAGCCGAATTTGCGCACGCAGAGGAAACACTCCTTTAATTTAAATTGTTTTTATTTTCCCGTCTATACAAATAGTGGACGAATCACAAAAATCTGCACAGTCAATATGGCAGCTGAAGACTATCAAAAACGGGACCACCTTATGAGAACACCTTTCTGTGGAAACTTCTTAAGATGACTCGAAGCACAGTGGCTGCAGAGCTGAGGTTGCAGTCTTACCACGACGCAAAAGAGTGATTTTGGGCAGCAATGTGATCCTTGCCCACCAGGGGCAGCTACGGTGGTTATTTTCTGTCCGCCACAGTTTCTCTGCCTCTTTTCAGGAACGCTTTGTCAGGTCAGACTTGTTGAAATGGCTATTTTGTAAGGTTCACAAACTCCCTCTTTTTCAACATCTAAAATCTACCTCTGTGTGGCAAGTGTTCCAGCTCCTTTGGCCAGTGCCAGTGCTCCAGAGCCCAACTGGTGTTCTCACTTAGAACTCATTGCCAGGGCGTTTTGAGTTTGACTTTAAGCAAGACGCTCTGTGTCTTTGTGACACTATCTGGCACGCACGGCGGACAGCAGAGTAAGAATTTCATTGCACAGGGAAACATGTCTCCTTACTGCCCATAATACAATGACAACTTTGAATCCTTGGTTAACTTCGAGGAGACAAAAATTCAAATGGAGGAAAATGTGTGGATTTCTCCTTTTTTTTCTCCTTTGATTGTTGATTTTATTAGCATAACACATTCTCAAAGGGAGCAGCTATCTATGCTAACTAAAGAACCATAAGTTAGAAAAATCTCTCTTGAATGTACGTGGCAAATAAATTTGCAGATAAAATTTGCTGTGACAATTTATCAGAAATTAATAAATAATTTGACAATCCAATATTTAATGCATATAAATAACAACATAGAATAGTCATTATCTGTCAACTGTGTGGAACCGCTGACACGATCTGCTGGGATGGGTGTTTCGGCAATACACGTTGAGAAAGGGAAAAAAAATAAAAAGTATTGAGTTTGAAAAATAGGAAAGCAGAAGCTGGAAAAGTAGGTTAAAAAATATGGCACCAAAGGCGGATGTAAGAGGAAAGTGATGCATGAAAATGTGAGAAAAAAAAAACAGAATTTGAATAAAACAACTGAGAAGGAGAGGGAATCGGTAAAAGAATATTTCTCTTTTGTATGAAATATAGAGACTGAAATTTCCTGCCAATGGAGTCAATTTCCTGTTACTTGAATGTCCCTCCATACACAACACTGTGTGAATGTTTTTTGTTGCTACGCATAGATCCTATTCTTTCACAAAAAAAAAAAAAAACAACAAATAAGCAGCAAACATTACTGTGCCACAGTCGGATTCCTTCTTCAGCGCACCTTTGCATTATGCTGTGACGACTTTAGAAGCAGAGCAGTTTCATTAGATTTAGTCATTTAACACTCATATTTTTTGTCAGTGCCTCTGGCATACATAAAAGAAATTCGCAGCACTCTGTTGTCAAAGTATTTGAGGCAAAAACTCAGGCACGTGTTTTGGAGCCCCGCCTCTCACGGAAAGTGACGAAATCTCGTTTTATTGCAAATACTTCAGTAAAACTCTGAGCCACCATGTAGTGCAGGGGTTTCTTTGATTGATACAGCATTGCGTTGTCCCGTAGACTTTAAAAACAGGGGCGATGCACATTGGCCAAAAATGTTTTCTCAACCCACTTAAGTTGAGAACGCTAAATAGACTGTGTCACTAGGATTTATCCACAGGTAGGACATGAAGTTTATGTAACGACTGCCACTGCCAGACAATCCTAGGATGAGTAGGGGGGAAGTTGAAGTGCTTGAGAACTTCTTGAGCCGTGCCTTGAAAATGACAGATACGGAGCAAAACCATTAAGTAGACAGAAAACACTCAAGTTCAGGAGCCGGTTGACACTCAGAAGTTGTAGCTGATACAAATCTGCCCGATACAGATCTTTAGGATCAGCTCATTTTGCCAATAAAAATGACTGTTTTACTATTCAGTTCACTGCCCACGTACTTCTAAACCTCTCCATGACTTTCACTATCCTTTAACCAAGTTACCAGCTAAAAATTACATGCAGAATTTGTAACCAAATTTCCATTTCCGATCTAACTTGTCCTTTCAGGGTTGTTGCTTTGCGGTTACATTTAGTTTTTTTCTTTAGATATATTGGGGGAAAAAAAAACTGGATATTTGTAACATGTGCTTTCTCGCTTGGAGTGAGTCTTTGTCGTCGAGCCAAGGCTCTGATCCACTACGCTGTCGGTGCTTGTAAATTAGATTGACACCTATTGATAACACAGCGTTTGGACTGTTGAGTCCGCGCCCATGTGACATGATGATCGATGGATGCGCTGCCAGAGAAGTGAATGTTCATGCTAATTTATTTTTTTTTAGCAATGTGAACGCGGGTCTAACCTGGGGTAGATCACCGGACTGGGCACCGGGCGGAAACAACAAAGGGTGCGAGAGAATTAATAAAAAAGAAAAAGGACCTTTTGACACTTACCATGTTAGGCACACTCCCTTTGAGGTCTCCGGGGAATTGGGGCAGATTGTTGGGAAGGGCCGTCTTGTTCTGGAGTTGTTGGGAGTTTACCCCTGTTGTCCCCATCTGTTGGACCCCGGCCTGACCATACTGCTGGCCAAACGGAGCTCCGGACATCCCCATCTACGATCACAAAACATACATGTTTGCAGCAAAAGGTGCCGATGCCATCGTGTCCTCAAGAGTATATACGCGATAGAACGTGACACTTTATTTTTGAAAATACAACAAACTGGAAAGTGAGCGCAAGTGTGACCAAGTGCCAAAAGCTCACAGGCAAACAACCCAATGGGTGACAAAGCTGTAACACTTGATGTCACTAAAAGCGGAGCCGGACGGCCCCTTGAGATTCCGACAGATTACCGAAAAGAAAAATGAACTATCTGTTGGCACAAACACATTTTCTTGTACCACAAGCGTCTAAGAAAAATAGTTGGCTAACTGATTAAATCCCCGGAGGTCATTTATTCCGCTATCTCTGATCGACATCAACAACCATCTGCTGGCAGTCTCTCTCTGACTTGCTTCACTGAGGGTCTCCCCGGCCAGCAGTGCTCCAGCAGAATGAACAATCCCGGCCCAGCGGAGAGAGGCTAACAGGAGGAGGCGCAGAGAAAGACCAGCTTGCTGAACAGCTGAGCAGAGCGCTGGGCTGAAGCCTGCCCCTCCCCCTCGCCGCTGCACAGATGCTAGCCGGATGCTCGCTCTCTCTAACAAAAACACACACAGCTTTGCATCCCGATCATACACATGTTCGCTCAGTTAGCTATTTGCAGTTTTGCTCGCCGAGCTAGCAGACAGCGGCGCTGTCCGTCGAGGCTCAGGTATTTCTATTCCCCTCGGGCGTTTCTTTACTTTCCTCTTGTGTTTCCTCTCTCCCGACCCCTGCATCCCCCAACCCAGCAACGCACAAGCCAGCTCCTCAAAAGTTGATTTACGGCTCCATTATCAAAGACCAACGGGCCCAGAGAGAGAAGGCATATAACAGACAGGGAGAAAGAAACGGCAGAAAAAAAAAAAAAAAAAAACAGTCTGTAGGAAAACAGTGGAAATGGGCTTTTGATGGATAAAAGAGGAGGACAGACAAAACGGGGATAATCTGGCACGCCGGCGCCCCGTCGTTCCGGGGATGTGTTTTCACGATGAACAAAATCTTCCCCTGGATGCCTCCAGGAGGAAAGGGATTCTATATTTAATTTTTACTTATCGCTTAGAAAAAGACAAACTGAACAAGAGCTGATTAGTGACTACAACGGAGCAGGTCTTCTTCAAGCCGCTGCACCGGCCCTTTGTCACGACACGTGCTGGCAGGACATTATAAATGTTGCGCTGGTTAAATAAAACAAAGCAACCACAGAGCGTGCAGCATCTGAGCCCGGGGGTAACTTAAGGACAAACATAAATGGATATATTCTTTTTTTTTTTTATAAATCACTGAACCGAAACAGTCACGAGATTCTTTCAGGCCATCTTTACGGTGTCCTTCCACTCCTGATAGGATCCAGTTTGAAGTAGCAGTTATCCTGACGGGCCGCTGATGAAGGTTTCATCACGGAAAAGGCAAGTTTAGAACGGTAAACCAGCTTTGTTTACGATGGATGTCGCTTTACACTGGATCACACGCACACACACATGTACGCACACACACACACCGATGGTGATAGAGCTGCAATGCGAGGCGCCAACCAGACCATCAGCAGCAACTTGCCCGAGGACACTTCTGCATGGAGACAAGGGGAGCCAAGAATTGAGGGACGCTCGCTCTACTAGCTTAGCCACGGCAGTCCCGATGATCGCTCAAACAAGAAAAAAAATTAGTTCACGAAATAAAATATTGAGCGTGCAGCAATTCGACCACCAGAAATGTGTTTTTGCTGCTGTTTCCTCTTTCCGTCAGCAAAATAGTTTTCATGAAACCGGTCCAAGAGAGAACCTTTGAAATTTTGGGGTGGTTCCAGAATTTTTTGGTCAATTTCTTGAGCACTGAAGACAGACCGCCTGCGGACATTTTGTTTCTCTCTGTATCCCCCTGGTATTATTACGAGGACCATTTTCTGCAAAATCTGGACCAATTTACAGACATGTATGATTGTATATCTTCCGCTGTGGATTTGCATTTAACAGGAGAAAGGCTGCTGGCCTTGGCGGGGGGCCTTTCATGTTGTTTTGTCTGTGATCCCAGAAGCTGCGGATGAGCAGCACAGTTACAAATCAGGGCATCACAATCTTCTTTGTGATGTTCGGGAGGACGGTTTCGTACTTTCCAGGCGGCAACTATGAATTTTCGCCTTTTACTGGCTCTTGTTTTACTGGTCACCTTTGAACATGCAATTTTAGCCTTCGCTTATAAAGGTAGGGGAGAATCAAAGTCCAGTTGAATTGCAAATGGCAGAGCATGGCATCACTGTTGCAATCCTAAACACGATCAGGAATGTTGCACGAAAACAGAATTCAATTTTTTTGTGATGGAACAGATTGACCTTATACAACAGTTTAAAAGATCTATCGCAGACAGTCAGAAAAGCATCGCGCCAGTGTGTTTTCTGGCATACCCAAATAATTCAAAGAGATAAACAAAAAGGCATAGACTTGGTCCAAAGTTTAAAACTGTGGGTTCGGGATCTAAAATTATGATTGCAACATGTGCATAACGTGAATTAAACCGGTGGCTTTAATAGCCAGGTAAGCCCACACACTAGCGCTCTAGCTTTTAAATGACAGCATTTAAAACTTTTAAAAAGCTGAAAAACAAACCCAAAAACCGCTGTTTCTTACAGAACAGTCAAAGAATTATATTTAAACCTCAAAAAAAAAAAACAGGGTCTCTTCCTTTTTTTTTTTTTTTTTAAAAAGAGAATTGCAAGTTAGCTGCTTCTGTCACATTCCATCTCGCCTCTGGCTCTTGAAGGCCTTGGAAAGCTGCATGGATGTGCTTCTGCCAGTCTGAGCTCAGGTGCAGGTCAGGTCTGTCACCTTTTTAAAGGTCACTGCTCTTTCAGAAGTTGTGACGAACACATTTTAAACCCAATTACTGCCGCTGCTTTGACAAACATTAGTGCAAAGAGATCAGCAGCACTTAAGTCATTGAGGATCCATCAGCTCTATTCTAACCAGAAGAACCAGTATGATACTGATGAGATGGAGGTGGGGCTGCAGAACTAAGTGCTGCGTAAAGGAAAAATAAAAGGTCCCCTCATGGCGATGTCTCACTCGCTTTCCCATGTGCTGTCCCAACTTTAGGATGTAATCATTTCTGCTTTTGGGAACAGCTGGAATTACACAAGTACATGACTTGGTAGGTTGCCGATTTATCTCACCGTCTTTCTCCGCAGGGTTAAGTGTTTTGCTGCCTTTCGACCAGTGACAGGTTTTGCAGGTCCGAGGGGACCCCGTCTGATTGGGTAACGTGGAATGGGTACAACTAATTCACAGCTCGAATCAACACTGACTGTAGCTCCGATAAGCTCCACTCCACAACGTCAATTCACGATGTGTCTGGAAAGCCTGAGGTCAAATTCAAAAATTAGCCATTTCCAGTGTCCATAGTCTGCACTGTGATTTATTAACTCACTATTCAGGCAAATGTTCAGTTGGCGCAGTCAAGAGCGACTCAGGCAATAACCGTATGAACGCATTGGGACTAACTTAAAGACTAACATGCACTTTTCATTCATGAGAATGAATTCATTTGGCTCATTAATCGCTCTGCAAATCCAGTTGTAAAGGGAAAACAGTACTTGACGAATTTTTAATGTGGCACTGAAGTACATCACGCAGTCCAACTCTTTTAAATCTAGAAGCACTTTTGGAAATAAGCAAGCATCAATCCTTTATAGGAACGTAGTAATAAACACATCAGCACTGAGCTGCGTTGGGCCAAGATAGACCAATAATGATTGATGCACTTGACTGCAGATTAATATCTCTCAACTGATTGTCTGCTTCCTCCAGCAGACCAACTCAAAAGGAAAGATCTATCAACTGGTGACAACCCAGCAGTGGGACGAGGCAAAAGAAATAATGCATCGCATATGCTTATCCAGATGAAAACCTGAGGTGAAAATTAACTCCGTCACACCGCTTCTAGGTTCTAACACTGAACTTACACAACAGCGTCACACTGCCTCACCCAAGCTAAGCACTGAAGAGACTTTTTGGGGTAAAAAAGGAAGTTCTTTTGAAATCCACAGCTGGGTTGCCGGAGTTAACCAATTTCATTGAATATAATTACCGCAATCCTTTGAAGACAAATGAAGTGATGACTGCTTTTAAAGACTAACAATCTTCGAAATGAATACAATTAAGAGTTGGAACGCACGTTGCTTAGCTAAATTTTACACTCTTAACAGTTTAGCGGTCTTTCGCTGTGGTAACTTCAACTACCAAGAGAAAGCGTTTGGAAGATGAATCCCATAGATCCCATGAATCCCAATGTATAGTTTGTTACTTGAGCCTATTTCTAACCGCATACAGAGCCTCACTACCAAGAGCCAAACAAACCAATTTGATATACTGACAATTAAGTTACACGGTAGCATTGTAAAAGTTGTGGTTGTAAAATGGTAGCTATTCTTCTGAGTGTCACAATATTTCAAGCGCTGGAGAGGAGCGCATCTAGAGGAGTTGCAATAGTGGTTTGTTTGTTTGATGATAATGCGCAGATAATTTATTTTCAAAGTGTTAAAAATAAACAAAGACGCTCCTGGAAGTGCAGTAAATCACTTTAGAAGAGTGAACTTTAGATATATACATATAACTAGAACAATGTCATGTTTGGAAATGGCATGAAAGGGGTACATGTTTAACCTTACCTTATTCATGTTTCCAGCTTGCTGAGTATTCATTGCGTTGTGTCCACCCATCTGTGGCCCTCCTTGGGTGAGTGTTTCTGCGAGCACGCTGCCTCCGACACCCGGTCCGGATCCCACTGGCGCCCCAGGCATCCCTTGGCTCTGGTACTGCATGCCAGGGCCCGGCCTTCCCCTGCCTGCCGGTCCTAGAGCTCCGTTCATCACCTGCCCCGTCGGGCCCATGACCCCGTGACCCTGTCCGCTGTTCAGCAAGGTCTGACCGAATCCCATGCCCGTGCTCCCGTTGCCTTGACCAGTAGCCACGCCTCCTTTTTGGGGCTGGGGAGACTGATGGTTAGGGGAGCCCTGTGCCAGGGGGCTTTTACCAAGCACATTACCAAGTTGGCTTCCAACCATGCCCCCCTGCTGGGGGCCGGCTGAGTTGAGTCCGCCTCCCAAGATGGAGGAGCTTCCTGGTCGCAGCAGCTCAGACAGCTGCTTATGTTTGGCAGCTGCATCTGGGACGATGGAATTGAGACCTGGTCCCCCTCCACCACCAGGGCCGCCATTGGAGGACATTCCCATTTGGGAAAGATCCCCGTTTCGGATGAGCTCATCAGGAAGGTTATTTTCCAGGTCAAATAGAGAGACAAGATCTGGAAAAAAAAAATTGAAAAGATACAGTAATTAGCTGTCATCCCTTTCCAAGCCATGATATGATTGACGCTGGAAGAAAACACTTGTTTTAAGAAAACGTAATGAATTCTTGCAGTCTCCCTTGACATAGTCAATAAATAGTTTACAGTGTAAGTGAAACAACAAGGAGAAAAAACAGGCAACAGGAAAACGCTGGACTTATTAAAATATTAAAGTTAAAATCTAAGCTGCTGTAAAAGACAATAGAATAAGAATAACTTTATTTATCCCGAAGGAAATTGTTGTGCCAGAGTGTCAAGTAAAACATAACAATAATAAATATTAGTAGAAAATTGTATAAAAAGTGAAAAAAAAAAAAAGGCTGGGTAGAATGAATAAATCTCTGTAAATTCAACATTTACAACACCATTCAACTTTTACAAAGTGCACAGATTGGCTACCAATACAGCTATGATTGACCTTTAAACCATACTTGAAAAGGAAATATACATATGTGTGACAGAATCAAACCACAAACAGCAGAAATGGCAGCAACAGATTTGAACATACGCAAGAAATCATGTCTTAGCCACAAAACCAAAGTACCTGCTAATAGAGTCTGAGAGAAAAATATTTTGAATCTGTTCCATCGAATACCAAAAAGAAAAAAGGCCGAAAAAAAAGAGGCAAACTTTGTATTTTAGGAGTTTACAGTTCAAACTGCTACAAAGAGATTACAATGAGCAAATTTGTGGGGGGCACCAAGTGGGATTGAAATTTGTTTTAGAGCAAATCGTGATGAAATGTTTGTTTACCTTATACTATCAAACAGCTGCATACATGTTACCACAAGGAAAGGAAAGAGCTCCTCGTCATCTACAGTCTACATGTATGTTACATGAAGTACTGTGAGCTCCACAAACATCAGATCCTGGTTATTTAACGAAAAAAAAGTGTTGGGAAATCAGTTTTGTGATTGTAAGCAAAGACTATAATGATGTCAGTAATGAATTAAGCAATGCTATTGTGGATTCTGGGTTACCACCATAAAGTCTGTCTGACTGACTGGTGCAAGTTCTACGGCTCAAATATTTTGTGAGGCCTAGCAGTCAGATTCTACTTGAAATTAATTTTAAGTGGAATCTTAAATACACCCCCCACAAACACACACACACACATGTGCATTTCAGAAAGATTTAAAAAAAAAAATATTGTCAGAGAAAATTAAAATAAAGAATTAACTGCACTTTTTTCAAGTTCCTTTTTGTAATGCCGGCATAAATCAAGAGCTGCACGACATCCCTGTAGTCTGTCTTATTTATCCGGTTTATCCATTTAGACCTCCGTTTAAATGTCAAAGTAGCCATTGGCACACTGGTGGTCCCTCATGTGATAGTTGGCAAAAGGCAATGTAAATAGATCTTGAATCTTAAAGAACCAATGGGTAAATGGGGAAGTTCAACTTTGTCCTCAATTTCTCCAGTTGGTTATAAATATCAGATTTTTATTGAGTTGGCTGACATCAACTTAGCACATCTACCATCATAAGCTGAGCCACATCCAAGTCCCTGCACATTTCCCAGTTTCACATACCTGCAACTAAATGATAATCATGCCGTTGTACTTTCAGCCCACTCTTCCTAATAAAACTGTCCTTTTTTGTTTTTTTTTTCTTTCAGATATTGAAAGTATTTCCAAAATCTCTGGATGAAACCTAAAACTGTTTTGCGAGCCAAAGGCTCCTCTTTTCCACCAGAGACAGGTAAAATACAATGAGTTATCCAAAAAGCAGTACTGGGCTTGCAGCATCTGACGTAAAACCGACTGTTGCCTGCTGTTAAGTTTGTCTAACGATTGTGGCAGCTAAGGGCGGCAGTTCAACAAAAATATTCCTGCATCTAAAACAGAAGCTGCAGCTGCATGGAAAAATGTGTCGAACCGTGAACTGCATGATGATTTCAAACAGCCAAAATCTTAAATCACTCTGCAAACTGCAGGTAACAGGCAAAGCTTTTCCAGGTTTCCTACATGACGTCGGTATTTCCCAAGATATCACAAACCATTTAAACAAAGCCTTTCTGAATTCTCCAAATACCATCAACCTTACAGACTAGGTATAGGATTCATTTTTGAGGGGTTAATGGAACTTTAAACACTAACTATAAACAGCAAATAACATTCATTTAAAAGGGAAGGCTTAGCTACAAGTAACCTACTTTTAAGCAAGTGTAGGTGTTGAATGATGCCAATATTAAGTCAATTCAATTCATTTAATTAAGCAATATTTTGAAGAAGAATGTTGCAGTTTTGTGCTTTGCACTACTTTCACATCAGGAGATACATATCATGGTGCGCAGCTCTGCTGATGATCCTCACATTGCTCGAAGGCATTGCTAGCACGTGAAATGTGATGCCATGGCAGTGACTTCTACTGCAACTGGTGTAATATATTGTGGAATTCTGAATTCATCACCGAAAACAACTGGTTTTACGTGATAAATTGTTTGACGATTGGGTATTTTAAAAAACACAAACTGTCTGCTGAGGCAGGCCAGAATAACAAGGCACAACTAACAATAGGAGTACAAATCTTGACAGACGGACAGCTCCAAAGCCACCCGTGTACGTGGAAAACAGTCGGCGAAACGGAGGAAGGCTGAAGACTGACATGTCTTCAAGGAAAGAAACCAAGACCGCCTGCCACGGTACGACGTGACGATGACTGACCATGACCTAGATGACTGTGAACCTTCACAGAAGCATTAGTCGGGGAGTTAATATTTAACCAGCTAAACCGCCACACCCCATAAACACACCTGACTGTATGCAACTCCTACGTTGTTAAGGTTGAAGATGAATCAAAGCGGTTTATAAACTAGATTTGGTGCCAAAGGATGAGAATGTGACTATTACGCACAGTCTAATTCATGAAAATATCAATGTATCGGAGGAATAGCGTTAAGAGAAGTGCAACTGTTTACCATAGGAACTTGATGGCAGAGGACAGGACTGATAGAGAATAGCAGGCTGCTGTTGCCTTAGCAATGTTTGGGAGAAACTGTGAGGCAATTCAAAGCAGGCAAGCGGAAATAAAATGTGCCAGAAAAACACAGATAACTAGCATTTTGTTGACGAAACAACAAAAGCACTCAAGACTGTAAGCAGTGTTTGCACCGGGCGGTCGACGCCACGCACAGTAGGGTTAACGTGTAACTCATCTGATTTATTATCCTTAAATGAGGCAGTGGTTGAGTGCCTGTTTTTGATGTATTGACTCAAATACCTTTAATAAGACAAGCACACGGGACAACTGATCGCATACGTCCAATAATTGACGCGTGATAAACTTCATTTTCCGTGTAACCATAATTTGCACGTTTCTTTTGATACTGACAACATAATAGAAGAACTCGTGGGATTATCAACATCAATGAAGGAAAGGACAACGCATGCACGGTTGCTCTTGGTTCATCAGTGAAAATCTGAGAGAGGTTGTCGAGGATTTCTCACCACTGAAGTTTAGATTTAAAATCCTGGCTTTGAAATGATCAACGAACGTTAGCCGTGACATAAGAGAAGAAAAAAAAACAGTAAGAGGTTTGCATGAAAAATAATGTTGGAGGAACTTTAAACAAAGACTAGTACATTTTTCAATTACATTTCATGCTTTTTTTTTTTTTATTCTAGATTAAATTCAGTGTAATTAAAAAACCGGCTGAAGAATATCATTAGAACTACTCCAACAATGAACACCAAATAAATATTACTGCATTTTACTTCATTCAAATAATGTGCTAAGCACTGCTTTATATTAACTATTCAAAACAGGAAAGATAAATTACAAATCTTTCAAGATATTATCAGCAACTTTTGTCTGAATTTTGGTGGAAAACCATATTTTCCAGACTATCGAGAGCACCTGAATATAAGACGCACCGGCTAAAAATAAACAAATATATGTGTACATATATAGGCGGCACGTGTCCATAAGCCGCAGATAAACACATTGTGAGATATATTCGGTTACACCGAAACATTTTAAATACATAGCCGTAAACATCCACACATATGTAGTGGAAATGCTTTTTTCCAAGCAGCGCTTGAAACACGGCTGATAAAAATTATGTATAAAAAAAAATAAGAAAAAGCCCATCCATCCATCAATTTTCTATCCCTTTCTATAGTAGCTTTTTCCTACTCAAGCTGATCGCGATCTTTGTCTTTCTCCTGCGCACTAAAACCACTGAAATCGTCTTCTCAAAATTTCACGGTCATTTCATCGGTCCGATGTGACGGGGCTCAATGTTTTGGTGGTGTGAAGCTCATTAGCCAGAGAAAAAAAATCCATAAATTAGCCGCATCATTGTTTAAGCTGCAGTTTTTTAAAAGCGTGTGAAAACAGTAGCAGCTTGTGGTCCGGAAATGACGCTAACCCCGCTCGCTCCATCAACACTGCAAGTATACAATGACCCCCTGCTCGCCATCATTGATAATCAATGGGACTTTGGAGGCCAAGACACAACTTGGAAGTCATTGTGTTCCTCAAATCATTCCTGAACCAGAGCCGCAGGTCACAACATCCTCCTGAAGAGACCACTACCATTTGCAAATACTTTTTAAGAGAGGGAGCCTACTTTGTCTGAAACATTGTTTTGGAATAATAATATATTCGCAGAGTACTTCCAATCAAAATACTGTACAAGTGAGAGATGATAAGAGGAGTGATAATGACAATTTGATTTGTTAATTCTGCCAATCCTATAGTGAGAGACACAATGGGGTTAAAAGCATCTAACTAACCTACTGCATATTTTTGGACTGTGGGTGGAAACCAGAGAACCCAGAGGAAACCTACTCAGACGGAGGAGAACGAGAACATGTCAACTCAAAACACAAAGACCACGAGTCACAGGGAACCTTCTTACTGTGTGGCAGAAGCGCTAACCGCGGCACTACCATGCCGCCGAGAAAAAAAAAAAAAGGTGTTGCGCGTCAATTAATATCCACATCAATTATACAACAAAAGGTTTTTGAGAAGTACGCGCTCCAAAGCATTACTCTGGTGCCAGCTTGCCTTCTTTCCATTTTGTATGTGTTGCTCCATGATCCAGCTCCAAGGCTGAGGGTGCACCCAGCGTGGAAAGGATGTGGTCTCGTGCACCCTGACTTGTCTGCAGCGACGCAGCCCCATATGCGACGAACAGTGATGACCCGTGTGTTCGACACCTCTCTATTCCAAGCAGCATTAACTTTTTTTCCTGGAATGTGAAGTTGTCTAACTGTCAAGTTGGGTCTCACCACTGTACTCCCTTCCCACATACACAAACCTGGTGCCAGTTCACGGTTTTCTTCTTCCCTAGACCACTTTTGGCTGGGAACGACAGCACATATGAACTTGGGACATCCGAGACATCTAGCGATCACAGTTTGACCCTTGCTGAATTCACCCAAAACTTTCATGAACCTACTTGTACCGCCATCGGCACATCGGCTCAGGAGAATGAATTCTAAACAGATAATCAGTGTTGTTCACTCCACCTGTCAACCCTCATGTTTTGGTTCATCAGTGCAGAAAGCCATACCAGTTGCTCTGAAGTGCCAGTCTTTGATTTTCAACACTATCCCTACATGTGTGCACAGTAACATTACCAGGTTTAATGCAAGAGTCAATGACCACTGATGGATCTGGTCTTTGGCTACACTTCTGCTCATACACACTAGAAAAGGCCTCCACCAGCTATCAAATTAAACTGTAGCTAATCACAGGCTGGTTCATTGATAACAATTAAAGCATATTTAGCGTTGCTCCATTTAAAATATGTTATACAGGAAAGAAAACATTATTTTCAATGTTACTGGAATTCTCAAAATCTTGTGTAAAGTGTCTACAGCGACCAGAAGGAGTGGCACGCGTAAGACCTCATTTCAACACAGGAAAAGGCCGCTGAGATGTTTGTCATGAAAATGTTATGGTAAAGAGGCAGGAAGATGGCTAAAGTTGAAGGAATGGGAGCGCTGACGAGAGCGAGGGAGTATTGTGGGAGTATTTTAAGTACATTCGGGGAAGTCATGCAGCTCATTCCTGGTGAATTGACTGTAAGAATGAAACTAAGATTACAAGAAATACTCCGGCACACAGTAAAGAGCAGGCCACAAATGACGTCGGGAATCTGTCAGCATTATCAAATCAGCTGTCCTTGCATTGCTTTGTCTTGTCACGTGGTTTTACCTCAGAATCAAATTGGCGAGTCATTGACCTTACGCATGATCGTGAAGTTCTGCTGGCGGTGAAAGGCTATCTCCTGAGTGGTTGACCATGCAGGAAAATCCTCTGCATGCACTCAGGAGACTGATCTTGCATGCCAGCAGTCACAGACTTCAACAGCAAGTGGCCGAGATGGTGAGGATGTGACGCACAATAGATCAAAGTGAGTGGAGGAAAACGTGGGATGAAATATAAGGAGATGTAGCCTCATTTTCAACACATTGACCGTACTCCTAAGTGGATGGTTCACGCAGCTGGCTGCAAAGACAAAGGAAAAAAATTACTTAAACAAACCCGACTCGGCACCCTATCCATGAGGGAAAAAAACAAAACAAAAAAAATCTAATTAATACTTCGGTAAAAATGACCAAATATGAATGTACATCTTATTCAATAACCTATTAAACAAAGAAAATACAGGGCATTACTTTGCAGCAACATTTAGGCTTCAGTCACTGCACTGGATGAAGTACTCAAAAGTTACATCAAAACCCCTTTGACTTCCAGAAATCAGGAATTTTATTGATTTCTAAGACAGCAATCTACACTTACCAACTTAACTTTATTATCAAATAATAAAAACAAGTAAAGAGGAAAAACCCGTGCGCAGTAAGATCAGCGGTTTGACATCAAATTGCCTCGCAGTAAAATTAACGTAGTATGGGATTCCCTGACAGTCTCTCACTAAAATCACTTACTCTCATTCTTCTCTACCTCATTTCTCAGTCTCTCTTTGTGGATTCAATCCACGGTGGCATTCTGTAAAGTTAACTTGAGTCATTTTTGACTCGTTCAGTGAACGGAAACATGCCACAACCATGTGAGAACGTTAAATGAGCGCCATGCAAAGAAACCCGAGGCTACTGATAAATATTTACAAAACGAGGCGCAAGTGAGAACTTCCTACAGAATCAGGTCCAGAACTTTTGCATGCTGACTTGCTACTACGCTACAATTTCATACTAGAGCAGGACAGGCGAGGAAATCTCTTCAAACCAAAACAAGTGCAACAGCTTGTCCAATTCAAGTAAGGAGGATTAGCTGAAATTTAGCCAACAATATAAAAATGTTAAGTCAGATCAACATGAAATTATCACTGGTGAAATTAGCACGTGTCATGGATTTGAATTTTTCTCCAAGTTCACTTGTGAATTCTTAGTAAATTATTGAAACACACTACTGAATTCTTAATCATTTCTCTGTAACAAATACTGGGACAAACACGCACTTCTCTTTTTTTTTCACCCCCCCCTGTTTTGTAGTCTCACGAAGCAGCTTTTGTCTGTTACCACAGTCAGTCACGTCCGTTAAAGCAGAGAAGCCCCAAAACAATTTGAAGACACGTGGTGTTACAGTGTTGCAGAGAAATATGGGAGAGATTAAAAATCAAGTTTTGGTGAAGGACTTCAAACACACAAACACATTCAGTGTGTTTACAATTCGACTCCTGCACGCTCGAGTGGAGACAGAGTACACAGGACAACGGAGTTACGGTGCTTTCTTCCAGCGGCTGTCTCTTCAGAGATGTTGATACACGTAGTAGGGGTTACACAGGACCAACGCCGTGGTGTCTTTGTAATAGAGCCCACGCTTCAGCTACCTCAGCCAGGTCCCACCACATTTGTTACACCATGTGAACACACACTTCCACTTTTTCACCTTTCTGTTTTTGTTTTATCTGACAATCTTGCCACACAAGCGCAATATTGTGATTTCAGTCTCCGCCCCCCACCAAAGGTGCGTCCCTCATGCTGCGTCTTGAATTAAAAGCTCAGTCACTAGGGCGGTTTTCTTAGAAAGCCGAACCGAAAAGCTCCAGGTCGGATTCCTGAGCTCCTCCTTGTCGATGCAGTTGAGCGGGACACCGAACTCCTAATTGCTCCCCAGACGGCGCTCAGTGGCTGCCCGCTGCTGATGGCTCACCTATGACGGGATTAATGCAGCAGATTCACCCACAAGGGATCAATAAAATATCCAAGTTTTTTTAAATCAAAAAACAAATAAATGAATAAACCTCAGTCCAATGCATTTCCTTGACAGCTTATTGCATCCTAAAAGACGCAAAACATGCTGCATGTTTCAGATAATTCGAACGTGGCATTTGGATGTTTGATGAGGCCGTTGGCGTCTCTTTTGGAGGCAAGTATTTCTCTGATATTGGATAAATATGTTGGGCCTAGCAGAGGTTTTAGTCAGTTTTTCCGAAACATACACTTGCAACCATTCTTTGCTGTCAACAACTGGTAGGCAGAGAATGTGCAGTTATATCAAGCATTATTTTCTGGGGCTTTTATGGCAGTTGATAACAGCTTGTGATAAGTTGCATACACACTGATAGCCCAAACAACCCCCCCCCCCCCCCCAAGTTTTCGAGAACCTTGAGGGGAAGCATTTGTGATTTAGAACGTGTCCACCACCACGTCCAAACCTTTGTAATATAAATACTTGACTGGGCAATGCGAAAATAAAATAAATAGTAGGCATTGTGCAGTTGTTTACACTTGATTGACTGGTCGTAAAATATTGAATATGGTTCTTTATGAGATAGGCGGCGATCTCTTCAAGATGTCACAAATTAGCGTGACTAGTAAAGAAGAGGTACTGTCCTTTGCTATGCTCCTTTGGTGAAAACCACATGCAGACAGGAGGACAAGACAATATGAACAGGGCTACACAAAATAAAGAGAATTTTTTTACCTATTGCAGACACACCAGAAGACATTAGCATCCTGTAATGTGTGAATGAAAGTAAAAATAGGGGGAGGAGGGACAGAGCAAAGGCCGCACAACAAGGCACAGGAAGATGGTTTTCGCTGCCACCAACCAGCATTTTTAAGGCAATCTGTTCCGCATCAACTGAAACATCAGCCTGCAGCTATGGGGTATCATCTTTGTCATGCCGGTCAACAGTGGGTTTTGATGTCTGACTGTATTTGAACACATGCTAATATGTGCATATGATCATTATCAACAGATCGTACACACTAGATAGACGGGGATGGAGGAGAGGATGCTAGGTGAGCAGTGCAAGTGGAGAGCAGCTGTACATTTCTCACCAGCAATGACACGCCCACCCAACCATACAAATGAAAACATGCCTCTTCGCCTGTGGCCAAAGGAGCGAGTACATACAGACAAGAGACTGCGGTGCCATTAATAACGGCCATTTATTAATAGACACATCAAAGATAGGCGGCAAATTTTTGTCTTTGAGCTAAAACTCAGAGCTCCATTGGCTTGATGGGGGAAAAAGGAGGTGTCTTTACTCTTTATTAGTGTACAAATATTGTAGTTCTATAGAATACATGGATGATTCTGCACAACGAAGTGCAGAGACCAGAAACAGACAGACAGACAGACAGACAAAAACTCTTTCTTATCCCCCTGTCTGCAGCCAGGCACATCCTAAACTTCAAACACAGCAGATCTAGCAGCGACTGCCGAGTGTAATGCTGGACGTCTGCGTGTGTGAGTGTGTGTGTGTGTGTGTGTGTATGTGTGTGTGTGTGTGTGTGTGTGTGTGTGTGTGTGTGTGTGCGTGCAGTGGGGGAGGAGACCTAATGTCAGGCTGCTTTATTACCCCACGAAAGTTCCTGTCACCCGTCTGAGAAGATGAGTTACCTTGGCACAAGACCACAGCATGTCAGCTGAATAAATAATGAAGCCAAACACAGAAAGGTATGTAAATAGGGAAAACTGATTCTATGATTCTGGGCACTACTGTGCTCTATCATGAAAATCAATGGGCAGAGGATTATCTCACTAACTTTCTGGGAGGTCCAATTCAGAATGAAGCCGCCAAAAATGTGACACAACTTTTAGCAGGTCAACCCCCTTTCTCAAATCTCTTTCACAAAACCACTGAAACCCATGTATGCAGTCTCAGGAGGTGTGTCTGTCACACGGACCGAAACCCTCGAGTTACCCTTGGCTTTGACACCTGTTATGTGTTTCACTGCTTTAAAACTATGTTAGTCAATGCTGTCAAGCCGCCCACCGCTCTTGGGAGAGAGGCTGGTCTAAATTTAAAATGGCAAGTCAAACTTAGAAAATTGTGATTTCTGCATCTCTAAATGCACGCATGTTCACCAAAGATGATGCATCCCCTTCTTTTTAAAGAAAAAAACAAACAAACTCCAGATTCCCTCAGCAAGCAAAACTGGAATATCTAAATATCTATTTTCATGCACTTTTCTGCATTCTGTTACTTTTTCTGGAGACACTTTCAATGACGGTACCTGTTTGTAAAGTGAATGACCGTGAGTAGCAACAAAACCCATGCAGAGTGAGTTCGGGGAGCTCCATGAATATCTGGACGACTGCAGCTTTCAAGTCTGGGTCTGCTGTGAATACATTTCTATGACACTGAAATAACTACAATAAGGTGTTGACTTGTGAAAAATAAACAGAGGTCATGATCTGACATATTTGTTCCTGTCAAAAACATGCTTTTCTCTGCTGATACCACTGGAGACAAAGATTGTGCCACTTCACTTAAACATATTGGTTGACTTTTGGACGCACAGAGTTGGAGGAGGCATCTCTGCAGCACTGTTTTTTAATTTACTTTCTGACAGTCGGAACACAAAATTGCAGCTTTTGCAATTCAAATATTTTAATTACATTTTGTTTAACTCCGCAGGAAATTTTAGAGCAACAATAGAAGCGCAATCCTAGTCCCAGCTCAATCACACTTTTAATTGTTAATACCAATCAGATAGGTAGCAGACATATTAATGTGTCAAACCTCAGACTTTCATTCGTATGCTGTCAGCTTCTTAACCCGTCATACCGAAAACAGATAAGCTGGACTTCAATTTATAGGCAATAATTGATTGAATAAATTAGACGCACAGGGCAGATCAGTAATTATCAGAGATAACAAGGGTAACTGAGGAACACGTTATTTAACCCCGGCCAAATGACCATGATTCTGTTAGTGAGTATTGTTCAGCTCCATACAAACAACGTGTAACACACATGACGACCGATGCGTTGTTTGTCGGCCGAAGGCTCGCACATTCACCACACATGCGTGAGAGGACCGGTACGATGCACTTGTGCATGACTTGACTGTCTTACACATGATAGGAGTACTTACATTTTAAGTCCAGTTCCACCGAGCGACCTGGGAAAAGTTGCTCTTCAGGTTGAGCAGGTGAGGAGACGGGCCCTTGGGCTACTTTCTAACACTCGCTCTCATCCTCTGTTCGCCTCAACTTTGCAGCCACGCTTTAGCCCAGCGCTGCTCGACAAATACGCTGGCAGAATGTGACAATCCCCTTTTGGCAGATCAGATAATATCTTCATGGCCAAGAGGCACCTTTTTACTTGGACAGCCCGGTTACCTCCAGCGGCGGTGTGATGAAATAGAGGTTCGGGGCTGCGCTCTTGACAACCAGGACGGAAGCCGGTACTAGCACTCGGAGGGGGGCGGATTGTGCACGGCTGCTCCTCTCACAGATACTAGGCTTATGACTTTATGGGTGTGGAGAGATTATTTCCTCTGCCAATGAGGTTAATGGGGTCAGCAGGGTTCACCGCAATCTACCTGGCTGATTTTCAGTCCTTTAGAGGGAGCAGGGATGAAGGAAAAGATCGGATTTTTTTTTTACTTTACACTGCAACGCAGGGCATATTTTCACATTTTATTCATGTTTTTGCCACAACCACGGGATCTGGGCTAGCAAGTCTTGTTATATCGCAGATTCCGACTGAAGTGTAAGGTTGTTTTAGTGGGGGGGGGAAAAAGGAAGCTCTCGGCCCGGGAAACTGAAACCACTTCAAGCTGCTCCCAATATTTTCAAACGACTGCTTCGGAATTCTTGCGAGACAAAAAAGTTTGCAGAGAAGTGTCCCGCTGCGGAGGAAGAGTCACCTGTAGCCTCCATCAGCCCATCCTGCAGGCGCCGTGGACGTGCGTCCCGTGACATTTCCGCAGGCCGGCTAACGGCTTGGCTTCACCCCCACCCCCACCCTCCCGTGGGGAACCAAGACGCCAATCCCCCCACCCCACGTACGCGTGTCCGTGGCGAGGGGGAGGAGAAGGAGGAGGAGGAGGAGGGTGAAGATAACGACACAGTAGTAAAAGCTTGCTCTCACTCACCTGGGCCATCGGATCCCGACAGAGGGGAATTAAGCTTGGGTCGCTTTGCAGTGGGGGGTCCGACGTCCAGCAGATTGTCAGCCATCCTCGTCTCCAGAGATAGGGTCGGGGGGGTCGAATAAAATAAAAAATAAAAATGATTTAAAATAAAAAAAAAAAAAAGAAGCTCGGTCCAACCCGAGGGAGCTCCCGGTGAGGGGATATCCGGGGAACTTTCTCTCACGTTACGCCGCGGAGGATCGAATGAACCGTTGGGTTCGCTGGCTGGCGGAACGCTGGCCGGGGGAAGGGGGCTTTCAAAAGAGAGGCAACAGCGCCACGCTTCGCCGCCGAAGATCACCCCATGATAATCCAACACCCAACACCCACATAATTATCCCCAACAATTCCGTCCGGGAGCGGTTTCGGTTCCGGGAGGCGAAGCAAAATCGAGATCGATCATGAAATAGTGCGCAGCGCCGAAGCCGGGCACTTTTTCCGCGGATGGCCGTTGTGGCGTCCGCGAGGAATCATTTTTTTTTCGCCGGCCAAAAGAGCGCCCGTAAAATCGGCCGCGGGCGGAAATAAAAAGAGCAAAATTCAGAAAATAATTTCAATGTGGAGGATTTTTTTTCCGGCGGCTGTCGGCCGGTAAACACAGCGGCTCGGGACGGAGGGACGGCGACAAACGGCGCTCTCTAAAAGGGAAATCAAATATACAGTGGGCTGTCGACACGGTAAAAAACCGGATTAACCTCACACGCTCGCCTTAATCCTCGTCGGAATAACTAATTCTTCGATTTAGCGCCGGAAAACGCCGTTTGAGTGCGACGTGAGCGGCTCCGCTCGGTTTTTAAAATTAATGCTCCCCCAGAAATCCCGATTCCGAGCCGCGTCAAGATGGCGGCTGCTGATTCCTCCGATACAAAAAGTTTTTTTTTTTCTTCCCAGCTCGGTGGACCGCGGGGGGAGGAGGGGGAGCGGCGTACTACGACGTCGTGACGTCACCAGAGTCCCGACGTGCGTCACGTGGACGCACGTACGCGGCTCTACCCGGAACACAGGCTCTACCTGCTTTCATAATAACAATAATAATGCATTTTATTCGTAGGCGCCTCTCTAAATCGTCTCACAAAAAATTAGGATTAAAGATTACAATGACAAAAAAACTCCTTTTTTGAGCAGCAGTTTGGAATCAATATTACGTATGGCTTTTTAGTTTTACAACAATGCAACAACTCCTTAGAATTAAGTAATCTTACCCCTTCTGTTTTGTTAGCCGTTTCTTTAAAAAATAACTTTGTTTATAAGTTTGCCAGTGGAATCTTACGGACATTTTAAAAACTTTTGCATTCACTCGAATTATTTCCGAATATCTGAACTGACCCCGTTTAGGTCTTCTGTAAATCTGAGAATTCAGAGCGAGAGCTGGATTCAGTACTTTCAAAAACATTATCTGGCTGTTGCCGTTATTTGGTTTGTTTTATAAAGTCATATTAGTTCAAGGCCACAGAATGGCTTGCCATGGAGCCCATCCAAACTACATTGTGTTGAATAGATTTATACATAAGCATATCAGGTTTATTAAATGCTGTCATGCAAAAGAGCGATGCAAGGTAATGGAGTAGTGCACCAGGCAGAAAATAAAACTCAGTCAGAGTAATTGATGCATGTGGCTACAGTCCACTGCAGCTAACCCCACGAATGATACGAATGGAGTTAGCTGCGGTGGATCTGTCAATTACGGCTCTGTAAATTACAACAGACGTTTCCCAAGAACTAACTTTATTTGATTTTAAACTTCATTTGCATACTTATGAGCTCACTATATACAAAACATTTCCAAAGCGACAGCTCTTGAGGACATGAGTCGAATAAGCGACGGCCCGTCTCCCTCTCTGACGTGTAATAGAGTCATTAGATGTGTCGAATGAAACCTGTGCTGACTGAGCTTTTATTATCATAGCATGTCATAGTTTCTGAGATAATAAACTGAACTAGAAACATCCAGGTCACAATCCCGCTAAGCATCCCTTCCGATAACACACACAACCCCACGTTTTTACAAACACTCGCGTTTACATGCAGGCAAATAGAATGCACAGTTATTTTCCAACATTCTTAAAATAAGCTAGCTCATGATACTGTATAATACTCTAGTACATGCACATGTATAAATAGAAAACGCTTGGATACTTTACAATACAAAGGCTGTACACAAAAATTGAGTGCCTTGTGCAAATGTGTGGACAGTGAATATGGGAATGACCTATCTTGGACACAATCAGAGAAAATAGCAATTTCAAATCATTCTAAAATGAAAAATGAGAGCGATGACAATGACACTCTTTGGCATCAAAATCCCTCCCGTTATTCATTCTGCCAGTTCAGAATGTCACTCACATCTCAGTTAATCTAAACAAAACAAAATCTGAAGTGGTATTTGCAGTGAAAAAAAATCAAAACGAGTGGAAATCAAAAAGAAGAGGTGACACCATGAGCCAGTTTGTCCTAAATACAATAACAACAATAATGTACTGTACTTAAAAGGTTTTTAAAAACACAATATACTCAAATAAGCTTATCAGATTGACCAAGAAAATTATAGCTAATGCACATAACCTGACACTCAATGAGCATGACCTTTATTAAGCACTTATTCTTTGATAACAGCGACAACTGTTATTTCAGGTGTCGGTGTTTTGTCGTGTTAGGTGCACTCCTTTGGGTGGGTACTAGGGTTGTGTGCTCATTAGCGTAAAGTTCATTTACCCTTTTCGAAACTAAATGTCAAATCGTATTAGTGCATTTGAAACGAAGTCGACGTGTTGGCAGGATAAAGGAGAGGAACTGAAAAGCAGCAGTGAGGCCACGTTTAGTACAATTACGCTGAATTTCATGTATTAAGAAAAGGCACTACTCCAACTGACTGTTTTTAGAAAACATCATTAACAAATAGGATTTAAAAATTAGACAAAACCGGCCTTCTTTCTTCGTCTTCTTCTTATGCGTGGCATAAGCCTTTGAGAGATATTCAGCGTCTCCGGAATCACAAGCAACCTGGAGCTGAAAATGCAAACCACAGGGAAAATCAAGCTGAGAGCTAAAAGGCACCAGCGATTCTAACTCCGCGAATACAAACAAAACAAGACACATTTTTTGACCCTCGAGGACAAATGGGAAAACGTAAACCCTGACGCTAATGGATAAAAAAGGCAAATGGTCATTTGTTTCACTTTCCCTTTTTCGCCAGTATCGTTCTATTACTTAAAGGTATTGACGTTTCGAATTCCCTGTCAAAAGTACTTTGCTTTGTTGCTGCGCGACGTTCCGTGTGAGACACATTCACGGGCGTCGTGTCGGAAATGTCCGGCGTCTGAGCACACGACGCGTTTCATCGGCGCGGCTTTCTCAGGTGACGGAATGGAAACAGCGCGGTCAAAAAGGAATACTCGAACCCTAGCTACACACCCAAAATACATCTTGCACGCCGCAATTGCATTTACAGTGCTAATACATTAAGTTTCATGCCGATACATGTTGTAAAGTAGGTGACGTGTCCGGCACTCGGAATCCAGTAATGTCTTTCAAATCGTAGAAATACGTGAGAGAGCACATCCGCCTGAGCAGTTCAAGTAATTTGTGACATTCGGCTATGATTATCCGCGTCTCAAAAGCACTATCAGCGAACACACAGTGTAACCCACGGCGACCCGGGCGGGTGTTTTTCTCCTCTAATCGATCCCGGGTCACAGCTAAAGACATTCCACAGGTACCTCGCGGGACGGCGTTAAATACCCGGCGACGACGGATGCCGCTTCAAACTTCCCACAGGTGCCTGTGCGATAGGGGACGGGCACGGCCAGGCAGTTTACGAAGCTGCAAGCGCGGCGATTAGTTCGACCCGAGACCGCCGGGCCACGGTACTAAGATGATAAGGGGATCTTAGCCGAGGCGGGCCAAAAGGCGCCACGCGACACCAGCGAGCAGGACTTGTTTTGATTCTGTGTTACTAAACTGTTAGCAACCAATTAGCGAGCCTGTTGTCATAAAGGTATCGGCGTTTCTCTTCGCTAATGCTCGTTACCACACACACACACACACACAAATGCACACACGCACACACACGTGCACAATTCTACTCACAGCTCGACCTAATCTGCCCTTTGCCTGTATTGATTATTCTTTTATTCGTGAAAACATTAGCTCGGTAAGAACACGGAAGCAGGTCCTGCTGGATTTTAGTGCGGCTTTTTACTAATACATACGTTAGCGTATCTCCCCCTGCCTTGTAGCACTTGCGTAGCTGCTTGCTGATAAAAGGCAAAAATGTCATAGCAAACCGCAGTTTGAAAAAGGAAAACGGTAAGAAAAGAAAAGCAAAGCGTTTTTTGTTTTTTTTGTTTTTTTTGTCCCCCCCCCCCCCCGTCCCACACACACACAAAAAAAGGTTTGCGAATGTACAGTGTTCCCTTTACGCCGCTCCTCCCGGACTCAAAAAGGCTTCATCTAAACATCGTTTTGATATAAAGGCACTTAAAAGACACGTTAAAAGAAATAGTCTGGATTAAAGGTGAGACGATCGTGAATTAGGTGGAGGGGAGATGATGGGACGTCTTCCCGGGTGGCCGACCAAGCGCCCGCCGCGAGTGACCTCAGACCTTCGAAGACTCCGGCTCATGCGGTTTCGGGGCCTGTAGGCGGGTCGGTCCGTTCCCTCTGATCCCGTCCCGGCTCGCAATGGAACGCGGCTTTTTTTACTAATTTCATCCTGCGAGAACGAGAGCTTAAAGGGTAGGAGGATGTACGATTAGAGCGCCGCTGTAACTCCTTCTCAGAGTCTGGTGGACTCCCCTGCGATGCCCTCGTCTTTGTACGTGTCCTTCACGCTGCGGGCCGGCGGGGCTGAATATTGCGCGGCGGACGGGACGACGTGCTGTTTTTTGGCTGCGGAGGGAGCGACTCCGTCCACATGTACGGACATCAGGCCGCTGTGCGAGACGGAGCGCCTGGCGTGAGGCGACGACGGGCGCCTCCCCAGCCCGTCTGGCCTCGACGCCTCTCGCTCGTGGCCGAGCCCCGCGTGGGTGGACGAGCCGGCGCTGGCGCTGGGCACCATGGCGTTGGCGGCGGCACCGGTCGCGGGCACCATGCTGGCGATTTCATCGGTGGGCGAGCGCCCGATGCTGCCGTCCACCTGCGCGCGGATTTCCGGCGAGACCGAGAGCTGGTACTGTGGCACGGGGCCGCTGTCGCCGCTCTTGGGATAAAGGAAGGTCTTCATCTGGCCTTTCCCCTTCACGTTAACCGTACCTCGGTAATCGAACTCGTAATCCATGCCGCTGAGCACGCAGTAGCTCTCCTCGCTAACCTGCACCCGACACTCCACCCCCGTGGTGTCCATCCGGCTGGCGATGTTGACGGTGTCGCCCCAGATGTCGTACAGGAGCTTGGTGGTGCCGATCACGCCGGCGGTGAGAGGCCCGTGGTTGAAGCCGATCCGGAGCTTGAACCCGAAGCCCAGCATGTTCTTGTTGAAGTCGTCCACCACGCGCATCATTTCCAGAGCGAACTCGAAGAGAGCGCGGAGGTGGGCGTGGGGGTGAGCCGCGTCGGCGCACTGCTGCGCGTTGAGTCCGGCCGCCGCCATGTAGGTGGCGCCGATCGTCTTGATTTTCTCGATGTTGGTGAAGGCGGGCTTCTGGAGGAGCTCGTCGAAGTCGCCGATCAGCTCGTTGAGAACGCGGTAGCACTCCTTGCCCCCCTCGTAGCTTTCTTCGTAAAACTCGCTGAAGTTGACGATGCTGGCGAAGATCACCCCCACGTTGTCGTGGTTCTTGGAGTAGCTCTGCGTGACCTTCAGCTGCTCGGCAACATGTATGGGGATGATGTTGCGGAGCAGCCAGTCGGCCTGGTCCCTCATGTTCTGGATCTTGATGCGGTGCTGGTCGGCCTCGACGTTGCCGTGGTAATGCAACCGGTAACTGACCTCGAATTCACGGTTCAGGAACCAGACGAGAAGAAGGAGCAGGAAAAACGCGACGCAGGCCTCGGGGCCGAGCAGGTCCTTGGGGTCGGGCTGCGGGTCACGGACCTCCTGGCTGTCGGTCACGAGGACGGAGCCGTTGACGTCGTCTTTATTCGACCTGGAAGACAGACGGACGGACGCCGAGCGGGAGGCGAGAAGAGACCGACCGATGGTTCAATCGACAGAAGCTTGACCGAAACAAGCCGTGTGTTAATTCAGGAGGGGCGTTGAGCGATTAAAAATGAGGCGACACGTTCTAACACGCGTTCCGAGGGGGGGGGGGGATTAGCAAAACAAATTCCACTTACCTGAGAAACAGCGTCTCGGCAAAACTGGAAGAGACGGGACAGATCGGGCGCCGATCAATACACCGGGCGAATTTCGTCGCGACTCAACTTGGACCGATTTCGTCTATAAGCGCGATATCGGCGATAAGTCGCGGCGGCGTACCTGCAGGGAGAGCCGAAGAGCAGCAGCAGAACCGCCAGTCCCGCCAAAGTGGCGAAGGTGGAGCGCATCCAGTAGCTGAGCTGGCAGGAATTACAGTACTGAATGATAGCGATGATGACGGCACAGCAGATGAACATGGTGAACTGAGGAGATACAGATTCCCACGGAAACATCGGTCAAACTTCACGTCATCGCGAAGGGAAGACGGTCGTGTTTGGAACCCGATGCGGGATAGAAATATAAAAATCCACCTGGATGGAGAGATGCATGTCGCAGGAGACGTGGGAGAAGACGGCGACGGCGGGCAGGGACACCAGGACGGCTCCGATCAGGTGACGAGGGATCCAGCCGGAGATGGCTCGCATCAGTGTCCGAGTGCAGTGCAGGGCGCCGTCCAGGTAGAACGCCATGCTGCGGGGGGGAAGGACAAAGAAAGAGGCTAAAAGCTAGCTGGATGCCATTTAAGATAAGATAAGATAAGAACAACTTTATTAATCCGGAAGGAAATTGTCGTGCCAGAGTTACAGAAAATATAACAGTAATAAATAATAAAAAGAAAAAGGCAGAATTAGAAATAAAAATAAACTATAAACTATAAAGTGTCTCAGTGAAACTATAAAGTGTCTCAGTAAACAAGTGATAAAACTATAAGTGTCTTAGTAACAAGTGAGGTAAGGAGTGCACAATAGTATGATAAAAGGAAAAATTGTAGTGTAGCTGTTTTGAAATGAAATATTGCACAGTTCTGAATATTGCACAGTGAAATGAAATATTGCACAGTTTTTGTTTTTTTTTAGGTTATTTGGATTAGATGACACGAACACGCGGCCGATCCCTGACTCGTCGCGCTTTTCCCGCTGAGAAAACACATATTCCGTGCAGAATTTTCCCACGAGCGGTCACGACATTTTATACGGTTTCCTCACCGGACGGCAAAGAAGAGAGCCAGGACCTCCAGCACGCCCGCCACGGCGGTCAAGACGAGCGCCGGCGCCGGCAGGCTGAGCCGGGTGACGAGCGGCCGGAGGAAACAGGCCAGCGAGAGGGCCAGGAACACCGAGCAGCACAGCAACATGTCCAGGAAAGAGCTGAACGTCGGACTGGCGAAAGTCTGAACGGCGGCTTGACTCTCCACCTGGAAGAGAGACGGGCCGAAAGAATAAACAGCGGGAGGGGAAAGAGGGTAAAAACAAGCCGTGAAGACAAACAAATAACAGATTCAAGAGCCGTCAAAGAGATGTTTGCCTCTATTGCTACTTGGCGGATTTTTTTTGTTACTCGGTTCTGGGGATTTTTCGTTCTTTAGCGTTTTTTTTTTTGCGGCATTTGAATTTTTTTTTCACGATGACATAGCCATATTCTATCCTCAGACAGAAAAAAAAAAGGAAAAAATATAGTAAAATTAAACAAAATTTCATTTGATAAAAAAAATAAAATAAAAGGGTTCATATATCTGGAAATTCACTTTTTCTTTGAAGGTAACTCCCGCGAAAAGTGATTGAAATATATTGCAACTACATTACACTGTAACTATAAATAATGATTATAATTATATCAATTATAATCATTATTTAAATCATTTAATTCATGATTTATAATTGTGTTTTTTTTAAAATCCCTGTTTGTCCCAGCCTGTACACACCCTGCCTCTTTTTGCTTATTTATTTTATTTATTGCTATTTTAATGCAGCCTCAGGGCGGCACTGGCCCGTGTCCCTCCAAGCCTGCCTTGGGGGGACACGGAGCAGTGTCTCCCTGTGCCGGTCCCAAGCCCGGATAAATGCAGAGGGTTGCGTCAGGAAGGGCATCCGGCGTAAAACTTTTGCCAAAACCAAATATGCGAGTCAACCAAAACTATACCATACTGGATCGGTCGCGGACCGGGTTAACAACGACCGCCATTGGTACTGATGACCTACAGGGTACTAATGGAAATTGGGCTACTGTGGGTCGAAGAACAAGAACAAGAAGAAGGAAAGAGTCTGAGACTGAGAGTAGGGACTTTGAATGTTGGGACTATGACAGGAAAAGGTAGAGAGTTGGTGGACATGATGCAGAGAAGGAAGGTGGATATACTGTGTGTCCAGGAGACCAGGTGGAAAGGTAGTAAGGCTAGAAGCTTAGGAGCAAGCTTTAAGTTGTACTATTATGGTACTGACAAGAAGAGAAATGGAGTAGGAGTTATCTTGAAGGAGGAGTTTGTTAGGAAAGTCCTAGAGGTGAAAAGAATGTCAGATAGACTTATGAGTCTGAAACTGGAAATTGAAGGTGTGATGCTCAATGTTGTTAGTGGCTATGCCCAACAGGTGGGATGTGAATCTGAAGAGAAGGAGAAGTTCTGGAATGAGTTAGATGAAGTGATGCAGAATATTCCCAGAAATGAGAGAGTGGTCATTGGTGCAGTCTTCAATGGACATGTCGGTGAAGGCAATAGAGGGGATGAAGAAGTGATGGGCAGATTTGGTATCCAGGATAGGAATGCAGAGGGACAGATGGTGGTAGATTTTGCAAAAAGGATGGAAATGGCTGTAGTGAACACCTTTTTCCAGAAAAAACAGGAACATAGGGTAACTTATAAGAGCGGAGGTAGGAGCACGCAGGTAGACTACATCTTGTATAGACGAGGTAACCTGAAAGAGATCAGTGACTGCAAAGTAGTTGTAGGTGAGCGTGTAGCCAGACAGCATAGGATGGTGGTTTGTAGGATGACTCTGGTGACAAGGAAGATGAAGAGGACAAAGGCAGAGCAGAGGACAAAATGGTGGAAGCTGAAAAGGGAGGAGTGTTGCATGGTTTTCAGGGAGGAGTTGAGAAAGGGTCTGGGTGGTCAGGGAGAGCTTCCAGATGATTGGACAACAACAGCTAGTGTTATCAGGGAGACAGGTAGAAGAGTACTTGGTGTGTCATCTGGAAGGAAAGTAGATAAGGAGACTTGGTGGTGGAATGAGGAAGTGCAGGAGTGTATACAGAGAATGCGGTTAGCGAAGAAGAAGTGGGATACTGAGAGGACTGAAGAGAACAGACAGGAGTTCAGGGAGGTGCGGCGAAAGGTAAAGATAGAGGTAGCAAAGGCAAAACAAAGGGCTTATGATGACTTGTATGCTCGGTTGGATAGTAAGGAGGGTGAGAATGATCTATACAGGTTGGCGAAACAGAGAGATAAAGATGGAAAGGATGTACAACAGGTCCGGGTGATAAAGGACAGAGAGGGAAATGTATTGACAGATGCTAGAAGAGTGATGGGAAGATGGAAAGAGTACTTTGAAGAACTGATGAATGTGGAAAATGAAAGAGAGGCAAGGGTAGAAGAGGTGATTATCGTAGACCACAAAGTAGCAAAAATTAGTAAAAGTGAAGTGAGGAAGGCATTGAAGAGGATGAAGAGTGGAAAAGCAGTTGGTCCTGATGATATACCTGTGGAGGCGTGGAAGTGTCTAGGAGAGGCAGCGGTAGATTTTCTGACTAGATTATTCAACAGGATCTTAGAGAGTGAGAAGATGCCTGAAGAATGGAGACAAAGTGTGATGGTGCCTATTTTTAAGAATAAAGGGGATGTGCAGAATTGTGGCAAGTATAGAGGGATAAAGTTGATGAGCCATACAATGAAGTTATGGGAAAGACTAGTGGAAACTAGACTGAGAGCAGAAGTCAGCATTTGTGAACAGCAGTATGGCTTCATGCCTAGGAAGAGTACTACAGATGCAGTATTTGCGTTGAGAATGCTAATAGAAAAGTACAGAGAAGGCCAGAGGGAGTTACATTGCGTTTTTGTAGACCTAGAAAAAGCATATGACAGGGTGCCAAGAGAGGAGCTCTGGTATTGTATGAGGAAGTCTGGAGTGGCAGAGAAGTATGTTAGACTGGTGCAGGACATGTATGCTCGCTGTGAGACACTGGTACGGTGTGCTGTAGGGGTAACCGAGAAGTTCAAGGTGGAGGTGGGACTCCATCAGGGATCAGCTCTGAGCCCCTTCTTGTTCGCAATGGTGATGGATAGGCTGACAGATGAGGTTAGACAGGAATCCCCATGGACCATGATGTTTGCGGATGACATTGTGATCTGAAGTGAGAGCAGACAACAGGTAGAGGAAAATCTAGAGAGGTGGAGGTATGCTCTGGAAAGGAGAGGAATGAAAGTTAGTCGCAGCAAGACAGAATATATGTGTGTGAATGAGAGGAACTCGGGTGGAGCGGTGAGGCTACAGGGAGTGGAGATCAAGAAGCTGGAGGATTTCAGGTACTTAGGGTCAATAGTCCAGAGCGTAGGAGAGTGCGGAAAAGAGGTGACGAGACGGGTCCAAGCAAGTTGGAATGGGTGGAGAAAAGTGTCAGGGGTACTATGTGATAGAAGACTATCGGCCAGAATAAAAGGAAAGGTGTACAAGACAGTGGTGAGACCAGCGATGATGTTTGGACTAGAAACTGTTCCAATGACCAAAAGACAGCAGACAGAACTAGAGGTTGCAGAGATGAAGATGTTGAGGTTCTCTTTGGGAGTGACCAGGATGGAGAGGATCAGGAATGAGTCTATCAGAGGGACGGCACATGTTAGATGTTTTGGAGAGAAGGTCAGAGAAGCCAGACTGAGATGGTTCGGTCATGTACAGAGAAGAGATAGAGAATATATTGGTAGACGGATGCTGGAATTGGAGCTGCCAGGCAAGAGGTCTCGAGGAAGACCAAAGAGAAGATTTATGGACGTAGTGAGAGAGGATATGAAGATAGTTGGTGTGAGAGAGGAGGATCCAGAGAATAGGGTTAGATGGAGAAGGTTGACTCGCTGTGGCGACACCTGACGGGAAAAGCCGAAAGAAGAAGAAGAAGAAGAAGATTTTATTTATTGCTATTTTCACTTTATTTATATTATCATTTAGATCTGGTTGTGCGTTTTTCACCCTCAGTGTTCCTTTATGTTGCCCATTATTATCCCTGATGTTGTTGTCGCCGCTGTCTATTTATTCATGGATGTCTTACTATCTTCTGTCTCTCTATTTATGCTCATATTTATTTCTTTTTTTTAACTTTTTGACATTACAACCCTCACGCTGGGGTGACAAAAGGAATTCCCCCTATGGGGCTCAATAAAGTTTATCGTAACCTATCTTACGATCCCAAAGATGCGTAATTCACCTTCATGCTTTTTTTTTTTTTTGCACTAATATGCACGTCTGCTGTTCCACCAGCAGAGAGCACCAGCGGCCCAGACACCTCGACACCCAGAGTCCTGCAGAGATTTTTGTCTTTGCCGCAGTCTGGACCGGTCTGGTCGGTCCACGGTGCTGACGGCCGTCCCAGACGGGACACGCGGAGAGCCCGGACGGGGGCGAGGCGGAGAAACGTGCACGAGCGGGTGTTTACATCGGAGGCGACCGGACGTTTCGGTGCGGGTGAATCCCCGGACGACCATCGGATATCTGGACGGCAACTCGTACCGTTTTTCAGTCGCTCGTGCGTTCATTCATTCATTATCTACGCGGCTAATCCAGCGCTCGGGGTCCCGGGAGCGCCGGCGCCCGTCCCGGCCGTCCTTGGACGTGAGGCACGTAGACGTGCAACCGTTCACGCGTTCATTTGCAATTTAGGGTCTCCGGTGAACCTCCTGCGTGCAGAACCCGGAGGAACCCCATGCAGAAACACCGGGAACCGAAGTCATGCAGAATGTTTGGCTAAAAAAAAAAACCATCCGCATTTGTATTTGTATTCATTAAACACAGATATACAAAACAACGTGCGCACACACACACACACACACACACACACGTACGCACCTCTTCCTGGTAGCTTATCTGATAGGCAGACTCCAGGCTCTTCTCCAGGAAGGTGAGGCTCAGCTTGTTTATGGGAGGTCTGTAGAAATAGTCCTTCATAAGGCTGTGACAGGCAGAGAGGAAGAATCGGCAGAATCGCATTTAATTTAAAAGAGGCCGCAGAGGCTGAGAGCTGTTTGCTTTTTAAAATTCAATGTCATCTGTTTTTCCTTACGTTAATCAGATTCCGCCATCTCCATTTAACCCTCCCAATCTAGAGAAGCCTAATATCTGTGTCCCGCCGAACACAGGAGATCTCCGCCTTCATCGACTAATCTCTGATTTATTATTATCATTACACCTCCCTTCGTACCTGTCTTCCTTTATAACATCCACAAAGTGGGCATCGCTCCTCTCCCTGAAGTTCTTGGAGCGCAGAGGGATGAGCGCCGAGTGGTCCATGCCCATGGCGCCGCCGCCCCACGTTTTCTTCTCCTTCTCCTGCAGCATCTCGCACAGCGACGTCTGGCTGTTGTTCAGGGCCTCCAGCCGCGGGCTGAGCAGGCCGTTCAGCGTTTTGGGGCTGCGGCCCGCCGACACGGCCGGCGAACGCCTCGGGACTGCGGCGTCCTAAATAAAAAAAAAATAAATAAAAAAAAACAGATTCAAATGTTGCTGATGACTAGTCGCGCTAACTAGCGCGCCGCTAACACACACGCATTCGAGCGCTCTGTCACACACTTGGGAGTTCGATTTCATCGCGCTATTTGTGGTTCCCTTATTTTAGCCGTTGGGGCTCTTTACTCGATACTTGGTCGAAAAATAACCGGTGGGAAATTCGACATCACGAGCCTCGTCTCTCGGCTTCGGGTGACAACAAACGGTCTAACCTTGCCGTTTATGGTTTTGTGGTCGTCATGGCAGCCATCGTGCGCCTCTCCCTCCTCCAGAACCTGATCCTCCCCTGGTATCAGGGCGGCGCTGCAGGACATGCAGGGCGACTGGAAGGAAACGGAGAGAAAATTAGCAAACTGGCGACGGAAAGATGACGCGCACATCGGCGACCAGGAGACGACACTCCTGCGTCGGCGAAAGGGAAAAAGCAGAAGCGGCCACGTGAGCGAAACGTCTCCGCGGGCTCAAGGTCTTTATTCCGAAGCCCGTCATGCACGTGAGGAAACGGAATAAAGAGCGGGTTTTCAAGGGAAGCGTCTTTGTCGGAGCGCCGACCGTGACACGCGCCGAGAAACCCGAACCGAGATACAATAAACGTGCGAAACCTTCGCCGAACGGGAAAGCAAAAATCCCCCTTTTCACTTTCAGCTGTTGATAAGCCTCGCGCGTGATCCCGGCGCCAAGCGTTACCGGGGAGGCTCGGGGAAGGTTCTTCTCATCTCCACGCTTTACTTAGCCTCGCTGCACAGCGTGGCGCCTCGGCTCCACGTCGCCCTTCTCGTACTCGTTCTTTTTTTCCCTCAGGCTACCACCCTCCCGTCCCACCCACGGTCTTTCGGAGCAGCTGTAAGATCTGTAAGAGGGCGGACGGCAAGGCGCCAACTTAAAAAAGCCAGCTGGGTTTTTCTTGAATTTTTTTTTTTTTTTCCAGCGTGATCACAAAGGAATAATTGGATACGTGGTCAACGTGGCGTGAATCTGTGATACACTTTGGATGCAAATGAGGAATTTGACTTGAAGGAAGGACATGCTCCGGCCTGATGAGAGCTACAGGACACTTATTATGGAAATGGGCGGCTGAGCGAAACTTTGATTGCGGGGCTAATGAGCGTGTTACTATTCATAAAAGCCCGGCGTGAAATCGTCAAAAATACCTTTCAAATTCAGCGCAAACACTGTGCAAAGAGAGAGGGTTTAAGTCTGATTTTATAACCATGTAGTAGCAAGATTTACTTCACGTAAGACTGCTCTGGAGATTAGGACCGTAATGCCCGAGGAGTGGATTTTTCAAATAAAGTTGTTTTTTTTTTTTCCTTTCCCCGAAGCCGGCGGAGCAGAGTCCGATAGGAGTGTCCGTTCTTTTTTAGCCACTCGACTGGGTTATGGAGTCGCGCCGAAAATACGTGGAAGTTTATTCGACTCCCGCCAAAAAGGCCATTAAAGCAATTCAAGTTAAACCGACATTAGATATGTTATTGAAAAAAAAAAAAAGAAGAAATAAAAATAAAAGGCAGTTTGGAGCGATTGTCAAGAGCTTTTAGGAGTTAATATCAATTTAAGGCCTCCACCCCCTCTGCGTTTAACATGCCGAATTGACTTTATCCCTCAGGGGAGTTCGGAAAAGATCAAACCAAATAAAAGAATCACTTGTTTTGGTTTAAACTGTAGTTTTCAGCCATCCAGTAATTGATGCTAGCAGAGCAATATTTTGTTTCATGCAATTAGCATCACAAGACATATATATATATATATATATGTTTATGTGTGTGTGTATACTGCTCAAAAAAAGTCAATCCCACCTCTGTGAAATCAAAGAGTCCACTTAGGAAGCAACACTGATTCATTTGGACTTCTTTGAAGGACATTACATCAAAATTGGATCATCCTGTTGTTACATTGGATTTCCATTGATCATTTTTGTGTAATGTCGTTGTCAGCACCTATGCAAAGAACAAAGTATTTCAAAAAAATATTTTGTTCATTCAGATCTAGGATGCGTTATTTTAGTGTTTCCCTTTATTTTTTTGAGCAGTGTATGAAAAAACAGTTGTTTGTCTCTATAGATGACCCTGTGAGCGATTGGTGACAGGGTAAAACCCACCCCTGGTGAAATGACCAGATAATGACTGAACGAACATGTATATAAACCGGTATGTCATCTGCGTATGGGTGGAACGGCACCCGGTGAGAGCATACATACTGTATTTTCACGACTATAAGGCGCACAGAAAAGCCTTAGATTTTCTTTAAAATGTGAGGTGCGCCCTGTGTGTGTTGCTGTTGTAAGGCGGACGTAGTAGAGAACACCATGAGAACGTTAAAGGGGGAAGTGTGGGCGCGGATTGTATATAAAAGAACGGGTATGTGCGTTATGCAGAACATTGTTGTTTAAAGAACCCTGAAAATGGCATAGAGACACGCTTATGAAGCACGGTTTAAACTGAAGGCCATTGGCTAAGCGGAGGAACATGGAAATCGATTTTAAGATTAATTAATTAACGGTTCGCAAGTGGAGGAAGTCGGAAAACGAGCTCCGACGGGTCGAGAAGACGCAGCTGAGTTTCCGCGGACGTAAGGCGAGGTGGCCCGAGTCGGAAGAAAGACTCGAGCGGCGGATCATCGAGCAAAGAACGAGCGGGAGAAGCGTTTCGACGGTCGCCGTTTGACTAAAAGCGCTAACGCTAGCGGAGGAAATGAAAATTGAACATTTCCAAGGAGGTCCGTCTTGGTGCTTTCGTTTCAACGGTGCCATTTTTCCATCCGGATCAGGACTACGGTAGCGCAGCAACTTCCAGCGGATTATAATGAAAAGCTGTAGTAGAGGACGCCATGAGAACGTTAAGTGCGGGGGGAAGTGTGGGCGTGGATTGTATATAAAACCCGCGCCTTATAATCAGGTGCGCCTCATAATCAGGTGCGCCTTATGTGTGTGTTAAATACAGTAATGGCACACATAACTGAGACTCCGCCTTTAGTACACTGCGCCTTGTGGTCGTGAAAATACGCTACATCTTCCCCTGGAAACTCCCAGTGAAATTTTCTCATTTTGAAAGTCCAGTAGATTCTGACAAGAATTCTCAATTTATAAAAACAATATTTCTTCGAAATTGTCGAGGTTTTAACTTCACGGGCGATTTATCGACGGCGGCGCTAGCGGCACTTGAAAGAATGTGCGACGCAGCAAATGCATCACCGAGGGAAGATATAAATAAACCCGCTGTGACTTCACGACACACCCAAGGTCAGACTCGTGAAATGACATTAAAAACACGGGTAAATATTGAGATACGAGACGGAAGCCGTGCCTCTCTTTTCTCTTCCTCCTGATGAAACCCCGGGCGAGGCTTTAATAAATTACAGCCCGTGCAACACCCACGTAAACAAAAGCGCAGGGAGATGAAGACGAAGAGGCCGCGGGACGACATGCAGCCCGCTTTTTCCTCCTCAGGTCGCTGCGATGCCGACAGAAAAGCAGAAATAGGCGCACTTTCCCATCCGCCGGTATTTCAGAGACGCTCTTGCTGATGTCGGGCTCTCACCTTGGCTCGGTCCTGGGCCGGCGGCGGCGCCGGAGGGGCTCCGTCCGGAGTGTGCACTCGGGGCGTCGTGCACCGCGGGTCTGCCTGGTCGGCGCCGGACGAGCACGACTGGGAGCAGCTGCAATGGGAGTGCAGCTCCACTTTCCTCCCAGAGATCAGGTAGGTCTTCAGACCTAGGACAGGAAGGAGTCCGGTCAGGGTCGCAGGGGCGGCCGGAGGCAAACCCCGGCTCGCGTTGGCCGGTCGATCATCGGGTTACGTAGAGAGACGTGCAAACTTCTCATTCTCACGTCGCAAAGAAACATGCAATTTCCTTCCCGCGTCATATAGACGCCATTACTTTCTCATTCATATGTCATATTAGCAGGGGCGGGAAAACTACGGCCCGCGGGCCGCATCCGGCCCGTTGGTCTATTCAATCCGTCCCGCCAAAGATCGGTACAGAATTCATGCTTGATGTAAAAGATTGAATAGTCGGTGTAATATTCCGTAGGAATATATTGTTGCCTTAATGTTGATGTCATAATGTTGATGTAATGTTTCTCGGTTTGAGAAATGTACCGTGCGTACAAGAACGATCAGTGGGACGTTAGAACGGGTGTATGCTTTAATGGCAGAGCATATTCCAGAGTGAGAATAAGAATAATAATAAGAAGAAGCCCAAATATCGGTTGGAGGATACCGCTTATATAGTATACGTATTGTCAACATTAAAGGCTCAACATTAAAGGATCAACATTAAGGCATCAACATTATGACATCAACAGTCGGATCAATGAATGTCGGAGCTCAAATAGGAGATTATTTCATTTTTGGAGCTACTTGAGAATTTCCTGATCCGAATGACACAGATTGGCTTTGTGATTTGGCCTTTACTGTGGACATACCGACACATGAATGAGGTGGATGTGAAGCTAAAAGGGAAAAACCGATTTGTGCATGACATGCAAACAAACGTCAGAGCCTTCAAAAGCAAGCTTTATTTTCAAAGCAGATGTCAGACAACATTCAGACTAATGTCAGATGAGTCTGATATGTGTTGTTAACAAATGTTTTTTTTTTTTTAATATGTATCGTATCTTGTGCTGACCCGGCCCGTCCGTCAAATTTTAAGTCAATGGGACTCCTGAGCCAAAAAGTTTGCCCACCCCTGTCTTATAAAGACATACAGCTTGAGAAAAAAGAAAAACACGCATATAAGGACGGGCGCTGGATCAACAGTATCGACTAAACAAAGGTTTGAAAAAAATACGCACACCAAGAGTGCTCCAAAATTAAGGATGATTCATTTCACATAGTAAATAAAATGTACAGCGATCCCTCTCTATAACGCGGTTTACTTTTCACGGTTTCGCTACTTCACGGATTTGCATCGTGCATTGTGTTCTGCATTCGGATTGGCTAAAAAGTCACTCCGCTTCTTCTCTACCTGTACGTCGATAACTTTGCAGTTTAATATATACACGTACGTGAAACATCTTGCCGAATTCACATGACGTACGTGCAAATTGTCTTGCAATTTCCAGTTTCTCGAAAACCCATAATGTTGACAAAACGCTCTGGAGCGACAAAAGGGCCCAAAAGGCAGCGGAAGATGCTATCTATTGCAGATAAAGTTAAACTTCTGGACATGCTAAGGGAAGGTAAAAGCTATGCGGCTGTAGGTCGGCATTACAGAATTAATGAATCTTCCGTTCGTTCCATAGAAGGAAGAAAGAAGGAAGAAAGAAACATAAGGACGACAGCAGCGATAAGTTTTGCAGCAGCAATAAGGTCGCGGTGGGCGGTGCTAATCTCCGCAATTTGAAGCCTTCTGTTCACATTGATGATTAAAAATATTATTTGACAGTACAGAAGTTATTTGTTGAAAAAAACGTTTCTAAAGTACAATACTTTTATTTGTGAAACAAATGATTGAGCCAGTAAAATGGTTTGTTCTTTATTTTCAAGGTATAATAGAGTATTTAATTGTATAATAATTATAAAAAAAAAATAAAGGTTTCTACTTCACGGATTTTGCCTTTCACAGGTTCTTTTTGGAACATAACCCCCGCAAAAAAAAAAGTGTATACTGTATTATAGCGTGACCTTTCCAGCAAAAATCTGCTCTGAAACAAACATTTCATTGTTGTGCCATTTATTTTGAATTTTTTTTTCTTTTTTTGCACCTCTTGTTAGATATATAATTTCATTTTAACAGTATCTTCAACATGTTTTGAGAAAAGGCCCCAGAAACAGACACTGTTAACATATGTACAGAGATGGAACTAAACATTCTGGATAAAAGGACGTACAATCCGTACCCAGACTATATCCAGGGGGGGAACGAGACAAACAACAATGGTCTAATATCAAACTCCTCTTTTAAACCTTGTGGGTGAGTCTTCCCAGGGTGTAGATCCAAAAAAGTTCACGTTTCAAAAAAGATTTTTGCTCAGAAATCTTCTATTAATTGCACATAAAATTGATCCCAGTAAACTGTCTCAAACCCGACCCACCTTCCCTGGACCAGCGGCGTCAAAGGCTGAAGGATGGAAACTGCATGGAACACATAACAGCAAACCTGCGACTTCAGACAGACCAATATCTTGACAAATGGGCACCTATCAAAAAATATTTGGAGAGTTGAGGATATTATCTCTATTTGACTGAGCTAGATATACATTTTTTTTTTTTTACTTTTTTGTGTAGTATTTTAGTTTTTTTTTTCTTCTTTCGCTTGCTATTGAGGAATTAAGTGAATTGCTAAATAAATGGTAGAAATAATTATACCTATAAAGAATATTGTATAATGTGTATCTTGTCATGAGGTTTTGTAAGAATGTTTGTGACTGTCAAAAAACCTGTTCTAATAAATGTTCAAAAAAAAAAAAAAATTTCCCTGAAACCTCACGCTATGATACATTTCTTTACTCTATGTAAAATAAATTTAATTTTGGAGCACTCTTTGTAAAGAAATGGGTTCAAGCAGGTTGGAATGGGTGGAGAAAAGTGTCTGAGGTACCTTGAGATAGAAGAACATCAGCCAGAAGGAAAGGAAAGGTGGAGGAGGAGGACTGACAACGACCAAAAGACAGGAAGCAGAGCTGGAGGTTCAAGAGATGAAGATGTTGAGGTTCTGCTTGGGAGTGACCAGGATGGAGAGGATCAGGAATGAGTCCATCAGAGGTTTAGCACATGCTAGATGTTTTGGAGAGAAGCTCAGAGAAGCCAGACTGAGATGGTTGGGTCATGGAAAGAGGAGGGACAGTGGATATATTGGTTGACGGATGCTGGATTTAGAGGTCTAGAGGAAGACCAGAGAGAAGATTGATCGACGTCGTGAGAGAGGATATGAAGGTAGTTGGAGTGAGAGAGGAGGATCCAGAGTCTAGGGTTAGATGGAGAAGTTTTATTCTCTGCGGCGAACCCTGAAGGGAAAAGCCCAAAGGAGAAGAAGAATTTGTCACAGGGGAGCAAGACATGTATGACCGAGACAAAGTGATGAAAAACACCATTTATAGGCATACAACCATTTGCTCTCAATCACACGCCTGGGTAATTCAGGATCTCCAATGAACCTCCTGCATGCGTTTGGACTGTGGGAGGAACCAGGAGAACCCTCAGGAACCCGACAGAGACACAAGGAGGCAGAGAGGCCTCCTGTGGGAATACAACCAGGGATGGAGAGGATCAGGAATGAGTCCATCAGAGGGACAACACATGGTAGATATTCTGGACATAGACTGAGATGGTTGGGTCATGTACAGAGGACAGATAGTCAATATATTGGCAGACGGATGCTGGGGGTCTAGAGGGAGGTCTAGAGGAAGACCAGAGAGAAGATTGATGGACGTCGTGAAGGTAGTTAGTGTGAGAGAGGAGGATCCAGAGAACAGGGTTAGATGGAGAAGATGGATTCACTGTGGAGACCCTGAAGGGAAACGTCCAAAGGAGAAGAAAAAGAAGAAGAAGAAGAAGAAGAAGAAGAAGAAGAAGAAGAAGAAGAAGAAGAAGAAGAAGAAGAAGAAGACTTGGTGTGCGTTTTTTTTTTTTACAACCATTCACTCATTATTTGCTATTAGGGTTTCCAGCAGGGGTGGGAAATCATTCCGTCTGGCAGGCCACATTTCTTATTTAATGTAATGCGTGGGCCATCAAATTGAACAAAATGAAAATTGCAATTTAAATCTTTGAATTTCGGGGGCCTTTTATTTCAACTTTAAAATCATGGTCGATCATATAAATGTACCAACATCATTTTGTATGAAATCATCCATACAAAATTAAACAAAAGGAAAAAAATAAGGGGTTTCTAAATTCAATATCGATTGAAAATACTTATTCAAATATTCAAAGAAAACAGACTGGCGGGTGGGATGCGACCCGCGGGCCGTAAAATGTAGTTCCCGCAATTATTAGCCTCCTCGTCCACAAGTCATACCGAGGCGTACAACCGTTCCCTTCACTCGCTTATTGGATAATATTGGATAAATGTTTCCCCTGCATGTTTCTGGACAGCAGAGGGAACCCGGAGAACCCTGAGGGACCGCATGAAGACACCAGGAGTAAATGGAGACACCGCGCTAAAAGGCCACCTGCGGGACTCCAATCGGGGACCAGAAGAAGAAGAAGAGCTAACCCCTGCACCGGCGTGCCGCCAGGAGAGGATTAGTCCACGGGATTATCTTTTTTTTTTCCTCGGACGAAACCGACGCGAGTCGCCGTCGGGATCACGGCGCTCGCTCTCGGCTCCGGGAGGATCTCCTTTTCCCCCCCGGTGGATTATGCAAGCAACCTCTGCATGTTCTGGCATGAACGCAGAACCCAGAGAGGATGAAACACTGGATATCAATCTCTCCGCGTTGAAGACGAGGTCACTCATGAAAGCGCCCGTACGTGCACGCCGAAGCGATCCGGCGTATTCAGTCGATCGTTATTCCGTCCTTTATTTCGCTCGCTCCCTCCTCATACATTTTTTCTGCTTCTCTTCCACAGCCTGGGGCAACCAGGTCTGCGGAGAATCTCTGATACAACTCTGATTCCACAACCAGCGGGAGGGAACGCCGCGGAATACATTAACGTTTCACCTTCTTTCGAAAATATACGGATTCAATCGAGACGCGTTGGAAGTCGGATCGAGGAGGGATGGCGAAGATCTGGCGAGAAGGACGAGGACGCAGAAGAAGGGGTCGGATGGCGTGGAACGTCTTCAAGTGAAGATTTGGACATGGCGGAAGTGATCCCCTTCTATTTTATGCGCAAATCCGGGATTTGCCACGATTTTGCGCTACGATGATCCCGAGACGCGCCGCGTGAGACACAACAGGACAAATATTTGAACACCTGCTCCTTGGCTCGTCGACATGCGAGTATTTCCGTTTTTGCCCCGTGAGGCCGCCTTTCTGCAGCCTTTGGCCGCGAATCCGTCCGACCGCTCCAATAATAACAATAACAACATATGGGGAAGCACGTCGGTGTTTTTCTTTGCGCCGATAAGGGGCGAAGGTGTTTTCGGAGGTTGCAGTCAAAACACGGAAGCTGTGAAATGTAGAAACTCCTTTTTGCCTTTTTTTTTTTTTTCCCCTTTTTTTTTATTTTTTTATATGGCTTCGGCGCACTGAGTCACCGGCATGTGACTCAGTGCTCGGTGAGTGATTTTAGCCACGGCTGCAAACATATGGCTCACTTCCTGTTTGGGCCTTGATGGCCCGTGTCCTTCGAATAGATAGAGAGATGTGAATATTGTAAAAGACACTTCCCTCTCGGTCCACGTCAGCCAGACCGAGGTGAACGAGTCCGTTGCGACGAGAGAAAAGGCGCTATTGAGACGTTTGCGGCTTTGGAGAACTGAAACGTGGAAATGGTTTTTTACTTATTTAGCGCTCTCAAAGTGCTTTACGCTGGGTTGCGTTCGCCTCTTCACACGCCACGGTGTCTTGCAGCGTCTTCACCTGGACACTTTGACACACAGACGGTGGGTGAACGGTTGAGTCCGGCAGAACCCGGCCTTACGAATGCTGCTGATCATCAACACGAGGAGGTTTTGATCAAATTTTGAATCGAGTCTTGGTGAATCGAATCAAAGTCTTGGTGCACGAACACACTTTCCACATTATGGTGTTACGGCAGTCATGCGTACTAGTCTGTGCTGTTTACTTCGCTCATTGTTTTCCTGTTAAAACACCTTATTGTGTTTTTTTTTTTTTTCCAACTAGTTGGCCCTTATTATGGCTCCCAAAAATTAAGAGCGTAAGAAGAAGTGAAGAATTACAGTTGATCTGAAGAAGAAAATAATAGCTAAAGGTGAAAGCGGTGTTTAACCATCTGTACAAATCTGAAGATGTGTCAAAGACGCCAACGGTGCCGACGTTAGCAAAGCAAAGAGCTCAAGTCTTGGAAGTAGGAAAGTGATTTTTAGTTTGGATGAATGAAGGAAGCACAGCTTGCTGGAGTTAGCATTAGCATAGATTAGCATTAGCATTAGCGAGGGTCTCATACGTGAGAAGACTTTTGCCTGAAGGAAACTTTGAGTACAAGTGTAGGCATGAAGATAAAGATCACCAGGAGTTAATTTCTATATTTTGCTACATATAAACCCATAAAAAACTTTCAAAAGAGTGCAATATGGTTTTTGGTGAACGGATCAACAGGGCTTAAATCGACGTTTTAACGACAAACACTCTGATTTGTAGTCATTGACACAATTTACATTTCTGTACATCGGTTACAACAGTATGTGTGTTATTATTTTCATTTATCCATCCATACTTCTCTGGACGCACCGCTGACGGCAAAGTGAGAATTTCATTGTCGAGTGAAACACTGTAAATATGACAATAAACACCTTCAATCTTGAATTTGTGAAGCCAAAATGTCTCCATTCACTGCTACAGGTGGCTGCAGCACAGCTACGCACCACATACCGAATCCCTACATTTTCTCAAAAATCATCCGAGAGCCTTATGTATGAATTCTTGTGCTTCCTGACCGCCAACCAGTTTGATGGGGCGCATTTAGCTCGAACAACAACGTTAGATAACTAATGATGTAGTGCTGGAATACAACGTTATTCCAACCTCACGCTAACTTCAGTTGTCCGCTATCGCTGGCAACCATAAACCAATCAGAGACCTCCTGGCGCTACGTAGTGCGCTTCAACGTGATATTACTGCACATTTGTGTGGATGAGGACCCCAAAAAATGGCCGAGACGTGCTTCCGAAGAAAAATTCAAACTCAGTGCTATCAATCATGCCGTAGATCTCAAATACACAGTGGGCCAAAATTCAAAACTGGGACAAAGTCGCGGGCCAACATTGATATTTATTGGAAAAAATCTTCCTCCAGATATAACAACGAACCTTTTCATATGGACCCAAACAAGTTTTGCTTAAAAACTAAATACGGAACAAGCATAGCTTAATACTATACAATAAATAACTTGATATTGCACACATGCAAAATCCTGTTTGCTGCCTATGTAGCAGGGTGCCAATATTAGCATCAGGTTGCTAGCATTAGGACTACTGTACACAGAGGGGAGGGCGTTTATGGGTCCGGTTGTGATTTTCGTGCCAAAACACCAGCAGAAAATTTTGGGATTTGTAGAATTAGCGGTACATGCACCGTAAACCATCCCGGCGAGGCAGCTCTAATAGCCATCTGGTGTGGCTTTGCGGGCCAAATCTGGCCCGCGGGCCAGAGTTTGACACCAATGTGTTAGACACAGGAGGCAGAAACTAGTGTCACATGAGATTTATTCCTGGAATACACATGTCAATACGTTTTAGTCAGAGTGGCGAGTGACTGCTGGCAGCCAGACGCCGACCACCGCTGTTTCTGCGCGAGGCTTGAGCAGTCAACGTCTTATGACTAGAGCTAACGGTAGCTTTTGCTAGCGTCAGTTAGCGATTACTCTAATAATGTACACTACAACCGCCGACAACCCCTGTTTCTGCGCGAGGCTTGAGCAGTCAACCACCCGCTGTCGGGTCACTACCGCCACCCCCGGGTCAAAGTAAGAATTATAACAGCGTCAATTCCAACATTTCCAGCGTAATGTGAGCAACTGCCATCTGAAATCAAAACAACAATATACACACAAAACAAAAATGTCGGGGGGTGTCTCCACATCCAATGATACCAATCCAATGATCAAAATACTCCTGGGTGCCACATATGCCGTGGATCAGGGGTCGGGAACCTTTTTGACTGGAAGCGCAGATCATTTTCTTTTTTTTCTTTTCACCATATTATCCGTTATGAGGGTTGACGCGGATAAACTAGCTGGCTATCTGATAGCCATACGCCATCACAGGAAGAGCCGTAAGTTCCCGACGGCTGCCGAAGATGATGGAAAAGAGCAGCCGCCACAGAATTCAACATGAATGAATCAATGGTTACGGAAGTGGAGGAAGCAAGCGAGTAAAGAAGACCGAACAGAGTTTCCAAGGGAACGAAGTGATGAGTAAAGTTGGACAAAACTGTTTTGTTTGGGTTTATCTATCGTATGTTTTATCATGCGCCTTATGTATGAAAATGGACCCGTTCATTGATTTGGCGCCTTATAATAAGGTGCGCCTTATGGTCCGCAAAATAGGGTACCGTAATTTCCAGACGATAAGCCGCAACTTTTTTTCACTTAAACAAGGGTGCGGCTAATATATGGATTTTTTTTTGGGGGGGGGGGGGGGGGGGGGGGGCTAATGAGCTTCACGCCACTTAAACACATTGGACCGATGAAATGACCGAGTCTGATCAACTCCGACACCGAAGACGACGACTTTGTGGGTTTTAGTGCGCAGGAGGAGCCCAAGATAGCGATCGGCTAGCCGGTGCGGCTTATATGGAGGCGCGCTCAATAGTCCAGAAATTACGGTAAATAGACTTTGGGTTGACGCAGCATCCCGAGGTGGCGAGCTTGTCTGGATTGCTAAAGCCAGACGGAGCTCGCCACCTCGGAGCCTCGGCTGAGCCCGGCACACACCAACACACTCGTGCTGCACGCAAGACGCCGGCCCACGTGGAAAGCAAAAGGAAAGTCGCCCACGCAAGCGGGGACAGATGTATACGCTGTTATGAGACGCTCGCAGAAGCACTCCGCCTCCGTCCACCTCCGCGTCTTATTATGCACACAAACACAGGCGGCGGAGGCGAGCGCGGCCGCCGGGGTCGAAATCCACGTGGATGAGGATCGGAAGGGGAGTCAAGATAAAACAGCGAAACCGCGACGACAAAGAGTTCTCATCCCGAGAACCCGAGAGGAGCATTCGCGCGGCAGATGGTTGGGAGAAGCACATCCTACCTTTGCCCTCCCTGTGGCACCTGCCTATCTGGACACACACACACACACACACACACACACAGACATGCACGCACACACAGCGTTGACTGATTTCATTAGCTTGCTAATTGAATTCCGCCCTGCCTCCGATAATGCCGCCGCTGCTTCTGCTCGGGGGTCAGCAGGGTGACTCTCCTCCCTTCTCTGAAGATAAAAACAAAACAAAAAAAAAAAAACAGATACGTTCTCTCAGCGCATCCAAGATGGAGGATGATGCCTTTTTTTTTTTTTTTTTTTTATTATTCCGTGGGTAGACATTTGCATAGGTGCTACTTTATTTCTCTGTCCAGAACTCTGTGAGCCAGATTGGGTGGATTTGACTCAGACTCAAACAGGCTGGAAAACATCAACCGCCGCGGCGGTTTGAGTCACCCTCCACGATTTACGAATAAATTAATTATCCGAGAGATAACTGTAAAAGATGAAGACGGGAGGCTTCGGCGTTCACGAGCCGAGGCGCCGCCGGCGGAGACGTCGATACGCTCTCGGCCCTCGTGTCGAAGACGGG